>NC_137897.1:44592772-45192772 GCF_963455335.1 Martes martes
GTTTTCTTCCCATAACTAATCACCATTCTGCATTTTCTATTTAATTCTCTTTTAAAAATATTGTTTATATATTTATATAATCTATAAATAATTTAGTACATTGTTTTCTAGATTTAAAAAGTCTATATAGGGGTACCTGCCTGATTAAGTCAGTAGAGCACCCAGCTCTTGATCTTGGGGTCATATGGGTTCAAGCCCCACATGAGGTGTACAGATTACTTAAAAATTTTTAAAAATCTACATAAATGTCTCATATTTCATATATCCTTCTATAATTTATATTTTATCTCAGCACTGTTTTTTTGAAATTTATCTAGGTTGATATATACAACTCAATTTCATTTTTTCTGCTGCTGTACAGTATTCTATTGTATGGCTATACTGCTATTTATTCATTCTCCTATTGGTGAACTTTTAGATTGTTCAGATTTTTTTCTGTATCATAAACAGTTATGCATTGAATATTCTTGCTCATGCCTCCTTGTGCATATGTGTAAGAATTTCTCTAGGACTTTAAAGTCTAGAGGTTAAATATATCTTTACCAGTAGAATTGCTGGGTCCCAGGGCCCACCTTCAACTATTCTGGATAATTTCCTAATTGTTTTCCAAAGTAGTAACACCAATTTCTTTCTTATCAAGGATTTCACTGCATTTTTTCCTTATAATTTGCACATTTGGGACTTCGTTGAGAAAGTCTTTGCCCAGTTGTAGGTGACAAAGATAATTCTGCACCATCTTATATGGAAGTAAGTAGGAATCCAGTTTTTTCTCTCCTTATAGTGAGCCAAATTTCCCAGTGCTATTTATGAAATTGTCCATTTCCCATTGATTTGTGGTGCAGGCCTACAAACTCACACATTTCACATATATTTGCTGAAGCCTGATTTGAACCAGTCTTGTGCTGGGTCCTGTTGAGGTCTCTAAGATATATGGCCCCTAGTCTCAGGAGGTGAGGCTGCATCTCCATTTATGTGGAGATGCATCCAAATAAATGATTACAGCATTAAGGGATAAATGCAGAAAGGTGTTCTCAGTTTCTAACTCAGCTGGGAAAGTTCATATAAGTGACGAGAGTTAGGTCTTAAAGAAACAGGAAGAATTTGCTAATGAGTAAGAATTTGCTGATGAATAAGGGAGAAGGTGGTTAGGGCTCGTATGGAGTCCCCAGTTTTGTGATCTCCAGGGTGAGAGGTTTGATGCCTTTCATCAACGTAGGGGCAGTGAGTAGTGCATATGCAAGGGGTAGGAGTGGGCAGAGGGAGTCATTTTCTGCTTGGATATTCTGGAAGTGGAGGAACATATCCTAGGGGTAGTGGGGCTGGGCCCTACCCCCAAAGTTTAAGTTTGAGGAAGAGAAGGGGCTGGGATTAAATTACCAGAAAGGAGACATTTTCAGACTAATATTTGCTGTTCTTAAGGGGAGACCTCATTCTCCAGACACGTCAGGAGCTCCTCAAGATGGTTTCTAAAGAAATCCTTGTTTGTTCCCACTTCAGAGGTATATATTCATTCCCTTTTTCATTTGCCATCCTGGGGCCAAAGGGAAGGAGGAAGGAGCGGGGTAGGAGGACAAGGAGGACAAACGGGTGGGAGAGACGTTTAGTTGTTCAGTTTCTGGGTCTGACCATGGATTTGAACTTCCGCATAAAGAGCTGAAAGTGCCTGCCTCAGGGTTTGTCTGGTGCCTTACAAACCAGAAAGGTTGTTGGGAACAGCTAACCAAGTCACTTTTTTTTTGGTGGGGAGCACTCGACAAGACATGTGACCCAGGCGGCCATTTTCCCACACCCTGCCCGTCGCCATCTTCCTTTGTAGACAAAGGGACTGACCCCCGTTCTTCTCTGATGCGGTGATGGTGACTGCTTGGTCACTATGCTCCGGGAACACGCATATTTGAGCCCATGCAGAGGCCCACAGACAAGATCTTGGCTTACAAGTAGATTATATGTCCGCACTAGTCGACCCGCGGCTCCCACCCTACCCCCTCTCGGTTTCTTCCTCACCTCACAGGGCATCAGGGAGGCGGGACCAGCACGCCTGTGGAGTAGGAGTGGCGGGCGCGAGCCGTCAATCCGAAGCCCCGCCCCTTGGGAGGGGGAAGCAAGGCGGGCAAATCAGCGCCGCAAGGCTGGGATCCGGAAGTCGGAGCCTAGCGGCTCGAGCGCAGCCTGCAGACCAACCCTATCGTTGTGCCATTCTCTCCCGTCTGATCCCCGCCGGAAGTGGAGGTAAGAGACGACTCTCCTCTTTTCCCATTGTGAGCGCTCTCTCAGCCAGCTGCGCGGTGAGGATCGTGTGTTTAAGGTGGGAGCTAGAAGTGTCTTCCAGCCTGGAATGGACAGATAGAGAACCGGCTCTCATCCATGGTAGGTAGAAGGGCCCAGATGAGGAACAGGGATTGCTCCGCAAATGGGCATGTGCCTAAATGCACTCTCGCTGGGTAAAGGAGCACGGTCCCACCCCATCCAGGCAGGTGTACATCCCTAGAGTGAGTCCCCATTATGGAAAATCAAACCTGACTCCTCACCCCACCCCATAAGGAGGCGCTGGTTTGCCGAATTTGTAAAGGCCCGGCCCCAAAAATGCCCTGCAGCAAAGAGAAACAATCCCTAACCCCCGAATGTTGTCAGATCTGCCCCTTATGGGGCCCCCCGCGGTGGAGAGGCTCAGATTTGTTCTCCTTTTGAGGTAAACAAAGATCATCCCTCCCTTCCTCCTTCCCCAAAGATTTGGAATCACCAAAAGTAGCAAATGAGAGACAGCCTCCCCCCCCCACCACCAAGGGAGCAGAGAGGTGCAGCCCCCCTCCGCAGTGTTGAGAGGCAGTGACATCACTGATCACCGTACATATTTTGTGTGTGTGAGCTCCCCCCTTACCCAAGGTAGAGGAGCTCAAATCTCTTTTTCTCCATGCAGGGTAACCGCCCCCCTCTCTGCAAAGTGTAAGGGCTGATCCACTGAATTTATAGCTGTGTTCCTTCCATGCGGAGAACCAGAGGTCCTGTTCCTATCAGTGTTAGCACACTGCTGACTTCAACCCATATAAAAGATAAACAGATTGTTCCCCATCCCATCCCTATGGAAGGGTTTAGAATAGCCCACAGCAGGCAAGGTACAGACCCCATTCATGAAAAACTGTCTAACTCCCTCTCCCTGCTTTGTTAGTCTGTCAACTAATGTCACCTTGTAGTGGAGACAGGCATATCATCTTCCCTTCACCCCAGCCCTCCCAAGGGTAAAGAGACCCAGGACTCCTCCCCACCAACTTAGAGATGTGCAGAACTGCACTTTTCTCCCATATGGCAGAGATGCATATAGCCACTGTGCTGGTTTTCCTAGTTCCTCTACACCCCAGAGTAGAGCAGCAGAAGGCATCTCCTTACCCCCACTCACCAAGGAACAGACCCCAACCACACATGCAGGCATACACTCTCCCCTCCCACCGACCAAGATTTTGCACTGACTCCTAGCTTTAGTTTAATAAAAACAGATTAAAAGCGTTGTTCTGGGGGCGCCTGGGTGGCTCAGTGGGTTAAAGCCCCTGTCTTCGGCTCAGGTCATGATCCCAGGGTCCTGGGAACGAGCCCCGCATCGGGCTCTGTGCTCAGCAGGGAGCCTGCTTCCCCCCCTCTTTCTGCCTGCCTCTCTGCCTATTTGTGATCTCTGTCTGTCAAATAAATAAATAAATAAAATCTTTAAAAAAATAAATAAAAGCGTTGCTCTGCAGTCCCTTTTCCTTAAGGTAGACTCCTGGTATCTATCTGTCTTTCCCCCTACTTCCAGGGTAGATCAGATACAGAACCCCCTACTTGGGAAAGGAGGTACTATTAATATGTAGAAACAGGCCATCCTTGTACACCCCATCCCCTTAGCATGGAGAGGGTTAGTACTAAGGTATATAACACTACAGGGTGGAGCATTGAGGACCAAGGATTTCATCTGATAAATTGAGGCACTGTCTTCACCCAGGAAGAGAGGTTTAGATTTAGCTTCCTTTTGGATAGTGTGATGCTGCTTTCCCTGTGTAGACAGTTACACCAGGCCCTAACTCCATTACAGCCTCTTCTCCTAGTTTCTCCAGTTGTTAGGGCTTCCTTATCAAGTTCTTTGCACATTTCATTTTGCCTGTAGGGGGCTTGGAAGAGGGCTTGTGGCATGGTGGTCCCCCCACCTGTCTTCACATTGGTTCTTCCATTCTGACAGGAAGAAGGCCTGCAGATTTGAACCTACCTGCTTTCAAGTCAGTCATCATGATGAAACATAGACACAGTGAGTTTCTTTTATCACCCCCTCCCAGTGCTAAGTTTTAATGACTATTTGTGGTATTTCATGGCAACTTTTTAAAAATTATTCTTTAAATTTCTTAAAAAAATTTTAATTCCAGTATAGTTAACATAAAATGTTATGTTAGTTCTAGGTGTACAATATAGTGATTCAGCGCTTCCATACATCACCCAGTGCTCACTACAAGTGCACTCCTTAATCCCCATCACCTATTTCCCCCATTCCCCCCACCTCTCCTCTGGTAAGCATCAGTTTGTTCTCTGTAGTTAAGAGTCTGTTTCTTGGCTTGTCTCTCTTTCTTTTTTTTTTTTTTAACCTTGCTCATTTGTTTTGTTTCTTAAAATTCCACATTTGAGTGAAAGCATATGGTATTTGTCTTTCTCCGACTTATTTTGGCTTAGCATTATATTCTTATACACTTATTTGGCTTAGCATTTTACCCTCTTACTCTGTCCATATTGTTGCAAATGGCAAGATTTCATTCTTTTTTATGGTTGAGTAATAGTCTGTTGGATATATACACCTCATCTTTATCCATCCATCAGTTGAGGGGAGGTGCCTCATGGTGCAGCTAGCTACTTGAGCTTGGGCTCTTTCCATAATTTGGTAATTGTAGATAATGTTGCTATAAATATTAGGGTGCATGTATCCCTTTGAATTAGTGTTTTTGTATTTTTTTTTGTAAATACCCAGTAGTGTGATCACAGGATCATAGGTTAGTTCTGTTTTTAAAAAATTGCTCAGTATGGCATGGGGGGATGGGGCAAAATGGGTGAAGGGGAGTGAGAGATAACAGGCTTTCAGTTACGGAATGAATAAGTCTTGGGATTAAAAGCTACAGTATAGGGAATAGAGTCAGTGGTATTATAGCACTGTATGGTGACAGATGGTGGCTGTACTTGGGGTGAGCAGAGCATAATGCATAGACTTAGACTTATCTTGTGGAATCACTATGTTGTATGCCTGAAACTAATATAACATTGTGTGTCAACTATGCTAAAATAATAATTAAAAAAAACTCAAAAAATTGCTCAGTATGTACCAGATCATTTACTCTGTATTCTACATATGGTATCATTGTTGTCTTCCCAACTTCTTTGGGGGTGGTGTTCCCCTTATCCCCCATTCCCATTTTACAGTTGAGGAAACTGAGACTCAGCACAGTTAACTGACTTGATCTGAGGTGAATAGCAGTAAATACCAGTGAGGACAAATTGCTGTTCTTTTTGCCTTCGAGGTGCTTTTCTTCCCTTCTACCTCATTCTTCAACCGGATAACTCTTGCTAATTTTTCAGATTTCAACTTACACATCACTTCCTCTAGGAATCTCTCCCATTAAGCTTCTCTCTTGGTTTCCATGGTCTGTGCCCCTAAGAACTGGGGCTATTGACACTGTATAAATGGGTCTTTCTCCTCCACCGCACTGTTAACTTCTCATTCATACCTGGTTTATCTTTTTGTCTCAAGGGCCCAGCATACCTGGTCATAGCTATTTGGTACTTACTGTGTGCCAGGCACTGGAATGTCTCCGTAGTGCTCTTCCTCCCACTATGCTTAAAGCTTACAGAGAGAGACAAATGTGATACATGACTTTCCTGTGTAAGAGGGAAGGCAAGGGTATTAGGGCAGGTCTGGTTCTGTGCTTCCTGCCTTTATCTTGCTGTAATCCGCATAGAAAATGACAACATAGACTAGACAAGACTTGTGCAACCCAGTGACCCCATACTCTGTGTGAATGGTGGCCCTGCCTGTGTGGGCTTGGTGAAAAAAAATTCAATACACTTATTTTACATAATCATACAAAAATTTCGACAAGAATCGGACTTTGGTTAGGTGACTGCCAAAAGCAAATAATCATTTTTTCCAAGTAACACAAGAAATATGAACAAAATTAATTATATTTTATTTAAGAACATCAAATACCAGAGGACAATAAAATTACTGATAGTGATGAAAAAGATAGTAATTAGCTGGTTAAATGAAGTAGAGTATATGCATACAAAAGAACATTGGCAGTTTATAAAGATTTTATTTATATATGAGAGAGAGAGAGAGAGAGAATGAGCAGGGGGAGCGGCAGGCCAAGGGAGAGGGAGAAGCAGACTCCCTGCTGAGCAGAGAGCCCGATGTGGGGCCCGATCCCAGGACCCTGGGATCATGACCTGAGCTGAAGGTAGACGCTTAACCGACTGAGCCATCCAGGCGCCCAACTATGAGAACGCTGGCAGTTTAAAATAAAGGAAGAAGTGCTGTATGAAAAGATTATATAGAAAGACTATTATATGGAAGAACTATTTGATGGAAAGATCTCCAGGATTTGTTAAGTGAAAAAAGCAAGTTGTCAACAGGAGGACATACTGTTATTTTTCATGGGAGAAAATGGGGGCAAATAAGATTACCTATATTTGCGTTTGCACTAATAAGTGGTTTCTTGTTGCAATGAGGAAAGTGGTTAGGGAAAAGTGTGGACGACCTCTCAAAATACACCTTCTTATTTTGGAACCGTATGACCATTACCTGTTAAAGAACAATCATATACATCTACATGAGTGGGAAAAATTGTGAATATTAAAAAAAGGACTTTACATGTGCTCATAAAACACAGACTGTGATTGGCAAATTGCAATTAAGTAATGATCAGACTAAGTGAAGTGACTGCAGTGGAAGGTGGGGGAGGTGCCTCATGGTGCAGCTGTCTGAGCTCTCAGCAATACCTTGGACCCAAATGGTAATGATAATGGTCAAATCTGGTGCGGTTATTGAGGAGCCCTGCAAGGAGTGTTTTCTCCTTACTAAGTGATGTATTTTTTTTTTTAATTGTATCCCTGTATCTGACATAGGCCCTCAGTTTCCAGGGACATTAGGCAGATAGTAATTGTTGAGTAAAATGGCCAGTCCTGGTTCATTCCCAACCTCACATTCTTTTCATTGCAACATGAGTACTTTGGAAGAAAAGGAGACTCCATCGAGGTCTGTTGTTGTTACAGGGAAGTTTGATCTGTGCATATTCATATGTTTGGTCTAATTTCTGCCATTTTATTTTTTATTTTTTGTTTATTTCTTCTTAGTCTTTTATTTATTTACTTTTCAAATTCAAAAAAAATTCCTCCACCAGTGATTATAAAGTTTTTTTTTTAAAGATTTTGTTTATTGATTTGTCAGAGAGAGAGCACGTGGCAGGCAGAGGAGGAAGCTGGTTCCCTGTTGAGCAAGGAGTCCAATGCAGGACTGGATCCCAGGACCCTGGGATCATGACCCAAGCCGAAGGCAGTTGTTTAACTGACTGAGCCACCCAGGTTTCCCCCAGTGATTATAAAGTTATGTTGTAGTTGCATTCATGTTTATATCAGGCATAGTTAAACTTCAGTTTCTCTTGTCACTTTACCAAAGTTAAGTAATAACTATTTTTATCCTATCATTCCAAAGTAAGATCATGCTTTCATGATTTTACTTCTTTCCAATCCCTGTTGCTTGATTCCAGGATTTTGTTGAAATAATTTGGTATTTTGGTTCTGAGCTATTTCCTTATGATATGCTTCCTGGTTTTTAAAAATCTTTTCTAAAAATCTATTAGAGTTCTTAGCTATATTAGTAGCATTTTAAAGATTTAATGGTAAGTTTTTAAAAAATTTAATGCTAAGTTTTAATAGATTTCCTGCCCATCATTATTTGTTTCCTTTAGCTTTAGATCTTTATTCTGAGTTAATTTTTGTTTTTGTTGGTATACTTCCTTAAGTACAATTAACTCTTGAACAACATGGGGGTTAGGGCCCCCAAGCCCCTGTGCAGTCAAGAATCAACATAGAACTTTTGATTTCCCAAAAACTTCACTACTAATAGACTACTACTACTGACTGGAAGCCTTACCAGTAACATGAACAGTCTATTAACACGTATTTTGTTAGATGTACTATCTACCATATTCTTCCAATACAAGAAGCTAGAGGAAAGACAGTGTTATTAAGAAAATTGGGAGGAAGAGAAAACACATTTACAGTACTACATGTATTTATATAAAAAAAAATCTGTGTATAAGTGAGTCTGTGGAGTTCAAACTCAAGTTGTTCAAGGGTCATCTCTAGTTTTACCAGAACACAGGTGCTAATCTTTGCATATCTGAAAATGCTTTTTAACTTTGTGTAAGAGTGATCTGTTGCTTAAGTATAGGAATTTAGCTTGGTATGTAGTTCCTTGTTTCAGAACTTTGTCATGGTACGGGGCGCATGGGTGGCGCACTTGGTTAAGCGTCCAGCTCTTGGATTCAGCTCCGGTCGTAATCTCAGGGTTGGGAGATTGAGTCCCTTGCCTGGCTTCATGCTCAGGGCGGAGTCTGCTTCAAATTCTCTCTCCTTCCTCTGCCCCTCCCGCTCATGCTCACTCTTTCTCTCTCTCTCTCTCAAATAAATAACAAATCTTTTTAAAAAAGAACTTTGTAATGGTTATTCTGTCTTAAATGTTAAGAGTTATATATTTGAGAAGGCTGTCTGCTTCTCTTGCTTTTGTTGGAAACTCCTGTTTGGAAGTTTATGAGATTTTCTTTTTATCCTTAGAGTTAAGAATTTTCATCAGGGTATCCCTATGGTATGTCTTTTTTTGTTAGTCTTGGTGTTCCATGAGCCTTTCTAATCTGAACGCTCAAGACTGTTTGCAATTGAAAGAACTTTCATCTGTTATTTTAAAAAATTATTGCTTCTCCATCTGTGCCTTTTTCTCTTTTAGGAACTCCTGTTATTTAGATATCAGCTCTCCTGGGCCCATTCTCCATTTTTTATTTTTACTCATAATTTCCATTTCTTTAGATTTTTGCTTTAAGCAAGCTCTTCTCTTGATCTTCCAGCTTATTAGTTTGGTTATTAATGGTGTCTGTGTTGTTTTTCACTACATCTGTTGAATTTTTATTCAATATTAAGTTTTGAGAATTTTTTTTCTCACACAGTTCCTTTGAGGTATCTTCTTGAATCTCCTTAAGTATTTGCAATAGTATTTAAATTGTGTTTCCTATATTAACTCTGCCTCGGTGTGAACCACCTTAAGTGGTTGGGGAGCATGTTCTCTGGTAATTCCAAGCTGCTCCTATATTTGTTTGTATATATCCAGACCTTCCAGAACCTCCCCCTCTAGAAATTCCTTTAGCCCCCTTGCAGGTAGTAGGAATTAAGGCAGCCATTCTTCCCCGAGAGGCCAGCTGTAAAGGGGATGGCAGATGGGACTTCTCATGAAGAGGGTGAGGCCTCTTAAGTTCTTGGGCTTTGTTTAGATGTGATTGAAGAAGATGAGCTCTCTCTTCCTTATATCCAAGGGAGGCCACATTTTGGCTAAACAGGGTAAGTCCCTTTGGAGGTAATGGTCTGAGTAGGGTCAGCAGGAAGGAGCAGTTCTCTCCCCATGTGCTGAGGGCATCTGCCCTGGCTTAGCCACCTGGGACTCCTTAGATCACCTTCCCATGCCATCAGCCCCCAACTTGAACTTGGTGCAGCAATTATTGAGTTGCCCCCAGCCAGAAGTTAGGGGAGAGAGAACAGTTAAAAGCAAGCACTCTTCACAGTAACTCTTCACAGGATTCCCATAAGCATTTTTTCAGTCTGCATTGAAATAATGTCTCAAACATTTTATCCAGTACTTCCTCTGACCTTGTTGCTGTTATCTCCATGTCTTTGTTGTTCTGGACCTGGACAGACACGGTGTCTCAGTCTTCCTTAGGTTCCCAGTGTGGCCTGGCTTTGATTAGGGTATAAACAGATGTTGGGTAGGTGGATAATGGCTTTTTTTTTTTTGTAGAAAATAAAAAACCAGGTAAAGGTTCCAAAGGCTGCAAGAAGGTAAGTTGGCTTGACCCTCAGGTAAGGTATACCCCTTGTTAGGGGTAGGGTC
Organism: Martes martes; assembly: GCF_963455335.1. Classification (NCBI taxonomy): domain Eukaryota; kingdom Metazoa; phylum Chordata; class Mammalia; order Carnivora; family Mustelidae; genus Martes; species Martes martes. The sequence continues at coordinate 44,602,929 of NC_137897.1, forward strand.
AGAAACAGGTTCCCTGCCCTAGAAGGGGTCTAGAAACCCCAGTAGATGTTGGGTCATTCCAGACAGAGCAGCAAATTGGAATCAGAGGATCTGGCTTTCCCTCCCTCTCTGGTTGGCTGTAGTAGGGAATCAGTAGCATTTATTAAGTTTCTACCACAAGCCATGTGCTGCTTTGTGCTTGAGTTACCTTCGTGTAGGGATCACCCTATTTTTAAGATGAAGAAACGGAGTCTCGGTGAGAAAGTTCCTAGGTTCAAGGTAGCACAGCTGGGACTTGAGTCTGTCTGATTGCCAAGTCCCTGATGCTCTTGTTGAGGAGGGAGGCCAAAACATAATTGCCTCCAGCTCTTGGTCTTGCTAAGAAAGGTGGAGACAGATAAGATAGGCCAGAGCAGTGGTTCTCAAATTTTAACATGGTTAAAGTTCTCAAACCTAAACCAACCCTCTGGTGATTACCCAGAATTACCTGGAGGGCTGGTTAAGACACAAATTGCTGCTGCGCCTCACCCTTGAGTTTCTGATTCCTTAGGTCTGTTGTGGCATCCCGTAATTCGTATTTCTAACCAGTTGCCAGGTGATGGTGCTGCTCTGGTCCAAGAACCATACTTTGAGAGCTACTTTAGTATTTCCCTTGGCCTTTACTTGGGAAACTTTTCCATTTGCCCTCACCTTTCTTTGAGTTCTTCAGTCAGTCCCTGCCTAGGAGAGGGAGAGTCTCTTTTTAGCCAGATGGGCAGACCTCTGAGGACAGAGCCCTTCTTTTTGCTTATTCCTCTCTTTTCCCTACAACTACATTTTTGAGCAGCTTTAACCCTCCAGGAAGAGTGATTTCCATGGGTCCATTAGCTCTGTTTGATTGTTGCCTTTTGTATGGTGACCAGCCTGCAAAACAGAATGGAAAGAAAGCAGCTTCCAAGGTGGCCTCTGCTCCCCAGTTTGTTCACTCCAATGACCATGCCAGTCGGGAGGCTGAATTAAAGAAGAAGAGGGTAAGCCCTTGACCTTGGGGGAGGAAGAGGGCCTGGCCTGACTGCCAGGTCCACAGAAGTGGTAACTGGAAGGGCAAAGACCAGAGTTGTTAGGGTTTTTTTTTTAAATTTTATTTATTCATTTGACAGAGCACAAGTAGGCAGAGTAGCAGGTGGAGGGAGAGGGAGAAGCAGGGTCCCCACTGAGCAAGGAGCCAGATGTAGGGCTTATCCCAGGACCCTGGGATCATGATCTAAGCCAAAGACAGTCACTTAACCAGCTGAGCCATCCAGGTGCCCCAAGAGTTGTTTGTGGAAGAGGGAAGGCTGTTTGTGGAAGAGGGAAGAAAAGGTGGTCACTTTGATACTTGATTTAGTGTCTCTGTTTGCTTATCTCTCCCTCACCTCCCAGTCCATTGCTGCCCTGCTGTGTTCCCACTGCTCCACTGAAACCTCTCCTGTCAACCTCACCAGTTCATTCTGTGACCTCACACTCATGGATAGTCTCCTTCCAACATTTCATGCCAATTGTCAGGATTTGAGACCATGCTTTCTTTGAAGCACTCTCACTTTGATTTTCTTGTTATCTCCCTCTCCTGGATGTCCTCCTTCCTCTTTCCCAGTCTCTTTTGTTCCTTCCTTTTCCTGCTCTTTAGATGACGGAGCATCCCAGGACCTTGTCCTCTTTCTCCCTCTGGTCTTAATTGATTCCTTTGCCTAGAACACATTCTCACTCAGCTTTACATGCCCTCTTTTTATTGTTCTCTGCCACACTTTCCCTTCCTTCATCTTGTTTCCTTTCCTTCAAACCTCTTATCTCCTGCTAACATACCTGCTCTTTCTCTGTATCCCTGCTCCTCCTACCTCTGCCACGTCAACACTGTTTCTTCCCTCTGTCACCTGCTCCCTGTTACTGTAGGTCTCCCATCCCTCCCTTAGGTTATAGACCTAGTCAGCTATAGTCCTGCTGTGTATTCCCTTGTTAGGTTGAGGAGATGAGGGAGAAGCAGCAGGCTGCCCGGGAGCAAGAGAGACACAGACGCAGGACCATCGAGAGCTACTGTCAGGATGTCCTGCAACGCCAGGAGGAATTTGAGCATAAGGTACGAGAATAGCCTTCCCTTCTGGTTCAGACTCATTCGGGTTTGCTCAGAAGCATCTATTGCCTTTACCCTGTGTAAAGATGTGAGATTGTTGCAGGGGGACGTTGGAGATAGGTGCAGAGAAGGCGAGAAACAGTGGGGATGGAGGGAGGGAGCTATGAGAGGGAAGCAGAGAGCCATTTTGAGCCTTCTCTGTGACTGGGCAACCTTGGATAGGTCCTCTCCTAAGCTGGGTCCCAAAGACAGGATTGGGAGTAGAGGAAGGGAGACCTAGGACCAGGGCACAGAGGGAGAGGGAATAAGTATGAGGGAAAGGTTGACAGAGGAGGGTATGTGAAGGGGATACCAACTTCCTCCTTGGACTTATTGCCCTTCTGGCATATATTCTCATTTCACAGAGGATGCACTTTTCAGCTCAAAGTTCCTTTTCTAGCGTAAAGTGCATATTTTGGCTCCCCTATCCCATGTTCCCACATCACATTCCTTCCTCTCACAGGTGCATACTCAGGTCCCTAGCTAGTACTTGAACACATACTTGATAGGCACACATGTGCATCATCTGGTTCCATCCATTCTTTCAGTTTCCAGCTTTATTGGCTGGTCACAGTTACTCTTTGGTGGGCTGGGACTCCCATGGCTCCCACAGCCTGTCATGGTTTCCAAAGCTCTGACTTGTACTCCCTCTACCCTCGCTGGACCATTCTTTCTTTTTTTTCCTTTAGGAGGAAGTTCTGCAAGAATTAAATATGTTTCCTCAGTTGGATGATGAGGCGACAAGGAAGGCTTATTACAAGGAGTTCCGTAAGGTATGGGACCCATTTTTTTAAGGCTCTTTTGGGAGGGCACCAATCCCATCCCATCTTCTCTCCATTTCTATTTTTCCTGATTGAGATGGATACCTTTCTTTTTTTTTTAAGATTTTTTTCATTTATTTGACAGACAGAGATCACAAGTAGGCAGAGAGGCAGACAGAGAGAGAGGAAGGGAAGCAGGCTCCCCACTGAGCAGAGAGCCCAATATGGGGCTGGATCCCAGGACCCTGGGACCATGACCTGAGCCGAAGGCAGACGCTTTAACCCGCTGAGCCATCCAGGCGCCCCAATGGAGACCTTTCTTTTATGGACCTGCGTGATTCATACCCAGTCCTTTCCCTGCCTTCATCCCCTGTTCTTTGTTCTGCAGGTGGTAGAATACTCTGATGTGATTTTGGAAGTCCTGGATGCCAGGGACCCATTGGGCTGCCGCTGCTTCCAAATGGAGGAGGCTGTCCTGCAGGCAGAAGGCAATAAGAAGCTGGTCCTCGTCTTGAACAAGATTGGTGGGTGTTGGGACAGAATTGGGTAAGGCAGGGCAGGGACCAGCCCTTCTTGAAAGACTAGCTCCGACCAGACCCTGAGACTCAGCAGCTCAGTGGTAGTTAAAACAGTTGTGTGAGGTAGGAATTCGTGTTCAGTTTGTAGAGCCAGGAATCTGAGAGGTGAAATCACTTATTTAAAGACATCCACACACATGCACATGCGCATGCACACACACACAGAGTGAAGCAGAAGTTGGGGATGGGGTCCAAGCCTGTCTGCCTTTTAGTCCCTTGTTCTTGCCATTTTGAGCCTTATTGGCCAACCCCAGAGAGTTCCTGTCTGCCCCAAGCTGGAACCCGAAGACTAGGGCAGAAGAGTATATGGGCTCAGGAGTCACTGAGGTCTGGGTCTTATCCCAGTTGTTCTGTCAATTTTCTCTAGGATCTTGGACAAGTTGTGTCACCTGAGAGGTTTCGTTTCTCTAGCTGTAAAATGGGCTGTGATTGTCCCAATCTCACAGGGTCGTTGTGAGAATTAATGATAAAGTGCTTTGTGTATGCATGGTTAGTACTCTACAAATGATAGCCATATTCTTATCAGAGTTATTCTAGACATTTGGCCCAACCTAGAATGATCCACAGAGAGTGAGAAATGCAGTCTTTAGGAAGCCTGGGTTGGAAGGAAAGCATCTGGGACCAAGCAGCTAATTTGCTCATTTTCCCCAGGGGACAGAGGTCCCCTCAGGGAGGGCCAACTGGTCTCCTAGACTAGACTTTCCTTTCTAATTTTAACCTGGGAGCTGGACAGGTACTGATAGGGCCAGGGAGATAAGGAAGTGGGCCTAGCCTTGGGAGTGGGTGGATATATCTTTGGACTGAGCCATTGAAGTGATGTTCTCCTTATTAGTCCTACCTTTTTCTATTTTCCCCAGACCTGGTCCCCAAAGAGGTTGTAGAGAAGTGGCTGGAGTATCTTCGGAATGAATTGCCGACTGTGGCTTTCAAGGCCAGCACACAGCATCAGGTCAAAAACCTGGTAAGCTGGGGCCAGGGTTAGAGGAGTATGACCTGCACTAGGGCCTTCAGCCCTTTGGTAATTGAACTGGGCTTTCAACTTTGAGCTTTTTACCTTACTAGATGGCCTTTTAATACTTGTTTTACTTTACTCCTTCCTATATTTTAGCTTTTTGGAAAAGTTTTTTTTTTTCTTTCCAGATATAAAGGTAGTACATACTGTCCATAGAAAATTTAGAAAATGTAGTTAACTGTTAGCTTTTAAAAACATATGTCTTCATTTTTCTCTAACACAAATCACACTACTTTCTAATTGTATCATTAACACAGAAATACATTTTAGTTGTAAAATACTAAAGTATTACAGAAACATTGATTGTATCTGAGGAGAGAAACTCGGTGCTGGGGGACATTTTTCAACTTTGCTCTAGGTGTAGAACTTACTCTTCATGAAAAAATAAAGTAGAAGAAGTAAAAACAATTACAGACAGCTTTAATATTTTTACCATTACTCTTAATTCTAGGCTCCTTTATCCATACACAGATATAACCACCATTGTTAACTTGGTGTATATCCTTTCAGATATTTTTCTGTGCTTTATATATATGTAGATGTATGTGTAAAGAGAAGGAAGTGTTTGGGAGTTTCCTGTGTGTCATCCTGGGGCTGGCTTTTCCCCCTTGGCAGATTTTTTTAAATAGAGATATACTTTTTTGTTGCTAAATAAAATTAGTTTCCAATTTTTAACCATTAAAACAGTACTTTAGCACATACCCTTGCATATGTTATCTTGGCTGGTGGATGAGTGTTTATATAGGTTGGATACTGAGAGGTGGAGTGGCTATGTATTTTACATTTTCCTAGACACTGACAAATTGCCTCCCTTCCAGTGCTGTACCAGTTTATCTTCCTACCACTGGGGTAGACGGATGTGTGAGAGGGCTTATTTCCCTACATCCTTTCCAACACTTGATATCATTAAGCATTTTAATCTTTACTCATTTGGAAGAACCTGATAACCTCATTTATAATTTTTAGCCTTCTCAATGGCAGAAATGTGATGAGCATCCTTTTCTAACAGCTCTCTTTCATTTGTATTCCACTTTAAGGATCTGTTTCCTTAACCTGTTTCTTACTGATGGATATTTAGCTTAATTTCTATTTTGCATTGCTGTGGTGGGTAAGGAAAGAGGAGGAGGTAGAAAGGCATTCTGGGCAGAGGATGTGGCATCAGGAATAAGGAGATGGAAGCTGGAATGGCCTTGTCTTATGTGAGGAAATAAGGGAAGGTAGGCTGTGGACCAGGGACTGTCTTCCCACCACAGGCAGGGAGGGCAGTGTCCCTCTTTTGTGGATGAGGGCACTGAGCCCCAGAGAAGGGGAGGATTTGATGCACACACATCTGTAAGAGGCAGAGCTGGAACTCAAACCTGGCCTAACTAGAGGCCAGGGTGCCATCCTTTCCATGCTGAGGGAGGCAGGAGATATGTGTGTCTAGAGAGAGGCAGGGACAGAGAAGACTGAAGATGCAATGACAGTGGAAATACAGGCCTTGTATAAGCAGGGAGATGGTAGGTATTCAGGGCCTGTGTGAGAATCCCTCTGCTTCTGCCTTGGGGATCTCAGTGATCACAGGGAGGTGGCCCTGAGAGTTTCACTGAAAGCTAGAAATCTGGACTCAGACTGCGTTTCCCACCTGATGCGTCTTCTGTAATACCCCTTGTTTTCCAGAATCGTTGCACTGTACCAGTGGATCAGGCCTCTGAGTCACTGCTGAAAAGCAAAGCCTGCTTTGGAGCTGAAAACCTCATGAGGGTTTTGGGGAACTATTGCCGCCTTGGTGAAGTGCGCACCCATATCCGTGTGGGTGTTGTGGGTAAGACCTGTGGGGAGGTTGTGCGGCCCAGTCTTCTTCATTGGGTAGGGGTTTCACTGGGCAGAGGATTCTGGGAGCTTTGTGTTACCCCTCTGGGGAAGAGAGAAGTAGTTCAGGAACGGTTTTGTGATTTGTAATATGTATTGGTGAACATAGGAAGGCATACTGAGAGTCACCACCATACATTGAGTGTTAGAACCATGGACCAAATACATAGGGTTGTGCTTGGATTTGGTGCCATCTCATCCTACCAGAGCTGTGGGTGGTGGGAAGGAGGAGTGAACATATCTCTTTGACAGATAAGAACACTGAGGCCCAGAGAAGGGAAAGGGACTTGTGGGGAGCAGCCCTGTGTGAGACAAGGTAGAGCTAATACTCATACCAGAGCATGTCTGGAACCCAGGGCACTGAGGGAAGGATGATGGGAGAGAGAAGAGGGAAGTTGAGAGAAGCAGAGATAGACTATCAGGGAGAGGAAGTAAAGCCAAAAGAGAAGGATATTGGAGAGAGCCGGACACTGAGAAAAAGGTAGAGATATACAGATCTGAATAGACATAGAAAAAGAACTGGGAAATGATGGGATTGGTGAGGAGTAGAAAGGAAGGATGGATTTAAACAACAGAGGCATGCCAAGAGAGGGAGGTGATGATCACAAAAACATACCAGAAGGATATAGAGACCTACAGAGAGAGACATAAGAGGGCTAGATACTTTATGCATGTAGAGAGGCAGACACACAAACCAAAGAAACAATGAGAGAGGGACACCTGGGTGGCTCAGTCGGTTTAGTATCTACTTTTAACTCAGGTCATGATCTGGTCCTGGGATCAAGTCCAACATTGGACCCCTTGCTCAGCAGGGAGCCTGCTTCTCCCTCTGCCTGCCATTCCCCTGGCTTGTGCTCATGCTCTCTCACTCTCTCTATGACAAATAAATAAAATCCTTCAAGAGAAACAATGGAGAGATAGGCAGACACAGATAGACAGATTCCGAGAGTGGTGCACAGGGAAGGAACCAGAACAAAGAGGTAGACATAGAGGAACACACACAGTCCTACAAACACATACAGACCCACAAATATATGTACAGATCCACACTTGTGCAGATATGTCCAGACCCAGAGGCAACACACATGCAGACCCAAGTCCTTTGCACTTACTCACCCCAACTCTGTTTCTTGCAAGCAAATAAAGGCACAGAGAGACACATGTGCTCAGATACACTGGACCCTCAGACTCAGTCGCATCCCTAGAGTCACAGAGGGAGTCAAATACACAAACATGTCTATGATGAGATCGATACATATTCACAGAGAAATAGAGACAGAGGGAGGGCTAGGGATATACAGACAGAGATAGAAGGAAGCACAGTGAAACATGTGCAGAGAGGCATACAAACAGAGACAAGCCCATGGAGAGAAGAAACACAGAAAGAGACTGAGGGAAGTTGGCAAAGAGGGACAGAATTTAAAAAAATGAAATCTTGCCATTTACAATGATGTGGATGGAACTAGAAGCTATTATGCTAAGTGAAATAAGTCAATCAGAGAAAGACAATTATCATATGATCTCACTGATATGTGGAATTTAACAAACAAAATAGGGGATCATAGGGGAAGAGAGGAAAAAAATAAAACAAGACGAGTAAGAGAGGGAGACAAACCATAAGAGACTCTTAATCATAGGAGACAAACAGATTTGCTGGAGGGGAGAGGGGTAGGGGGGATGGAGTACTGGTGATGGGCATTAAGGAGGGCACGGGATGTAATGAGCACCGGATATTATATAGGAATGATGAATCACTGACCTCCACTTCTGAAACTAATAATACCTTATATGTTAATTAATTGAATTTAAATTAAAAAAAGCAAAAAATAAAAAGAGGGGCAGGCAGAATTGATGGGGTGGGGAGAATCAGAAAGGTCAACGGCCAGAATGAGAGACAAAGAGAAAAACCAGTAGAATAAGGTGCTTAGATAGAGCTACACAGAGAAAGAAATACATGATAGAGAAAAAGACTGAGCGGGAGAAAGTAAACATAGAAAAAAGAGTAATATTTAGAATGAGAACAACCAAGAGATATGCACGTGCATGTGTACACACGTGTGCGCGCGCGCACACACACACACACACACACATATACACATTGATGTGCAGAGACTTCCACGCATGGGGGGTACACACACAGGCACATCCATAAGAGAGTTGTCTGTGGGGGCGCCTGGGTGCCTCAGTCAGTTAAGCATCTGCCTTCAGCTCAGGTCATGATCCCAGGGTTCTGGGATCCAGCCCCATGTCAGGCTCCCTGCTCAGTGGGGAGTTTTTTCTTCCTCTGCCTCTGTCCCCCCGCCCCCATGCTAGTGCTCTCTCTCTTGCTCTCTCAAATAAAATCTTAAAAAGAGCGTTATGTGCATAAATTCTGGCATACAGAGAAGGAGAACGGTGAGAACAAGAGACTTGGTGAGGGGGTGGCACACAGACATCCACAGGCCTGGAGGTACTCACAGATGCTTGGACAGAAAACATGCACCACGGGCAGACAGTGGTTCAGAGAGACTGACATCTGGAGAGGGCTCTCCCACTCCCCACCGGGTGAATTTTACATCAGGACAGATGGTTCTCTGTTCCGCAGACATTTCCTCATGTCTGCCTTCTGTTGGATCGTGTTACAGAGGCCTTGCGTTGAGCACCTTTCCCAGGCTGGTTGTAAATGGGAGGTGAGTGTCATTATTGAGAGAGGGACCTGTCTACCCAGTATGCTTACAAATGGAGGAAAGGGGTAGGTAGGCCATGCTGGGGCTTGGTCAGGGCCTGGGATGGAAGACAGGAGGCCAGTCTCTGTTTTTGGATCCCCCATAGCTTGGTCATTGTCCCTGCCTGGGCTGCCCACATACAGGCTGGCCCAAATGCTCCTGAGGGCCCTTCCTGGCCTGAGTCATCTGCTGTTCCTTTGTAGGTCTTCCTAATGTTGGGAAGAGCAGCCTCATCAATAGCCTGAAGCGCAGCCGTGCATGCAGCGTGGGAGCCGTTCCTGGCGTCACCAAGTAAGCACCTCCCTGCTCCCCCGCTCCACAGCTCCTCCACTATACTGTTCCCCCGTTTATCGTGTCTTCAGCCCCTGCCCTTCTCCTTATCTTGGCCCAGCCTCTGATTCTTCCCTGGGCACGGGAGTCTCACTAATAGTCCTCAATGACCTGGTATACCCTAGGTGTGGGCCAGGCAGTGAGCTGGGTGCTTCCTCCTCAGCTCCTTGAAGTCTCTTAGCAGCCATGCAAGATGGGGCTATAGGTAAGCAACTCCACTTTCTGGATGAGGCAGTGGAGGCTCAGAGAATCAGGAGCTTGCTCACTGTCCTGCAGCTCAGTCACCAGTGGCAGGGACTAGAGGAGAATTAGTCCCAGGTCTGTAGGCCCCAGAGCCCCCAGCCCCACATCTCCATCTTCATCAGCGTGCTGTCTGTCCCTCGCCCTTCTCCCAGCTGTGTGCCTGGGGCCTAGGGGATACCAGATACATCCCAGCTCATGAGTGCCTTGCAGTCTCTCTTAGCTCCTCTTTCCTGTCCTAGATTCATGCAGGAGGTCTATCTGGACAAGTTCATCAGGCTGCTGGATGCCCCAGGCATTGTCCCAGGACCGAACTCAGAGGTGGGCACCATCCTGCGCAACTGTGTCCATGTGCAGAAGTTGATAGACCCTGTGACCCCTGTGGAGACCATCCTCCAACGCTGTAACCTGGAGGAGGTACAGAAGACTCTTGCTTGTGCCTTGCTCAGCTCCAAGCGCCCTTCATTTTTCCTCATGGTTTTTTTTCATTCTCTTTTCACCAGATTTCCAACTATTATGGCATCTCTGGATTCCAGACCACCGAGCACTTTCTGACTGCGGTGGCTCACCGCTTGGGGAAGAAGAAGAAGGGAGGCATATACAGTCAGGAGCAGGCAGCCAAAGCTGTTTTGGCTGACTGGGTGAGGTGAGGAGAAGGCTAGGGGTGAGGGTGGACCTGCCGAGAGTCAGGTTCCACAAAGTGGGAGAGGGTGCATCTGTGTTTATTGCGGTGGTGGGGCAGCCTGACATCATGTTTCCTAGGGCAGGGGAAGGCCGAGGCTCCAGATCATGTCCCCATTTGGAATTTGTGGCCAGTGACTATTCAGCAAGTCAGCTTCTTACTGTTCGGAAGCTACTGTGGGTTTTCCTTGTTCTTCATTGTTTATGACTTGGGAACTCATCCTCGCTTTGATTAGTCATTTGTTCTCTTAATGACATCGCCGTTTCCTCCTGTCTCCCAATGCAGCGGGAAGATCAGCTTCTATACACTCCCACCTGCCACTCACACTCTGCCTGCCCATCTCAGTGCTGAGATCATTAAGGAGATGACTGAAGTCTTTGACATTGAGGACACTGAGCAGGCCAATGAAGACACCATGGAATGTAAGTAGGGGCGGGTGGACTGGCCTGCTTGGTACTTTGTCTTGCCCTAGGTGGGAGGCACATAGACCCAGCAACAAATCCCATGTTTGATCTTACCCTGCTATGGCCCTACTCTGGCTTTGGGAAAGTTATTTAACCAACTCTAAGCTTAATGTTTTCTTCCACAAGGTGGAGAATTCTAACCTGGGCCATGCGGGTGGTTGTGGACTCTTGGTAGATAGGAAGGAAAGTCTGCAAAGTACTGTGTACACAGTGAGGTGCTCAGGAAATATGAGGGTCCTTTCCCCATCTCTTGGGACCTGGAGTGGACAAAACACTCTCCAAAACCCCTTCGCTGCCCTAAGCTTTGTCTCAGGTACTGCATGTCTATTCCTAGAGTTTTGTTCTCACCCCCATTGGTGGGGAGGCACTGGAGTCACAGAAAGCTGATATTTCCTGAATGGTGCATGGTCAGTGGCAGGCAGAGGTAGCATTTAAAGCAACTCTTCTGCCCTGTAGTCTAAGACTGTCCCAGCCTGGAGTAGCTAAGTGGTTAAAAGAATGGACTGCCTGGAGTTAAATTCAAGTTTTGTTTCCTGTTAGCTCTGTGATGCTGCATACATTACTTCATTTCTCCAAGTCTCAATGGCATCATCTATAAAATGGAGACAGTAGCACTCACCCAGTAAGATGGTCATGAAGACTAATTTAATATGTAGAAACACAGCAGTGCTGGCTTTGAGTACGTGTTTGGTGAATATTAGTTGTTATTATGGTGATCATTTGCTGGGGTACAGAGATGTGGCTTTGAGAAACTCCTATAGGAAATTTGTTCTCTTCAGGTACTACCATCTGCGACTTTGTCTTATGACTTCTCCTTCCTTCTCTGCCTCACCTCAGAAAGGTGCCCTGTGCTCTCTGGGCCTGTCTGTAGACACTCGGGCATTGGAAGTAGCCCTGGCTGGCCTGGCTTCTTGTTTCTCTGTTTCTCTTGAGGGCCACTAGCTTTCCTTCTCAGGGCCTTCTAGTGTCCTTAGATTACAGATGAGGACAAGAGGACTTGCCTGCTTCAGACTTTATTCCCTAGGTGGTTTCTGGCAAGTCCATTCTCTTTCTGAATTTTACTTCTCTCTTCTACCACGTGGGTAGTTGGGATGAATTAGAGTGCATGTTCCTATGATGATGCTTGACCCTGGCTGCATGTGAGGGCAAGAGGGGCTCCATCACTGAGAACATGCTTTGGCAAAAGATAGAGGTCTGGAAAATTGAGGAGAGGGAGAGGTTAATGGTGAGAGTTTCCTAGGGGAGTTGGCCCTAGTGTTGGATCTTGAAGAGTGAGTAGGAATTAGAGGAAGGGGATGGGGGCAAAGTTTAGAAGTAGGGGGGAGGGTAGCATGGGCCCAGGGCAGTGTGTACATTAATGGTTTGCAGTGGAGGCCAGCTCCAGGCAAGGGGCCAGAGGGAAGGGGAGAGAGGCCTCGTCCTGGGAAGGAAACCCAGTGGTTGCCATTTACTGAGCAGTGTCTCAGGCCAGTGCGTTTCAGGTATCCTCTGCTGTGACAGCAGCCCCATGTCATAGGCTTGTGGTATTCTCATTTTCTTGATGAGGAAGCTAAGGCTCCAAGACCAGCTCCCAGCAGGCGAATGCCCTACTGCAAGACCCATGTCTTTAATCCTTTGTCATGTGGCCTCCCATCAGGAATGAAAGAGCATTCTCTCCCAAATCCCTTGGGCAGTGTCCACATATCCTTTCTACTGAGGCCTGAACGGGTTGGTGGGGGGGCCGGCAGGAGGGCTGGCAGCAGGGAGGAATTGGGCTCTGACAGTGGTGTTGGTTGTGTTAAAGGCTTGGCCACTGGAGAAGCAGATGAACTGTTGGGTGACATGGATCCGCTTGAAATGGAGATTAAGTGGCTCCATTCTCCGATGATGAAAATAGCAAATGCCATGGAAAATAAAACCACTGTGTACAAGGTACCCATCCCCTTTCTTCATGGTAACCCTCTCCTCTACCCAGGGCTCTGGGGAGTGGTTGGTCCCTTCTGCCTGGCTTCCACAGGGTATGCCTGTAAGGGTGGGGAATGTGGGTCATTCATTCACTCCCTGTGGGCCCCGTGGGCATCAGGTGTGTGCATCCTTTACCAGGCAATGGCAGGTCCAAGGAGGAGGCATGCTCTCTCAAGTAGCTTTTCCATCCTGGCTCCAGCCTAGAAAACAGGTATCCCTATTCAGCCACTCAGTTGTTCAAGTTGCAAACCTGGGTACCCCTGATTCTTCCCTCCAGCTAGCATCCAGTATACCAGACGGTCAGTCAGCAAGTCCTGTGGCTTCTCCCTCCTATGTCCGTTGAGAAGCTATCAGCTTCTTATAGTCCCTGCCATTTCTATATGCCTAGTCTAAGTTTCTAACCCTTTCTCACCTTAACATATGTGCCATGGTTTCTAATTGCACAATTTGGCCATGTCACCTCACCTGTCATGGCTCCCCAGTATCTCTGTGATCAAGTCAGTATGCCTGCTTATGATTCCTGGAGGCTTTTTCAGCTGCTTCTGCCAGTCTCCCTGTCTCTGCCCTTCAGGAGGTCACAGTTTAATGGGTTTCACATACAGACCTCTGCACTGTTACAGGAGACAGACAGACTAGGGGTGAGGGCAGAGGCTGGGAAAGCATGGATCCAAGGGCCCTAACCTATACTACTTGTGGGTCAGGGAAGTCTCCCTGAAGGCCTTGATCCTTGTGCCACTTCTTGGAGGCTGAGGAATTCTCTGGATGAGTCAGGCAGTGGCCTGTGGCTAGAAGCTCAGATGGTGCTTATGCTGAGGCCCAAAGAGGAGAGAGAGTGGTGTTTTGGGGAAACGTTAGTGCTATGGGGTAGTTGGAGTGAGAGTGGAGGCAAGGAGAGATGAATCTGGAATCAGATCATAGCAGTCCTTGAGTTAGACCTTAAACCAGGGGTATTAGGAAAACACTGACAATTGGTTATTTTTTTCTGTCAAAGGGTTTTCTATTTTTTCCCCATTTTGTTTATTTAAAATATTTTTCATATTTTATATTTTTTATAAAAAAGATACCTTTTGGCGCCTGGGTGGCTCAGTTGTTGAGCATCTGCCTTTGGCTTGGGTCATGGTCCCAGGGTCCTGGGATCAAGCCCCGCATCGGGCTCCCTGAAAAAAAAAAAAAAAGATACCTTTTATTTATTTTTTGACTAGGTAGTATGTGTAGGTGGTATAAAATTTAAAGGATACTAAAGTGGATACAGTGAAAAGTAACTTTCTCTCCTGCAGCTGTCTTCCAGCTACCTTGTCCCCTCCTTGGAGGCACTCACTATTCACAGACTTGAATGTCTTTTTCATAGCTATTCTATCTTTTATGCACATTCATGTATACTTATATAGAGATCTATTTTAATTCAAATAATAGCATGCTAGTTGTATTCTGCGCTTTGCTTATTTCACTTACAAATTCATCTTGTAGATTGTTCCCCATGATTAATGAAGAACCATCCTTTATTTTCGATGGTTCCACAATATCTGGAAGGGTTTCTTAAGCAAGGAAATGACACAGCCATCATGTACTAGAACACACACTCAGGGGGCCCCTGGGTGGCTTAGTCGGTTAAGCATCTGCCTGTGGCTCAGGTCATGATCCTGGGGTCCTGGGATCGCGTTCTATATCAGGCTTCCTCTCCCTCTGTCCTCCTCCCCCTCCCCCCAGACTCATGCTTGCTCTCTCTCTCTGTCTCTCAAAAATAAATAAATAAATAAATAAATAATCTAAAAAAAAAAAAAAAGAACTTTCACTCTGGCAGCCACAGTAAAAACCAGGTTGGAAAGAAAGGGACTGGGGTGGAGGCAGGGGGCGTAGGAAGGAAACTGTCACTTATATTCTGTGCGAGATGATGAGGCCTGCAGTGTGGTGGTGACATGCCATTCTCATTCTCATATAGTTTTCAAGATTCCCCTGGTGCTTACAGGAAAACCAGTGTAAAGTTGTGTGCTTAAGTCTTTCTGGTAGTATTTCTCAATGATCCCATAAGCCCCAGAGCATACCGTTTTTCCTTAGGGACCTAGAGTAGTTCCCTGCTCTATGCTATAGGTTCCAGACTCAGGTTCAGGGAACCTGAGCAGGGCCACTTCCTTGTACAACTCTGAGAGATAACCATTTAGGTGTGCCATATTGTGAATGGTGCCCGCTGCTGCAGCCCCAGAGTTGTATAGTGTGGTAGCCTTGCCTTTTCCCCACCATAGTGTAATGGGTAGTCATACATTAGTATATTAGTCGTACATTAGTATAAGCCTCACTGCTAGGGTTCTTATTTATTCCACTGTTTGCTAGCTGTGTGACCTTAGGTGCTTTGTTTATCGTAGTACTGTTGCAGGAGTAAATGAGTTTGTGTATGTGTCCATATATACGTGTACACACATGTATTTGTGTGTACTACACACCGTGAGCTTTCTGTCAGTGTTTGCTTTTACCACCCACATGTACCCACATGTACTCCAGCCAGACAGGTACCCTTTTGGATGCCCAGCTATGTTCTGTGCTTTTCCATTGTTCATGGTCAGGAATGACCTTCCCATCAGTAGAAGCATATTGACCACCACCTTCCCCAAAACCTCTGCCACTTACACTGTGTCTTTCTGGTGGGCACTTAACAAACTCTAACTTGGCTTGTGGTATTGGTTGGTTGTATCCTCTTTAGACTGGTTGCTTCTCAAAAATGGGACTGCATTTGACTCATTTCTCCAACATTCCCCACATAGAGCTGGGCACAGAAAAGGCATCAGAAAATACTTGTTATCATGGGACACTACATCAAAAACTAATGATGTACTGTATGGTGACTAACATAACAATAAAATTATAAATAAGTAAATAAATTTACTCAAATGAGAGAAAAATGGAAAATACTTTTAAATTGAGTAAGACTTTGTAGGGTCACTTGAGAAAAGAATCATAATACCAATTGTCATTGATCAAGTAACTCTGCTTCTTTATTTTATTCTTGCAAAAGCCATGTAAGCTACCCATTGTCTACCCCATTTGACAGATGAGCCAACTACAGCTGAGAAATTAACTAAGCACCTTCTAGTTTGTGATGGAGCCAGACTTGGAGCTTAGTTCTGTGTGGCTCTAGGCTTCCTATTCTTAACCAAACCTGTCTCCTCTGCAGAAGTCTTTGGCGACACTCTAGGGGCCCAGATCTAACTGTTGTCCTCTCTCTCTCCAGATTGGAGATCTCACTGGGTATTGCACCAATCCAAACCGACATCAGATGGGGTGGGCGAAACGCAATGTGGATCACTACCCCAGGAACAGTAGCACAGTGGACATCTGCCCTGTGGACCGCCGCCCAGTGCTGCAGAGGATCATGGAGACCGATCCCCTGCATCAGGGCCAGGCTCTTGCTTCTGCCCTGAAGAATAAGAAGAAGATGCAGAAGCGTACCGGTGGGGTCACCTGACCATACTCCTCCTTCCCGTGCTCCAAAAAGCGCCCACTTGGGCCCAATTAGGAGCTCCTGAATGTGTCCAATGCCAGGCTAACCCTAGTTAAGGGGCAGGGATGGGTTAGGGGACTCACCTACTAGCATAGTGGTTCTCAGACTTTACTCATTATTAGAATTGCCTAGATGGCTTGTTAAAACACAGAGTTCTGAGCACCCCCCCCCCCCACAGAGTTTCGGATTGAGTATGTTGGCCATTGGGCCCGAGAATTTGTGTTGCTAACTGGTTCCTGATTGATGCTGATTTGCTCTTCTGGGAACCATACTTGGAGAACCATTGGCCTAGTCTATGTGTCAAATAGCCACCATTTATTTCTTAGCTGCTTTCTCTGTGTTAGGAAGCTTACGGGTTCTTTGTAATATTTACTTTATCCATAGGTGATATACTCAAAATTCAAAAGGTACAAAGGGATATACAGCGAAATGTTTCTCTCCTTCCAGTCTCCCAGTCATCTAGGCCTCTTCACAGAGTGACCAGTTCATTTCTTCTATCTCATTTCTGAGATAGGTACACAGGCAAATATCTCTTTATATTTTTTGTCCTCTGTTTCTATGCAAACACTAGTCACCTGAACATACAGTTTTGCCACATCGTGTTTCCATTTAGTGGCAGTTCACAAAAGAACTTCCTCCTTCATTTTAATGGTGGTCTCTTATGTGGTTGGCTGATTTAGGTCTTCATGTTATACTAATCTTTAACTCATTGCAAGTCTTATCCCCATTTGGTATGTGAGAAAACTGAGGCCCAGAGACATTAAATGACATATTCAAGGTAAAACAACTGCTATTTAATGGAGCCAAAATGTGAACCTAGGATTGACCGCAGAAGTCCAATTCTTTGCTCTTGGCCTGGTTTCACACTGAGTACTGGAAATCCAGAGACGAATTACCCTTGAACTCCTGGTCTTATTATAAGAGAGTGAGGAGGAAATAAGAAAACAGACATTGGCAACACAGAGTATTTACAGACACAGATAGCAGAGTGAGGAAACCTAACAGCCTGGTGAACCTAACCTGGATTGTGGTGGGGTAGGGGTGATCCGAGAAGGCTTCCTGGAGGAGGTTGTGTCTGAGGGGAACCGTGAAGGACAGCAGGGTATGGCTGGAGGATGGGAGGTGAGCATTCAGGCTTAAAGTCCCTACTTCCATGCTGCCCCTTTGCTATGAGAGCTTTGAGGGTAATGACAGAGGGCTAAGCTCAATGCAGTAAAAGAAAATGGCTGTTTGGATACTAGGAAGGGATGACAATACTTGGAGACCAGTGAGTCTGACACTCTGAGATAGAAGCTATATTGGGGTGATCATTTCACAGGTAGGCAGATGGGGTCTACCTGTGAGATTGCATGCTGGCTGCCAACACCCCCCACCCAGTTGTTTTGTTGTTTAGTGTTGGGAGTAAATGAGCCAGTTTGGGAGTTTGATATAGATCAGGGTAGCTCTAGGCCTGCTCCTGTGGGCGTTCTGTTGGCAAGCCAGCTACCAAGTGACTGCCTGTGTTTCTCCATCTGCAGATAAACTCGCCAGCAAGTTGTCTGATTCCATGATGTCTGTCCTCGACCTCTCTGGCAACACTGATGACTGATCGACTAATCTCACCCCCTTTTGTCCCTCCAAGCACCAGTTCCAGTGGGATGGGGGAATACAGATGAAATGGTGTGCTTCTCCTTGAAGTACCTGCATATTAAAAAAAAAAAAACCTCTTCATCCACCATGCCCCTTCTCACTGTCCCTTTCATTGTTCCAAGAAAAAAAGAGTCCCGAGTCACTGGACTAGCAAACCCCATATCCTTTATTTAACCCCTACTCTGTTCTATAAGAGAAATAAAATTACCGTCAGATCCCTGATGCTAACGATTTGTCCCTCATCCTGTAGGTTGGTCTGGTTGGAGGAGTAACTCTCACAAAACTGTCTTGGACAGTTAAATGTACAACTAGAGGCAAAGCTGCTAGTAGACCTGGGTGGGGGGGTGGGTTCCCTGGCAGGGTGATGATTTCTTTATCAGTCTGCAACAGATCTCAGTGGCAAGACATTCCTGTGATGGGCTGTAGGCTATGCATCTTCCACCAAGGTTGCAGGTCCCCACCTGGGTGGCAGTGATGGTAGGGGGAATAGTGATGAGCCTTGTCTCTGAAAGGGCCTGGGGCAGCGATAAAGGGAAGAAAACACAAGCCTGGCTTGTTGTTGAATTGTAAGTGCTACCGTGTTTGCATGAAAGAAAAACAAGGTGTATGTTGGTAGGGTGGCTAGATGTGTTAGGGGCAAATCATACCGTGGGGCATTTTTAGGCACATTGGGTTGGAGGAGCCCTTGAACTGAAGCACTCTGGCTGGGCCCCACCCTTCCATGACCACTTCTCATCCAGGACCAGTGTTTGAATTCCATGATTCAAAAGGGTTCTGGTACCATTTATTCACAGCCTACATCCTCAAGGGAGCTTCTATATTGGGGTGCATTAGCTGACATAATCTAACTGAAACCGAGCACATTTGAAGGGAGTGGCTGTTAGATCACTTTACTCTTCTCCCCCTACTCCAAATGTCCACATCATCTTACTCTTTCCTCATGATGTCACCGCTAATTTACCTATTCAATTTTTTGGAAGATTTTATTTGTCAGAGAGAGAAAGCACAGGCACAAGCAGGGGGAGCGGCAGGCAAAGGAAGAAGCAGGTTCTCTGTTGAGCAAGGAGCCCAATGCAGGACTCTATCCCAGGACCCTGAGATCATGACCTGAGCTAAAAGCAGATGCTTCCATCTGAGCCACCCAGGTGTTCCACCTGTTCAAATTCTAAAAGCAGAACCACATGATGGACTGGAGCACTTGGCTGCAGGCTGATTGGCAGGGAAGCCCAGCCCACTCCTGCATTCTGTGGCAGCCAAAGAAGAGAATTAAGACTACTTGAGCACAAATTGCACCAAACCCCAAAAACCTGTTAGCTCCTTTAACCCTCAATATAGTTCTGCCAGGGGGGTGCCTGGGTGGCTCAGTGGATTAAGCCTCTGCCTTCAGCTCAGATCATGATCTCAGGGTCCTAGGATCGAGCCCCGCATCGGGCTCTCTGCTCAGTGGGGAACCTGCTTCCTCCCCACCCCTCTCTGCCTACTTGTGATCTCTCTCTCTGTCAAATAAATAAATAAAGTCTTTAAAAAATTAAAAAAAATATAGTTCTGCCAGGGATTAGTCTCCCCATATGAAAGACAAACAGGCTCAGGAAGCTGTTTGGACATAACCAAAACATTAAATGTTGGTACCAGGATTGGAACCCAGATGTGATAAAAGCTGCGTGCAGATTCTTTCCTCTGCATTGTACTGTCACCATAACATTGATTAAGCACCTACTGTGTGCCAGCATCCATTATCAAGCCCTTTAAATACACTCTTTTTTCAGTTTTTTTTTTTTTGCATTTAATTTCATTTTACTGTCAACTAAATCCCTTGTCTTATACTGCTATTGCCACACCTCCCCTGTTTATGATGGTATAGTTTTCTTATTTTTTGAATTTTTTAAATTTATTTTTTCAGTGTTCCCAGATTCACTGATTATGCACCACACCCAGTGCTCCATGCAATACGTGTCCTCCTTAATACCCACCACCAGGCTCACCCATGCCCCCACCCCTCACCCCTCCAAAACCCTTAGTTTGTTTCTTAGAGTCCACAGTCTCTCATGGTTCATCTCCCCCTCCTATTTCCTCCAATCCACTTTTCCTTTCCTGCTCCTGATGTCCTCCATGCTATTCCTTATGCTCCACAAGTGAAACCCTATGATAACTGACTTTCTCTGCTTGACTTATTTCACTCAGCATAATCTCCAGTCCCATCCATGTTGATACAAAAGTAGGGTATTCATCCTTTCTGATGGAGGCATAATACTCCATTGTATATATGAACCATATCCTCTTTATCCACTCATCTGTTGAAGGGTATCTTGGCTCTTTCCACAGTTTGGCAATTGTGGCCATTGCTGCTATGAACATTGGGGTACAGATGGCCCTTCTTCTCATTACATCTGTATCTTTGTAAATACCCAGTAGTGCAATTGCAGGGTCATAGGGTAGCTCTATTTTTAATTTCTTAAGGAACCTCCATACTTTTCCAAAGTGGCTGCACCAACTTGCATTCCCACCAACAGTGTAAGAGGGTTCCCCTTACTCCACATCCTCTCCCAACACACGTTGTTTACTGTCTTGTTAATTTTTGTGATTCTAACTGGGGTAAGGTGGTATCTCAATGTGGTTTTGATTTGAATTTCCCTGATGGCTAATGAACATTTTTTCATGTGTCAGATAGCCATTTGTATGTCTTCATTGGAGAAGTGTCTGTTCATGTCTTCTGCCCATTTTTTGACGTGATTATTTGGTTTTTGGGTGTTGAGTTTGAGGAGTTTTTTATAGATCTTGAATATCAGCCTTTAGTCTGTAGCGCCATTTGCGAATATCTTCTCCCATTCCGTGGGTTGCCTCTTTGTTTTGTTGAGTGTTTCCTTTGCTGTGAAGAAGCTTTTGATCTTGATGAAGTCCCATTTTTGCTTTTGTTTCCTTTGCCTTTGGAGACATATCTTGAAAGAAGTTGCTGTGGCCAATGTCAGAGAGGTTACTGCCTATGTTCTTCTCTAGGATTTCAATAGATTCCTGCCTCACGTTGAGGTCTTTTACCCTTTTTGAGTTTATCTTTGTGTATGGTGTAAGAGAATGGTCTAGTTTCATTCTTCTATACATAGCTGTCCAATTTTTCCAGCACCATTTATTGAAGAGAGTGTCTTTTTTCTACTGTATATTTTTTCCTTCTTTGTCGAAGATTATTTGACCGTAGAGTTGAGGGTCCAAATCTGGACTCTCTACTCTGTTCCACTGCTCTATGTGTCTGTTTTTGTAGCAGTACCATGCTGTCTTGGTCAAGATCACAGCTTTGTTGTGAAGCTTGAAATCAGGCAATGTGATGCCCCCAGTTTTGTTTTTCTTTTTCAACACTTCCTTAGCAATTCAGGGTCTTTTCTGGTTCCATACAAATTTTAGGATTGTTTGTTCCACCACTTTGAAGAATGCCGGTGGAATTTGATCAGGATAGCATTGAAAGTGTAGATTGCTCTGGGCAGTATAGACATTTTAACAATGTTTATTCTTCTGATCCAGGACTATGGAATACTTTTCCATCTTTTTGTGTCCTCTTCAACTTCTTTTCATAAGTGTTCTGTAGTTCCTCGAGTACAGATCCTTTATCTCTTTGGTTAGGTTTATTCCCAGGTATCTTATGGTTCTTGGTGCCATAGTAAATGGAATCGATTCTCTAATTTCCCTTTCTATACTTTCATTGTTAGTGTATAAGAAAGCAACTGATTTCTGTGCATTGATTTTGTATCCTGCCACACTACTGAATTGCTGTATGAGTTCTAGTAGTTTGGGGGTGGAGTATTTTGGGTTTTCCATATAAAGTATCATGTCATCTGCAAAGAGATAGAGTTTGACTTCTTTGCCAATTTGAATACCTTTTATTTCTTTTTATTGTCTGATTGCCGTTGCTAGGACTTCTAGTACAATGTTGAACAATAGTGGTGAATGGTGCACGGTTGCAGATTGGATAAAACAGGAGGATCTGTCCATATGCTGTCTATAAGAGACACATTTGGAACCCAAAGATACATCCAGACTGAAAGTGAAGGGATGGAGAATCATCTTTCATGCCAATGGGCCTCAAAAGAAAGCTGGGGTAGCAATTCTCGTATCGGATAAATTAGATTTTAAGGTAAAGGGGCATCTGGGTGGCTCAGTGGGTTAAAGCCTCTGCCTTCGGCTCAGGTCATGATCCCAGGGTCCTGGGATTAAGCCCCGCATCCAGCTCTCTGCTCGGCACGGAGCCTGCTTCTCTTCCTCTCTCTCTACCTGCCTCTCTGCCTACTTGTGATCTCTGTCTGTCAAATACATAAATAAAGACTTTTAAAAAAGGATTTTAAGCTAAAGACTGTAGTCAGAGATACAGGAGGGCACTACATCATTCTTTTTTTAAAAATTAATTAATATATTTATTTAAATAAGCATACAATGTATTTTTATCCCCAGGGGTACAGGTCTGTGAATCGCCAGGTTTACACATTTCACAGCACTCATCATAGCACATGTCCCCAATGTCCATATCCCCACCACCCTCTCCTGTCCCCTCTCCCCCCAGCAACCCTCAGTCTGTTTTTTGAGATTGAGTCTTCTATGGTTTGTCTCCCTCCCAATCCCATCTTCTTTCATTTTTTCTTTTCATACCCCCCCAACCCCCCCACATTGCATCTCCACTTCCTCGTATCAGGGAGATCATAGCACTATATCATTCTTAAAGGGACTATCCCCCAGGAAGATCTAACAATTGTAAATATGCCCCCAATATGGGAGCAGCCAACTACATAAGCTAACTGTTAATCAAAATAAAGAGTCATATTGATATGAATACATCAGTTGTGGGGGATCTTAACATGCCACTCTCAGTAATAGATCACCGAAGCAGAAAATCAATAAAGAAACAGAGCTTCGAATGACACATTGGACCAGATGTACCTCATACATATATGCAGAACATTCCACCCTAAAACAGCAGAATACTCCTTCTTCTCAAGTACACATGGAACTTTCTCCAGAATAGACCACATACTGGGTCACAAATCAGGGCTCAACTGATACCAAAATATTGAGATTATTCTCTGTATGTTCTCAGACCACAATGCTTTGAAACTAGAACTCAACCACAAGAGAAAGTTTGGAAGGAATTCAAACACTTGGAAGCTAAAGACCATCCTGCTCAAGAATGTTTGGATCAACCAGGAAATCAAAGAACTTAAACAATTCATGGAAACCAAGGAGAATGAAGATACGTTGGTCCAAAACCTATGGGATACAGCAAGGGCGGTCCTAAGGGGGAAATACATAGCCATCCAAGCCTCGCTCAAAAAAATTGAAATATCCCGAATACAACAACTCTCTTTACACCTTAAAGGACTGAAAAATCAATAGCAAATTTAGCTAACCCCACGCACAAGAAGGGAAATAATCAAGATCAGAAATAATCAAGATCAATGAGTTAGAAACTAGAAACTAAAACAGTAGAACACATCAACGAAACTAGAAGCTGGTTCTTTGAAAGAATAAGATCAATAAACCACAGGCCAAACTAATCCAAAAGAAAAGAGAGAGGACCCAAATTAATAAAATTATGAATGAAAGGGGAGAGATCACCACCAACACCAAGGAAATAGAAACAATCATCAGAAATTATTATCAACAGTTTTATGCCAATAAGTTAAGCAACCTAGAAGAAATGGATGCATTCCTGGGAACCTATAAACTTCCAAGACTGAAACAGGAAGAAATTGACAACCCGAATAGACCAATATCTAGTAACAAGATTGAAGAAGTGATCAAAAACCTCCCAAAAAACAAGAGTCCAGGATCTGATGGATTCAGATGTTTGATTGTTTCCTTTGAAACATTCAAAGAAGAAATAATACCTATTCTCCCAAAGCTGTTTAAAAAAAAAAAAAAACAAACAGAAGGAAAACTTCTGTACTCTTTCTACGAAGCCAGCATTACCCTGGTCCCCAAACCAGGCAAAGACCCCATCAAAAAGGAGAATTTCAGACCATATCCCTGATGAATATGGATGCCAAGATTCTCGACAAGATCCTAGCTAATAGGATCCAACAGTACATTAAAAAGATTATTCACCATGACCAGGTGGGTTTTATCCCTGGGATGCAAGAGTGGTTCAACATTCTCAAATCAATCAATGTGATAGAACAAATCAATAAGAGAGAAGAACCACATGGTCCTTTCAACTAATGCAGAAAAAGCATTTTGGGTATCTCTTATATAAGTTTTATGTGTCCTGCTGTTGTGTTTGAACCATGTTTCCCTTCAGTTTAGTTGCCTGACATGGTTTTTGAGTGTTGTGAGCAGGCTTTGGTCCTTGTGCAGTTAAGGGCCCAGTCTAAGGCCACCTTGGACTTGTAGTTGGGTCACACCAGATGCCTGCCCTCAACCCATTTATTAGGATTGCATTTAGGTTGAACTGCAGGGTCATTTTCCCGTGTTGTCCCCTGAGATGATTTCGTTGGTTGGGGAGGGGCTGTGGTCAGACCTGATATCTGCCTCCAGTCTATCAGTGCTGTGGTAACCCTGAATTATAGGGCTCTCTCCTCGTGTTGGTTCTGTGAGGTTTTATTTGCTGGGTGGGGTCAGGAGTCAGATCAGATGTCTTCCCCTAGCTCACTGCTGGGGCTGCAGGTGAACGTATGTGTGGTTATCTTCCTTTCCTCCAGGGGCAAGAGTGAAATTACAATTGTACTGATCACGGTTGGGGATGCTTGCAGAATGAAGCTTTTGAGGGACTTTTGAGGGACTCCTGTTGAGTGGGGTGGGTTGGATGGGGGAGATTCAGCAGGAAAACACGGGAGCAAGGTGTGCTATATTAGCAAGCTTTATTGAAAATGTTTGTGGTGTGTACCATAGGTGTTCCGGTATCTAAGCTGAGGGGAGGAGGAGAAATGATACCCTCTAGGTCTTTTGTTTTTGGAGAGATTTCCTAAAGATCCCTGCCCCTCTAGTGCACATTATGATATTAATAAATATCATTCTCATGTGCCCCAGGTGCTTTTCAACCTTCTGCTTCTATGCTGTGTCTTGGTGGGGATGAATGTTATCCCATCTCTTTGGGTTGGGACACTCAGTTCCATATTGTCCTCTGGCTCTCCCAAGGTCAAACTTGATAATATTTAATGTTCCTGGTGTTATGCTCCACTAACTGTAAAAATCATGGTGTTAAAGTCCTCTAGTTTTCAATGACAAATGTTATGGGGACTCATCTTCCCCGTGCAGGTCCACCATGTGTAGGGTTCCTGGTGTGGGGTCTGTAATTCTCCCTTCTCCATGCTTGTGGTGTCCCTCTCATTCGTGGTTAATCTCGCCTGTAGTTTGGTTCCCAACTGGGACTCTGCCCTTCCTACCATTTTCAATGTGACCTCTTCTCTATGATTAACCATGAAGAATCTATTCAGCCAGGCTTTGGGTCATTTTCTGTGTTAGTTGCACTGATGTGGCTTTTATCTAGGTGTGGTGAGCTTAGGGTCATCCTCCTCTGCTACCTTCCCAGACTCCCTCTTATTATATCTTCTTGATAAATTTATTTTTTAATCAATATATATTGTTCTTCTTTGCCTCTTTTAAGTTTTTAAATTTAAATTCAATTTAGTTATATATATATATATATATATATATATATATATATATATACACACACACACACATTATTACTAGTTTCAGGGGTAGAATTTAGTGATTCATCAGTTTCATATAACACCTAGTGCTCATTGCATCTCCTTAATGTCCATCACCCAGTTACCTCCCCTCCAGCAACCCTCAGTTTGTTTCCTAGAGTTCATTGTCACTTTTGGTTTGCCTCCCTCTCTGTTTTCATTCCATTTTATTTTTCTTTCCATTACCCTATGTTCATTTGTTTTGTTTTTTAAATTCTACATATGAGTGAAATCATAGGTATTTGTGTTTCTCTGACTGACTTATTTCACTTAGAAGAGTACCCTCTAGTTCCATCCATGTCCTTCCAAATGGCATGATTTCATTCCTTTTGATAGCTGAGTAGTACTCCATTGTTTGTCTATATATACCACGACGTTATCCATTTATCTGCCAATGGATGTCTGGACTGATTCCATAGTTTGGCTATTGTGGACATTGCTGTTATAAACATTGGAGTGCATGTGCCCCTTCGAATCACAATTTCTGTATCTTTTGAGTAAATACCTAGAAGTGCAATTGCTGGGTCATAGGGTCTTTTTTACTTTTTGAGGGACCTCCATACTCTTTTCCACAGTGGCTGCACCATTTGCATTCCTACCAGCAGTGTAAGAATGTTCCCCTTTCTCCATATCCTCGCCAACATCTGTTGTTTCCTGTGCTGTTAATTTTAGCCATTCTGATGGGTGTGCGGTGGTATCTCATTGCGGTTTTGATTTATATTTCCTTGATGCCAGTGATGGTGAGTAGTTTTTTCACGTGTCTGTTGGCCATTTGTATGTCTTCTTTGAGGAGATGTCTGTTCATGTCTTCTGCCCATTTCTTGACTGGACTTTTTGTTTTTTGAATATTGAGTTCAATAAGTTCTTTATAGGTTTTGGATACTAGCCCCTTATATGATTTATCATTTGCAAGTATCTTTTCCCATTACTTAGGTTGCCTTTTAGTTTGGTTGATGGTTTCCTTTGCTGTGCAGAAGAATTTTATCTTTTTTTTTAAATTTTATTTTTCAGTGTTCCAGGATTCATTGATGAGGTCCCAATAATTCATTTTTGCTTTTGTTTCTTTTGCCTTTGGAGATGTGCCTAGCAAGAAGTTGCTGCAGCTGAGGCCAAAGAGGTTGCT
Organism: Martes martes; assembly: GCF_963455335.1. Classification (NCBI taxonomy): domain Eukaryota; kingdom Metazoa; phylum Chordata; class Mammalia; order Carnivora; family Mustelidae; genus Martes; species Martes martes. Next base: position 44,629,512 of record NC_137897.1, read on the forward strand.
GCCTGTGTTCTTCTCTAGCATTTTGGTGGATTCCTGTCTCACATTGAGGTCTTTCATCCATTTTGAATTTATTTTTGTGTATGGTCTAAGAAAGTGGTCCAATTGCATTCTTTTGCATGTGGCTGTCCAATTTTCCCAACACCATTTGTTGAAAAGACTTTTCTGTTGTATATTTTTTACTGCTTTGTCAAAGATTAGTTGACCATAGAGTTGAGGATCCATTTCTGGGTTCTCTATTCTGTTCCATTGATCTATGTGTCTGTTTTTGTGCCAGTACCTTACTGTCTTGATTATAGCTTTGTAATAGACCTTGAATCCCAGAATTGTGATGCCTCCAGCTTTGGTTTTCTTTTTCAACATTCCTTTGGCTATTTGGGGTCTTTTCTGAATCCATCAAATTTTAAGATTGCTTATTCTACCTCTGTGAAAAATACTGATGGTATTTTGATGGGTTTGCATGGAATGTATAGATTGCTTTGGGTAGCATAGAGATTTTAAAAATATTTTTTCTTCTAATCCAAAAGCATGGAATGCTTTCCTATTTTTGTGTGTCTTCCTCACTTTCTTCCGTAAGTGTTCTATAGTTTTCAGAGTATAGCTCCTTTACCTCTTTGGTTAGGTTTTTTTCCTAGGTATCTTATGGGTTTTGGTATAATTATAAATGGGATCAATTCCGTGATTTCTCTTTCTTCTGTTTCATTATTAGTGTATAGAAATGCAACTGCCTTCTCAGCACTGATTTTATATCATGTGAATTGCTGAATTAATGTATTACTTGTTTTGGTCTCCATGGGTTCTTGTTGAGAAATCAGTGTTAATCTTTTGAGAATTCATTCTATGTGACTAGTCTTACTGCTTTCAAGATTCTGTTTTTGTTTTTCAACAATTTGATTATAATGTGTTTTGGTGTTGATATCTTTGGATGGGTCCTATTGGAGTTAGACCTTCTTGAATTCATAGATTCATGTCTTTCCTGAAGTTTGGGAAGTTTTTGGTCATCATTCCGTTAAATATTCTTTCGTTCTCTCTTCTTCTCAGATTCCTATGTCTATGTAAATCAGATTAATCGTGTACTATGGGTCCTGTAAAATTTGTTCACCTTTTTATTCTTTTTCCTTTCTGCTTTTCAGACTCAATAATTTCAATTGTCCTATCTTCAAGTTCACTGATTCTTCTGCCTGCTTGGATCTGCTGCTTAATAACTCTAGCGAATTTTTTCATTTTAGTTAGTATACATTTGGCTCCAAAATTTCTGTTTTCTGTTTATACATTCTTTTTGTTGATATTCTCATTTTTACTCATATATACTTTTCTTGATTTCCTGTAGTTGTTCTTTGGTTCTCTAAACACATTTAAGACAGTTGTTATAAAGCATTTGGCTAGGGATGCCTGGGTGGCCCAGTCAGTTAAGTGTCTGTCCTTGGCTCAGGTTATGATCCCAAGATCCTGGGGTCAAGTCCTACATTGGGCTCCTTGCTTAGGGGGGACCCTGCTTCCCTCTCTGTCTGCCACTCCTCCTGCTTGTGTGCTCTCTCTCTCTCTCTGACAAATAAATAAATGCAATCTTTAAAGTATACGGCTAATAACTCTGATGCCTGTACTTCTTTAGAGATGGTTTGTGTCAATTCCGTTCCTTTGAATGAGACATACTTTTTGTTTCTTTGTGTACATTGTGATTTTTATTTGAAAAGTGTACATTTAAATATAATAAATGTTAATTCTGTAAATTAGATTCTCTCCCAATCCCTGGATTTGTTATTTATTTTATTTTATATTTTTAAGGCTATATAGTCCATTTATTTAGTGACTTTCCCAAACAATTTTTTTTTCAAAGACTGAATACATGCAAGTCCCTGTTTCTTAGTTTGTGTTCAGGTAGTGTTTTTTTTTAAATTTTTAATTTTTTAAATTAAAATATAATGTATTATTAGCCCCAGGGGTACAGGTCTGTGAATCGCCAGGTTTACACACTTCACAGCACTCACCATAGCACATACCTTTCCCAATGTCCATAACCCCAACACCCTCTCCTTACCACCCCACCCCCAGCAACCCTCAGTTTGTTTTGTGACATTAAGAGTCTGTTATGGTTTGTTTCCATCTTGATCCCATCTTGTTTCATTTATTCTTTTCCTACCCCCCTACCTCTCAACTTCCTCATATCAGGGAGATCATATGATAATTGTCTTTCTCTGATTGACTTATTTCGCTGAGCATAATAACCTCTAGTTCCATCCATGTCGTCGCAAATGGGAAGATTTCATTTCTTTTGATGGCTGCATAGTATTACATTGTATATATATCCCACTTCTTCTTTATCCATTCATCTGTTGATGGACATCTAGGTTCTTTCCATAATTTGGCTATTGTGGACATTGCTGCTATAAACATTTGGGTGCACGTGCCCCTTAGGATCACTACGTTTGTATCTTTATGGTAAATACCCAGCAGTGCAATTGCTGGGTCATAAGGTAGCTCTATTTTCAACTTTTTGAGGAACCTCCATGCTGTTTTCCAGAGTGGTTGCACCAGCTTGAATTCCCACCAACAGTGTAGGGGGGTTCCCCTTTCTCCGCATCCTCGCCAGCATCTGTCATTTCCTGACTTGTTAATTTTAGCCATTCTGACTGGTGTGAGGTGGTATCTCATTGTGGTTTTGATTTGTATTTCCCTGATACTGAGTGATGTGGAGCACTGTTTCATGTGTCTGTTGGCCATCTGGTTGTCTTCTTTTTTTTTTATTTTTCTTTTTTTTCCTTATTTCTTTTCAGTGTAACAGAATTCATTGTTTATGCACCACACCCAGTGCTCCATGCAATACGTGCCCTCTATAATACCCACCACCTGGTTCCCCTGACCTCCCACCCCCCGCTCCTTCAAAACCCTCAGATTGTTTTTCATAGTCCATAGTCTCTCATGGTTCATCTCCCCTTCCAATTTCCCTCAACTCCCTTCTCCTCTCCATCTCCCCATGTCCTCCATGTTATTTGTTATGCTCTGCAAATAGGTGAGACCATATGACACTTGACTCTCTCTGCTTGACTTATTTCACTCAACATAATCTCTTCTAGTCCCATCCATGTGGATACAAAAGTTGGGTATTCATCCTTTCTGATGGAGGCATAATATTCCATAGTGTATATGGACCACATCTTCCTTATCCATTCGTCCAATGAAGGGCATCTTGGTTCTTTCCACAGTTTGGCGACCATGGCCATTGCTGCTCTAAACATTGGGGTACAGATGGCCCTTCTTTTCACTACATCTGTATCTTTGGGATAAATACCCAGTAGTGCAATTGCAGGGTCATAGGGAAGCTCTATTTTTAATTTCTTAAGGAATCTCCACACTGTTTTCCAAAGTGGCTGCACCAATTTGCATTCCCACCAACACTGTAAGAGGGTTCCCCTTTCTCCACATTCTCTCCAACACACGTTTTTTCCTGTCTTGCTAATTTTGGCCATTCTAACTGGTGTAAGGTGGTACCTCAATGTGGTTTTAATTTGAATCTCCCTAATGGCGAGTGATGATGAACATTTTTTCATGTGTCTGGTAGCCATTTGTATGTCTTCATTGGAGAAGTGTCTGTTCATGTCTTCTGCCCATTTTTTGACATGATTATCTGTTTTGTGCGTGTTGAGTTTAAGAAGTTCTTTGTAGATCCTGGATATCAACCTTTAGTCTGTACTGTCATTTGTGAATATCATCTCCCATTCTGTGGGTTGCCTCTTTGTTTTGTTGACTGTTTCCTTTGTTGTGCAGAAGCTTTTGATCTTGAGGAAGTCCCAAAAGTTCATTTTCGCTTTTGTTTCCTTTGCCTTTGGAGACATATCTTGAAAGAAGTTGCTGTGGTTGATATCCAGGAGGTTACTACCTATGTTCTCCTCTAGGATTCTGATGGATTCCTGTCTCACGTTGAGGTCTTTTATCTATTTTGAGTTTATCTTTGTGTACGGTGTAGGAGAATGGTCGAGTTTCATTCTTCTACATATAGCTGTCCAATTTTCCCAGCACCAGTTATTGAAGAGACTGTCTTTTTTCCACTGTATATTTTTTCCTGCTTTGTCGAAGATTATTTGACCATAGAGTTGAGGGTCCATATCTGGGCTCTCTACTCTGTTCCACTGGTCTGTGTGTCTGTTTTTATGCCAGTACCATGCTGTCTTGGTGATCACAGCTTTGTAGTAAAGCTTGAAATCAGGTAACGTGATGCCCCCACTTTTGTTTTTCTTTTTCAACATTTCTTTAGCAATTCGGGGTCTCTTCTGATTCCATACAAATTTTCAGATTGTTTGCTCCAGCTCTTTGAAAAATGCCAGTGGAATTTTGATCAGAATGGCATTAAAAGTATAGCTTGCTCTAGGCAGTGTAGACATTTTAACAATGTTTATTTTTCCTATCCAAGAGCATGGAATGGTCTTCCATCTTTTTGCATCTTCTTGTTTCCTTCATGAGTGTTCTGTAGTTCCTCGAGTATAGATTCTTTACCTCTTTGGTTAGGTTTATTCCCAGGTATCTTATGGTTCTTGGTGCTCTAGTAAATGGAATCAATTCTCTAATTTCCCTTTCTATGTTTTCATTGTTAGTGTATAAGAAAGCCCCTGATTTCTGTACATTGACTTTGTATCCTGCCACATTACTGAATTGCTGTATGAGTTCTAGTAGTTTGGGGGTGGAGTCTTTTGGATTTTCCATATAAAGTATCATGTATCTGTGAAGAGAGAGAGTTTGACTTCTTCATTGCCAAATTGGATACATTTTATTTCTCTCTCTTGTCTGATTGCTGTTGCTAGGACTTCTAATACTATGTTGAACAAGAGTGGTGAGAGTGGGCATCCTTGTCGTGTTCCTGATCTCAACGGGAAGGCTCTGAGCTTTTTCCCATTGAGGATGATATTTTCTGTGGGTCTTTCATAGATAGAGTTTATGAAGTTCAGGAATGTTCCCTCTATCCCTATACTCTGAAGCGTTCTAATCAGGAACGGATGCTGGATTTTGTCAAATGCTTTTTCTGCATCCACTGAGAGGACCATGTGATTCTTCTCTCTTCTCTTATTGATTTGTTCTATCACATTGATTGATTTGTGAATATTGAACCATCCTTGCAACCCAGGGATGAATCCCACCTGGTCATGGTGGATAATCTTTTTAATGTGCTGTTGGATCCTATTAGCTAGGATCTTGTTGAGAATCTTAGCATCCATATTCATCAGTGGTATTGGTCTGAAATTCTCCTTTTTGGTAGGATCTTTGCCTGGTTTGGGGATCAGGGTAATGCTGGCTTCCTAAAAAGAGTCTGGAAGTTTTCCTTCTGCTTCAATTTTTTGAAATAGCTTCAGGAAAGTAGGTGTTATTTCTTCCTTGAAAGTCTGGTAGAACTCCCCAGGGAATCTGTCAGGTCCTGGGCTCTTGTTGTTTTTTTTTGTTTTTGTTTTTTTTGTTTGTTTTTTTTAAAAGATTTTATTTATTTTACAGAGATCACAAGTAGGCAGAGAGGCAGGCAGAGAGAGAGAGGAAGGGAAGCAGGCTCCCCACCAAGCAGAGAGCCTGACGTGGGGCTCGATCCCAGGACCCTGAGATCATGACCTGAGCCGAAGGCAGAGGCTTTAACCCACTGAACCACCCAGGCGCCCCTGGGCTCTTGTTTTTTTTGGGAGGTTTTTGATTACTGCTTCAATCTCGTTACTAGATGTCAGTCTATTCAGGTTGTCAATTTCTTCCTGGTTCAATTTTGAAAGTCTGTAGTTTTCCAGGAATGCATCCATTTCATCTAGGTTGCTTAACTTATTGGCACACAACTGTTGATAATAACTTCTGATGATTGTTTCTATTTCCTTGGTGTTAGTTGTGATCTCTCCCTTTTCATTCATAATTTTATTAGTTTGGGCCTTCTCTCTTTTCTTTGGGATTAGTTTGGCCAATGGCTTATCGATCTTATTGATTCTTTCAAAAAACCAGCTTCTAGTTTCATTGATACGTTCTATTGAATCTCTAGTTTCTATCTCATTGATCTCTGCTCTAATCTTGATTATTTCCCTTCCTGTGTGTGGAGTTGGTTTAATTTGTTGTTGATTCTCCAGTTCTTTAAGGTGCAGAGATAGCTGGTGTATTCTGGATTTTTCAATTTTTTTTGAGGGAGGCTTGGATGGCTATGTATTTCCCCCTTAGGACCACCTTTGCTGCATCCCATAGGTTTTGGACTGAAGTGTCATCATTCTCATTGGTTTCCATGAATTGTTGAAGTTCTTCTTTGATCTCCTGGTTGATCCAAGCATTCTTAAGCAAGGTGGTCTTTAGCTTCCAGGTGTTTGAGTTCCTTCCAAACTTTTCCTTGTGATTGAGCTCCAGTTTCAAAGCACTGTGATCTGAGAATATGCAAGGAATAATCTCAGTATTTTGGTATCAGTTGAGCCCTATTTGTGACCCAGTATGTGGTCTATTCTGGAGAAGGTTCCATGTGCGCTTGAGAAGAATGAGTATTCTGTTGTGTTCAGGTGGAATGTTCTGTATATATCTATGAGGTCCATCTGGTCCAATGTGTCATTCAATGCTCTTGTTTCTTTATTGATTTTCTGCTTGGATGATCTATTACTGAGAGAGGCATGTTAAGATCTCCTATTATTAATGTATTCATATCAATATGACTTTTTATCTTGATTAATAGTTTTCTTATGTAATTGGCTGCTCCCATGTTGGGGGCATAAATATTTACAATTGTTAGATCACCTTGGTGGATAGTCCCTTTAAGAATGATGTAGTGTCCTTCTGTATCTCTGACTACAGTCTTTAGTTTAAAATCTAATTTATCTGATATGAGAATTGCTATCCCGGCCTTCTTTTGAGTCCCATTGGCATAAAAGATACTTCTCCATCCCTTCACTTTCAGTCTGTGTGTATCCTTAGGTTCGAAATGGGTCTCTTGTAGACAACATATGGATGGGTGCTGTCGTTTTATCCAATCTGCAACCCTGTGTCGTTTTATGGGTGCATTTAGGCCATTCACATTGAGAGTGATTATTGATAGATACGTTTTTATTGACATCGTGTTACCTTTGAAGTCTTTCTTTCTGTAGATTGTCTCTGTATTTCTGTTCAATGATATTCTTAGGATTTTTCCTCTTTTATAGAACCCCCCTTAATATTTCCTGCTGTGTCGGCTTGGTGGTCACATACTCTTTTAGGCCTTGCTGGTCCTGGAGACTCTTTATCTCTCCATCCATTTTGAATGTTAGTCTTGCTGGATAAAGTATTCTTGGCTGCATGTTCTTCTCATTAATGCCCTGAATATATCTTGCCAGCCATTTTTGATTTGTCGGGTTTCTGTGGACAGGTCTGACGTTATTCTGATGGGCTTTCCTCTGTACATAAGGAGCCTCTTTGTCCTAGCTGCTTTCAAGAGATTGTATCTACACTTATGGTTTCTCAATTTTACTATTAGGTGCCTTGATGTTTTTTTAGAATCTATAATCTTGGGGGGAGACTGTTCTGCCTCTAGTACATGAACGCTGGTTCAATTTGTGAGATTGGGAAAATTTTCATGGAGAATTTGTTCCACTATATCTTCTAGACTTCTTTCTTTCTCGTCCCCTTCAGGGATTCCAATAATTTTTACGTTGGAACGTTTCATGGTGTCATTTATTTCCCTAATTCTGTTTTTGTGGTTTCTAAGCTGTTTGTTCCAGGTTTCCTCCTGGTTCTTTCTCTCTATCTGTTTTTCCTCCAGATCACTAAATCTATCTTCTGTCTCAGTTACCCTAGCTTTTAGAGAATTTATATTAGATTGGAGCTCATTGAGAGCATTGTGAACCTCATCCCTGGTGGCTTTCAGTTCTGTCCTAATCAATTCCAATTTGTCATCCATGGCTTTCTCCAACCTGGCTATTGCCTGGATAATTGTTAGCCTGAATTCCCTTTCTGACATATTGTCTATGTAGATGGCCATTAGCTCTGTTGCAGGTGTCCCAGCCTCTGAATTTTTCTTCTGTTGAGCATTCCTCCTCCTGGTCATTTTGGTGAGAGGTGGCTGAACAGATGTAGCTGGATGTATCGACTGTGATGCAGTCAGTCGAAGTGCACCCTGTAACGCTTCGGAGCAATCAAGAGTCCCCACCCAAATGAAAGAAAAAAGAAGGAGAGAAAAAAGAGAAAAAAAAGAGAGGGAGAGAGAGACAGGAAAAAAATGAAAGATAAAATAAAAGTGAGGCCTCGGCCAAATGGGTCTCAAGGTAAGATTTATGAGGTAAACAAACAAAAACAGACGAGTAAAAAGACTGACAAAAGTAGATGACAAGAGAATATATATATATATATATATATATATATATATATATGCATGACAAAAAAAAGAACCTCGTCAAAAAGAACCCCAAGTATAAGATTTATATACTACCAGGACATACACAAATACACAGAAACACTGGTGGAAGAAAAAGATGGGAGAGTGGTTATAAATTCTCAGTGTGGGGGAGGAAGTTTATTTTGATTCTTCTTGGATGTATCTTATATCTTTGTTAAGGGACTGAACTTTCCTAAGATAAAGGGAGATTATAAATTGGTTTACTTATAGGGGTAGCATTGATTGGGGAAAGGGGGACTGCCTTGAAGTTTAACTCTATATGAATATTAAAAAATAAAAATAAAAAAGAATAAACTAAACTAAAATGAAATTAAAAAAATTAAAAAATAGAAAAGCAAAAGAAAAACACGGGTATATGTATCAAAAAGTTCAGGTTAAAAGGTTATTATGGAATTTGATGTACTGGACATCTCACTGTGATGGTAAATATGTTAAAAATTATATATAGGGGCACCTGGGTGGCTCAGTGTGTTAAGCCTCTATCTTCGGCTCAGGTCATGATCTCAGGGTCCTGGGATCAAGCCCCACATCGGGATCTCTGCTCAGCAGGGAGCCTGCTTTCCCCTCTCTCTCTGCCTGCCTCTGCCTACTTGTGATCTCTGTCTGTCAAATAAATAAATAAATAAAAAAAAATAAAAATAAATTATCTATAAAAAACTGAACCAGAATGGTGGGAATGAATTAAAAATAAAAGTTGTATCTATGAAGTAGTGGTGGTTGTTCTCTTGTCTTTTTTTTTTTTTTCCCGGTTTGCTTTCTGGAGTAGGGGCCTGCCGTGTGTGTTTTCAGGCAGTGTTTCCTGAGTTAAGTCCTCCCGCCCCCCTCAAGGTGGTGGGCTCTGAGGAAACCGGTTTTTCAGGCTTTTGTTCTCTGGAGGTTTGTTTGTTTGTTCGTTTGTTTTCTCTCGCCTTGACAGCTCCTGATGGTTTTTAGAGGTTTAGAGGAAAGCAAACTGCACCAGACCTCCCTGTCAGAGAGAAGCCTCAGTCTGTTCCCCTCTGGGTGTTGCAGAGCACATAAGTTCCCCCTTGGCCACTGGCAGAGCCCATTCCCAGTCGCGGTCCCTGGGGATGCAGCAACTCCTGCTTGTACCCCAAACCACGACAGTGGTGGCTATCTGGGCAGCTCCAGACCACCAGAGAGGTTCCAAGCAGCAATCGCACACTGAGATTTTCCCACTGGCCTGGGCTGGGAGTACTCAGCCTTTCCGGGACCGAGAGCGCAGGGCTGGCGCCTGCACACACCTCTCCCAGGGGAGGGTGTGGGACGCAACTCAGACTCTGGTAGCGCGGTGTAGCGTGCACGTGGGACTGCAAAAAGACTGTGTTTCTGCTGGCTGGCGAGGCTCCCAAACCCTCACGGGAGCCGCACCCCACGCGCTCTCAGGTGCGCTCGCAGCTCAGGGACCAAGATCTGGTTTCATCGCCGCACTCTCTCTGGCTCAGCGCCAGGGGTGGCTGTCCTGCATCTGGGGACTTAAGCCCCTGTCCCTAACCGCCCTGATTCCCACAATTTCCCCCCACGATCCTTTGCTCTTTTTGAGTGCTTTCAACCAGACTCCAAGTTAATGCTGGTCCCCAGTCGCAGGGCTCTCTCCTATTGGGGTATTACTTTCCAATGGGTCGCTTCTGGTGTCTCCCTCCCCCTTTTGTTTATCTTCTGATATCAGTCGGACATTCCCACTCTGCTTTACCTACCCACTGGCATCTTCTGCCCCTGTAGAGATCCAGACATGTATAATTCTAATCTCAGTCTGATTTCAAGGGTGATCGGAGTTCTTTGGTAGGTAATCAGCTCACTTTAGGGTACAGGTGGAAACAGCGCCTCCTCCTAGTTCTCTGCCATCTTGTCTCCTCCCATCTGGTTGTCTTCTTTGCAGAAATGTCTGTTCATGTCCTTTGCCCATTTCTTGATTGGATTATTCATTCTTTGGGTGTTGAGTTTGATAAGTTCTTTCTGGATTTTGGATACTAGCCCTTTATCTGATATGTCGTTTGCAAATATCTTCTCCCATTCTGTCAGTTGTCTTTTGGTTTTGTTGACTGTTTCCTTTGCTGTACAAAAGCTTTTGATCTTGATGAAATCCCAGTAGTTCATTTTTGCCCTTGCTTCCCTTGCCTTTGGCGATGTATCTAGGAAGAAGTTGCTGCGGCTGAGGTCAAAGAGGTTGCTGCCTGTGTTCTCCTCAAGGATTTGGATAGATTCCTTTCTCACATTGAGGACTTTCATCCATTTTGAGTCTATTTTGGTGTGTGGTGTAAGGAAATGGTCCAGTTTCATTCTTCTGCATGTGGCTGTCCAATTTTCCCAACACCATTTGTTCAGGAGACTGTCTTTTTTTCCACTGGACATTCCTGCTTTGTCGAATATTAGTGGACCATAGAGTTGAGGGTTTATTTCTGGGCTCTCTATTCTGTTCCATTGACCTATGTGTCTGTTTTTGTGCCAGTACCATACTGTCTTGATGACGATAGCTTTGTAATAGAGCTTGAAGTCTGGAATTGTGATGCCACCAACTTTGGCTTTCTTTTTCAATACTCTTCTGGTTATTCGAGGTCTTTTCTGGTTCCATATAAATTTTAGGATTATTTGTTCCATTTCTTTGAAAAGAATGGATGGAATTTTGATAGGGATTGAATTAAACTTGTAGATTGCTTTGGGTAGCATAGACACTTTCACAATATTTTTTCTTCCAATCCAGGAGCATGGAACATTTTTCCATTTCTTTGTGTCTTCCTCAATTTCTTTCATGAGTACTTTATAGTTTTCTGAGTATAGATTCTTTGCCTCTTTGGTTAGGTTTATTCCTAGGTATCTTATGGTTTTGGGTGCAATTGTAAATTGTAAATGACTTCTTAATTTCTCTTCTGTCCTGTTGTTGGTGTTAAGAAATGCAACTGATTTCTTTGCATTGATTTTATATCCTGACACTTTTCTGAATTCCTGTACAAGTTCTAGCAGATTTCGAGTGGAGTCTTTTGGGTTTTCCCAATGTGGTATCATATCATCTGCAAAGAGTGATAGTTTGACTTCTTCTTTGCCAATATGGGTGCCTTTAATTTCTTTTTGTTGTATGATTGCTGAGGTTAGGACTTATCATAGTATGTTGAATAGCAGTGGTGATAGTGGACATCCCTGCCATGTTCCTGAACTTAGCGGAAAAGCTCTCAGTTTTTCTTCATTGAGAATGATATTTGTGGTGGGTTTTCATAGATGGCTTTGATGATCTTGAGGTATGTACCCTCTATCCCTACACTTTGAAGAGTTTTGATCAGGAAAGGATGCTGTACTTTGTCAAATGCTTTTTCACCAACTATTGAGATTATCATATGTTTCTTGTTCTTTCTTTTATTAATGTATTGTATCACATTGATTGGTTTGCAGATGTTGAACCAACCTTGCAGCCCTGGAATAAATCCTACTTGGTCTGGTGAATAATCCTTTTAATGTACTGTTGGATCCTATTGGCTAGTATTTTGGTGAGAATTTTCGCATCTGTGTTCATCAAGAATATTGTTCTGTAATTCTCTTTTTTGATGGGGTCTTTGTCTGGTTTTGGGATCAAGGTAATGCTGGCCTCATAAAATGAGTTTGGAAGTTTTTCTTCCATTTCTTTTTTGGAACAGTTTCAGAAGAATAGGAATTAATTCTTCTTTATGTGTTTGGTAGAATTCCCCTGGGAAGCCGTCTGGCCCTGGGCTTTTGTTTGTTTGGAGATTTTTGATGACTGCTTCAATCTCCTTACTGGTTATGGGTCTGTTCAGGTTTTCTATTTCTTCCTTGTTCAGTTGTGGTAGTTTATATGTCTCTAGGAATGCATCCATTTCTTTCAGAGTCTCAAATTGGCTGGCGTATAGTTGCTCATAATGTTCTTATAATTGTTTGTATTTCTTTGGTGTTGGTTGTGATCTCTCCTCTTTCATTCATGCTTTTATTTATTTGGGTCCTTTCTCTTTTCTTTTGGATAAGCCTGGCCGGGGTTTATCAATCTTATTAATTCTTTCAAAGAACCAGCTCCTAGTTTTGTTGATTTGTTTTATTGTTTTTTTGGTTTCTATTTCATTGGTTTCTCCTCTGATCTTTATGATTTCTCTTCTCCTGCTGGGTTTAGGGTTTCTTTGCTGTTCTTTCTCCAGCTCCTTTAGTTGTAGGGTTAGGTTGTGTATTTGAGACCTTTCTTGTTTCTTGAGAAAGGCTTGTATCGCTATATATTTTCCTCTCAGGACGGCCTTTGCTGTGTCCCACAGATTTTGAACTGTTGTGTTTTCACTATCCTTTGTTTCCTTGATATTTTTCAATTCTTCTTTTATTTCCTCGTTGACACATTCATTCTTTAGAAGGATGTTCTTTAGTCTCCATGTATTTGGGTTCTTTCCAACTTTCCTCTTGTGATTGAGTTCTAGCTTCAGTCTGGTCTGAACATATGCAGAAAATGATCCCAATCTTTTGATACCGGTTGAGACCTGATTTATGACCCAGGATGTGATCTATTCTGGAGAGTGTTCCATGTGCACTAGAGAAGAATGTGTATTCTGTTGCTTTGGGATGGAATGTTCTGAATATATATGTGATGTCCATCTGGTCCAGTGTATCATTTAAGGCCTTTATTTCCTTGTTGATCTTTTTCTTGGATGACCTGTCCATTTCAGTGAGGGGGGTGTTAAAGTCCCCTACTATTATTGCAGTATTGTTGATGTGTTTCTTTGATTTTGTAATTAATTGGTTTATATAGTTGGCTGCTCCCATGGTAGGGGCATAGATATTTAAACTTGTTAGATCTTCTTGTTGGGCAGACCCTTTGAGTATGATATAATGTCCTTCCTCATCTCTTATTATAGTCTTTGGCTTAAAATCTAATTGATCTGATGTAAGGATTGCCACCCCAGCTTTCTTTTGATGTCCATTAGCATGGTAAATTTTTTTCCACACCCTGACTTTACATCTGGAGGTGTCTTTGGGTCTAAAATGAATTTCTTGTAGACAACATATTGATCGGTCTTTTTTTTTTTTTTATCCATTATGATACCCTGTGACGTTTGACTGGGGCATTTAACCCATTTACATTTAGGGTAACTATTGAGAGATATGAATTTAGTGCCATTGTATTGCCTGTAAGGTGACTGTTCCTGTATAGTGTCTCTGTTCCTTTCTGGTGTGTTACTTTTAGGCTCTCTGTTTGCTTAGAGGACCCCTTTAAATATTTCCTGTAGAGCTGGTTTGGCGTTTACAAATTCTTTTAGTTTTTGTTTGTCCTGGAATTTTTTTTTTTTTATCTCTCCTTCTATTTTCAATGATAGCCTAGCTGGATCTAGTATTCTTGGCTGCATGTTTTTCTCATTTACTGCTCTGAATATATCATGCCAGTTCTTTCTGGCCTGCCAGGTCTCTGTGGATAAGTCCGCTGCCAATCTAATATTTTTACCATTGTATGTTACAGACTTCTTGTCCTGGGCTGCTTTCAGAATTTTCTCTTTGTCACTAAGACTTGTAAATTGTTCTTTTATATGACAGGGTGTGGACTTATTCTTATTGATTTTGAGGGTGGTTCTCTGTGCTTCCTGGATTTTGATGCTTGTTCCCTTTGCCATATTAGGGAAATTCTCCTCAGTAATTCACTCCAATATACCTTCTGCTCCCCTCTTTCTTCTTCTTCTGGAATACCAATTATTCTAAGGTTTTGTCTTATGATATCACTTATCTCTCAAATTCTCCCCTCGTGGTCTAGTACTTGTTTGTCTCTCTCTCTTTTTTTAAAATTAATTAATTTATTTTTAAAAAAGATTTTATTTATTTATTTGACAGACGGAGATCACAAGTAGGCAGAGGAGCGGGTAGAGAGAGAGGAGGGAGTGGGCTCCCTGCTGAGCAGAAAGCCCAAGGCGGGGCTCAATCCCGGGACCCTGGGATCATTACCTGAGCTGAAGGCAGAGGCTTTAACCCACTGAGCGACCCAGGCACCCTGTTTGTCTCTCTTTTGCCCAGCTTCTTTATTCTCTGTCATTTCGTCTTCTATATCAATAATTCTCTCTTCTGCCTCATTTATCTGAGCAGTAAAGGTCTCCATTTTTAATTGCACCTCATTAATAGCTTTTTTGATTTCAGCTTGGTTAGATTTTAGTTCTTTTATTTATCCAGAAAGGCTTTTATTTCTCCAGACAGGGTTTCTCCAATATCTTCCATGCCTTTTTTGAGCCCAGCTAGCACACTGAGAATCATCATTCTGAAGTCTAGATCTGACATATTACCAAGGTCCATATTGATTACGTCCCTAGCCTTCTGTACTGCCTCTTGTTCCTTTTTTTTGTGGTGAGTTTTTCTGCCTTGTCATTTTATCCAGATAAGAATATATGAAGGAACAAATAAAATACTAAAAGGGTGGAAAAGACCCCAGGAAAATGTGCTTTAACCAAATCAGAAGAGATCCCAAATTGTGGGGGGAAGAAAGGGGGTAAAAGAAGTTCAGAAAAAAATAATTTAAAAAAGAAAAATTATAAATAAGAAAAAATATATATTAGACTTGTGAAAAGAACAGAGTCACTCACTTAATTTTGGGAGTAATGTAGTCTCTTAGAAGAAACTACCTCCCAAAATTTTAAAGAATGAAATATACACACACACACACACACACACACACACACACACACACAATAAGGATAAATATGATGAAGTGATGGAATATGACTATTAGGATGAAAATTTAAAAAATTTCTAAAAAAGGAGTTGATAAGTTACATTGGTTGGGAGAATAAAGAAAAAGAAAGTGGAGAGAATTTGCTCAGGCTGGAGACTAGAACAAAGCCCTGTGCTAGATTTTTTTTTTTTTTTTTTTTTTTTAGATTTTTTTTTTTTTTTTATTTATTCATTTGTCAGAGAAAGTGAGCACAGGCAGACAGACAGGCAGGCAGAGGGAGAAGCAGGCTCCCCGCTGAGCAAGGAGCCCGATGCGGGACTCGATCCCAAGACCCTGGGATCATGACCTGAGCCGAAGGCAGCCGCCCAACCAACTGAGCCACCCAGGCGTCCCCCTGTGCTAGATTTAAAGTATATTTTGATCTATGAGAAGAAGTTGTATCCCAAATTTTTTTAGAAGAAAAAGTCCTATGTGTATACAAAAAATAAAGTTAAATACAATGAAAGATAAAATATGACTATAATAATGAAGGTTCAAAAAGATTTTTGTATGAAAGGTATTGTTAAGATAAACTAGTTAAAAAAAGTTAAAAGAGGAAACAGTAAAAGTTTACAAAATTTTAGCATAAGTAAAATATAAAATAAAAATTTAATTAACTCTCAAGAATCATGGGAGAAAGCCATGAATTCCATGCTTTCCTTTCTCCTCCTCTAGAATTCCACTCTTCTCCTTGGGAAATGAACTTGGTCTTGGCTGGATTTCTTGCTGATCTTCTGGGGGAGGGGCCTTTGCCCAAGGCAGAATTGCATTGACCTTACCAGGGGCCATGCTAAATAATCTGCTCGGGTTTGCTTTCAGAAACGTTTATTCCCTGAACGCTTTCTGCTTTCCATGAGTTCTGGAGGATGGGAATGAAAATGGCGGCCTCCCAATCTCCTGCCCAGAGGAGCCAAGAGCTCAGGACCCCACTCCTCATTGCGCCCTCTGAGAAGAGTGCTCAATCACTCCCATCTACCTGGCCACCAGCTGCGCTCCAAGCTCACCCAGCCTATGACCAAGCATCTCTGTCTCTGGCACACAGACCTGCCTGGAGTCTCCAAACCCAGCAGATCCCTGTGCTCTTCCAGGGGGGTCTCCCTGGATTTTGTGGGGTCCCTGCTCAAAAAGCAGTGGTCTGACTGTGCCATGGATCTCAGTTTAAGGTAACCCTGAGTTGAGAGCTCACTCCTCGACTCCATCTCTGTAGCCAGCTTCCCTGCTCTAATACCTGCAAGATCTTCGACACTCAGACACCCCCGACCCTTCTGTGACCCCACAGGACCTGAGACCACACTGTCCCTACGTGGGCTTCACTCCAGCTTAGGCTCTGGAGCGATGTCCTTCAATGGAGCAGACTTTTAAAATTTCTGATTTTGTGCTCTGTTGCTCCACTGCTTCCTGGGAGCCATCCCTTTCTCCTGCAGTCTATCTTCCTGTTGCTTTGGATTCACTTCTCCGCAGGTCCTACCTTTCAAAAAGTGGTTGATTTTCTGTTTCTGTTTCTAGAATTGCTGTTCTTCTTCTCTTCGATCTCCTGTTGGATTTATAGGTGTTTGGAATGGTTTGCTAAACTACCTAGCTGATCTCCTGCTACCTGATGTCATCTCAGCCTGCTACTCTTCTGCCATCTTGACTCCTCCCCCTCAGGTAGTGTTTTTAGTTTTCCTTGGAAAAAAATGCCAACAAAAATCCAAAACTAAAACAATCAAACAAACAAAAGCTCCACTTCCCCATCTTTGCAGAATCACTTTGTTCTAGGGAACTCCTTCAACACTAACTTCCACTGAACCTAGATATCAGACTGTTCTGAAAATTTAGTGTCTTCACAAGATTTTCCTGACCATGTTTCTTGCATGAGGCTTGTACTTGTCTTCATAAATTCTCCCACATACGTGACTGCTTTTGGATGTCCTAATTTATCAAGGAAACATTCACCAGCTTTTTCTTCCATGTCTGGGATATTCTATTTTATGTTCCAACCACAATCTTTTACTCCAGGCATCTGCATATTGCTACTTCTGCTTGAATTGATTTTGACCAGTGTCTACTGCTTTTACAACATGAGTTCTGAGTTAGATAAAACTGAGATGAATGCCTTGTGTCAGTCTTTCAAGTAGCCCCCAGACGGGTTAGAATATACATACAGGATAATTTGCACATATGGTCTATTCTGTTCCTTCCAAATCCATCAACCAGGTCCCACATGGGAATGTGGGCTTTCTTGTATAAGATCACCACTTCACTGGAGATGGTGCAGGCCAAGAGAAGTGAAAATACTACAAAGCTTTCTTAACACTTTGGAGTTGCCTTTTTCTTGATTCAGCAGTCCCTCGGTTATTGTAAACATTTGACTGCTTTCCAGAGTTCTGATGAAGCTGGTTCTGCCAGTTTCTGCTTGGTGTTCATTATTTCTGCAGGAGAATAATAGGTTGAAGCTGCCTACTTCACCACTTTGCTGACATCCTGCCTCCAGCACTTTTTATTTCCTTAATCTTCTTTATTCATTTTTTTTCATTGTACTTATCATAACCCTAATATTATTCTGGATATATTTCTGGATTTATTTGTTGACTTGTTTATTGTATATATAGTTTACTAGAATATTAGATCCAGGAGTACAAGAACTGTAATTGTATTGTTTATCTTGTGCCTACCATAAAGTATCATATCATATATATATACACACACACATATGTACATAGCTTTAATGGATACATCATATATATACATATGTACATACATATGTATATGTATGTACATATGTATATATGTATACATATGTATATATATGATGTATCCATTAAAGCTATGGATACACCATACACACACACACACACACACATACGTACATAGCTTTAATGGATACATATGTATATATATGATGTATCCATTAAAGCTATGTACGTATGTACGTGTATATATATATATATATATATGATACATCCATTAAAGCTATGGTATATGTACATACATATGTATATACATATACATATATATATATTTATACATCTGTATAGATTTATATAATGGTATAAAGACCTTTTCTTCTTTAGTCATTTATCTGTTGATGGGCAACTGGACTCCTTCCATATTTTGGGTACTGTGGTCTAATATAGTATTGCTTATGTATGCAAACTATCGAGAATCTCTGTGGCTTTTAGACATCAACTTACATTTAATAAATTACTTATAAGAAAAAAAAAGAAAAGATCACAAAAATAGAGTGACTGGTACTATATAATTATTTTGTCAAATCCCTATTATTTATTTCTCTGAATTAATGGAATCTTTGTCTTTTTTTGAATTTTTTAATTCAATATTTGTCTAATTTATTCAGATTAAATCATTTTTTTAAAATTTTAATAAACATATAATGTATTTTTATCCCCAGGGGTACAGGTCTGTGAATCGCCAGGATTACACATTTCACAGCACTCATCATAGCACATACCCTCCCCAATGTCCATATCCATACCACCCTCTCCCGTCCCCCCTCCCCCCAGCAACCCTCAATCTGTTTTTTGAGATTGAGTCTTTTATGGTTTGTCTCCCTCCCAATCCCATCTTTTCATTTTTTCTTTTCCTACCTCCCCCAACCCCCCCACATTGCATCTCCACTTCCTCATATCAAAGAGATCATATGATAGTTGTCTTTCTCCGATTGACTTATTTCGCTAAGCATAATACCCTCTAGTTCCATCCACATCGTTGCAAATGGCAAGATTTCATTTCTTTTGATGGCTACATAGTATTCCATTGTGTATATATACCACCTCTTCTTTATCCATTCATCTGTTGATGGTCATCTAGGTTCTTTCCACAGTTTGGGTATTGTGGACATTGCTGCTATAAACATTTGGGTGCATGTGCCCCTTCGGAGCACCACGTTTGTATCTTTAGGATATATACCAAGTAGTGCAATTGCTGGGTCATAGGGTAGCTCTATTTTCAGTTTTTTGAGGAACCTCCACACTGTTTTCCAGAGTGGTTGCACCAGCTTGCATTCCCACCAGCAGTGTAGGAGGGTTCCCCTCTCTCCGGATCCTTGCCAGCATCTGTCATTTCCTGACTTGTTAATTTTAGCCATTCTGACTGGTGTGAGGTGGTATCTCATTGTGGTTTTTATTTGTATCTCCCTGATGCCGAGTGATTTGGAGCATTTTTTCATGTGTCTGTTGGCCATCTGGATGTCTTCTTTGCAGAAATGTCTGTTCATGTCCTCTGCCCATTTCTTGACTGGATTATTTGTTCTTTGGGTATTGAGTTTGATAAGCTCTTTATAGATTTTGGATACTAGCCCTTTATCTGATATGTCTTTTGCAAATATCTTCTCCCATTCTGTCAGTTGTCTTTTGGTTTTGTTAACTGTTTCCCTTGCTGTGCAAAAGCTTTTGATCTTGATGAAATCCCAGTAGTTCATTTTTGCCCTTGCTTCTGTTGCCTTTGGCGATGTTCCTAGGAAGAAGTTGCTGCGGTTTAGGTCAAAGAGGTTGCTGCCTGCGTTCTCCTCAAGGATTTTGATGGATTCCTTTCTCACATTGAGGTCCTTCATCCATTTTGAGTCTATTTTCATGTGTGGTGTAAGGAAATAGTCCAATTTCATTTTTCTGCATGTGGCTGTCCAATTTTCCCAACACCATTTGTTGAAGAGGCTGTCTTTTTTCCATTGGACATTCCTTCCTGCTTTGTCGAAGATTAGTTGACCATAGAGTTGAGGGTCTATTTCTGGGCTCTCTATTCTGTTCCATTGATCTATATGTCTGTTTTTGTGCCAGTACCATACTGTCTTGATGATGACAGCTTCGTAATAGAGCTTAAAGTCTGGAATTGTGATGCCACTGACTTTGGCTTTCTTTTTCAATATTCCTTTGGCTATTCGGGGTCTTTTCTGGTTCCATATAAATTTTAGGATTATTTGTTATATTTCTTTAAAAAAATGGATGGGATTTTGATAAGGATTGCATTAAATGTGTAGATTGCTTTAGGTAGAATAGACATTTTCACAATATTTGTTCTTCCAATCCATGAGCATGGAATATTTTTCCATTTCTTTGTGTCTTCCTCAATTTCTTTCATGAATACTTCATAGTTTTCTGAGTATAGATTCTTTGCCTCTTTGGTTAGATTTATTCCTAGGTATCTTATGGTTTTGGGTGCAATTGTAAATGAGACTGACTCCTCAATTTCTCTTTCTTCTGTCTTGTTGTTATTGTAAGGACATGCGAATGATTTCTGTGCATTGACTTTATATCCTGACACTTTACTGAATTCCTGTACAAGTTCTAGCAGTTTTGGAGTGGAGCCTTTTGGGTTTTCCACATATAGCATCATATCATCTGCAAAGAGTGATAGTTTGACTTCTTCTTTACCAATTTGGATGCCTTTAATTTCTTTTTGTTGTCTGATTGCTGAGGCTAGGACTTCTAGTACTATGTTGAACAGCAGTGGTGATAACGGACATCCTTGCCGTGTTCCTGACCTTAGCAGAAAAGCTTTCAGTTTTTCTCCATTGAGAATGATATTTGCAGTGGGTTTTTCATAGATGGCTTTGATAATATTGAGGTATGTGCCTTCTATCCATACACTTTGAAGAGTTTTAATCAGGAAGGGATGCTGCACTTTGTTAAATGCTTTTTCAGCATCTATTAGGAGTATCATATGGTTCTTATTCTTTCTTTTATTAATGTATTGTATCACATTGATGGATTTGCGGATGTTGAACCAACCTTGCAGCCCTGGAATAAATCCCACTTGGTCGTGGTGAATAATCCTTTTAATGTACAGTTGGATCCTATTGGCCAGTATTTTGGTGAGAATTTTCGCATCTGTGTTCATCAAGGATATTGGTCTGTAATTCTCTTTTTTGATGGGATCCTTGTCTGGTTTTGGGATCAAGGTGATGCTGACCTCATAAAATGAGTTTGGAAGTTTTCCTTCCTTTTCTATTTTTTGGAACAGTTTCAGGAGAATAGGAATTAATTCTTCTTTAAATGTTTGGTAGAATTCCCCTGGGAAGCCATCTGGTCCTGGGCTTTTGTTTGTTTGGAGATTTTTGATGACTATTTCAATCTCCTTACTGATTATGGGTCTGTTCAAGTTTTCTATTTCTTCCTGGTTCAGTCATGGTAGTTTATATGTCTCTAGAAATGTATCCATTTCTTCCAGATTGTCGAATTTGTTGGCGTAGAGTTGCTCATAGTATGTTCTTATAATTGTTTGTATTTCTTTGGTGTTGGTTGTGATCTCTCCTCTTTCATTCATGATTTTATTTATTTGCATCCTTTCTCTTTTCTTTTTGATATGTCTGGCCATGGGTTTATCAATCCTATTAATTCTTTCAAAGAACCAGCTCCTAGTTTTGTTGATTTGTTCTGTTGTTTTTTTAGTTTCTATTTCATTGATTTCTGCTCTGATCTTTATGATTGCTCTTCTCCTGCTGGGTTTAGGCTTTCTTTGTTGTTCTCTCTCCAGCTCCTTTAGGTGTAGGGTTAGGTTGTGTATTTGAGACCTTTCTTGTTTCTTGAGAAAGGCTTGCACCACTATATATTTTCCTCTCAGACTGCCTTTGTTGTGTCCCACAGATTTTGAACCATTGTGTTTTCATTATCATTTGTTTCCATGTATTTTTTCAATTCTTCTTTAATTTCCTGGTTGGCCCATTCATTTTTTAGAAGGATGTTGTTTAGTCTCCATGTATTTGCGTTCTTTCCAAATTTCCTCTTGTGATTGAGTTCTAGCTTCAGAGCATTATGGTCTGAAAATATGCAGGGAATGATCTCAATCTTTTGATACCGGTTGAGACCTGATTTATGACCCAGGATGTGGTCTATTCTGGAGAATGTTCCATGTGCACTAGAGAAGAATGTATATTCTGTTGCTTTGGGATGGAATGTTCTTTATATATCTGTGATGTCCATCTGGTCCAGTGTGTCATTTAAGGCTTTTATTTCCTTGTTGATCTTTTGCTTAGATGATCTGTCCACTTCAGTGAGGGGAGTGTTAACATCCCCTGCTATTATTATATTACTGTCGATGTATTTCTTTGATTTTTTTATTAATTGGTTTAAATAGTTGGCTTCTCCTATGTTAGGGGCATAGATATTTAAGATTGTTAGGTCTTCTTGTTGGACAGACCCTTTGAGTATGATATAGTGTCCTTCCTCATCTCTTATTATAGTCTTTGGCTTAAAATCGAATTGATCTGATATAAGGATTGCCACCCCAGCTTTCTTCCGATGTCCATTAGCATGGTACATTTTTTTCCACCCCCTCAGGGTGGAGGTGTTTTCGGGTCTAAAATGAGTTTCTTGTAGGCAGCATATTGATGGGTTTTGTTTTTTTATCCATTCGGATACCCTGTGTCTTTTGATTGGGGCATTTAGCCCACTAACATTCAGGGTAACTATTGAGAGATATGAATTTAGTGCCATTGTATTGCCTGTTAGGTGACTGTTACTGTATATTGTCTCTGTTTCTTTCTGATGTACTACTTTTAGGGTCTCTCTTTGCTTAGAGGACCCCTTTCAATATTTCCTGTAGAGCTGGTTTGGTGTTTGCAAATTCTTTCAGCTTTTGTTTGTCCTGGAAGCTCTTTCTCTCTCCTTCTATTTTCAATGATAGCCTAGCCAGATATAGTATTCTTGGCTGCATGTTTTTCTCGTTTAGTGCTCTGAATATATCATGCCAGTTCTTTCTGGCCTGCCAGGTCTCTGTGGATAGGTCCGCTGCCAATCTAATGTTTTTACCCTTGTATGTTACAGACTTCTTTTCCCGGGCTGCTTTCAGGATTTTCTCTTTGTCGCTAAGACTTGTAAATTTTACTATGGTGACGAGGTGTGGACCTATTTTTATTGATTTTGAGGGGCATTCTTAGCATCTCCTGGATTTTGATGTTTGTTCCCTTTTCCCTATTAGGGAAATTCTCTCCAATAATTCTCTCCAATATACCTTCTGCTCCTCTCTCTCTTTCTTCTTCTTCTGGAATCCCACTTATTCTAATGTTGTGTTGTCTTATGGTGTTGCTTATCTCTCGAATTCTCTCCTTGTGGTCCAGTATTTGTTTGTCTCTCTTTTGCTCAGCTTCTTTATTCTCTGTCATTTGGTCTTCTATGT
The DNA here is from genome assembly GCF_963455335.1 of Martes martes. Lineage (NCBI taxonomy): Eukaryota > Metazoa > Chordata > Mammalia > Carnivora > Mustelidae > Martes > Martes martes. The sequence goes on from NC_137897.1 coordinate 44,652,650, forward strand.
TACTAATTCTTTCTTCTGCCTCATTTATCCTAGCAGTAAGAGCTTCCATTTTTGATTACACCTCATTAATAGCTTTTTTGATTTCAGCTTGGTTAGATTTTAATTCTTTTATTTCTCCAGAAAGGGCTTTTATCTCTCCAGAGAGGGTTTCTCTAATATCTTCTATGCCTTTTTTGAGCCCGGCTAGAACCTTAAGAATCGTCATTCTGAACTGTAGATCTGTCATATTAGCAATGGCCATATTGATTAGGTCCCCAGCCTTCGGTACTGCCTCTTGTTCTTTTTTCTGTGGTGAGTTTTTCTGCCTTTTCATTTTGTCGAGATAAGATTTGCTTTCTCCTCCTCTAGAATTCCACTGTTCTTGGTGAGTGAAGTTGGTCTTGGCTGGGTTTCTTGTTGATCTTCTGGGGGAGGGGCCTGTTGTAGTGATTCTCAAGTGTCTTTGCTGCAGGCAGAATTGCACCGCCCTTGCCAGGGGCCGGGCTAAGTAATCCGCTTGGGTTTGCTTTCGGGAGCTTTTGTTCCCTGAGCGCTTTCCGTAGAGTTCCGGAGGGCGGGAGTGAAGATGGCGGCCTCCCAATCTCTCAGCCTGGAGGAGCCGAGAGCTTTGGGTCCCGCTCCTCAGTGGGCCCTCAGAGAAAAGCGCTCAGCCGCCCCGCCTCCCTGGCCTGCAGTCGCCCCGGAGGAAAGTAGTCAATTGCTGGCACTTGGAGAAAAGCGCCCGGTCGCTTCCGTCTCCGTGGCCTCTGGCCGCGCTCTGAGCCCACCCAGCCTGCAACGGGCACAAGTTAACCCCGGGATGAGAGCTCACTCCTCAGCTTTGTTGCTGTAGCTGGCTTCCCTTTTCAAAAGTCCTGATGTTGTGCTCCGCCGCTTGCTGGGAGCCGGCCCCTCCCCCGCGGTCTGTCTTCCCGTCACTTTGGATTCACTTCTCCGCAGGTCCTACCTTTCAGAAAGTGATCAATTTTCTGTTTCTGGAATTGTTGCTCTTCTTCTCTTCGATTTCCCGTTGGATTTGTAGGTGTTCACAATGATTAGATAAGCTATCTAGCTGATCTCCTGCTATCCGATGTCGTCTCAGCCTGCTACTTCTCCACCATCTTGACTCCTCCCTGGAATCTTTGTCTTAAATCCTGAAATGGAATGGAATGGCATTGTTCTTAAAGAGTGTACAAGGTGAAATTAATGGACTTCTAAGAAGCAGGACTAGTGAGAACTTTGTTACATTTCTACAGATCAGATCCTCTGAATTACTCTTCTTATGGCCCCCATCATCTTGTTTCTCAGGCTGTAAATGATGGGGTCGGCCACTGGGGTCAGGATGGTATAGGAGACAGCAAGGACCTTGTCCTCTTTGGAGTTTGGAAGGATCTTGGGCATAAGTAAGTGTAAAAAAAGGGTGCAGAGTAGAAAGTCACCACAGTAAGATGGGTGCTGTAGGCTTTCTTCTTCCCTTCTGTTGACTGCATGTGGCAGATAGCATGGACAACGAGGCCATAGGAACATGCAATGCCAATGAAAGGAAACATAAGAAAGAGAGTGATGCTGACAAACACTGTGTACTCATAGACCCAGGTGTCCATGCAGGCCAGAGTCAACATGGCTGGAACATCACAAAAGAAATGGTTGATGGCTTTGGATCTATACTGAAAAAAAAGAAAAAAGAAAAATTATCACAAAAATAGAGTTACTGGTACTGTATAATTACTTTGTCAAATCCCTATTATTTATTTTTCTGAATTAATGGAATCTTTGTCTTAAATCCTGAAATGGAATGGAATGGCATTGTTCTTAAAGAGTGTACAAGGTGAAATTAATGGACTTCTAAGAAGCAGGACTAGTGAGAACTTTGTTACATTTCTACAGACCAGATCCTCTGAATTACTCTTCTTATGGCCCCCTATATACATACAGATTTATAATTTACAATACCAGTTTGTCTTTGTCTTTAATAACTAGTCTTGTACACCAGCTAGTTATAAAGTTTTTGCTTGACAAATTTTTTGCCAATTTGCAGTCAAATTAAGAGAAAAAGGACACTTTTATTTAAAAGATTTTATTTATTTATTTGTCAGAGAGAGGGAGAGAGAGCGAGCAAGCACAGGCAGACAGAGTGGCAGGCAGAGGCAGAGGGAGAAGCATGCTCCCTGCCGAGCAAGGACCCCAATGTGGGACTTGATCCCAGGCCTCTGGGATCATGACCTGAGCCGAAGGCAGCCACTTAACCAACTGAGCCACCCAGGTGTCCCGAGAAAAAGGACAGTTTAGTGAAATTTTGATTAACAAAATATATTTGCTTTAAAGGTATGTTCTATACCTTAGTTAGTTCTTATTTGTGCAAAAAAATGTAGAAAATTTACATTGTAGAGAAGATGGTGGCAAGGTAGGAGGACCATATCCTTTGTTTCATTCCATGAACACAACTAGGTAAGTATGAAATCATTCTAAATACTGCAAAAATCAACCCGAAGACTGAGAGAACAAACTCCACAACTAAAAGGAGAGAAAAGCCATATCAAAGGAGTTAGGAAGGAGAAGGGAGTTAAGATGGTTCCCCTCTGGTAGGAGGGGGACCCTGGGCTTGTCTCATCCCTCAAACACAGCTAGATCAACATCAAATCATTTTGAACACTTAGGAAATTGATCTGAGGATTGAGAGAACAACTTGCACAATAGAGGGAAAGATCATGACAGGTACAAGATGGGGTGATGTGAACTGGGGGAGAGAAAAGCCGTGGTACCACAGAGATGACTACCACAGAGGTGAGACCCTTTTGATGGAGAGAAGACAGAGAGGAAGAAAAGGGGAGAGAGCAGAGCATTGGGTTTGCACTAGAAAAACACTTCTCCAAAGTCATTTACTGGGGAATTGAGAGGAATTGACTATTGTAAGTTTTACAAACCATGGAGCTCAAATTCTGAGGTTTTAGAAGCCCATGTTATTTGCTAGAGTCAAGCATGGTGGGCAATGGGGCTCCTGGAGAGAGGGAGGGTGGATGCCCAGGAGAGGGCAGTGGACAGTGTGGTGTAAGGAGCCTTTGGGCCACACTAGAAGAGGACATTCCCCTTCCTGGAGTACATTTGGAAGAGGGTGTACTGCCTCTCCAAGGAGAAAAGACCCACTGAGTGCCACTGAGCACTATCAGCAAGGGACATAAGTGTGGAGCAAAGGGCAGATACCCTGGTGGCAGCTTTTTGCTGTATTTCACCATGAACTCTAAGCATCTGCACAGCTATGCGACTGCTTTTCTGTGACAATAAAGCACCTAACACAACGCTGTGAGGCTATCCTGGGGAGGAGGGGAGCATGTCTGCACATTGCTGAATTCTTTAAAATTTGGAGTTTTGTATTCCAGCAATGTGCCAGAGATAAAACACAGGAGAACTGTGGTGTCAGTCATTCCAATGGTCTAGACAGAGCCAGGACGAGGGCATGGAAATGACAGAAGCTGGGGACACAGGAGGGGAAGTTGTTTGTTTTTCTGTGAAGGCTTACTGAACAGCAGTGGTCATGAGATCCCCTCTCTGGGAATGAGAGAGCAAGGTGACACCATCTTCCTCCCCACTCCCCATTAGTAACACAGTGCTTCCAGTGGAGACTGGAGGGACTTACAACAGCCCCCCAACAGTGTCATCTTTAATAGGGCAGATCTCACTGTAAGCCAGTCCAATGGGCCTCTCCCTCAGAGGATCAGCATAGGCCCACCACAAGCATCAAGTCTGCTGATCATAGAGTGATCGAAGCCATCAGCTTCAGTTCTGGTGAAAATAAGACCAGGGTTTGTTTTCTTTCTTTCTTTGGAGTCAAGCTTGCAGTTTTTGTCTGTTTCCTTCTTTGTTTATTTTGTTCCTTTCTCTTTTATCTCTTTTGGATCATACTTTTTTGTTCTTTTACCAGGCTTATTTTAACAAACAAATCAAAGCACACCTATTTAAAGGTCCAAATACTCCCCACTGCAAGCAAGAAGGAATTCTGCAGAAGACGGACTTGTGGGAAAGAGCTACCAAGACACAACAGTGGACTGCACACAGAATACACCAGAAACACTTCTGAAGTGCCAGTCTCTGGACAGTGTATGACCCCTTCTTAATATAGCGTTACTCCTGGGAAAACAAAACATGACAAACTTTCATAACATGCAGAAGACAGAAACCTAGATGAGATGAGTAGACAAGGAATTCTCCCCAAAAGAAATATTAAAAAAATAGCCAAGGATTTGCTCAAAACAGATATAAGCATTATATCTGAACAAGAATTTAGAACAACAGTCATAAAACTACTAGCTGGGCTTGAAAAAAGCATAGGAAACACCAGAGAAACATTTGCTACCCTTAAAGACTGGAAAACCACTCAAGCTGAAATTAAAAAATGCTATAACTGAGATGCAAGACTGTCTGGATATAATCATAATGAGAATTGAAGAAGCAGAGGAGAGAATAGGTGATATAGAAGATAAAATTATGGAAAATAATGAAGCTGAAAACAAGAGGGAAAGAACCATTAGATTATGAATATAGACATAGAGAACTTAGAGATTCCATAAAGCAAAATAACCATATCACAGGAGTCCCAGAAGAGCAAGAGCAAGAAAAAGGGGCAGAAGATCGATTTCAACAAATTATAGTTGAGAACCTCCCTACGCTGGGGAAGGAAATAGCATTCAAGTCTAAGAGACTCAGAGAACTCCCTTCAAAATCAACAAAAACAGGTTAACACCACAACATATCATAGGGAAACTTGCAAAATACAAAGATAAAGAGAGAATTGTGAAAGAAGCTAGAGAAAAGATCCTCAACCTACAAGTGTGGACACATAAAGTTAGCAGCAATTCTGTTTCCAGAAACTTGGCAGGCCAGAAGAGAGTGGCATGATATATTCAATGTGCTAAATAGGAACAATATGCACCCAAGATTACTTTATCCAACAAAGTTGTGATTAAGAATAGGAGAGATATAAGGTTTCCAAGACAAACAAAAAACTAAAGGAGTTCGGGAACACTAAGCCAGCTGTACAATAAACATTAAAGAGGACCTTTTGAGCAGGAAAGAGAGACCAAAGGCAACACAGACTAGAAAGGAACAGAGACAATCTACAGGAACAGCAACTTTATAGGTAATACAATGGTATTAAATTCATATCTATTGATAATTACTCTGAATGTAAATGGATTAAATACTCCAATCAAGAGACATAGGGTATCAGAATGGATTTTTAAAAAAGCAAGACCCATCATATGTTGCTTACAAGAGACAAATTTTATTTTATTTTACATGTTCATTTTTTTATCAACACATAATGTAGTATTTGTTTCACAGGTACAGGTCTCTGATTCACCAGTCTTACACAATTCATAGCTCTCACCATATAACATACCCTCCTCACTGTCCATCACCCATTCATCCCATCCTTTCCACCCCCCTCCACTCCAGCAACCCTCAGTTTGTTTCCTGATTAAGAGTCTCTTATGGTTTGTCTCCCTCTCTGGTTTCATCTTGTTTCATTTTTTCCTTTCTTCCCCTATGCTCCTCTGCCTTGTATCTCAAATTCCACATATCAGTGAGATCATATGATAATTGTCTTTCTCTGATTGACTTATTTCACTTAGCATAATACCCTCTAGTTCCATCCACATCGTTGCAAATGGCAATATTTCATTTTTTGATGGCTGCATAATATTCCAGTGTGTGTGTGTGTGTGTGTGTGTATCTCACATCTTCTTGATCCATTCATATGTTGATGGACATCTAAGCTTTTCCCACAGTTTGGCTATTGTGGACGTTGCTACTATAAACATTGGGTTGCACGTGCCCCTTCAGATCACATTTGTATCCTTGGGGTAAATACTCAGTAGTGCAATTGCTGGGTCATAGGGTAGCTCTATTTTCAACTTTTTGAGGAACCACCATAATGTTTTCCAGAGTGGCTGCACCATCTTGCATTCCCACCAAGAATGTAGGAGGGTTCCCCTTTCTCTGCATCCTCACCAACATCCTTTGTTTCCTGACTTGTTAACTTTAGCCTTTACAAGAAACACATTTTAGACCCAAAATCACCTCCAGATTGAAAGTGAGGGGATGGAGAACAATTTATCATGCTAATGGACATTAAAAAATCCCCTGAAGTAGCTGTACTTATGGCAGACAAACTAGATTTTAGACTAAAGACTGTAATAAGGGATGAAGAAGGGCACTATATCATAATAAAGTGGTCCATCCAACAGGAAGATCTAACAATTGTAAACACTTATGCTCCTAATTTGGGAACATCCAAATATATAAATCATTTAAGAACAAATTGAAGAAAGTCATTGATAATGATCCAATAACACCCCACTCACAGCAATGGACAGATGATCTAAGCAGAAAATCAATAAGGAAACTATGACGTTGAATGACACACTGAAACCAGATGGACTTAAAAGTTATATTCATAGTATTTCCTCAGAAAGCAACAGAATATACATTCTTTTCCAGTACACATGGAACATTCTCCAGAACATGTCACATACTGGGTCACAAATCAGGCTCAACACATAAAAAAAGATTGAGATCATACCATGCATATTTCCAGACTACAATGCTATGAAACTTGAAGTCAACCACAAGAAAAAATATGGGAGGACCACAAATACATGAGGGTTAAAGAACATCCTACTAAAGAATGAATGGGTTAAACAGGAAATTAAAGAAGAAATTAAAAAATACATGGAAGCAAATGAAAATGAAAAAAACAGTAGTCCAAAACCTATGGAATGCACAAAAGGCAATCATATGAGGGAAATACATAGTAATACAGGCCTTCTTCAAGAAGCAAAAAAAGGCCCTAATATGCAACCTGACCATCCACCAAAGGAGTTGGAAAAAGAAGAGTGAATAGAGCCTAAAAACACCAGAAAGTCGGAAATAATGAAGATTAGAACAGAAATAAATGATACAGAAATTTTAAAAAACTGTCAAATGAAACTAGGAGCTGGTTCCTTGAAAGAACAAATAAAATTTATAACTCCCTAGCCAGACTTATCAAAAAGAAAAGAGAAAGGACCAAATAAATAAAATGAAGAATGAAAGAGGAGAGATCAAAACCAACACCACAGAAATACAATTATAAGAGAATAGTATGAGCAATTATATGCCAACAAATTGGGTAATCTGGAAGAAATGGATGAATTCTTCAAAACATATAAACTACCAAAACTGAAACAGGAAGAAATAGAAAATAGAAAATACCCATAACCAGCAAAGAAATTGAATCAGTAATCAAATATCTCCCAACAAACAAGAGCCCAAGACTGAATGGCTTCCCAGGGAAATTCTACCAGACATTTAAAGAAGAATTCATACTTATTCTTCTCAAACTCTTAAAAAAGAAAAAGAAAAAAGAAAAATAAATGGAAAGAAAACCTCCAAACTCATTCTATGAGGCCAGCATTACATTTATTCCAAAGCAGACAAAGACCCCACTAAAACAGAAAACTATAGGCCAATATCCCTGATGAACATGGATGCAAACATTCTCAACAAGATACTAGCAAATATAGTTCGACAGCACATTAAAAAAAATTATTCCAATTTTTGAGTGGGATTTATTTCTGGGCTGCAGTGGTCATTCAAAATCTGCAAATCAATCGGTGTGATACACCACATTAATAAAAGAAAGGACAAGAACGTATGATTGCCTAAATAGATGCAGGAAAAAAAGCATTTGATGAAGTACAGCATTCTCTCTTGATAAAAACTTAAGAAAGTAAGGATAGAAGAAACATACCTTATATGGCCTTATATGAAAGACCCACAGCTAAATCACTGTCAGTGAGGAAAACTGAGAGCTTTCCCCCTAATGTCAGGAACATGACAAGGATGTCCACTCTCACCACTTGTTCAATATAGTACTGGAAGTCCTAGCCTTAGCCATCAGGCAATAAAAAGAAATAGAAAGCATCCAAATCAGCAAGGAAGAAGCCAAAATTTCACCCTTTGCATATGACATGATACTCTATGTAGAAAACCCCAGACCCCACCAACATATTACTAGAACTGGTACAGGATTTCAGCAAAGTTGCAGGATATAGAATCAATGTAGAGGAGTCTGTTGCATTTCTATACAACAATAATGAAGCAGCAGAAAGAGAAATTGAGGAATCAGTCCCATTCCCAATTTCACCAAAAACCATGATACCTAGAAATAAACCTAATCAAAGAAGTAAAGGATCTGTGCACTGAGAAGTACAGAACACTTATGAAAGAAATTGAGGAAGGCACAAAGAAATGGAAAAACATTCCATGCTTATGGATTGGAAGAACAAATACTGTTAAAATGTCTATACTACCCAAATCAATCTACACATTAAGTGCAATCCTTATCAAAATGTCACCAGCATTTTTCACAGAGCTAGAACAAATAACCCTACAATTTGTACAGAACCATGAAAGACAACAAACGGCCAAAGGAATGTTACAAACCAAAGCTGGAGACATCACAATTCCAGACTTTAAGCTATGGTACGAAGCTGTAATCATCAAGACAGCATGGTACGGGCACAAAAACAGACATATAAGTCAATAGAACAGAATAGAGAATCCAGAAATGGACCCACAGCTATATGGTCAACTGGCCTTCAACAAAGCAGGAAAGGATATCCAATGGAAAAAAGACAGTCTTTCCAAGAAACGGTGTTGGGACAACTGGACAGCAACATGCATGAGTATGAAACTGGATCACATTCTTACACACAAACAAAAATAAATTCAAAATAAATGAAAGACCTAAATGTGAGACAGGAATCCATCACAGTTCTAGAGGAGAACATGGGCAGCAACCTCTTTGACCTCAGCTGCAGCAAATTCTTACTAGACACATCGCTACCAGCATGGGAAACAAAAGCAAAAATGAACTATTGGAACTTCATCAAGATAAAATCTTCTGCACTGTGAAGGAAACAACCCACATAACTAAAAGGGAGCCTTCAGAATGGGAGAAAATATTTGCAAATGACATATCTGATAAAGGGTTAGTATCCAAAACCTATGAAGAACTTATCAAACTCAACACCCCCAAAACAAATAATCCAGTTAAGAAATGGGCAGAAGACATTTTTCTAAAGAAGACATCCAGATGGTTAGCAGGCACATAAAAAGATGCTCAACATCACTCATCATCAGGGAAATACAAACCAAAACCAAAATGAGATACCACCACATACCCTTCAGAATGGCTAAAATTAACAATACAAGAAACAACAGGTGTTGGTTGAGGATGATGAGAAAGGGGGAGCCCTCATGGACTGTTGTTGGGAATGCAAACTGTTGTAGCAACTTTGGAAAACAGTATGTAGGTTCCTGAAGAAGTTAAAAGTAGAGGTACCTGGATGACTCACTATATTAAGTGTCCAGCTTTTGGTTTTGGATTGGGACATGTCAGTCGAACCCTGTGTTAGCCTCTGCACTCATGGTGGAGTCTGCTTGAGATTCTTTCTCCTCCTCACTCTCCATCCCCCTATGACCCTTCCCCCACTCATGCTCTTTCTTTCTCTCTCAAATAAATAAATAATAAAATCTTTAAAAAATGTTACAGTAGAACTGCTGTATGATTCAGCAATTTTACTACTAGGTATCTATCCAAAGGATACAAAAATATAGATTCAAAAGGATATGTGCACCCCAATGTTTATAGCTGCATTGTGAACAGTAGCTATACTATGTGGAGAACCCCAGTGTCCATCACTGATAAGTGGATAAACAAGATGTGGTATATATGTATATGCAATTCAATATTATTCATCCATCAAAAAGAATGAAATTTTGTTATTTGCAATGACGTGGATAGAACTAGAGTGTATTATGTTAAGTGAAAGACAAACACCATATGATTTCACTCATATGTGGAATTTTAGATACAAAACAGATGAACATAGGGGAAGGGAAGGAAAAATAGAATAAGATAAAAGTAGGGAAGGAGGCAAACCATAGGACACTCTTAATTATTCAGAACAAAGTTAAGGTTGCTGGAAGGGAGGTGGGTGAAAGATGTGTTAAATGGATGATGGGCATCAATGAGGACACTTGTGATGAGCACTGGGCATTATATGTAAGTGATGAGTCACTAAATTCTACTCCTGGAACCAAAACTACAGTGTATGTTAACTAACTTGAATTTAAATAAAAACTTGGAAAAAAATAAAAACAAAAGTAGTTGAGAAAAAAAGAAGTTAAGTGCAGCGATGTGGTTTAGGGGAGAAATGGGTTGGGGGGCTGTATAGAGGAGGGAGATGTAGTTGAAGAGAAGGGCAAGAGAGAATAGAAATCACACAGAGGAACAAAGAAGGAGAACATCTCTCCCAGCCATTAGCTGGGAAGGGCTCATTTTTGTGAGTTCTCGCAACAAGTGAGCCTTAAAGTCTGGAATTTTAAAGGTCAGCAGGCTTGGCTGAGATAGAGCCCTGAGGGCACTACCCTACTCCTGGAGAGAAGGCAGGCAAAAAACCTGTGGGCAAGTGGTGTGGTAACCAATTTGAAGAACTCTTGGGGCACACTGTGTGGGTGTGGAGGGATTGTTTGCTCTTCTCAGAGTGCATCACTGAGAGACAGCACTCATGGAGACACCTCTCCAGGAACAAAGGAGCTGGTTGGTGCCATTTCTCTCCCCTGTCCCTCAGCATAACACAGAGCTACCTGTGGGAAACAGCACAGTGCCAACACAGGCTATCTAACTTGTTTATGCCAATTCCCACCCCCCTGCCCTCTGGTGGTATTGCTTTTCTCAGTTAAGCTTGCCTCAGTCCCAGTGCAGCTGACTTCTTCCCCAGATGATGCACAAAACCCCTGCCCACACCATGTCTCCCAACAAGAGTGTTCTTCAGGGCTTCAGTTCTAGTGGAAGTAGTATGAAGACTCGTTTAACAAGTGGACCAGAGCAAACCTAGTTAAAACTCACCACATTCTGGACAAGAACCCAACACTGCCCACTACAGGCAAGAGGAGCCTCTGCAGATGACTGACCTGAAAAATAGAGCTGCAGAACACAGCACAACACACACCAGAGACTCCCTGAAGCACTAGGCCTGGGGCACTATGGAACTCTTCTTCATAGAGCCATTACTATCAGGAGTGGGAAACATATATATATTTTTTTAACACAGAGAAGAGAGCACAGACTTAGACAAAATATGAACATGGAGGAATTCATCCTAAATGAAGAAAAAGATAAAGCCATGGCCAGAGATCTAAGTGAAACAGATATAAGTAACATGTCTGATGGATAATTTAAACCAACAATCATAAGGATACTCAATGGGATTGAGAAAAGAGTGGAGGACATCAGGGAGGCCTTTACCACAGGGTAAAAAGATGAACAGAGCTGAATGCCCTCACCAGGGCTCCCCTAACTTAACCGGTTTCCTGGCTCCAATGCTTGGGAACTCTACTGGCTCAAGCACTCTCGTTATTTCTGTGACTCCAGGTATCCTGGCATCACACTGACCCACCTATACTTCTTCCACTTTTCACCACCTGAGCACCTTTCAGGCAGGGATGTCTCTCACTGGAGCAGATTTCTAAGGGTTTCAATTTTGCCCTCTGGGCCTATATCACTTTCCAGTAGCCAGCTTATGGAGGGTCCCTTCCCGCTCTGTTTATTTTCCGATATATCCCCTCAGATTCACTACTTCACACCTCCTACCTTGCAAAAAGTGGTTGCTTTTCTACTTGTAGAGTTTCAGATATTTTTTCTTACATATCAGGCTGAATTCATGGGTGTTCAGAATGGTTTGACAGTTACCTAGCTAAATTTAAGTGACCCAATGAAATGAAGTCCCTCTACTCTCCAGCCATCTTGCTACATTGCCCTCCTCCCCCCTTTTTTTAAGAAAGGGAGAGAAAGAATCTTAGCAGGCTCCACACGTAGTGCAGAGCCTTATGTGGTGCTTGATCTCACCACCCCGAGATCATGACCTGAGCTGAAATCAAAAGTCAAATGCTTAACCATCTGAGCCACTGAAATGCCCCATGTATGCAAAATTCTCAATAAAATACTGGCAAACTGAATCCAACAGTACATTAAAAGAATCATTTACCAGGATCAAGTGGGATTTATTCCTGGCTTGCAAGTGTGGTTCAATATTCACAAAAAGAAGTCAGTGTGATACACCACATTAATAAAAGGAAGGATAAGAACCATATGCTCATTTCAATAGATGCAGAAAAAGCATTTGACAAGGTATAACATCCATTCATGAAAAAACTCTCAAAAAAGTAGTTTTAGAGGGAGAATTTGTCAACATATCTCTTGACTATAGAGAACAAACTTATGGTTACCAGAGTGTCAGTGGGTGGGGGAATGGTTAAATTGGTGATGGGATTAACGAGTGCACTTCTTGTGATGAGCACTGGGTATTTTATCAAAGTGTGGAATCACTAAATTGTATACCTGAAACTAATCTTATGTTATATTTTAACTAGTGGAATTTAAATAAAAACTGAAAAAACCCTTCTTTCAAGTAAAAAAAATATTAAAAATTGTGAAAAAATTGGGGAAATTTTAATACTGTTTGGATTTGTTTATGTTAAAATTATTGTTAAATCTTTAGCTATGCTATGGTATTGTGGTTATATTAAAAAGAGTCATTTCTTTTCCTTTGCTCATTTGTTTTGTTTCTTGAATTCCACATATGAGTGAAACCATATGGTATATTTATTTTTCTGACTGAGTTAGTTCACTTAGCATTACACCTTCTAGGTCATCTAAATTTTGCAATTGGTGAGATCTTATCTTTTTTTATGCTGAGTAATATTCCATTGTATATGTATATATCCACATCTTTTTTTTTTAAAGAATTTACTTATTTATTTGACAGACAGATCACAAGTAGGCAGAGAGGCAGGCAGAGAGAGAGGGGGAAGCAGAATCCCTGCGGAGCAGAGAGCCTGATGTGGGGCTTGATCTCAGGACCCAGGGATCATGACCTGAGCTGAAGGCAGAAGCTTTAACCCACTGAGCCACCCAGGCACCCTGATATATCCACATCTTCTTTATCTATTCATCTATTGAGGAGCTCTTGAGTTCTTCCATATCTTGGTTGTTGTAAATAATGTTATGATAACCATGGGGTGCATATATATTTATGAATTAGTGTTTCTATTTTCTTTGGGAGAAATAACCAGTAATGGAATTTTTGGAACATTTGATAATTCTATTAAAAATTTTTTAAAAGATTTTATTTATTTGAGGGAGAGAGAGAGAGAGAGGGCATGAGTGGAGGGAGGGGTAAAGGGAGACAGAGAGAAGCAGACTCCTTGATGAATGGGGAGCCCAACTTTAGGCTCAATCCCAGGACCCTGACATTATGACCCAAGCCAAATGAAGTCAGACACTTAACTGACTGAGCCACACAAGGGCCCCTATTTTTAGAAAATTTTTTTTAGTAACTTCCATACCATGGGATTTAAGAAAACAATTGAACAAAGAAAAAAAAAAAGACAAACAGCCTTTTTTGAAAAACAAATATTTAATAATAAAACCATAGTTATAAGCTTTATATCTTTAGACTACCTTTGCCAAAATACTTTCTATCATCTTCAGATTTTGTCTATAAATAATTGTTAATTGTACTTTTCTTTGAAAGTGAGTTTTAAGTCATCATACAATATTTTGATGTTTAACTTAAAACATTTCTATATCTAATTCAACATACTCTTGTTCAATGTAAACAAAACCTCAAGTTTTCACTTTTATTTTTCTTCTGATACTTTCTGCAAAAGAATGCTGTATGGCCATTTTTCAAAAGAGGCCAAAATAATATGATTGGGAGAGATTTAAGGAGAGAAAAAAGGCACACACAGAGAGCTGGTAAACCAGCTAAGAATGGAACAACTCCCCAAGTCATCATAGAGGTTGCTGAGGGGGCCAAAACCCAGCAAATACCACCTGCTTATTATCTCACTTAGGAAGATGCATACCTTTCAAGGTAACAGAATTTAAGTCTAGTGTGGCACTTTCAGAAAATGGCATCAAAAGTTGGAGTTTAAATCTTTCTTTATTCTCAAGTCATTGGACATTTAAGAGCAAAGATATAGATGGGCTCTTTCTCTCCTTTTTTCCTTCCTTGTAACAGATGTATGATTCATGGATTGTCCTTTAGTGGTCTCCATTTTCATTTTATTACTTTTTCTTCGCTTCTGCTTGTTGATAGCTTTATTCACTTTCTTAGATGTAGAGATGTTATGACAAGTACTACTTTTATTACCTAATTCACCACAAATAAAGCAGCCATCTTTGGACCCATGTGAGAATGATTTGGAAGAGCACAATGACTGCAAATGCTACAGTGGATCCAGAAAGGTTTTAGACATTTTATGCAGGAAAAGCAATGGTTCCATTCTTGCCATCCTTGAATATATAAGAATTACAGTGCTCACAGTGTTGATTTTCTAGGAAACATCCTTAACACAGAGGCAAAATCTGTACCCTTCTTCAATAGGAAGGATTATTTTGCTGGTTGGAATATTGGTGAAAACATGCACAGAAGACTGTTTTCAACCTGTCTTTCCATGTGTATAAAGTATATGATTATCATAATCTATCTGGTAATTCAGCATGCAGAAACTTGGAAAAAACAGACAACTTTGGGATTGAAAAAATTAGGGGAAAATCCAGAATATGGGTAGTTGGTTTTCTTGGTTTTGATCTTCTTTCCACAGAGCAATTTATTTCTTGAATGTAACAACCAGAGGTTCAGCAAAACCACCAAAAGGAGGATCTGTCACCATAATGACTCCCTCACATTTATCTTCCCATAAAAATGTTCTGCATACTTCAAAGGCAGTCTTTCCATCAAAGACATGATTGTTAAACATGTTATAATGGCAAAACCTATCTTCCACTAGAAACTATGAATATAAAAATCAGTATCCAATAAAAGGCTTTTAATGTTAGACTTCCTGTCACCTGATGCTTTCAACATGATCAGTTCATGCAATCTTGGTGTTCCAACTCATAGTACTCTTCTGAATCCAAGGGTAGAAAGTAGCTCTATTAAGAACTGAAAGCTCCTGGGGCGCCTGGGTGGCTCAGTGGGTTAAGCCTCTGCCTTTGGCTCAGGTCATGATCTCAGGGTCCTGGGATCGAGCCCCGCATCAGGCTCTCTGCTCAGCATGGAGCCTGCTTCTCCCCCCCTCCTCTCTGCCTGCTTCTCTGCCTACTTGTGATCTCTGTCTGTCAAATAAATAAATAAAAACTTAAAAAAAAAAGAACTGAAAGCTCCTATCAGCAAACAAATACTGGGTATTTGTCTTTATGTTTTTCAATGGATAACGAAGTTGACTGTGTGTTTTCAATTGGGTGATAGAAATATCACCTACTACCTAATGCTCATGATGCTTTTCTCAATCATCTGGCAAAAGCAACTGCTGACATCTTTGACAAAACTTTGTCTGAGACAAGGGTAACTCAATAAACTTCATGTAACTTTCCCCACACTGTGCTCAGGATAGAGGAGTATGACATCTTTGGTTATGACCTTCTTGGGCAGCAAATCTAGCCCCTGACAACTTTTCATCTTCCCACTGGAAAAAAATCACAGTCTTTTCAATCTCTACAGACTGAGCAGGATTAAAACCCTCGTGTTTTTTTCTTTCCCTTGGCTCATCTTTACAAACAGAAGAGTGGGTCCATGATGGCACAGAAGGGTGGGTGTGGCAGTGTTGGAAGGAAGCACCACCTCCACTTCTGAGTTCCCCTGATGACTCTCCACTACCTCCACTCTCTCCACTCCTCCCAGCCAGTCCCTGGGTGTCCCCATCTTCCTACCAAGACAGACTTTTATTTTTTATATTTTTAAAATATCTTATTTATGTATTTGACAGAGAAAAAGAAAGAGAAAGCGAGAGAGGAAACACAAGCAGGGGGAGTGGGAGAGAGAGAAGCAGGCTCCCCATGGAGCAGGGAGCCCGACATGGGGCTCAATCCAAGGACCTGAACTGAAGGCAGATGCTTAATGACTGAGCCACCCAGACACTCCAGACTTATATTTTTCTTTTATTTATTAGAAGATTATATTTAATTATTTGAGAGAGAAAGAGAGATAGCGAGAGAGAGCATGAATGGGGGCAAGAGAGAGGGAGACTCAGGCTCCCCACTGAGCAGGGATCCTGATGCAAGGCTCAATCCCAGGACCCTGAGATCATGACCTGAACCAAAGGCAGACACTTAACTGACTGAGTCACCCATGCACCCCATGACAGACTTTTAAATGCACAGAATAAACTGGTGGTCATCAGAATGGAGGTGGGTAGGTGGATCAGAGAAATAGATAAAAGCGATTTAGAGTACACTTATGCTATTGAGCACTGAGGAATGAATAGAACTGTAGAATTATTATATTGTACATCTGAAACTAATATAGCACCATATGTTAATTATGCTCCAATAAAAAATGATTCTTTATGTTTTAAAGATATGAACTCAATCAGACAAGGAAAAAATGAGGCAGCCATTTTGATAAGGAATGAGTTAAACTGCCACTATTTGCGCATGATATGATACTCTACATAGAAAATCCTAAAGACTTCATTCCCCCCCAAAACTATTGAAAGTAATAAGTGAATTCAGTTAAGATTCAGGATACAAAATTAATACACAGAATTCAGTAATGTTTCTTTTTAAAAAGATTTTATTTATTTTATTAAAGAGAGAGAGAAAGAAGAGAGAGTTTGGGCAGGGGGAGGGGCAGAGGGAGAGGGACAAGCATGCCCCATGCTCTGTGTGGAGCCCAATGTGGACTTGATCCCACTACTCTGAGATCATGACCTGAGCTGAAACCGAAAGTCCTACACTTAACTGACTGGGCCACCCAGGTGCCCCCAGTAATGTTTTTATATGCTAATAATGAAATAGCATAAAGGGAAATTAAGAAAACAATTTCATTTATTTTTAATTTTTATTTCATTTAAAAATATTTATTTATTTATTTGAGAGAGTGAGCAGTTGGAGGAGAGTCTCAAGCACACTCTGTACTGAGCAAGGAGACCAATAGAGGGCTCAATCCCATGATCCCAAGATCAGGACCTGAGCTGAAACCAAGAGTCAGATGTTTAACTGACTGTACCACCCAGGACTGCCCCAAAAATTCCATTTATAATTGTGCTAAAAATTTTGCCTGGGGAAAAAACTTAGTCAAGAAGGTAAAGGACCTTTACTCTGAAAACTATAAAACATTGATGAAAGAGATTGAATATGACACAAACAAATGGAAAGATATTCAATATTCATGGGTTGGAAAAATTAATATTATTAAAATGTCCATGCTACCCAAAGCAATCTACAGATTCAATGCAATCCCTATCAAAATAAAAAGAGCATTTTTTAAACAGAACTAGAACAAATAATCCTAAAGTTTGTATAGAACCACAAAAGATCCTGAAGAGCCAAAGAAATCTTGAGAAAGATCAAAGCTGGAGGTATCACAATTCCAGATCTGTATTTTAAGATAAACTCAAAGATAGAGAAATCAAAACAGTATAGCATTGGCATGAAAATACACATGTAGATCAAGGGAACAGAGAGAGAGCCCAGAACTATATTGGCAATTTATCTACAACGAGGCAGGAATGTATGATGGAGAAATGATGGCTTCTTCAATAAATGGTGCTGGGAAAACTGGACAGATATGTATAAAAGAATGAAACTGGTCACTTTTTAACACCATGCACAAAAACAAACTTAACATGGATTAAAGACCTAAATGTAAGACCTAAAACCATAAAAAATCCTGAAAGAGAAGATAGGCAGTAATTTCCTTGACATCAGTCATAGCAATATTTTTCTAAATATTTTCAAACATCTTTGAAAGCAAAATTAAACTTTTGAGACTATATCAAAATAAGAGGCTTTCGTGCAGTAAAGGAAATCATCAACAACAATAAAAAGGAAGCCTGCTAAATGGGAAAAGATATTTAGAAACAGTATTTCTGGTAAGGGGTTAACATCAAAATATATAAAGAACTTACACAACTCAACACACAAAACAATTCATTTTAAAAACAGACAGAGGTCCTGAGTAGACATTTTCCCAAAGAAAACATACAGATGGCCAACAGACACATGAAAAGATACTCGACATCACTCATCATTAGGGAAATGCAAATCAAAACTACAATGAGATATTACCCATGTCTGAATGGCTGAAATAAAAAACACAAGAAATTACAAATGTTATTGAGGATGTAGAGAAAAAGAAACCCTTGTGCACTGTTGGTTGGAATGTAGATTGGTACACTCACTGTGGAAAATAGTATGGAGATTTCTCATAAAATTAAAAATAGAATTACCATATGATTGAGTAATTGCACTCAAAGTAATTTACCCAAAGAAAATTAAAACACTAATTTGAAAAGATATATGCACTCTTATGCTTCTTGCAGTGTCACTCACAATAGCCAAGACATGGATGCAAGCTAAGTGTCCACTGACAGACAAATGGGTAAAGAAGACGTGGTAGATGAACACAATGGAATATTACACAGCCACAAACAAGGATGAGATCTTGTCATTGCAACAACACGGATAGACCTAGAAGATATTATGCTAAGTAAAATAAGTCAGTCACAGAAAGACAAACACCTTATGATTTTACTTACATGTGGAATCTAAAAAAGCAAGACAAATGAATTAATAAACAAAAAGAGGAATCAGATCTATAAACACAGAGAACAAACTGATGGTTGCCAGACAGGAAGGAGTGGGAGGGGTGGGTAGAAGGGAGGTGGGAGATACGGCTTCCAGCTATGGAATTAATAAATCAGGGAATAAAAGGTACAATATAAGGAATCTAGTCAATGATATTGTAATAGGGTTGTGACAGATGGTAGCTACATGTGATGAGCATATAATAATATATATAAAGTTTTTGACATAATATATAAAAAGTTTTTATATATAATAATATATATAAAGTTTTGACACTACAGATAAAGAGCTGGTATCCAAGCTCTATAAAGAACTTCTCAAATTCAAGACCCAAAAAACAAATAATCAAGTCAAAAAATGGGCAGAAGACATGAGCAGACATATAATTGGCTAATAGGCACATGAAAAAATATTAAACATCATTAGCCATCAGGGAAATTCAAATCAAGACCACATTGAGATACCATTTTACACCAGTTAGAATGGCAAAAATTGACAAAGCAGGAAACAACAAGTGTTGGAAAGGATGTGGAGAAGGAACATTTTTGTACTGTTGGTGGGAATGCAAGTTGGTACAGCCACTTTGGAAAACAGTTTAGAGGTTCCTCAAAAAGTTAAAGTTGTTGGTATTTTGATGGGGATTGCATTAAATCAGTAGATTGCTGTAGGTAGCATAGACATTTTCACAATATTTTTTCTTCCAATCCATGGGCATGGAACATTTTTCCATTTCTTTGAGTTTTCTTCAGTTTCTTTCATGAATATTCTATAGTTTTCTTAGTACAGATTCTTTACTTCTTTGTTAGATTTATTCCTAGGTATCTTACAGTTTTGGGTGCAACTGTAAATGGAATCCACTCCTTAATTTCTCTTTCCTCTGTCTCATTGTTGGTGTATAGAAATGCAACTGATTTCTGTGCATTGATTTTATATCCTGACACTTTACTCAATTCCTGTATGAGTTCTAAAGTTTTGGGGTGGAGTCTTTTGGGTTTTCCACATAAAGTATCTTATCATCTGCAGAGTGAGAATTTGACTTCTTTGCTGATTTGGATGCCTTTTACTTCTTTTTATTGTCTGATTGCTGAGGCTAGGACTTCTAGTACTATATTGAATAACAGTGGTGATAGTGGACATCCCTTGCAGTGTTCCTGACCTTAGGGCAGACAGTTTTTCCCCATTAAGAATGATAATTGCTGTTGGTTTTTCATAGATGGCTTTGATGATATTG
The DNA here is from genome assembly GCF_963455335.1 of Martes martes. NCBI lineage: Eukaryota > Metazoa > Chordata > Mammalia > Carnivora > Mustelidae > Martes > Martes martes. The sequence goes on from NC_137897.1 coordinate 44,672,557, forward strand.
AGGTATGTACCCTTTATTCCTACACTGTGAAGAGTTTTTTTTTTTTTGTAAAGATTTTATTTATTTATTTCACAGACAGAGATCACAAGTCAGACAGAGATCACAAGTAGGCAGAGGCAGGCAGAGAGAGAGGGGGAAGCAGGCTCCCTGCTGAACAGAGAGCCCCATGCGAGGCTCGATCCCAGGACCCTGGGATCATGACCTGAGCCGAAGGCAGAGGCTTTAACCCATTGAGCCACCCAGGCGCCCCACTGTGAAGAGTTTTGATCAAGAATGGATGTGGTACTTTATCAAAGGCTTTTTCAGCATCTGTTGAGATTATCATATGGTTCTTGTTCTTTCTTTTATTAATGTATGGTATCACATTGATTGATTTGCGGATGTTGAATCAACCCTGGAGCCCAGGAATAAATTCCACTTGGTCGTGGTGGATAATCCTTTTAATGTACTGTTGGATCCTATTGGCTAGTATTTTGGTGAGAGGTTTTGCATCCATGTTCACCAGGAATATTGGTCTGTAATTCTCCTTTTTGGTGGGGTCTTTGTCTGGTTTTGGGATCAAGGTAATTCTGGCCTCTAAAATGAGTTTGGAAGCTTTCCTTTCATTTCTATTTTTTGGAACAGTTTCAGGAGAATAGGTATTAATTCTTTAAATGTTTGTTAGAACTCCCCTGGGAAGCCATCTGACCCTGGGCTCTTGTTTGTTGGGAGATTTTTTAAGTTAACATATAATGTATTTTTTTGTTTCAGGGGTACAGGTCTGTGATTCATCAGTCTTACACAATTGACAGCACTCACCATAGCTCATACCCTCCCCAATGTCCATCACCCAATCACACCATCCCTGCCACCCTCTTCCACTCCAGCAACCCTCAGTTTTGTTTCTTGAGATTAAGAATCTCTTATGGTTTGTCTCCCTCCCTGACCCCATCTTGTTCCATTTTTCCCTCCCTGCCCCCACTACCCCTCATGCTGCCTCTCAAATTCCTCATATTGGTGAAATCATATGATGATTGTCTTTATCTGATTGACTTATTTCACTTAGCATAATACCTTCTAGTTCCATCCACATCGTTGCAAATGGCAATATTTTTTTGATGGCTGTTATATATATATATATATATATATATATATATATATATATATACACACACACACCACATCTTCTTTATCCATTCATTTGCTGATGGGCATTTAGGCTCTTTCCTTAGTTTGACTATTGTGGACATTGTTACTATAAATATTTGGGTGCATGTGCCTCTTCAATTACTACATTTGTATTTTTGGGGTAAATACCCAGTGGTGAAATTGCTGGGTCATAGGGTAGCTCTATTTTCAATTTTTTTTTTTGAGATTTGTGATTACTGCTTCAATTTCCTTACTGGTTATGGGTCTGTTCAGGTTTTCTATTTCTTCCTGGTTCAGTTTTGGTAGTTTATATGTCTCTAGGAATGCATCCGTTTCTTCCAGATTGTCTACTTTGCTGGCATATAGTTGCCTATAATATGTTCTTACAATTGTTTGTATCTCTTTGGTGTTGGATGTGATCTCTTCTCTTTCATTCATGATTTTATTAATTTGGGTCCTTTACCTTTTTTTTAAAAAAGATTTTATTTATTTATTTGTCAGAGAGAGAGTACACACAAACAGGCAGAGAGGCAGGCAGAGGCAGTGAGAGAAGCAGGCTCCCTGCTGAGCAAGGAACCCAATGTGGGACTCGATCCCAGGACCCTGAGATCATGACCTGAGTGGAAGGCAGCGGCTTAACCAACTGAGCCACCCAGGCGTACCTGCCTTTTCTTTTTGATAAGTCTGGTTGGGGTTTGTCAATCTTATTAATTCTTTCAAGGAAACTGCTCCTAGTTTTATTGATATCTTCTACTGTTCTTTTGGTTTCTATTTCATTGATTTCTGCTCTGATCTTTATTATTTCTCTTCTCCTGCTGTGTTTAGGCTTTCTTTGCTGTTCTTTCTCCAGATCCTTTAGGTGTAGGGTTAGGCTGTGTATTTGAGAACTTTCCTGTTTCTTGAGAAAGGCTTGTATGGCTATATATTTTCCTCTTAGGACCACATTTGCTGCATCCCAAGAATTTAGAACAATTATGTTTTTATTTTCATTTGTTTCCATGAAATTTTTAAATTCTTCTTTAATTTCCTGGTTGACCCTTCACTCTTCAGTAAGATGTTCTTTAGCCTCCATGTGTTTGAGTTCTTTTCATCTTTTCTCTTATGATTGAGTTCTAGTTTCAAAGCATTGTGGTCTGAAAACATGCAGGGAATGAACCTAGTCTTTTGGAACTGGTTGAGACCTGATCTGTGGCCCAGAATGTGATCTGTTCTGGAGAATTTTTAATTTTTATTTTAATTTTTATTTTTTTTAATATTTTATTTATTTATTTGACAGAGAGAGATCACAAGTGGACAGAGAGGCAGGCGCAGAGAGAGAGAGGCAGACTCCCCACTGAGCAGAGAGCCCGATGCGGGACTCAATCCCAGGACCCCGAGATCATGACCCGAGCCGAAGGCAGTGGCTCAACCCACCAAGCCACCCAGGCACCCCGAGAATTTTTAATTTTTAAAATTTATATTCAGTGTACCAGAATTTATTGCTTATGCACCACACCCAGTGCTCCATGCAATACGTGCCCTCCATAATACCCACAACCAGGCTCACCCAACTTCCCACCCCCCACCCCTTCAAAACCCTCAGATTGTTTTTCAGAGTCCATAGTCTCTCATGGTTCATCTCCCCCTCCAATTTCCCCCAACTGCCTTCTCCTCTCCATCTCCCCATATCCTCCGTGTTACTCCTTATGCTCCACAAATGAGCAAAACCATATGATAATTGACTCTTTCTGCTTAACTTATTTCACTCAGCATAATCTCTTCCAGTCCTGTCCATGTTGATACAAAAATTGGGTATTCATCCTTTCTGATGGAGGCATAATACTCCAAAGTATATATGGACCATATCTTCCTTATCTATTCATCTGTTGAAGGGTATCTTTGTTCTTTCCACAGTTTGGCGACGTGGCCATTGCTGCTATGAACATTGGGGGTACAGATGGCCCTTCTTTTCACATCTGTATCTTTGGGGTAAATACCCAATAATGCAATTGCAGGGTCATAGGGAAGCTCTATTTTTAATTTCTTAAAGAATCTCCACACTGTTTTCTAAAGTGGCTGCACCAACTTGCATTCCCACCAACAGTATAAGAGGGTTCCCCTTTCTCCACATCCTCTCCAACACATGTTGTTTACTGTCTTGTTAATTTTGGCCATTCTAACTGGTGTAAGATGGTATCTCAATGTGGTTTTTTTTTTTTTTCTCAGTGTGGTTTTAATTTGAATCTCCCTGATGGCTAGTATACCACCTCTTCTTTATCCATTCATCTGTTGATGGACATCTAGGTTCTTTCCATAGTTTGACTATTGTGGACATTGCTGCTATAAACATTTGAGTGCACATGCACGTACACCCTGTAGTGCAATTGCTGGGTTGTAGGGTAGCTCTATTTTCAACCTTTTGAGGAACCTCTATACTGTTTTACAGAGTGGCTGCACCAGCTTTCATTCCCACCAACAGTGCAGGAGGAGAAACCCCATTTTTGATTGCACCTCATTAATAACCTTTTTGATTTCGAACGGTTAGATTTTAGTTCTTTTATTTCTTCAGAAAGGGATTCTCTAGTATCTTCTATGCTTTTTTTCAAGCCAAGCTAGTATCTTTATAATTGTCATTCTGAACTCTAGTTCTGACATCTTATTGATGTCCATATTGATTAGGTCCCTAGAAGTCAGTACTGCCTCTTGTTTTTTTGGGGGGGTGAGTTTTTCCACTTTGTCATTTTGTCCAGAGAAGAATAGATGAGTGAGTAAACAAAATGCTAAAAGGGTAACAATGACCCCAGAAAAATATACACTAAATGAATCAGAAGAGACCTGAAAGTGGGTGGGTGGGGGGAATAAAGGAAAAAGAGAGAAAGAAAGAAAGAAAGGAAGGAAGGAAGGAAGAATATGATCTAGCTGGTGAATAGAACAGGGCCACACACTTGATTTTGGGTGTAATTTGGTCTGTTAGAAGAGACTGTCTCCCAAAATCTCAAAGAAAGAAAAATATTACTGTAAAGATGAAAATTAAAAAAAGATTTTAAAAAAGGAATTGATATGAACTTCATTGAAAAAAGAAAGAAAAAAATTAAAAAAAAAAAAAAGAATGTGATCAGGCAGGAGACTAGACCAAAGCCATACACTAGATTTAGGGTATATTTTGGTCTGTTAGAAAAAACTGTATCCCAAAATTTTAAAGAAAGAAAAACGTACAAATATACAAAAAAAAACATTAAATACAATGAAGGAATAGAATATGACTGTGAAAATGAAAATTAAGAAAGATTTTAAAAAAGGAATTGATAAGATGTTGGTTGAAAAAGGAAAGAAGAAAAACTTAAGGAAAAAAGAAATAGAAAAGAAAAAATGAAGAAAATTAAAAACAATTAACTTTGAAAGACTAAGGAATCATGGGGAGAAAGCCATGAATTCTATGTGCTGTATTCTTCTAGCGCTGGAGTTTTGTAGTTCTCATTGATTGGTAGACTTGGTCTTGGCTGGGTGTTCTTCATGATCTTCTATCTTCTGGGGGAGGGGCCTGTTGCAGTGACTCTCTAATGTCTTTGCCCCAGGCGGAATTGCATCACCCTTGGCAGGGGCCAGGCTAAGTAGTCTGCTGGGGTTTGCTCTCTGTAGCTTTTGTTCCCTAAAGGTTTCCCATACAGCTTTGGGGGACGAGAATGAAAATGGTGGCCTTACAGTCTCTGGTCCCAGAGGAGCCAAGAGCTTGGGACCCCACTCCTCAGTGAGCCCTCAGAGAAAAGTAGTCAATCACTTCTCTCTCCCTGGTATATGGCTGCACTCCATTCTCACCTGGCCTGTGACAGAGCATTTCTATCTCTGGTACATGACCCCATTTGGAGTCTCCAAACTCAGCAGATTCCTGTTCTCTGCTCTTGTGCCACTCCTTCCAGGGGAGGAAGGGGAGTCTCACCAGGTCTGCCACTTGTTGAGTCCCTGCTCGAAGAGTAGTGGCCCAACTGTGCCTCTGATTGTGGTTTATGGCAACACTGAGCAGACAGCCCACTCCTTGGCTCTGTCTCTGTAGTTGGCTTTCCCGTTCCCATACTTTGGAGCTCTGCCACACTCAGGCACCCTTAGTCTTTCTGTGACCCCGAGTGTGCTGAGACCACACTGTCCCAGCAAGGACTCCACCCACCAGCTTAGCCACTGGAGTGATGTTCCGGAGTAGACTTCTGAAAGTTCTGATTTTGTGCTCCACTGCTCTAGCACTTCCAGGAAGCCAGCTGATGGAGGCTCCCTCCCCTTCCTGTGGTCTCTCTTCTCAAATATTGCCTCAGATTCACTTTTCCACATGTCCTACCTTCCAGAAAGTGGTCTCTTTTCTATTCATAGAATTGCTGTTGTTCTGTTCTTTGACCTCCTGTTGAGTTTGTAGGTGTTCAGAATGGTTTCATGTCTATCTAGCTGAATTCCTAGATGAAATTTAGGTCTCCTACTCCTCCACCATCTTGCTTCTCCCCCTTCCCTGTTTGTGTATTATTGCCTGCATTTTATCCTATTATAGCCTGCATTTTATCCTTTACATGGTTCGTCATGTTCTGTAAACCATAGACAATGGCTTGAGAAGTAGACTTTACTCTCAAAACTCTCAAGTAGTTTTCTTGGTGTTTTCCAAGTCCATCTGAGTGGATAGATCAACCAAATTTCCTCCATTCAATTCTTTATGAGTCTGAGGCTGTTTGTCTATGAAGATTATGAAAAAGTTCACATTTTCCTTAGGAGTCATCCTAAAGAAGTTCTCTCTCTCAAGGGATAGTGAAAATCCCATCACGGCTTTTTGGTCTTGATGTAGGATCTAGGAGCATACTCCAAAGCTTGGAAATTGCTTCAATTTCTTGGGTGACTGTAGAAGATGCTGGTAATTTGACATATTTACCAAACAGTTTAGTTCCCCAAGCCTCATCTGATTTTATTTGTGCTTCATCCCTCAGTTTTAACTATAATGGTATGGTGGAGTATTAACAATGCTTTCAGAAGTTCTGCTATTTGGATCCCATTTTTTTTTTTGTAGTTCTTCAATTATTATTTTTTTTATTTATTTTTTATTTTTTTATTTTATTTTATTTTTTTTTGGATCCCATTTTTGACTGGAATACCAGCTGCTGTCATGAATCTTCTGTGTTTCAGGACATACCAAAATCATGTACTACCCCAAAGTCATAGTGGCTATCAGTATAAATATTAACCTTTTCTCCTTTTGCTCTTACACAAACCTAAGTAAGAGAAATTAACTTGGCTACCTGAGCTGATTTGGCATTTGGCAGGGCTTAATATTCTAGAGATTTATGTTGATCAGTGATGGCATATCCAGCCTGGAAGGTCCGATCTTCCTTCTGGATGTAGGAGTCATCAATATGAAGAGTGAGGTTAATTTGGAGGTGGGGTTTTCTGATAAATCTAGTTTAGGACAGGAGAATGATCTAGTATTAATGATATAATTGTGGGATGTCCCATCAGTGGGTAAAGGAAATAAAATGTCAGGGTTAAGATTTTGATGACAATGCCTGGTGATGGGAGAGAGTAGTATTTTATGAGGTAAGCCAATGTACAGAGCAGTGTTGTATTTTCCTTAACAGGGTCTGCACAACATGAAGAACATGTATGTTAAACAGATTACCTAACACTAAATCAGAGATAGCTTGGGTAAAATTGGCAGTTGCAGCCACTGTTTGAAGGTAATGGGGCATGGTCTTAGCTACTGGGTCTAAGGCCAAGTGATAATATCCCAGAGCTTTTTGGTGTACATTATGCTTCTGAGCTAGCACTCCCAGTTCTCTCATTCATGTACAAACAAGGAACAAGGCAGGGAGTAATTTGGATGTCCAACTGTGGGAGGTGAAAGTACAGAGACCTTAAGGTTCACAGAAGCATCTTTGAGAAGGGAGTTCCAGACTACTGAATTTGGAGATGACTCCCTAGTCTTGCATAGAAAGGTGAGGCAATCACAGAGAAATTAGGTATCCATAAACCACAAGATCCAGAAAAAACTCTTGGTTGTTTTTTTCAGGGAGCGGAAAATGTTGGAAAATGTCTTTGCCTGTGGATATAGTTTTATTTGCAGCTGAAATATTATGACCCAGAAATCAGACACACTTGAGAGCAAAGTTGAATTCTGTCTCTAGTCACCTTAAGGCCCTTTGCTTCTTATGCTTTAAGAAGGTATTCAGTGTCTGCAAGGGAGTAGTCATGGAGCACCTGGGTGGCACAATCAGATAAGCACCTAACTCTTGGTTTCAGCTCATGGTCATGAGATCAAGCCCTGAGACAGGCTTCACACTCAGCATGGAGTCTGCTTGAGATTCTCTCTTCTTCTACCTATGCTCCTCCAGATCATTCCCTCACTCAAATAAAGAAATAAATCTTAACAAAAATAAAAAAAATAAAAGGGAGGGATCGTAAGTATCAGAACACAGAAGGAAGTCACCTACATATTGGATTACAGGGAATTTTAAGCCCTCAAACTGGTAATTAAAGTGCACAATAAGTAGGTAGGGGACTCAGTAAATCCATGGGATGTAATAGTCCAGGTGAAGGCAAATAAGTATTGGGAGTCCTTATGAAGAGGAATACTAGAAAAAATAGAATATTTGTATAGACGCCTATGGAATATTGGGTGTTGGAAGGGACAGCAGACAAGATACAGTTAGGGAGGGTTTTGGTTTGACAAATTTATTGCTAGTTCTTGGATCTTGGACTAACCAATAACCTCCCCAACCCTCACCCTCTTTTTTGGACAAAATCGGAGTATTGCATAGACTATAAGTGGGGACTAGAAGTTTTTGTCTAATAAGATTTGGATTATTGAGCAGAACTTCTCAAGTCCTACAGGCTTTAAATGATATTGGGGAATCCTGGGGAGGGTCACCGAAGAATCCATTTTACCTTTAGAAGTTCTGCATGTCACCCTTGAAACAAATAATACATTATATATTAATTAAAAAAGTTCTGCATGCCATATGCTCCCAATACTGGTGGTGTTTTTTGCCCATAAATAAGAGGGAATTCTAATAGTTGATTTAAGTCTTCAGTGAAATAGGTATTAGGTTGAAGGGGCAAAAGAACTCAGGGAAGTTGGACAAAGCCATTAGTGAACACAGCCAGGGGTCTGTAGAAGGAATCCTCTGGGAGCATAATGAGTTTTTATACCCAAATTCATGAGAATATTCCTTCTTAACAAGCTTACTAGAGTGGTACAACTGAGAAGTTGTGTTGAGCTTTAACAAGTCTCACAGAAATAATGAGGAACTGGGATAGAGACAAATCATGAAGTGGCTCACCAAAATCCACTACTGATGAAGTTTGGTGACTCTAAACAATGATAGCAAGAAACAAGGAAATATTTTTTTAATGGATTAATACTTAAAAAAAATTTTAATTCCAGTATAGCTCAGAGTGTTATGTTAGTTTCAGGTGTACAATATAGTGATTCAACAATTCCACACATTAGCTGGTGCTCATCATGACAAGGCCTCTTCTTCTTTTTTTTTTTTTTTACTTTTTTTAAAAGATTTTATTTATTTATTTGACAGAGATCACAAGTAGGCAGAGGGGCAGGCAGAGAGAGAGGAAGGGAAGCAGTCTCCCTGCTGAGCAGAGAGCCTGATGCGCGGCTTGATCCCAGGACCCTGGGATCATGACCTGAGCCGAAGGCAGAGGCTTTAACCCACTGAGCCACCCAGGGGCCCCAAGGCCTCTTCTTAATCCCCATCACCTATTTCACTCATCGTCCACCACCTCCCCTCTGGTAACCAGCAGTTTGTTCCCTATAGTTAAGAGTCTGTTTCTTGGTGTGCCTCTTTTTCTCCCTGATGATTGTTTATTTTGTTTCTTAAATTCCACATATGAGTGAAATCATATGGTATTTGTCTTTATCTGACTAGTACCATGTTGTTTTAATTACTACAGCTTTGTAATATAACTTGAAAGGAAACAAGGAATTATTAAGAGTAGAATGGATTGCACTGGTCTCAGTGAGAAATGTGTTGGGGCACACTTACACTTGCAGGGTTGTTTCCCCTTTTGAGTTTAATCACAGTTGAGGGCATTGGACATTTACCTTCCTAGAGGGGAGTCAATAATTTTCTGGTGAGGAAGGCACCTGAGCTTCCTCTTCTCTCTGAAGGTCCCAGTGTCCTTTTTTTTTACCCTACAAGGTTGGTAAGTGTCCTTATCAATGGGAGAACATGATTTGGGGGCTTGTAATATATTAAATTTATCAGGTTTTTCTAGTTGTTTTAACTGCAATACCATAAGTTTGTGTTGTGTATTTTCCATTTAAAAAATACTATCTTCATAATGCTGAGCTAATATCTGGAACTCATACATATTTGCATTTTCCAGTTAATGTTCTTTTTCTCTGTAATGTGTCACTGAATTCCAGTCTGAAACCATTTATAAAGGTCGTGGCCAGATTAGAGGCTATTTTGGAAGTGAGTTCCAGCCCCAAACACCCTTTACAAGTAGTTTTTAGTGGATGGCTATAGTTAGCAAAAATTTTATCTCTTTATTTTTTACAACCTTGAATACATGCCTGATCAACTTTGGTGGACTAGACCTGAGGAATGGCTCCTAGTAATTTTTTTTTTCTTATGGGAATCACAGGGTTGTCTGAGACCACTGAAAGGCTTCAGGAACGGTGTTTCATTTGGCCTATTCAAACCAAAGGGAGGCAAATCCAGGGCTGACCAATGGGTGAATAAAGTGATATAAATCAGGGAATCATGGAGACTATGCTCCCAGAACTATTCTAAATTTGATGTCTTTTCCTTTCTTTCTGAGGGACAGGAAAGTCCCTTTTTAAAAAAGATTTTTATTTATTTGACAGACAGGGATCACAAGTAGGCAGAGAAGCAGGCGGGGTGGGGTGGGGGGAAGCAGGCTCCCTGCTGAACAGAGAACCCAATGTGGGGCTCAATCCCAGGACCCTGGGATCATGACCTGAGCTGAAGGCAGAAGCTTAACCCCCTGAGCCAACCAGGCACCCTGGGTCAGCAAAGTCCTTGATGATGACATGTATTCTGAACCAAGACCAACATTTAAATGCTATGTCTTATGTTGTTTTCACTGGAGAACAAGTACTAGCTGCACCCTGGGCTTCACCTATAGGAGATGAAGGTCCACTTCATCTTCATCTTTACAGTTACAAGGAATTTAGGGGCTGGGAGAGGAAGATATAAAGGAGAGCTAGGAGAGGAATAGGAAGGTGTTGCAGAGGATGATAGGGAGTTTGCTGGGTCAGAAAAAATTTTCCAAAGACATTGTTTAAGAATCTCAATAGTTTGAATGAGTTTTGAATTATTTAGCCATTTTGGTTTTTTTTTTCCGTACCAAGAAAGAAAGGCAGACCATTGTGCATCTGAGATTCTTGTTCTTTTCCCTCTAGTACTCCCTAGAGGTGGAATAATTTGGTCATATCCTAGGAGCCCCAGAGGGGCCCTTGTAGCTCAAGAGAGGTTGTAAGTAAGGTTTTGCCAAGTTTTTTTTCAGATATTATAGGGCCATTATGGTGAAGCATATAGTCAGCAATTGAGAAACTCTGATGTTATTGATTAATGGTAATAACTCCACACTTATGGACAGAGAAACTTGAGATTCTAACCTAACCTCTGTTTTCCTGGGATTCTAATCCAGATACTTAGAAATAGTTGTTTGCTTAGGATTCTAAACCAATAGTTACAAACAGGGAAACCTGGAACTCTACCTGGCTTCTGCTTGTCTGGAGCTTCAACCCAGCTTTTAGAGTATACTCAGAATCTTAAGAATCAAAATCTATCCTCACTGTGATTCAGTGGACATTTATCTGGAGCACTGGATTTTGGATAGAGTCAGATTCACTACTGGATACCCAAATGAACAAGAAGACCGGAGAAAGAAGTCCTTGGTGGGAGCCGGGAGGCTTGGTTATCCCATCCAAGGGTCTGATGGTGGTTCTGATCCAGATCCCAGTTGTGGCACCGAAAACTGTTAAAGAGAACCAGAGCCAGACAGAAATTAAAGTGATGAAGATAGATTTTATTTAATAAGTTATTGTAATAGGGGAAGATAGATGCCAGTATAGAACTAGGCTCAATTCTGAATACAAATGGAAGAAGGGATTTATAATTAAGGAGCAAATCGACACTGGTGGCGGGCATTGGTGGATGGAGAATCACTAAGGGACATATTCAGAAAATTCACCCAGGCTGAACTAACCTCATAGGATTCTTGCTGAAGGCAGGCAGGGGTGATCAGACATCACCTGGGAGATAGTGGGGATGAGGTATTTGATCAGACAACAAAGTTGGGGAATTCTCACTAACCTAACTGAGCAGGATGCTTGCTAAAACTGGATTATACAAGGAATTACATGCATGGGCCTTGTTGGGCAGAGGGTTCAGGGATGCCTAACTAAAGTCTGGTCAAAAAAAGAGTCTTTGTTAGTGGACATGAGTTTTCAATTCCTTTGGGTAATACCAATGAATGGGATTGCTGGATCATATGGTAAGAGCGTGTTTAGTTTTTTTTTTTTTAAGATTTTATTTATTTATTTGAGAGAGAGCTAGAGAGTGAGAGCAGGACTGGGGGTGGGGAGGGGCAGAGGAAGAGTGAAAAGCAGGCTCCCTGCTCAGCAGGGAGCCTGACTTGGGGCTGAATCCCAGGACCCTGGGATCAGGACCTGAGCTGAAGACAAATGCTTAACCTCTTAGCCACCTAGGTGCCCCAAGCATGTTTAGTTTTGTAAGAAAGCACCAAACTGTCTTCCAAAATGGCTATATCATTTTGCATTCCTACCAGCAATGACTGAGAGATCTTGTTGCTCCAAATTCTTGCCAGCATTTGATGTCACCTCACAATATTTTAAAGTGTTGTTGGGCCTTTGAAGTCCTAAACTTGGAATGGGAGGTTTTGCCACTAACTCATTTTGTCTGAGATTGTCTTTTCCTTCTCTTTGGCAAACTCTTACCTGCATTTTAGGTTCTAACTCTTCCTGGAACACTGCCCCATACATTCCTCTGTGCTATTACAGTCTTCCTTTGCTTGTATTTTTGTCTCCTTTAGCAGACTGGGTGTGGGTCTGATTAGATGAGGCCACAAACATATACTGAACAGATTGTTGATGCCAATTCTGGACTGGAAATATAGAATTAGTTATGGTCCATAACAGTGAGCATTGCTATAGAACTAAATGAGTATTAAGTCCTCAGCACAATGCCTGGGACTGTGTAAGTGCTCAATAAATGTTAGCTATCATCATTGTCACCATCACCACCACCATCATCATCTTTACAGGTCAGTCTATAAATATATAGCCCATTTCTAACTGATCAAATCACCCTCCCTAGCAATGCTTTTAATTTTTCATTATTGCAAACAAATTAGCAAGTTTTTAAAAAAGATTTTATTTATTTATTTGACAGACAGAGATCACAAGTAGGCAGAGAGGCAGGCAGAGAGAGAGAGGAGGAAGCAGGCACCCTGCCGAGCAGAGAGCCCGATACGGGGCTTGATCCGACGCTGGGATCATGACCTGAGCCAGAGGCAGAGGCTTTTAACCACTGAGCCACCCAGGCACCCCCAAATTAGCAAGTTTTATACTTGTTTCTACATGCTTTCTTGAAAGTTCCCCCCCTTTTTTTTCTTAAGATTTTATTTATTTATTCGACAGAGAGAGAGCACAAGCAGGCAGGGCGGCAGGCAGAGGCAGAGGGAGAAGCAGGCTCCCTGCTGAGCAAGGAGCCTGATGTGGGACTCCATCCCAGGAGCCTGGGATCATGACCTGAGCTGAAGGCAGATGCTTCACGGACTGAGCCACCCAGGCGTCCCAGTTTTTCCCCCTTCTAAGTCAAGGGTTAAGTGTGGTCCCCAAACCAGTTAGCATCAACATTACTCTGAAGTTTTTTTTTTTTTTTTTTTTTTTCACTTTATTTTTTTTTTTTTTTAAATTTATTTATTTGTTAGAGAGAGAGAGAGCGAGCGAGCACAGGCAGACAGAGTGGTAGGCAGAGGCAGAGGGAGAAGCAGGCTCCCCGCCGAGCAAGGAGCCCGATGTGGGATTCGATCCCAGGACGCTGAGATCATGACCTGAGCCGAAGGCAGCTGCTTAACCAACTGAGCCACCCAGGCGTCCCTACTCTGAAGTTTTTAGAAAGGCAAATTTTCAGGCCCATTCCAAATCCACTGAATCAGAAATTCTGCTAGTGGGTGGCCTCAACAACCTGCGTTTTAACAAGACAGGAGTAGTGAGTTTGGGGTTTGCATTTTTTCTTGGATTCCTCTGTCAAGCAAACCACCAGTTTGCTTGAATTTCTCATGAGTTGGGTGTTGCCACTTTTTAAAGCATCAGAAAAGGAGAAAGGGAAAAGGGAGAAGTGCTGGGCTTGAAGCTCCGCCCCACTGTGGCAGAGGCAGCCAACTGGCCACTGGTGGGAGCGCATGCAAACCAGTGAGAATGAAGAAATCATGCAGAAGAGAGCCAGGAGAGTGACTTTGGGGGAAGGGAGGAACATGAATAAGAGTAGCGGGGGTCAGATAAATCTGCGCCTAGCCTAGGGTCGAGCACTAAGAGATGGAGAGCTCCAGAAGAGGGGAGAGGGAGGCATCTTGGACCCAGAGAATTAGGCTGGGTCTGGACCCTCCAGTGCAGAAGCCGCTGCCTAGGAGGCTAGAGCCTCCTAAGGGTAGGTAGTCGGGTTGCCGCCAGGGGCTCACCGTGCCGGCCTACTCCCACAGGTGGGCTACACATACTAACTCATACATTTTGAAACCGTTTGTTTTTTGTATTTCTTTCCTTTTCTGCCCTATCCTCTCAGAAAAAAGGACCATAGGTGATTCACCTGTGGAATCCCCAGCACTTAATGGAGGGCCTGTTATAAAAAAAGGTAAATAATTAAGATGACTGAATGAAGGAGAAGACAAAGGGAAAAAAACGGGGAAAACAAAGCTCAGAGATGTTTATAGTTTACATAAAGAAAGTTTTAGCCTTTTTTTGGTTAAATTTTTATTTTTTATTAACATATAATGTATTATTAGCCCCAGGGGTACAGGTCTGTGAATCTCCAGGTTTACACACTTCACAGCACTCACCATAGCACATACCTTCCCCAATGTCTATAACCCCACCATCCTCTCCCTAAGGCCTTTTTTTTAAAATAGAGAAGACATTTTAATTGTCTACCAGCATACCCTGAGCTCACAGAGCTTTTATGTTGTTGCAGTCAGAGTGTACACATAACCCTGTGTCCTTAGTTACAACATAATAAATTTTCCCAGTTGCTATGGAATCTCCACAGTCACCATTCCCCGGGAATGGTTGTAGAATATTCCACCAGACAACTGTGTAACGATACACTTAACCCTTCTCCTTGTGTTGGATATTAAGCTTACTTCTCTGCCATCAGAAAATAGCCCTGAAAGAAATAGTTTTGTGTTAAGAGCTTTTCCTGTTTGGAAGTGGGAGTGGGTGGATATTGATTTAGGTTCAGAATAACTGGGAAAATTGTATGAACATATTTTACGCTCTTGTGGACCTGCTTTTCTGAAAGGGATTGTACTCATTGACACCAGAGGCCAAATCCAAAATCAATCCTAGTGAACTCCAGGTCTTGTCTGTCTCCAGGCTGGTTTTACTTTCTCCATCCTGCAGCAGTGCTCAAGTTTATTATTAGTTCTGACCTTTGGGGTAAGACAGACATACACCAAAGGTTCGGGGACAACTTTAGCAATTGCAACAGCTGATACTGTGAGAGGTGCTGCTCAGGTTTCAAGCTTGGACAACTGGAGTGGATGAACTTATCTTACCAAGACAGGGAATCTGAGAAGAGGAACAGGTTTGGGAGGGGGCAGATGAAATGAGTTTTAAATATGTTTAGTTCAAGGTGCCTTTGGACACCTAAGGGGAGTTATCCAGGAGACAGGCATACAAATGGATAAACAACAGTTTTTGCCTTTCTCTGATCTCCCAGAGCTCCCTATCTGTGGATCTCTCATGGCTCAGGTTGCTTTTTTCCTTCCGTTATTCCGGGAGCTCCTTGAGGACAGGATAAGGGCCTGATTCATTTGTGTATCCCTCTTCCCATTGCCTAGTACAGTCCTTTCCACGTAGGAGACCTTAAAAGTCTATCCCGAATGAAGGAACTTCATTGATTTCTTAATTGGATGATTCCTGCAGTTGTCGTAGTAGAAAATGTTCAGAGGCTTGAAAGTTCTCAGAAGGCTTCCTGTGAGAGGTGGTGTAATGTTACTGTTAATAATCATGACAATTTCTTGAACACTTACCATGTACTAGTCACTGTGCTACACACATGCATTGCAAATGCTCCTTCTTGCCTGTCATCCTTATACCTGCTCTGGGAAATCTATTCTACTTAGAATTCCTGCTGAATGGTCAAATGAGGCCTAACTATGTTCTATGTCATCCCCTCTTTTAGAGTATAGCTGATTGTACCTGATCAAAGACTAGCCCTACAACCTGTGTGCTTTACCACCCAGCTTGAAAAGATGAGGTGTGCCACTCAAATTGCTTTTTTGAGAATATGAACCAAGAGATTCAGAGAGGAGTTGCCAGTTAGTTGTGGGTAGTTGATCCAATAGGTCCAGTAGACCAGGATGTTGCTGAAAGATGGGCATTATGGACCATCTTGCAAAGTGCCAGCTGAAGTTATTAGTTGAGAGAGGATCATGGGGGAAATGTGACAAGAGAAGCCGACATCTAGTGTATTTTTAAAAAACTTCCTAGTTTGAAATAATTATAGATCTACAGGAAGTTGCAAAATATAATAGAAAAAGTACTTATACTCTTTATACAGCTCCCCCTAATGATCATAGCTTGTGTCAATAAAATACAGTATCAAAATCAGGTTATTGACATTGGTGCCATCTATAGGTCTTCAGATTTTAGCAGTTTTCATGTGCACAGCTTTGGATGTATTTGTGTGTGTGTGTAGTTCTTTGCAGTTATATCATTCTATGTATAGATTTATGTAATCACTATAATAATCAAGATTCAGAATTTTTCTGTCACTGCAAAGGAACTCTTTCATGCTGCTATTCTTTTGTAGTCATACTTTTTCCCTGCCATCATCCATATCCCCTGGAAAACACAAATATATTCTCCATCTCTATAATTTTATTATTTTGAGAGTGGTATATAAATTGGATCATATAATATGTGACATTATGAGATTTAAAAAAATTAACATATAATGTGTTATTTGTTTCAGGGGTACAGGTCTGTGAATCATCAATCTTACACAATTCACAGCACTCACCATAACACATACCATCCCCAATGTCCATCACCCAGCCATCCTATCCCTCCCATGTTGCTTCCCTCCAGCAATCTGTTTGTTTCCTGATATTAAGAGTCTCTTATGGTTTGTCTCCCTCCCTGGTCCCATCTTGTTTCATTTTTCCCTCCATTTCCCCCATGACCTGACACCCTGCCTCTCAAATTCCTCATGTTAGAGAGATCATATGATAATTGTCTTTCTCTGATTGACTTATTTTGCTTAGCATAATACCCTCTAGTTACATCCACGTCATTGCAAATGGCAAGATTTCATTTTTATGGCTACATAGTATTCCATCGTATATATATACCACATCTTCTTTATCCATTGGAGATTGTCTCTTTTTTTCACTCAGCATAATGCCCTTGAGATCCATCCTGATTGCTGGGTATATAAGTAGATAATTACTTTTCATTGCAGTATAACATTCTATTGTATGGATTTATCACATTTTGTTTATCCACACATCAATTAAAGAACATTTGGGTTATTTCCAGTTTTAGACTATAATAAATCATATACAGATTCCTGTATATATGTAAGTTTCCACTTTCTGTCATAAATGGCCAAGAGTGTGATTGCTGGATCATTTGGTAAAATATATGTTTAGATTTTTATGAAACTAGTAAATTATATTCCAGAGTATCTGTACAATTTTATATTTCCACTGGCAATGCACGAGAGAGCCAGTTTCTCAACATAATAACCAAAAATTGATATTGTTACTAATTTTACTTTAAGATGTGTATAGTAATATCTCATCATGGATTTAAGTTTGCATTTACTTAATGGATAATAAAGTTGAACCCTTTTAATGTGCTTATTTGCAATCCGTATTTTTTGTTTTTTATTTAGATTGTACTTAGTAAACATACAGTGTAATATTAGCTTCAACTATACAATATAGTGATTCAGCACATCCATACAACACCCAGCGCTCATCACAAGTGCACTCCTTAATCCTTATCACCTATTTAACCCGCTTTCCCACCCACCTCCTTTCTGGTAGCCATTAGTTCATTCTCTACAATTAAGAACCTGTTTCTTGGTTTGCCTCACTCTTTTTTTCCTCTTTGCTTGTTTGTTTCTTAATTTCACACATGAATGAGATCATATGGTATTTGTCTTTCTCTGACTGACTTATTTCTCTTATCATAGTACTCTCTTTCTCCATCCATGTTGTTGCAGATGGCCAGGTTTCATTCTTTTTGATAGCCAAGTAGTATTCCACTATGTGTACCTTCTTCTTTATCCATTCATCAATCGATGGACATTTGGGCTGATTCCATAATTTGGCTGTTGCAGACAATGCTGTTATAAACACAGGGTTACATGTATCCCTTTGAGTGAGTATTTGTTTATTCTTTGGGTAAATACTTAATAGTGCAATTACTGGATCATAAGGTAGCTCTATTTTTAATCTATTGAGGAACCTTCATACTGTCCTTTCACAGTGGCTGCACTATTTTGCATTCCCACCAACAGTGCAAGAGAGCTCCCCTTTCTCCACATGCTCACCAAAACCTGTTTCTTGTGTTGTTGATTTTAGCCATTCTGATACATGTGAAATGGTATCTCATTATAGTTTTTTTTCCTTCAAGTTTTTAAATCCATTTAGTTAACATACAATGTAATATTAGTTTCAGGTGTAGAAATTCAACACTTACATATAACAACCTGCTCATCACAAGTGCCCTCCTTAATCCCCAACACCTATTTAACCCATCCCCCACCCACCTCTATTCTGGTAACTATTAGTTTGTTCTCTACAGCTAACAGTCTGTTTCTTGGTATGCCCTTCTTTTTTCCCCCTTTTTATGGTTGTTTGCTTCGTTTCTTAAATTCCATATATGAATGAAATCATGTGGTATTTGTCTTTCTCTGACTGACTTATTCTGCTTAGCATAATACTCTCTAGCTCCATCCACATCATTGCAAATGGCAAGATTTTATTCTTTTTGATGGCCAAGTAGTATTCCATTGTGTATATACACACAACATCTTCTTTGTGAATTAATCAGTCAGTGGACTTGGGCTGTTCCCATAATTTGGCTATGTTATAATACTGCTATAAACATTGGGGTGTATGCCTTCAAATTAGTATTTTTGTTTGGTTTAGGTAAATACCTAGTAGTGCAATTGCTGGATCATAGGGTAATTCTATTTTTAACTTTCTGAGGAACCTCCATAATGTTCTCCAGAGTGGCTGCGCTAGCTTTCATTCCCACCAACAGTGTAAGAAAGTTCCACTTTCTCCACATCCTTGCCAATACCTGTAGTTTCATGTGTTGTTAATTTGAATATTCTGACTGTTGTGAAGTGGCATTTCATCATAATGTTGATTTGTACTTCCCTGATGATGAATGATGTTGCACATCTTTTCATGTGTCTGTTGGCCATCTATATCTCTTTGGAATAATGTCTATTCATGACTTCTACCAATTTTTTAATTGGGTTATTCATTTTTTCAGTGTTGAGTTTGATAGGTTCTTTATATATTTTGGATACTAACCATTTATCAGATATGTCATTTGCAGATGTCTTCTCCCATTCCATAGGTTGCTTTTTAGTTTTCTTGACCATTTCCTTTGCTGTGCAGAAGCTTTTTATTTTGATGTAGTCCCAATAGCTTATTTTTAAAAAGTTTTTATTTACTTATTTATTTGACAGAGAGAGCATGAGTGGAGTGAAGGACAGAGGAAGAGGGAGAAACAGACTCCCTGCTGAGCAGGGAGTCCCATGTGAGGCTTGATCCCGGGACCCTTAGATAATGATCTGAGCTGAAGGCAAACCTTAACCAACTGAACCACCCAGGTGCCCCCAATAGCTTATTTTTGCTTTTCTTTCCTTTGCTTCAGGAGACATAACTAGAAAGAAGTTGCTATGGCAAATGTCAAAGAAGATACTGGCTAAGCAGTAATATCTTTGACCTCAGCTATAGCAACTGTGATGCCTCCAGCATTACTTCTCCTTTCCAAGGTTGCTTTGCCTTTTCTGGGTCTTTTGTGTCTTTCTTTTTTTTATTTTTTACTTTTATCATGTTATGTTAGTCACCATAGAGTATGTCATTAGTTTTTGACGTAGTGTTCCATGGTTCATTTTTGCATGTAACACACAGTGCTCCTTGCAATACATGCCCTCCTTAATACCCATTACCAGGACAATCCATTCCCCCACCCCACTCCACTTTAAAACCCTCAGTTTGTTTCCTGGAGCCCACAGTCTGTCATGGTTTTTCTCCCTCTCCAATTCCCACCCCCGCTTCATTTTTCCCTTCCTTCTCCTAATGTCCTCCATGCTATTCCTTATGTTCCACAAGCAAGTGAAACTATATGATAATTGACTTTCTCTGCTTAACTTATTTCACTCAGCATAATCTCCACCAGTCCCATCCATATTGATGCAAAAGTTGGGTATTCATCCTTTCTGATTGCTGAGTAATATTCCATTGTGTACATGGACCACATCTTCGTTATCCATTTGTCTGTTGAAGGGCATCTCAGCCCTTTCCACAGTTTGGTTATTGTGGACATTGCTGCTATGGACATTGGGGTGCATATGGCCCTTCTTTTCACTACATCTGTATCTTTAGGTTAAATACCCAGTAGTGCAATTGCTGGGTCATAAGGTAGCTCTATTTTTAATTTTTTGAGGAACCTCCACACTATTTTCCAAAGTGGCTGCACCAACTTGCATTCCCACCAACACTGTAAGAGGGTTCCCCTTTCTCACATCCTCTCCAACATTTGTTGTTTCTTGCCATGTCAATTTTTGCCACTGTAACTGGTGCAAGTTGGTATCTCAATGTGGTTTTGATTCGAACTTCCCAGGTGGCTAATGATGTTGAACATATTTTCATGTCTCTGTTAGCCATCTGTATGTCTTCTTTAGAGAGGTGTTTGTTCATGTCTTCCACCTATTACTTGACTGGATTTTTGTTTTATGGGTGTTGAGTTTGAGAAGTTCTCTATAGATCTTGGATACCAGCCCTTTACCTGTAATTTTATTTGCAAATATCATCTCCCATTCCTTGGGTTGGTGCTTTGTTTTGTTGACTGGTTCTTTTGCTGTGTAGAGGCTGTTTATCTTGATGAAGTTCCAAAAGTTCATTTTCACTTTTGTTTCCCTTACCTTTAGAGACATGTCATGAAAGAAGTTGCTGTGGCCAATGTCAAAGAGGTGGCTGCTTTTGTTTTCCCCTAGGATTTTGATGGATTCCTGTCTCACATTATGGTCTTTCATCCATTTTGAGTTTATCTTTGTGTATGGTATGAAAGAATGGTCCAGCTTCATTTCTTTGCATGTGGCTGTCCAATTTTCCCAGCATCACTTATCAAAGAGACTGTCTGTTTTACTTGGATATTTTTTCCTGATTTGTCGAAGATTAGTTGATTTGTCCACAGAAATCTGGCAAGCCAGAAAGGGCTGGCAAGACATCTTCATGACACTAAATGAGAAGAACATGCAGCCAAGAATACTTTATCCAGGAAAGCTGACATTCAAAATGCATGGAGAGATTTAGAGTTTCCAAGACTGGCAAGGTCTAAAAGAGTATGTGACCACCACGCTGGCACTATAAGAAATATTAAGGGGGTTTCTATAAAAGAAGAAAGATCCCAAGAGTGACAGAGATCAGAAATTTATAGTATAGATAAAAGAACTTCACAGACAACATGATGTCAATAAAAACATATCTTTCAGGGGCACCTGGGTGGCTCAGTGGGTTAAAGCCTCTGCTTTTGGCTCAGGTCATGATCCCGGGGTCCTGGGATCGAGCCCCGCATTGGGCTCTCTCTCTGCTCGGGAGGGAGCTTGCTTCCCTTCCTCTCTCACTGTCTGCCTCTCTGCCTACTTGTGATCTCTGTCTGTCAAATAAATAAATAAAATCCTTAAAAAAAAGTATCTTGGGCACCTGGGTGGCTCAGTGGGTTAAGCCTCTGCCTTCGGCTCAGGTCATGATCTCAGGGTCCTGGGATCGAGTCCCACGTCGGGCTCTCTGCTCAGTGGGGAGTCTGCTTTCCTCTCTTTCTCTGCCTGCCTCTCTGCCTACTTGTGATCTCTCTCTGTCTGTCAAATAAATAAATAAAATCTTTAAAAAATGAAAAAATGTATCTTTAAATAATCACTCTCAATGTGAATGGCCTAAATGCTACCAAGAAATGGCACAAGGTTGAAGATTGGATAAAATGACAGGACCCGTCCATATGCTATCTACAAGAGACCCATTTGGAACCCAAAGATACGTCCAGACTGAAAGTGAAGGGATGGAGAACCATCGTTCATGCCAATGGGCCAGAAAGCTGGGCTAGTAATCCTCATATCAGATAAATTAGACTTTAAGCTAAAGACTATAGTCAGAGACACAGAAGGACACTACATCATTCTTAAAGTGTCTATCCACCAAGAAGATCTAACAATTGTAAATATTTATGCTCCCAATATGGGAACAGTCAACTACATAAGCCAACTGTTAATCAAAATAAAAAGCCATATTGATATGAATACATTAGTAGTAGTGGATATTAACATGGCACTCTCAGTAATAGATCATTCAAGCAGAAAATCAAATAACGAAACCAAAGCTTTGAAAGACACATTGGATCAGATGGACCTCATAGATATATACAGAACATTCCACCCTAAAACAACAGAATACTATTTCTTCTCAAGCGCACATTGAACTTTCTCCTGAATAGACCACATACTGGGTCACAAATCAGGGCTCAACCAATACAAAACACTGAGATTATGCCCTGCATATTCTCAGACCACAATGCTTTGAAACTGGAACTCAACCACAAGAAAAGCTTGGAAGGAATTCAAACACTTGGAAGCTGAAGACCACCCTGCTTAAGAATGTTTAGATCAACCAGGAAATCAAGGAAGAATTTAAACAATTCATGGAAACCAATGAAAATGAAGACACATTGGTCCAAAACCTATGGGATATGGCAAAGGTGGTCCTAAGGGGGAAATACCTAGGCATCCAAGCCTCGCTCAAAAACATTGAAAAATCCAGAACACACCAGCTCTCTTTGACCTTAAAGAACTGGAAAATCAACAACAAATTAAGCCAACCCCATGCACAAGAAGAGAAATAATCAAGATTAGAGCAGAGATCAATGAGATAGAAACTAGAGATACAGTAGAACATATCAACAAAACCAGAAACTGGTTCTTTGAAAGAATTAATAAGATCGACAACCACTGGCCAAACTAATCCAAAAGAAAAGAGAGAAGACCCAAATCAATAAAATGGATGAAAGGTGAGAGATCATGACTAATGCCAAGTAAATAAAAACAATCGTCAGAAATTGTTATCAACAGTTATATGCCAATAAGTTAAGCAACCTAGAAGAGATGGAGGCATTCCTGGAAGCCTAAAAATTCCAAGACTGAAACAGGAAGAAATTGGCAACCTGAATAGACCAATAGCTAGTAACAAGATTGAAAAACTGATAAAAAACCTTTCAAAAAGCAAGAGTCCAGGACCTAACGTATTCCCTGGGGAATTCTACCAAACATTCAAAGAAGAAATAATACCTATTCTTCTGAAAGTGTTTCAAAAAAATAGAAAAGAAGGAAGAAAAGAACGAAAGCTTCCAGACCCTCTATGAAGTGAGCATTACCCTAATCCCCAAACCTGGAAAAGACCCCATCATTTTCAATGGGTTAAAGCTGGCACCCTTCCCTTTGAGATCAGGAACACAAGAAGGATGCCCACTCTCACCACTGTCATTCAACATAGTACTAGAAATTCTAGCAACAGCAATCAGACAACAAAGAGAAAGAAAATATTCAAATTGGCAAAGAAGAAGTCAAACTCTGTTCGCAGATGACATGATACTTTATTTGGAAAACCCAAAAGACTCCACCCCCAAACTACTAGAACTCATACAGCAATTCAGTAGTGTGGGAGGATAAAAAATCAATGCACAGAAATCAGTTGCTTTCTTATACACTAAGAATGGAAATATAGAAATGGAAATTAGAGAATCGATTCCATTTAATATAGCCCAAGAACCATAAGATACCTGGGAATAAACCTAACCAAGGAGGTAAAGGATTTGTACTCAAGGAACTACAGAACACTCATGAAAGAAATTGAAGAGGACACAAAAAGATGGAAAAGCATTCCATGCTCATGGATCAGAAGAATACACATTATTAAAATGTCTATACTGCCTAGAGCAATCTATCCTTTCAATGCCATCCTGATCGAAATTCCACTGACATTTTTCTAAGTGGTGAAACAAAGAATCCTAAAATTTGTATGGAACCAGAAAAGACCCTGAATTGTTAAGGAAATGTTCAAAAAGAAAAATGAAACTGTGGGCATCATGTTGCCTGATTTCAAGTTTTACTACAAAGCTGTGATCACCAAGACAGCATGGAACTAGCACAAAAACAGAAACATAGAGCAGTGGAACAGAGTAGAGAGTCCAGATACGGACCCTCAACTGTATGGTCAAATAGTCTTCGACAAAGCAGGAAAAAAACATCCAGTGGAAAAAAGACAGTCTCTTCAATAAATGGTGCTGGGAAAATTGGACAGCTATGTATAGAAGAATGAAACTTGACCATTCTCTCACAACATACACAAAGATAAACTGGAAAAGGATGAAAGACCTCAATGTGAGGCAGGAATCTATCAAAATCCTAGAGGAGAACATAGGTAGTAACCTCTTCAACATTGGCCACAGCAACTTCTTTCAAGACACGGCTCCAAAGACAAGGGAAACAAAAGTGAAAATGAACTTTTGGGACTTCATCAAGATCAAAATCGTCTTCACAGCAAAGGAAAGACTCAACAAAACAAAGAGGTAACCCACAGAACGGGAGAAGATATTCACAAATGACACTACAGACAAAGAGCTGATATCCAAGATCTATCACGAACTCCTCAAACTCAACAATGAAAAAACAGATAATCGCATCAAAAAATGGGCAGAAGACGTGAAGTGACACTTCTCCAAAGAAGACATACAAATGGCTAACAGACACATGAAAAAATGTTCATCATCATCATTTGAATCAGGGAGATTCAAATCAATACCACATTGAGATACGACCTTACACCAGTTAGAATGGCCAAAATTAACAAGACAGGAAACAAGTGCCAGAAAGGATGTGGAGAAAGGGGATCCCTTTTACACTGTTGGTGCAGCCACTTTGGAAAACAGTGTGGAAATTCCTTAAGAAACTAAAAATAATGCTACCGTATGACCCTGCAATTACACTACTGGGTATTTATCCCAAAGATACAGATGTAGTGAAAAGAAGGGCCATTTGTACCCCAATGTTCATAGCAGCAAAGGCCACAGTCCCCAAACTATGGAAAGAGCCAAGATGCCCTTCAACAGAAAAATGGATGAAGAAGATACGGTCCATATATACAATGGAATATTATACCTCCATCAAAAAGGATGAATACCCAACTTTTTTATCAACATGGACGGGACTGGAGGAGATTATGCTGAGTGAAATAAGTCAGGCAGAGGGTCAATTATCATATGGTTTCACTTACTTGTGGAGCATAAGGAATAACACAGAAGACATTGGGTGAAGGAGTGGAGAAGTGAGTTGGGGGAAATCGGAGCAGATGAAACACAAAAGACTGTGGACTCTCAGAAACAAACTAAGGGTTTTGGAGGGGTGGGGGTGGAGGGTTGGGAGGTCCTGGTGGTGGGTATTATAGAGGGCATGTGTTGCATGGAGCACTGGTTATGGTGCAGAAACAATGCATCTTGGAACACCGAATAAGTAAAATAATATTTAAAAAGTATTTCACAGAAGACTTAGGAATGCACATAAAAGCTACAACATACAGCATATAGTTCATGGCATTATAATAATGTTTTACGGTTACAGGTTGTGGCTGCACCTGTGGTGAGTATAACCATAGCATAATGTATAGATTTGTCAAATCACTATGTTATGTACCTGAAACACTGTGTGTCAACTATACCTCAATTAAAATAAAGAATTTAGTCTAGGAAAAAGAGAGAGAGAGAGAAAAGCAACTGATTTATGTGCCTTGACTTTGTATCTTGCCATGTTGCTGAATTCCTGTATGAGCTCTATTAATTTGGAGGTGGTGTATTTTGGGTTTTCCACATAAAGTATCATGTCTTTTGCAATGAGTGACAGTTTGACTTCTTGTTTGCCAATTTTAATGCCTTTTATTTCTTTCTGCTGTCTGATTGCTGAGGCTAAGATTTCTGACACTATGTTAAACAATATTGGTGAGAGTGGGAATCCCTGTCATGTTCCTGTTATTAAGGGAAAAGCTCTCAGGTCTTCCCCATTGAGAATGATATTCTCTGTGGGCTTCTCATAAATGTTTTCTTTTTAAAGATGTACTTTTATTTTTTTTATTTTTTATTTTTTTATTTTATTTTTTAAAGATGTACTTTTATTTTTTTATCTTTTTAATTTAATTTCTTTTCAGTGTAGTAGAATTCATTGTTTATGCACCACACCCAGTGCGCCATGCAATACGTGCCCTCCATAATACCCACCACCAGGCTCCGCCAACCTCCCAACCCCGCCCCTTCAAAACCCTCAGATTGTTTTTCAGAGTCCACAGTCTCTCATGGTTCATCGCCCCCTCCAATTTCCCTCAACTCCCTTCTCCTCTCCATCTCCCCATGTCCTCCATGTTATGCTTATGCTTATGCTTATGCTCCACAAAAAGTGAAACCATAAGATAATTGACTCTTTCTGCTTGACTTATTTCACTCAGCATAATCTCTTCTAGTCCCATCCATGTGGATACAAAAGTTGGGTATTCATCCTTTCTGATGGAGGCATAATACACCATAGTGTATATGGACCACATCTTCCTTATCCATTCTTCCAGTGAAGGGCATCTTGGTTCTTTCCACAGTTTGGCGACCATGGCCATTGCTGCTCTAAACATTGGAGTACAGATGGCCCTTCTTTTCACTACATCTGTATCTTTGGGGTAAATACCCAGTAGTGCAATTGCAGGGTCATAGGGAAGCTCTATTTTTAATTTCTTAAGGAATCTCCACACTGTTCTCCAAATTGGCTGCACCAACTTGCATTCCCACCAACAGTATAAGAGGGTTCCCCTTTCTGCACATCCTCTCCAACACACGTTGTTTCCTGTCTTGTTAATTTTGACCATTCTAACTGGTGTAAGGTGGTACCTCAATGTGGTTTTAATTTGAATCTCCCTAATGGCGAGTGATGATGAAAATTTTTTCATGTGTCTGTTAGCCATTTGTATGTCTTCATTGTAGAAGTTTCTGTTCATGTCTTCCACCCATTTTTTGACATGATTATCTGTTTTGTGTGTGTTGAGTTTGAGAAGCACTTTATAGATCCTGGATATCAGCCTTTTGTCTGTGCTGTCATTTGCGAATATCTTCTCCATTCCGTGGGTTGCCTCTTTGTTTTGTTGACTGTTTCCTTTGTTGTACAGAAGCTTTTGATCTTGAGGAAGTCCCAAAAGTTCATTTTCGCTTTTGTTTCCTTTGCCTTTGGAGACATATCTTGAAAGAAGTTACTGTGGCTGATATCGAAGAGGTTACTGCCTATGTTCTCCATGACTCTGACGGATTCCTGTCTCACGTTGAGATCTTTTATCCATATTGAGTTTATCTTTGTGTACGGTGTAAGAGAATGGTCGAGTTTCATTCTTCTACATATAGTTGTCCAATTTTTCCAGCACCATGTATTGAAGAGACTGTCTTTTTTCCTCTGGATATTTTTTCCTGCATTGTCAAAGATTATTTGACCATAGAGTTGAGGATCCATATCTGGGCTCTCTACTCTGTTCCACTGGTCTGTGTGTCTGTTTTTATGCCAGTACCATGCTGTCTTGGTGATCACAGCTTTGTAGTAAAGCTTGAAATCAGGTAACGTGATGCCCCCACTTTTGTTTTTCTTTTTCAACATTTCCTTAGCAATTCGGGGTCTCTTCTGATTCCATACAAATTTTAGGATTACTTGCTCCAGCTCGTTGGAAAATACCAGTGGAATTTTGATCGGAATAGCATTAAAAGTATAGCTTGCTCTAGGCAGTGTAGACATTTTTTTTTTTTTAAAGATTTTATTTATTTATTTGTCAGAGAGAGTGAGCACAGGCAGACAGAGAGGCAGGCAGAGGCAGAGGGAGAAGCAGGCTCCCTGCTGAGCAAGGAGCCCGATGTGGGACTCGATCCCAGGACGCTGGGATCATGACCGGAGCCGAAGGCAGCCGCTTAACCAACTGAGCCACCCAGGCGTCCCGGCAGTGTAGACATTTTAACAATGTTTATTTTTCCTATCCAAGAGCATGGAATGGTCTTCCATCTTTTTGCATCTTCTTCAGTTTCCTTCATGAGTGTTCTGTAGTTCCTCTTTACCTCTTTGTTTAGGTTTATTCCCAGGTATCTTATGGTTCTTGGTGCTCTAGTAAATGGAATCAATTCTCTAATTTCCCTTTCTATGTTTTCATTGTTAGTGTATAAGAAAGCAGCTGATTTCTGTACATTGGCTTTGTATCCTGCCACATTACTGAATTGCTGTATGAGTTCTAGTAGTTTGGGGGTGGAGTCTTTTGGATTTTCCACATAAAGTATCATGTATCTGTGAAGAGAGAGAGTTTGACTTCTTCATTGCCAAATTGGATACATTTTATTTCTCTCTCTTGTCTGATTGCTGTTGCTAGGACTTCTAATACTATGTTGAACAAGAGTGGTGAGAGTGGGCATCCTTGTCGTGTTCCTGATCTCAACGGGAAGGCTCTGAGCTTTTTCCCATTGAGGATGATATTTTCTGTGGGTCTTTCATAGATAGAGTTTATAAAGTTCAGGAATGCTCCCTCTATCCCTATACTCTGAAGCGTTTTAATCAGGAACGGATGCTGGATTTTGTCAAATGTTTTTTCTGCATCCACTGAGAGGACCATGTGGTTCTTCTCTCTTCTCTTATTGATTTGTTCTATCACATTGATTGATTTGTGAATATTGAACCATCCTTGCAACCCAGGGATGAATCCCACCTGGTCATGGTGGATAATCTTTTTAATGTGCTGTTGGATCCTATTAGCTAGGATCTTGTTGAGAATCTTAGCATCCATATTCATCAGTGGTATTGGTCTGAAATTCTCCTTTTTGGTAGGGTCTTTGCCTGGTTTGGGGATCAGGGTAATGCTGGCTTCCTAAAAAGAGTCTGGAAGTTTTCCTTCTGCTTCAATTTTTTGAAATAGCTTCAGGAAAGTAGGTGTTATTTCTTCCTTGAAAGTCTGGTAGAACTCCCCAGGGAATCTGTCAGGTCCTGGGCTCTTGTTGTTTTTTTTTTTTTTTTGTTTTTTTTGTTTGTTTTTTTAAAAGATTTTATTTATTTTACAGAGATCACAAGTAGGCAGAGAGGCAGGCAGAGAGAGAGAGGAAGGGAAGCAGGCTCCCCACCAAGCAGAGAGCCCGACGTGGGGCTCGATCCCAGGACCCTGAGATCATGACCTGAGCCGAAGGCAGAGGCTTTAACCCACTGAACCACCCAGGCGCCCCTGGGCTCTTGTTTTTTTTGGGAGGTTTTTGATTACTGCTTCAATCTCGTTACTAGATGTCAGTCTATTCAGGTTGTCAATTTCTTCCTGGTTCAATTTTGAAAGTCTGTAGTTTTCCAGGAATGCATCCATTTCATCTAGGTTGCTTAACTTATTGGCACACAACTGTTGATAATAACTTCTGATGATTGTTTCTATTTCCTTGGTGTTAGTTGTGATCTCTCCCTTTTCATTCATAATTTTATTAGTTTGGGCCTTCTCTCTTTTCTTTGGGATTAGTTTGGCCAATGGCTTATCGATCTTATTGATTCTTTCAAAAAACCAGCTTCTAGTTTCATTGATACGTTCTATTGAATCTCTAGTTTCTATCTCATTGATCTCTGCTCTAATCTTGATTATTTCCCTTCCTGTGTGTGGAGTTGGTTTAATTTGTTGTTGATTCTCCAGTTCTTTAAGGTGCAGAGATAGCTGGTGTATTCTGGATTTTTCAATTTTTTTGAGGGAGGCTTGGATGGCTATGTATTTCCCCCTTAGGACCACCTTTGCTGCATCCCATAGGTTTTGGACTGAAGTGTCATCATTCTCATTGGTTTCCATGAATTGTTGAAGTTCTTCTTTGATCTCCTGGTTGATCCAAGCATTCTTAAGCAAGGAGGTCTTTAGCTTCCAGGTGTTTGAGTTCCTTCCAAACTTTTCCTTGTGATTGAGCTCCAGTTTCAAATCACTGTGATCTGAGAATATGCAAGGAATAATCTCAGTATTTTGGTATCAGTTGAGCCCTATTTGTGACCCAGTATGTGGTCTATTCTGGAGAAGGTTCCATGTGCGCTTGAGAAGAATGAGTATTCTGTTGTGTTCAGGTGGAATGTTCTGTATATATCTATGAGGTCCATCTGGTCCAATGTGTCATTCAATGCTCTTGTTTCTTTATTGATTTTCTGCTTGGATGATCTATTACTGAGAGAGGCATGTTAAGATCTCCTATTATTAATGTATTCATATCAATATGACTTTTTATCTTGATTAATAGTTTTCTTATGTAATTGGCTGCTCCCATGTTGGGGGCATAGATATTTACAATTGTTAGATCACCTTGGTGGATAGTCCCTTTAAGAATGATGTAGTGTCCTTCTGTATCTCTGACTACAGTCTTTAGTTTAAAATCTAATTTATCTGATATGAGAATTGCTATCCCGGCCTTCTTTTGAGTCCCATTGGCATAAAAGATACTTCTCCATCCCTTCACTTTCAGTCTGTATCTATCCTTAGGTTCGAAATGGGTCTCTTGTAGACAACATATGGATGGGTGCTGTCGTTTTATCCAATCTGCAACCCTGTGTCGTTTTATGGGTGCATTTAGGCCATTCACATTGAGAGTGATTATTGAGAGATACGTTTTTATTGACATCGTGTTACCTTTGAAGTCTTTCTTTCTGTAGATTGTCTCTATATTTCTGTTCAATGATATTCTTAGGATTTTTCCTCTTTTATAGAACCCCCCTTAATATTTCCTGCTGTGTCGGCTTGGTGGTCACATACTCTTTTAGGCCTTGCTGGTCCTGGAGACTCTTTATCTCTCCATCCATTTTGAATGTTAGTCTTGCTGGATAAAGTATTCTTGGCTGCATGTTCTTCTCATATAGTGTCCTGAATACATCTTGCCAGCCCTTTCTGGCTTGCCAGGTTTCTGTGGACAGGCCTGACATTATTCTGATGGGCTTTCCTTTGTATGTAAGGGATTTCTTCCCCCTCGCTGCTTTCAATAGCTCTTGTCTAAAATTATGATTCATCATTTTCACAATCAGGTGTCTTGAGGTCTTTCTAGATTCTATGATCTTGGGGGAAAACCATTCTGCCTCTAGTACACGAACGCTGGTTCCATTCGCCAGATTGGGAAAATTTTCATGGAGAATTTGTTCAACTGTATCTTCTAGTCTTCTTTCTTTCTCCTCCCCGTCAGGGATTCCAATAATTCTGACTCTGGAACATTTCATGGTGTCATTTATTTCCCTAATTCTGTTTTCATGGCTTCTAAGCTGTTTGTTCCAGGCTTCCTCCTGATCCTTTTTCTCTGTTTGTCCTCCAGATCACTAATTCTATCTTCTGCCTCAGTTACCCTAGCTTTTAGAGAATTTAGTTTAGATTGGAACTCATTGAGAGCATTGTTAAATCATCCCTGGTGGCTTTCACTTCTGCCCTAATCAATTCCATTTTGTCATCAAAGACTTTCTCCAACCTAGCTATTGCCTGGATAATTGTTAGCCTGAATTTCTTTTCTGACATATTGTTTATGTCCATATTCAATAGTTCTGATGGAGAGGGCCCAGTCTCTGAATTTTTCTTCTGTTGGGCATTCCTCCTCCCAGACATTTTGGTGAGAGATGGCTGAATGGATGTGTAGCTGAATGTATCAACCATGGTGCAGGCAAGGTGCACTCTGGAACACTTCTGAGCAATTGAGATTCCCTACCAAAAAGAAAGAAAAAAGAAAAAGAGAGAGAAAGAGAGAGAGAGAGACAGGGGAAAAAAAACAGAAAAAATAAAAGAGAAGGCCCAGCCCAAATGGGTCCCAACAGTAAGATTTATGAAGTATACAAACAAAAGCAGACAAAAAAAAAGACCAATGAAAGTAGGTGACAAGAAAAAATAAATAAAAATAAAAATAAGAACCCAGCCAAAATGAACCCCAAGTATAAGATTTATATACTACCAGAACAAAATCAAATACACAGAAACACTGACAGAAGAAAAAGATGGGAGGGTGGTTATAAATTCTCAGTGTGGGCGAGGAATGTTATTTTGATTCTTCCTGGATGTATCTTGATATCTTTGTTAAAGGACTCAACTTTCCTGAGATAAAAGGGGATTAAAACTGGTTTACCTATAGGGGTAGCATTGATTGGGGAAAGCGGATTACCTTGAAGCTTATCTCTATATGAATATTACAAAAAATAATAGTAATAAGATAAATTTAAAAAACAAAAAATAGAAAAGCAAAAGAAAAACACAGGTATCAAAAAAGTTCAGGTTAAAAGGTTATTATGGAATTTGGTGTACTGAACATCTCATTGTGATGGTAAATAGGTTAAAATTTATATAAAAAAATGAAAAGAACCAGAATAGTGGGAACGAATTAAAAATAAAAGTTGTATCTATGAAGTAGTGGTGGTTGTCCTCCTGGTTTTTGTTTTGTTTTGCTTTGCTTTGTTTTGTTTTGTTTTGTTTTTCCGCTGGCTTTCTGGGGGAGGGGCCTGCTGTGTGGTTTTTCAGGGAGTCTTGTTAGAGTTGAGTCCTCCTAACCCCATCAAGGGGCTGGGCTCTGAGGAAACTGGTTTTTCAGGCTTTTGTTCTCTGGAGGTTTTTTTGTTTGTTACTTTGTTTTTTCTCCCCTTGGCGGCTCTTGGCGGTTCTTTGGAAGTTTAGAGGAAAGCAAACTGCACCCAGACCTCCATCTCAGTCTGTTCCCCTCTGGGTGCTCCAGAGCACATAAATTCCCCCTCTGCTGCTGGCAGAGCACATCCCCAGTCACCATCTCTGGGGTCACAGGAAATCTGGCTTTACCCCAAACAATGAGAAATACTAGCGGTGTCTGTCTTGGCAGGTCCTGACTGCCAGAGAGGTCCCAAGCAGAGATAGCGCACTGAGATTTTCATGCTGGCCTGTGCTGAGAGTGCTCAGACTCTCCGGGTCCTAGAGAGCGCCAGCTGGCTGGCACCTGCATGGACCTCTCTCAGGGGAGGGTGTGGGGTGCGACTCAAACCCTGGTCATGCAGCACGCGTGCAGAGTGCAAAAGGCTGTGGTTCTGCCAGTTGATGTCCACAGCCGGCTCCCTCACCCTCATGGGCACCGTCACCCAGACACTCTTAGGCGTGTTGGCAGCTCAGGGACCAAGACCTGGCTTCTCGGGTTGAAACAGCACCTCCTCCTACCCCTTCTTTTCTATTTTTTGAAACACCTTCAGAAGAATAGATAATATTTCTTCTTTGAATGTTTGGTAGAATTCCCCAGGGAATACGTTAGGTCCTGGACTCTTGCTTTTTGAAAGGTTTTTTATCAGTTTTTCAATCTTGTTACTAGCTATTGGTCTATTCAGGTTGCCAATTTCTTCCTGTTTCAGTCTTGGAATTTTTAGGCTTCCAGGAATGCCTCCATCTCTTCTAGGTTGCTTAACTTATTGGCATATAACTGTTGATAACAATTTCTGACGATTGTTTTTATTTACTTGGCATTAGTCATGATCTCTCACCTTTCATCCATTTTATTGATTTGGGTCTTCTCTCTTTTCTTTTGGATTAGTTTGGCCAGTGGTTGTCGATCTTATTAATTCTTTCAAAGAACCAGTTTCTGGTTTTGTTGATATGTTCTACTGTATCTCTAGTTTCTATCTCATTGATCTCTGCTCTAATCTTGATTATTTCTCTTCTTGTGCATGGGGTTGGCTTAATTTGTTGTTGATTTTCCAGTTCTTTAAGGTCAAAGAGAGCTGGTGTGTTCTGGATTTTTCAATGTTTTTGAGCGAGGCTTGGATGCCTAGGTATTTCCCCCTTAGGACCACCTTTGCCATATCCCATAGGTTTTGGACCAATGTGTCTTCATTTTCATTGGTTTCCATGAATTGTTTAAATTCTTCCTTGATTTCCTGGTTGATCCAAACATTCTTAAGCAGGGTGGTCTTCAGCTTCCAAGTGTTTGAATTCCTTCCAAGCTTTTCTTGTGGTTGAGTTCCAGTTTCAAAGCATTGTGGTCTGAGAATATGCAGGGCATAATCTCAGTGTTTTGTATTGGTTGAGCCCTGATTTGTGACCCAGTATGTGGTCTATTCAGGAGAAAGTTCAATGTGCGCTTGAGAAGAAATAGTATTCTGTTGTTTTAGGGTGGAATGTTCTGTATATATCTATGAGGTCCATCTGATCCAATGTGTCTTTCAAAGCTTTGGTTTCGTTATTTGATTTTCTGCTTGAATGATCTATTACTGAGAGTGCCATGTTAATATCCACTACTACTAATGTATTCATATCAATATGGCTTTTTATTTTGATTAACAGTTGGCTTATGTAGTTGACTGTTCCCATATTGGGAGCATAAATATTTACAATTGTTAGATCTTCTTGGTGGATAGACACTTTAAGAATGATGTAGTGTCCTTCTGTGTCTCTGACTATAGTCTTTAGCTTAAAGTCTAATTTATCTGATATGAGGATTACTAGCCCAGCTTTCTGGCCCATTGGCATGAACGATGGTTCTCCATCCCTTCACTTTCAGTCTGGACGTATCTTTGGGTTCCAAATGGGTCTCTTGTAGACAGCATATGAACGGGTCCTGTCATTTCTTCTGGTCTGTAATCCTGTGTCCTTCTTTCATAGTATTTAAGTCATTCATACACTGAGAGTGATCATTGAAAGATAAGTTTTTATTGACATCATGTTGTCTGTGAAGTCCTTGTTTCTATACATTTTCTCTGTAACTTTCTGTTCTATGTGACTCTTGGGTTCTTTCTTCTTTAATAGAACCCCCCTTAGTATTTCTTGTATTGCCAGCTTGGTGGTCACATGATATTTTAGACCTTGCTGGTCTTGGAAGCTTTTTATCTCCTCATCCTCTTTTTGTTTGTTTTTTAATTTTTATTTATTTTTTAAATTTCTTTTCAGTGTTCCAGAATTCATGTTTATGCATCACACCCAGAGCTACTTGCAATACGTGCCTTCCATAATACCCACCACCAGGCTCACCCAACCTCCTACCCCCTGCCCCTCCAAAACCCTCAGATTGTTTTTCAGAGTCCACATTCTTTCATGGTTCATCTCTCCCTTCATTTTCCCCCAACTTCCTTCTCCTCTCCATTTCCCCATGTCCTCTGTGTTATTTCTTATGCTCCACAAATAAGTGAAACCATATAATAATTGACTTTCTATGCTTGACTTATTTCACTCAGCATAATCTCTTCCAGTCCCATCCATGTGGATACAAAAGTTGGGTATTCATCCTTTCTTTTTATTTTTTTTAAGTTTTTATTTATTCATTTGACAGAGAGAGATCACAAGTAGGCAGAGAGGCAGGCAGAGAGAGAGAGGAGGAAGCAGGCTCCCCGCCGAGCAGAGAGCCCGATGCGGGGCTCAATCCCAGGACCCTGAGATCATGACCTGAGCTCAGTGGCTTAACCCACTGAGCCACCCAGGCGCCCCGGTATTCATCCTTTCTGATGGAGGCATAATACTCCATAGTGTATTTGGTCCACATCTTCCTTATCCATTCGTCCATTGAAGGGCATCTTGGTTATTTACACAGTTTGGCGACCACAGCCATTGCTCCTATGAACATTGCTATGAACAGATGGACCTTCTTTTCACTACATCTGTATCTTTGGGATAAATATCCAGTACTGCAATTGCAGGGTCATAGGGAAGCTCTATTTTTAATTTCTTGAGGAATCTCCACTCTGTTTTCCAAAGTGGCTGTACCAACTTGCATTCCCAACAGTGTAAGAGGGTTCCCCTTTCTGCACATCCTCTCCAACACACGTTGTTTCCTGCCTTGTTAATTTTGACCATTCTAAGTGGGGTAAGCTGGTATCTCAATGTGGTTTTGATTTGAATCTCCCTGATGGCTAGTGATAATGAAAATTTTTTTCATGTGTCTGTTAGCCATTTGTATGTCTTCATTGGAGAAGTGTCTGTTCATGTCTTCTGCCCATTTTTTGACATGATTATCAGTTTTTTGAGTGTTGAGTTTGAGGAGTTCTTTACAGATCCTGGATATCAGCCATTTGTCTGTACTGTCACTTGTGAATATCCTCTCCCATTCTGTGGGTTGCCTCTTTGTTTTGTTGACTGTTTCCTTTGTTGTGCAGAAGCTTTTGATCTTGAGGAAGTCCCCAAAGTTCATTTTTGCTTTTGTTTACTTTGCTTTTGGAGACATATCTTGAAAGAAGTTGCTGTGGCTGATATTGAAGATGTTATTGCCTCTGTTCTCCTCTAGGATTCTGATGGATTCCTGTCTCACGTTGAGGTCTTTTATCCATATTGTGTTTATCTTTGTGTACGGTGTAAGAGAATGGTCGAGTTTCATTCTTCTACATATAGTTGTCCAATTTTCCCAGCACCATTTATTGAAGAGACTGTCTTTTTTCCACTGTATATTTTTTCCTGCTTTGCTGACGATTATTTGAGCACGAAGTTGAGGGTACATGTCTAGGCTCTCTACTCTGTTCCACTGGTCTATTTGTCTGTTTTTATTCCACTACCGTGCTGTGGCTGATATCGAAGAGGTTACTGCCTATGTTCTCCTCTAGGATTCTGATGGATTCCTGCCTCACGTTGAGGTCTTTTATCCATTTCGAGTTTATCTTTTTATATGGTGTAAGAGATTGTTGAGTTTCATTCTTGTACATATAGCTGTCCAATTTTCCCAGCACATTTTATTGAAGAGAGTGTCCTTTTTCCACTGTATATATTTCCCTGCTTTGTCAAAGATTATTTGACCATAGAGTTGAGGGTCCATATCTGGGCTCTCTACTGTGTTCCACTGGTCTACATGTCTATTTTTATGCCAATTCCATCCTGTCTTGGTGATCATAGCTTTGTAGAAAAGCTTGAAATCAGGCCACATGATGCCGCCGGTTTTATTTTTCTTTTTCAACATTTCCTTAGCAATTAAGGGTCTCTTCTGATTCCATACAAGTTTTAGGATTGTTTATTCCACCACTTTGAAAAATGCCCGTGGAATTTTGATCAGAACGGCATTGAAAGTATAGATTGCTCTAGGCAGTATAGACATTTTAACAATGTTTATTTTTCTGATCCGTGAGCATGGAGTGGTGTTCTGTCTTTTTATGTCTTCTTCAATTTCTTTCATGAGTGTTCTGTAGTTCCTTGAGTACAGATCCTTTACCTCTTTGGTTAGGTCTTTTCCCAAGTATCTTATCTCTCCATTCATTATGAATGTCAGCCTTGCTGGATAAAGTATTTTTGGATCCATGTTCTTCTCATTTAGCACCCTGAATATGTCTTGCCAGCCCTTTCTGGCTTGCCAGGTTTCTTTCGATAGATCTGAGGTTATTCTGATGGTCCTTCCTCTGTACATAAGGAATTTCTTCCCCCAGCCTCCCTTAAGACCTCTTGTCTGAAATTGTGATTTGTGAATTGTACAATTAAGCATCTGGATGCCTTAGTAGACTCATTGATCTTGGGGGTGTCCTTTCTGCCTCTGGGACTTGAACACTTGTTCCATTCCCCAGGTTAGGGAAATTTTCATCCAGAATTTGTCCAACAATATCTTCTAGCCTTCTCTCTTTCTCCACCCCTTCAGGGATCCCAATGATTCTTACATAGGAACATTTCATGGCATCATTTATTTCCCTAATTCTGTTTTCATGGCTGCTAAGTTGTTTGTTCCAGGCCTTCTCCTGGTCCTGCTTTTCTATCAGTTTGTCTTCTTGATCACTAATTCTATTTTCTACCTTAGTTACCCTAGCTGTTAGAATATTTAGATTAGATTGGATCTCATAATAGCATTTTTAACTTCTGCCTGACCAGCTCTCACTTCCACCCTTAGATATTCTATGCTGCCATTAGTGGTCTTCTCTAACCTAGCCATCGCCTGGACAATTTTTATCCTGAATTCCATTTCTGACATATTGTTTATGTCCATATCCAATAGTTTTGTGACAGAAGTCACAGTCTCTGAATTTTTCCTCCATTGGGTGTTCCTCCTGCTAGTCATTTTGGTGAGAGGTGGTTGAGGAGATGTATAGCTGAATATATCAACCTCAATCCAGTCAAGATGCCCCTCTCCACTGAGGATCTCCTGTCCCCATAGGGATCCAGAAGTGTATAATCTTACATCTCAGGCTGATTTCATGGGTGTTCAGAGTGTTCTGGTAGATCTTTAGCTTACATCAGGGGACTGGCTGAAACAAGGTCTCCTATTTCTCTGCCAACTTGTGACATAGTATCTCCTTTCCCCATTTTTAATCAAGTTTGTGTGTGTGTGTGTGTGCGCGTGCACGTGTGTGTGTGTGTGTGTGTTTGTGTTTGTGTGTGTGTGTGTGTTGGGTTGTGTAAGTTCTTTTCATATTTTGGACATTAATTTCTTTCTTTTTTTTAACATATATTCTTTATTTATGTGACAGACAGAGATCACAAGTAGGCAGAAAGGCAGGCAGATAGAGAGGGGGAAGCAGGCTCCCCGCTGAGCAGAGAGCCCAATGCAGGGCTTTATCTCAGGACCCCGGGATCATGACCAGAGCTGAAGGCAGAGGCCTTAATGCACTGAGCCACCCAAGCACCCCTGGACATTAATTTCTTATTGGTTATATTGTTTGCAAATATCTTCTCCCAATCAGTCGGTTGCATTCTTGTTTTATTTCTTTATTTTTTTGGAGGTTAGTTAGTCTACTTTATTTTATTTTTTTAAATTTAATTTTATTTTTTCAGTGTTCCAAGATTTATTGTTTATGCACACACCCAATTCTCCATGCAATATGTGCCCTCCTTAATACCCACCACCAGGTTTACTCATCCCCCAGCCCCCTCCCTTCCAAAACCCTCAGTTTGTTTCTCATGCCCTTCAACAGATGGATAAAGTAGATATAGTCCATATATTCAATGGAATATTATGTCTTTTTGTTTTATTGATGGTTTCATTCACAGAATTTTTTTGCCATTTTTTATTATGTTATGTTAGTCACCATACAGTAAATCGTTAGTTTTTAAAAAAAAATTTATTTTTAAAATTTCTTTTCAGTGTACCAGAATTCTTTGTTTATGCACCACACCCAGTGTGCCATGCAATACGTGCCCTCCATAATACCCACCACCAGGGTCCCCCAACCTCCCACCCCCTGACCCTTCAAAACCCTCAGATTATTTTTCAGAGCCCATAGTCTCTCATGGTTCATCTCCCCCTCCAATTTCCCCCAACTTCCTTTTCCTCTCCATCTCCCTGTGTCCTCCGTGTTATTTCTTATGCTCCACAAATAAGTGAAACCATATGATAATTGACTCTCCCTGCTTGATTTATTTCACTCAGCATAATCTCTTCCAGTCTCATCCATGCGGATACAAAAGTTGGGTATTCATCCTTTCTGATGGAGGCATAATACTCCATAGTGCATATGGACCACATCTTCCTTATCCATTCGTCTGTTGAAGGGTATCTTGGTTCTTTCCACAGTTTGGCGATCGTGACCATTGCTGCTATGAACATTGCTATGAACAGATGGCCCTTCTTTTCACTACATCTGTATCTTTGGGATAAATATCCAGTGGTGCAATTGCAGGGTCATAGGAAAGCTCTATTTTTAATTTCTTAAGGAATCTCCGCACTGTTTTCCAAAGTGGCTGCACCAACTTGCATTCCCACCAACAGTGTAAGAGGTTTCCCCTTTCTGCACATCCTCTCCAACACCCGTTGTTTCCTGTCTTGTTAATTTCGGCTATTCTAACTGGTGGAAGGTGGTATCTCAATGTGGTTTTGATTTGAATCTCCCTGATGGCTAGTGGTGATGAACATTTTTTCACGTGTCTGTTAGCTATTTGTATTTCTTCTTTGGAGGACTGACTGTTCATGCCTTCTAGGAGTTGGTTTTTTAGAAAAAATTAACAACGTTAATAACCCTCTAGCCACACTTATAAAAAAGAAAAGAGAAAGGACCCAAATAAATAAAATCATGAATGAAAAAGGAGAGATCAGAACCAACATTGAAGAAATATTAACAACTATAAGAGAACATTATGAAAATCTATATGCCATAAAATTGGAGAAACTGGAAGAAATGCATAAATTCCTAGAAACATATAAGCTACCAAAAGTGGAACAGGAAGAAATAGAAAACTTGAACAGACTGATTACCAGAAAAGAAATTAAGTCAGTAATCATAAATCTACCAACAAACAAATGTCCAAAGTCAGATGGCTTCTCAGGGGAATTCTAGCAAACAATTACAGAAGAATTAGTGCCTGTTTTTCTGAAACTGTTCTAAAAAGAAAAGATAAAGAAAAAGAAAATAAAAAGCATTGAAAGGAAAGCTTTCAAACTTTTTCTGTGAGGCCAGCATTACCTTGATTCTAAAACCAAACACCCCACTAAAACAGACAACTACAGGCCAATATCCCTAATGAACATGGATGCAAAAATTCTCACAAAGATACTAGCCAATGGGATCCAACGGTAAAGTAAAAGGGTAATTTACCATGACCAAGTAGGATTTATTCCTGGGCTGCAAGGGTGGTTCAATATCCACAAAA
Source organism: Martes martes (assembly GCF_963455335.1). NCBI lineage: Eukaryota > Metazoa > Chordata > Mammalia > Carnivora > Mustelidae > Martes > Martes martes. The sequence goes on from NC_137897.1 coordinate 44,712,721, forward strand.
CAATCAATGTGATAAACCACATCACTAAGAAGGGACAAGAACCATATGAACTTCTCAATAGATACATAAAAAACATTTGACAAAATATAGCATCCTTTTTTGATAAAAACCCTCAAGAAAGTAGAGATAGAAGAAATAAACCTCAACATCATAAAGGCCTTATAGAGCTAAATCATTATTAATGGGGAAACCTGAGAGCTTTCCTCCTAAGGTCAGGAACATGACAATCATGTCCACTCTCACCACTGTTTTTCAACATCGTACTGGAAGTCCTATCCTCAACCATCAGACAAGAAAAAGAAATAGAAAGCATTCAAATCAGCAAGGAAGGAGTCAAACTTTCACTCTTTTCAGAAGACATGATACTCTATATAGAAACCCCAAGACTCCAACCTATTGGTAGAACTGATACAGGAATTCAGTAAAGTCTCAGGATATAGAATCAATGTAGAAAAGTCTGTTGCATTTCTATACAACAATAATGAAGCATCAGAAAGAGAAATTGAGGAATCAGTCCCATTCCCATTTCACCAAAAACCATAAGATACCTAGGAATAAACCGAACCAAAGAGGTAAAGGATCTGTGCTCTAAGGAGTACAGAACACATATGAAAGAAATGGAGGAAGGCACAAATAAATGGGAGAATATTCCATGTACATGGATTGAAAGAACAAATATTGTTAAAATGTCTATACTACCTAAATCAATCTACACATTCAATGCAAACCCTATCAAAATACCACCAGCATTTTTCACAGAACAAAGAACCCTAAAATTTGTATGGAACAAGAAAAGACCCCAAATAGCCAAAGACATGTTGACAAAGAGAATCAGAGCTGGTGGCACCACAATTCTGGACTTTAAGCTCTATTACAAAGCTGTAAACACCAAGACAATATGGTACTGGCACAAAAGCAGATATATAGATCAAAGAAATGGAGTAGAAAAGGAAATGGACCCACAAGAATATGGTCAACTAATTTTTAACAAAGCAAGAAAGACTACCCAATGGAAAAAAAGTCTCTTCAATAAATGATGCTGCGAAAATTGGAGCCACATGTAGAAGAATGAAACTGGACCATTCTTTTACACCATGCACAAAAATAAACTCAAAATAGATGAAAGACCTAAGTGTGAGACAGCAATCCATCAAAGTCCTAGAGGAGAACAATGGCAGAAACATCTTTGACTTCAGCCATAGCAACTTCTTCCTAGATGTATCAACTGAGACACAGGAAACAAAAGCGAAAATGAACTATTGTGACTTAATCAAGATAAAAACCTTTTGCAGGCCAGAAGAAACAGTCAACAAAACTAAAAGACGTCCAGTGAAATGGGGAAAGATATTTATAAATGACATATCAGATAAAGGGCTAGTATTCAGAAATCTATAAAGAGCTTATGAAACTCTACACCCCAAAAATTGAAAATCCAGTTAAGAAATGGGCAGAAGACATGAAAAAAACAGTTCTCCAAAGACATACGAATAGCTTTGGGGGGAGATGGTGGAGAAGTAGGGAACCCTATTTCAACTAGTCCCCTGATTTGAGCTGGATATCTACCAGAGCACTCTGAACACCCATGAAATCAGCCTGAGATATAAGATTATACACTCTGGATCTCTATGAGGGCAAAGGATCATCAGTTGAGAGGTACAAAAGACGGAGGTGGGATTGTGCAGAAAGATATTGGAGGATGGGGGGAGCCACCAGAAGCAAACCATTGGAAAATAATACTCAAATTCAAAAGTGCCCTGTGCTTGGGGACCAGCAATAGCTTGGGGACTGGTGGCTGTGAGAGGGGCAGGGACTGATAACAATGCTCAAGCAGAACAAAGGGACTTAAGGGACAAATGCTGTGACCAGGCAGTTGCAGGCATGTACCTAAGCCCACGGTCTTGGGACCAGCCACAACCTCTGCCTGCCTGCGCCTGAGAGGACCAGGTGCATGTTTGAGTCACTGGTCCCTGGGCATTTTTTGGTGGCACAGGAGTACAGAAACAAGCGAGGGCCACCCGCAACCACTGAGAGGGTCTCTGGGGGCATGCACCATCTGTGGGAGGCTATGATATTCAATGGAGCCTGCAAAGGGGGAGTCTGTGTTCTGGAGGATTCAGAGAACAGCAGTCTGTGGCTTCTTTCTGAGGTGGAGGTCTGGGTGCGGACAGTTTACTTTGCTCTGTCCCTCTGAAAAGGCACAAAAAGCGGCCAGAGAACAAAAGTCTCTAGAGAAAAAAAGCATGAAAAACCAGTTTACAAGGAGTCCATTCCCTTGATAGGGGCCAGGGCAACTCTGCCCAAGCAGGATTGACTGAAGAACAACGTGGCAGGCCCCTCTCCCAGAAGACAGGCTGAAAGAACAAGAGGACAACAACCACAGGATTCCCATAAAACTGTAAAACCCTAACACCAGGGGAAAACCGTGTATTAATCTCCTGTTATTGCCTCACAATCTGTATATTTCCTGGATACAACTTTTCTCTCCCTCTCTTTTACTTTTCTTTTACATACTTATCATTTCAACTGGATATTTAATAAAACATATTTCACAGTAACTTTTTAACTTGAACTTTTTCATACATATACTTATTTTTCTTTATATATGTAAAGAAAAAAATATATGAATATATATTTTTCTTTATATATATATATATATATATACACACACACACATATACACACACGCACTTCAATGTAGTCTTTTTTTTCCTACTCAATACTACCTTTATATAAACACCAGTTTTAATTTCCCAGTATCTCTGGAAACTTGAGTTCTCCAACAAAGATAACTAGATACACCCAGGAAGATCTGAAATACCCTTCCTTGCCCACAGAGGGGGATTATAACCACCCTCCCTTCAATCCCCCTTTTTTATTTATTTTTTTCCTTCTATCAGTGTTTTTGCTTGTTTGTGTTTTTGTAGTGTATAAAACTTGCTCTTGGAGCTCATTTTGTCTGGGTTTATTTTTTGTTTGCTTTTTTTTTTTTCCTTTTTGGTGATGACTTCTGATTGCTCTGAAATTTCCCAGGATACACCTTGCCCAGGTAGTGGTTGATATTTTTGACTGTACACCCCCTCAACCACAACTCAACAGAATGAGAAAGAAGAGGAATTCCCATAAAAGGAAAGACCCAGAGACAATGGCCTCTCCAGTAGATTTAATGGATATGGCTCTAAGCAAGATGTCGGAAATGGACTTCAGGGTAGCAGTTACGAAGACAATAGTCAGGCTGGAGAAAACTATTAATGACAGCATGACTCATTAAGGGCAGAAGTGACAGCAGATTTGGCAGAACTTAAAAATGTTATCAATGAGATACAATCTAATCTAGTTACTCTAATAGGGTAAATGAGGCAGGAGAACGAATTAGTGATCTTGAAGACAAACTGATAGAAAAGAAGGAGCAGGAGGAGGCCTGCAACAAGCAATTTAAAATCCATGGAAGCAGAATTAGAGAAATAAATGATGCCATGAAATGTTCTAATGTCAGAATTATTGGGATCCTTGAGGGGGTGGGGAGAGAGAAAGGACCAGAAGATATATTTGACAAAGTCATAGCTAGGAACTTCACCAATCTGTGTAATGAAACAAGTAATCATGTTTCTAGAGGCAGAGTGGACCCTTCCCAAGATCATTGAGGGTAGATAAACACCCAGGAATGTAAGAGTTAAACGTCCAAATCTTAGAACTAATGAAACCATTCTAAGGGATGTTGGGGGAAGAAGTTCCTTCTGTAGAGAGGGAGGAACATCAGAATAACTTCAGACTTCTCCACAGAGACCTGGCAAGTGAGAAAAGGCTGACAAGACATATTCAGGGTAGTAAATGAGAAGAATACACAGCCAAGAATTCTTTATCCAGCAAGGCTGTCACTCAGAATAGATGGAGAGATAAGCAGCTTCCACGACTGGCAGAGACTAAAAGAATATGTAACCAGTGAGCTGGCCCTGCAAGAAATATTAAGGGGGGCTCTTTAAAAGGTGAAAGACCCCAAGAGTGATACAGAACAGAGATATGCAGAGATAATCCACAGAAACAAGGACTTCACAGGCAACATATGACAATAAAATCTTCTCTGTCAATAATGACTCTCAACGTGTATGACCTAAACGCTCCCATAAAACAGCACAGGGTTGCAGACTGGATAAAAAGACAGGACCAATCCATAGGTTATCTATAAGAGACTCATTTGGAACCTAAAGATACATCCATACTGAAAGTGAAGGTCTGGAGAACTATCTTTCATGCCAACAGACCTCAACAGAAAGCTGGGGTAACAGTTCTCATATCAGACAAATTAGATTTTAAGCTAAAGACTGTAGTCAGAGATACAGAAGGACACTATATCATTCTTAAAGGGTCTATGCAACAAGAAGATGTAACAATTGTAAATATCTATGCCCCCAACATGAGAGCAGCCAACTATATAAGCCAACTGATAACCAATATAAAGAGACATATTGGTAATAACACATTAATTGTAAGAGAACTTTATACTCCACTCTCAGCAATAGACAGATCAACTAAGCAGAAAATCGACAAAGAAAGAAGAGCTTTGAATGACACACTGGAACAGATGGACCTCAGATATATACAGAACATTCCACCCTAAAACAACAGAATACTCACTCTTCTCAAGCACACATGGAACTTTCTCCAGAATAGACCACATACTGGGTCTCCAGTCAGGTCTCAACAGATACCAAAAGACTGAGATTATTCCATGCATATTCTCAGACCACAGTGCTTTGAAACTCCAACTCAATCAGAAGAAAGAGTTTGGAAGGAATTCAAACACTTGGAAGCTAGAGCCCACCCTCCTCAAGAATGTATAGGTCAATCAGGAAATCAAAGAAGAACTTGAGTTGTGGAAACCAATGAGGAACCAATGAGAATAAAGACACATCGATCCAAAACCTGTGGGATATGTCAAAGGGGGAAATACATAGCTATCCAAGCCTCACTCAGGAAAGTAGAAAAATCTCCAATACACGAAGTAACTTTACACCTTAAGGATCTGTAGAATCAACAACAAATTAAGCCTAACCCATACACAAGAAGGGAAATATTTAACATTAAAGAAGAGATCAATGAATTAGAAACAAGAAATACAATAGAACACATTAACCAAACTAGAAGTTGATTCCTTGAAAGAATTAATAAGATCAATAAGGAACTGGCCAGACTTATCCAAAAGAAAAGAGAAAGGACCCAAATTAATGAAATGATGAATGAAAGGGGAGACATCACTACTAACACCAAGGAAAGAAATACAATTATCAAAAATTATTATCAACAGCTATATGACAATAAATTAAGCAAACTGGAAAAATAGATACATTCCTGGAAACCTATAAGCTATCAAGACTGAAACAGGAAGAAATTCACAACCTGAATAGACCCATAGCCAGTAATGAGATTGAAACAGTGATCAAAAACCTCCCAAAAAACATGTGTCCAGGACCTGATGGGTTCCCTGGAGAATGCTACCAAACATTCCAAGAAGAAATAATACATTTTCTTCTCAAGCTGTTTCAAATAATAGAAACAGAAGGAAAACTTCCAGAGTCTTTCTATGAGGCCAGCATCACCTTGATCCCCAAACCAGGCAAAGACCCCATCAAAAAAGACTTACAGACCAATATCCCTGATGAATATGGATGCCAAAATTCTCAACAAGATCCTAGCTAATATAATCCAACAGCACATTGAAAGGATTATCCATCATGACCAGGTGGTATTAATCCCTAGGATGCAAATGTGGTTCAACTTTAGCAAATCAACACTGTGATAGAACACATTAATAAGAGAAGAAACAAGAATCACATAGTCCTCTCAATTAATGCAGAAAAAGCATTCAACAAAGTACAGCATCCTTTCCTGATTAAAACTCTTTAGAATGTAGGGACAGAGGGAACGTTCCTCAACTTCATAAAACCCATCTATGAAAAACCCCCAGTGAATATAATTTTCAATTGAGAAAAGCTGAGAGCCTCTCCCTTAAGATCAGGAACACAAGGATGCCAATTCTCATCACTGTTTTTCAACATAGCACTAGAAGTCCTGGCCTCAGCAATCAGACAACAAAAAGAAGTAAAAGGTATTCAAATTGGCAAGGAAGAAGTCAAACTCTGTCTCTTTGCAGATGACATGATACTCTATGTGGAAAACCCAAAAGTCTCCATCCCCAAATTACTAGACCTCATACAGCAATTCAGTAATGTGGAAGCATACGAAATCAATGCACCGCAATCAGTTCTTTCTTATACACTAACAACATAACTGCAGAAAGAGAAATAAGGGAATCAATTCCATTTATAATAGTACCAAAAATCATAAGATACCTTGGAATAAACCTAACCAAAGACATAAAGAATCTATACTCTAGTAACTACAGAACACTTCTGAAGGAAATTGAGGAAGACACAAAAAGATGAGAAAACTAATCATGCTCAGGGATTGGAAGAATAAACATTGTGAAAAATGTCTATGCTACCTATAGCAATCCATACTTTCAACACCATCCTGACCAAAATGCCAAGAGCATTTTTCAAAGTGCTCTACCAAACAATCCAAAAATTTGTGTCAAACCAAAAAAAGACCTTGAATCACCAGGGGATTGTTGAAAAAGAAAAACAAAGCTGAGGGCATCACGTTGCCTGATTTCAAGCTATATTACAAAGCTGTGATCACCGAACAGCTTGGTACTGGTGCAATAACAGACACATAGGTCAATGGGACAGACTAGAGACCCCAGAAATGGATGCTCAACAGTATGGTGAACTAATCTTCAACAAAGCAGGAAAGAATATTCAATGGAAAAAAAGACAGTCTCTTAAATAAAGGGTGCTGGGAAAATTGGATAGCTATATACACAAGAATGAAACTCGACCATTCTCTTAAACCATACACAAAGATAAACTCTAAACGGATGAAAGATCCCAATGTGAGACAGGAATTCATCAAAATTCTAGAGGAGAATGCAGGCAGTAAGCACTTTTGCATCAGCCACAGCAAGTTCTTTCAAGACACTTCTCCATAGGCAAGGGAAACAAAAGCAAAAATGAACTTTTGGGATTTCATCAAGATCAAAAGCTTCTGCACAGCAAAGCAAACAGTCAACAAAACAAAGAAACACACAGAATGGGAGAAGATATTTGTAAATGACACTACAGATAAAGCAATGATATCCGAGATCTACAAAGAACTTCTCAAATTCAACACCCATAAAACAAATATTCAAGTAAAAAAATTGGCAGAGGACATGAACAGACACTTCTGCAAAGAAGACGTACAAAAGGGTTACAGACAAATGAAAAAGGGTTCATTGTCATTACCCATCAGGGAAACTCAAATCAAAATGACATGGAAATAACAACTTACACCAGTAAGAATGGCAAAAATTGACAAAGCAAGAAACAGCAAATGTTGGGGAGGATGTGGAGAAAGGGAAACACTCTTACACTCTTGGTGGGAATGCAAGTTGGTACAGCCACTTAGGAAAAGAGTATGGAGGTTCCTCAAAAAGTTAAAGATAGAGGTACCCTATGTACCAGTAATTGCTCTATTGGATATTTGCCCCAAAGATACAGATGTAGTGAAGGGAAGGGGCGCATGATATCCAATGTTCATAGCAGCATTGTCCACAATAGCCAAACTGTGGAAGGAGCTGAGATGCCCTTTAACAGATGAATAAAGAAGATGTGGTCCATATAAAATGGAATATTACTCAGCCATTAGAAAGGTTGATTATCTACCATTTGCATCAACATGGATGGAACTGGCAGAGATTATGCTAAGTGAAATAAGTCAAGCAGAGAAAGATAATTATCATATAGTTTCACTTTCTTGTGGAACATAAGGAATAACACAGAGGACATTAGGAGGAGAAAGGGAAAAATGAAGTGGGGGAGAAATCAGAGGGGGAGACAAACCATGAGAGACTATGGACTCTGGGAAACAAACTGAGGGTTTTAGAAGGGAATGGGTGGAGGGTGTGTTAGCTTGGTGTTGGGTATTCAGGAGGCCACATATTGTATGGAGCACTGGGTGTTATATTCAAACAATGAACCATGGAACACTACATCAAAAACTAATGACGTCCTGTATGGTAACTAACATAACACAATAAAAAAATTTTAAAAAAAGTAAAGGAGAAGAAAAAAGGAAACCTGATCCTAATAAAAAGAGAAAAGTAAATGAAAAACAAACAAAAAAAAACCTATAAAGTTAATTCTAAGAGAAACAAGAAAAAAAAATTTAAAAAAGAAAACCTCGTCCTTCTTCCACCAGAACTGCAGGTGATGCTTTGAAGCACTCTATGATCAATAGTCTTGGTCCATGTGGGGTTCTTTCTGTGCTGGTCTTCTGGTGGAGAGGCCTATTGTGCTGAGTCACAGTCAGACCTGCCCCATTAAATATGAACTTTTGAGAAATAGGGGGTGGGTCGTTGGGGCCAGGGTTTGGTATAAATGTCTCTAATCTCCCCTGGGTACCACCGTGTTGCTCTGAAATCCGACCCTGTTGGTGCTGAGGAGGAAAATAGTGACCCCCACTGTCTCATCCTAGACAGAGGATCTCACATGCCTGTTGTTCAGGAAGCCCTCACATTATAGTGAGGACTGTCAGCATATCAGGCACCATGGCTCTCCTCCACTTTACTTTTGGTGTGTAACTGAGTTTCAAAACTCCAAATCTTAAATGACCTGGCACAGCATGGACCTGTTTCTATCCTTGAGAGTAGAGCCTCACCACACTGTATCTGGTGTCCTTTGTCCCAGAAAAACAGTCCTACTGACTACACGGTGCATGGAATCCATGGTCTAGCACAGCGAAAAACAGTGGCCAGATTATCCACTCTCTGTGCACACTTTCCCCCCCGGCTGATGAAAGGCCATTTGCTGATGTTTGCAGGGTGTTTTGTCATTGGAAAGGCTATATACCCTCTTCCACATGTACTTCAGGAAGGGGAACATTCTCTCCCAGTGCAACCCAGGAGATCCATACACGATGTTGTACATGGAAGTTTGACCCACACCTGGGTTAGCACACTTTTTCTTCCTAGAAGTACATGCCATAGCTCTGCTCTGGTGATAATCAGGCTCTTTCAAAACCTCAGTGTTTGAACTCCAACACATTGTTTGCAAAACAAAGAAACAAAAACAGAACAACAACAACAACAAAACCTATGCTACTCAATACCCCTTACTTCCCAGTCCCTGGTCGGAAGATGTTTTCTTCTTGCCTGAACCTGACACCACACTCTCTCGACCCCTCTTTTTCCCCTTTCTCTCCTCATGGAATGGGTTCTCTTGACTCCATGGCACTGCAGTTTTTTTCTCCCCCAATTCACTTCCACACATTTCACATCTACCATGTTGTATTTCTCCAACTGTGGAGATCCTTCTCCCAGTCCTCAGATTGATTTCCTATGTGTTCCATGTGATCTGACGTCAATAGAGCTGTGTTCAAGGGGCAAGGAAAACCTAGGGTTCCCCTACTTCTCTGCCGTCTTACTTCCTCCCCAATTTTAAAGTGAAGTTTTCCTTCCAGAGCATGAATTTTCCTTTCCTAGCCATGAAATCCCTTTGTTACCATACTTACTCAAATGGCTTGGTTCTTTCCAAATAAGTATCAGAAAGGGAAGCCTGTGGGGCCTTCACGTACAGTCAGCTCTATGCCCCAGAAAGGAGTGCTCAGTCTTTACCATCACAGTGGGCAAGACGGCAGAGGAGTAGGAGACCTAAATATCATAGGGTCTCAGGAGTTTAACAAGATAGTTATCAAACCATTCTGAGTACCTACAAACTCAACAGGAGATCAAAGAGAAGAAGAGCAGCAATTCCAGGAACAGGAAAGCGACCACTTTCTGGAAAGTAGGACATGTGGAAAAGTGAATCCAAGGTAATATGGGGGAAGATAGATCATGGGGGGAGGGGATGGCTCCCAGAAAGTGGTAGGGCAGTGCAACACAAAATCTGAACTTTTAGAAATCTGCTCCACTGAGGGACGTCACTCCAGAGGCTAAGTGGGGGTGGAGCCCTCTCTGGGACAGTGTGGTCACAGGACCTGTGGGGTCACAAAAAGACCTGGGGTGTCTCAGTGTGGCAGAGCCCCCAGGTATCAGAGCAGGGAAGCCAGCTATAGAGGTGGAACAGAGGACTGTGCTTTCAGCTCATGGTTACCTTAAAGTGTGATCTGAGGCACAGTTGGGCCACTGCTTTTGGAGCAGGGAACCCACAAGTGACAGATCTGGGGAGAACCCTTCCTTCCTCATATGGGAGGAGTGGCACGGGAGCATGTTGCAAGAATCTGCTGCGTTTGGAATCTCCAAATGGGACCATGTGTCAGAAATAGAAATGCTCAGATACAGGCTGGGTGAGCACAGAATGTGGCTGGAGACCAGGGAGATGAGAGTGATTGACTGTTTTTCTCTGAGGGTGCACTGAGAAGTGGGGCCAAAAGCTCTCAGCTCCTACAGGGCCAGAGATTGGGAGGCTGATATTTTCATTCTCATCCTCCAAAGCTGTACGGAAAGAGATCAGGGAACAAAAGGTACAAGCACAAGCAGATTACTTAGCCTGGCCCCTGGCAAAGGTAGTACAATTCTGCCTCAAGCAAAGACATTTAAGAATCACTGCAACAGGTCCCTCCCCCAGAAGATTAGCAAGAACATCTGGCCAAGACTAAATTCAGGGATCAATGAGAACTGTGGAGCTCCAGAGCTAGGGAATAGTGAAACTTATAAGTCTTAGTGAAAAAGAAAATCCTGAAAGCAGCTTGGGACAAGGGGTCTGTAACACACAATGGTAGAAATATAAGATTGACAGGAGATCTATCCACAGATACTTAGCAGACCAGAAAGGACTGCATGATATATTCAGAGCACTAAATGAGAAAAATATGCAGCCAAGAATACAATGTCCAGCTGGCTGTCATGAAAAATAGAAGGGGAGATAAAAAGGTTCCTGGACAAACAAAAATTAAAAGAATTTGCAAACACCAAACCATCTCTACAGGAAATATTGAAAGGGGTCCTCTAAGCAAAGAGAGAGCCTAAAAGTAACACACCAGAAAGGAACAGACAATATACAGTAACAGTCACCTTACAGGTAATACAATGGCACTAAATTCATACCATTCAATAATTACTTCAAAGGTAAATGGGCTAAATGCCCCAATCAAAAGACACGGGGTATCAGAATGGATTAAAAAAACAAAAAACAAAAAACAAAAAAACCCAAGACCCATTCATATCCTGTCTGCATGAAACTCATTTTAGACTCAAAGATACCTCCAGATATAAAGTCAGGAGGTGGAAAAAAATTTACCATGCTAATGGACATCAAAAGAAAGCTGGGGTGGCAATCCTTATATCAGATAAATTAGATTTTAAGCCAAAGACTATAATAAGAGATGAGGAAGGACATTATATCATACTCAAAGGGTCTGTCCAACAGGAAGATCTAACAAGTTTAAATATCTATGCCCCTACCATGGGAGCAGCCAATTATATAAACCAATTAATTACAAAATCAAAGAAACACATCAACAATACTACAATAGTAGTAGGGGACTTTAACGCTCCCCTCACTGAAATGGACAGATCATCTAAGCAAAAGATCAACAAGGAAATAAAGACCTTAAATGACACACTGGACCAGATGGGCATCACACATATATTCAGAACATTCTATCCCAAAGCAACAGAATACACATTCTTCTCTAGTGCACATGGAACATTCTCCAGAATAGATCACATCCTGGGTCACAAATCAGGTCTCAACTGGTACCAAAAGATTGGGATCATTCCCTGCATATTTTCAGACCACAATGTTTAGAAACTAGAACTCAACCACAAGAGGAAAGCTGGAAAGAACTCAAATACATGGAGGCTAAAGAGTATACTACTAAAGAACGAAAGGGTCAACCAGGAAATTAAAGAAGAATTTTAAAAATTCATGGAAACAAATGAAAATGAAAACACAACTGTTCTAAATCTTTGGGATGCAGCAAAGGTGGTCCTGAGAGGAAAGTATATAGTGATACAAGACTTTCTCAAGAAACAAGAAAGGTCTCAAATACAAAACCTAACCCTACATCTAAAGGATCTAGAGAAACAACCGCAAGGAAAGCCTAAACCCAGCAGGAGAATAGAAATAATAAAGGTCAGAGCAGAAATCAATGAAATAGAAACCAAAGAACAGTGGAACAGGTCAACAAAACTAGGAGTTGTTTCTTTGAAAGAATTAACAAGATTGATAAACCCCTGGCCAGACTTATCAAAAAGAAAAGAGAAAGGACCCAAATAAATAAAATTATGAATGAAAGAGGAGAGATCACAACCAACACCAAAGAAATACAAACAATTATAAGAACATTTTATGAGCAACTATAAGCCAGCAAATTTGACAAACCGGAAGAAATGGATGCATTCCTGGAGACATATAAACTACCAAAACTGAACCAGGAAGAAATAGAAAACCTGAACAGACCCATAACCAGTAAGGAGATGGAAACAGTCATCACAAATCTCCAAACAAACAAAAGTCTAGGGCCAGACGGCTTCCCAGGGGAATTCTACCAAACATTTAAAGAAGAATTAATACCTATTCTCCTGAAACTGTTCCAAAAAATAGAAATGGAAGGAAACTTCCAAACTCATTTTATGAAACCAGCATTACCTTGATCCCAAAACCAGATAAAGACCCCATCAAAAAGGAGAATTACAGACCAATATCCGTGATGAACACAGATGCAAAAATTCTCACCAAAATACTAGCCAATAGGATCCAACAGTACGATCATTCTCCACGACCAAGTGGAATGTATTCCAGGGCTGCAAGGTTGGTTCAACATCTGCAAATCAATCAATGTGATACAATACATTAATAAAAGAAAGAACAAGAACCATATGATACTCAATAGATGCTGAAAAGGCATTTGTCAAAGTATAGCATCCTTTCTTTCTCAAAACTCTTAAAAGTGTAGGGATAGAGGGTACACACCTCAATATCATCAAAGCCATCTATGAAAAACACACAGTGGATATCATTCTCAATTGGGAAAAACTGAGAATTTTCCACTAAAGTGGAACCAGAAAAGACCCTGAATAGCCAGAAGAATGTTGAAAAAGAAAGCCAAAGTTTTTTCCTCAACTCTATGGTCAACTAATTTTTGACAAAGCAGGAAAGAATGCCCAATGGAAAAAAGACAGTCTCTTCAACAATGGTGTTGGGAAAACTGGACAGCCACATGCAGATAAATGAAACTGGACCACTCCCTTACATCACACACAAAAATAGACTCAAAATGGATGAAAGACCTCAGTGTGAGATAGGAATCCATCCAAATCCTTGAGGAGAACACAGGCAGCAACTTCTTCGACCTCAGCCGCAGCAACTTCTTCCTAGAAACATTGCCAAAGGCAAGGGAAGAAAGGGCAAAAATAAACTATTAGGATTTCATCAAGATCAAAAGCTTTTGCACAGCAAAGGAAACAGTTAACAAAACCAAAAGACAACTGACAGAATGGGTGAAGATATTTTCAAAGGACATATCTGACAAAGGGCTAGTATCCAAAAGAACTTATCAAACTCAACACCCAAAGAACAAATAATCCAATCAAGAAATGGGCAGAATACATGAACAGACATTTCTGCAAAGAAGAAATCCAGGTGGCTAACAGACACATGAAAAAGTGCTCAACATCACTTGGCATCAGGGAGATACAAATCAAAACCACAGTGAGATACCACCTCACAGTAGTCAGAATGGCTAAAATTAACAAGTCAGGAAATGACAGATGTTGGCGAGGATGCAGAGAAAGTGGAACCCTCCTACACTGTTGGTGGTAATGCAAGCTGGTGCAGCCACTATGGAAAACAGTATGGAGTTTCCTCAAAAAGTTGAAAAGAGAGCTACCCTTTCACCTAGCAATTGCACTACTGGGTTTTCACCCTAAAGATACAAATGTAGTGATCCAAAGGGGCACATACACCCAAATGTTTATAGCAGCAATGTCCACAATAGCCAAACTATGGAAAGAACCTAGATGTCCATCAACAGATGAAAGGATAAAGAAGAGGTGGTATATATATACAATGGAGTACTATGCAGCTATCAAAAACCCCCCAAATCTTGCCATTTGCAATGACGTGGATGGAAATAGAGGATGTTATGCTGAGCAAAGTAAGTCAACCAGAGAAATACAATTAGCATATGATCCTCCTGATATGAGGAATTTAAGAGGCAGAGCGGGGGGTTTGGGGGTCCAACAAAACTGAAAGGTCACCTACTGAATGGGAGAAGATAGTTGCAAATGACATATCATGTAAAGGGTTGGTATCCAAGATATATAAAAAAATTATCAAACTCAACATCTGAAAAACAATAAATCCAATAAAGAAATGGGCAGAAGACATGAACAGACACTTCTCCAAAGAAGACATACAAATGGCCAACAGATACATGAAAAAATGCTCCACATCACTTGTCATCAGAGAAATACAGATCAAAACCAGAATGCGATACCACCTTAGACAAGTTGGAATGGCTAAAATTAACAAGACAGGAAACAACAAATGTTGACGAGGATATAGAGAAAGGGGAACCCTCCTACACTCATTGCTCATGGGAATGCAATCTAGTACAGCCATTCTAGAAAAAGTATGGAGTTTCCTCAAGAAGTTAAAAATAGAGATCCCTATGGCCCAGTAATTGCTCTATGGGTTATTTACCACAAAGATATAGTTGTAACAAAAAGAAGGGTCACCTGCACCCCAATGGTTATAGTAGCAATGTCCATAGTAGCCAAACTGTGGAAGGACTCGACATGTCCTTCAACAGATGACTGGATAAAGAAGATGTGGTTCATATATACAACAGAATATTACTCAGCCATCAGAAAGGATAAATACCTACTATTTACATCAACATGGATTGAACTCGAAGAGATCATGCTAAGTGAAATACATCAAGCAGAGAAAGTCAATTATCATATGGTTTCACTTATATGTGGAATATAAGAAATAGTGCATGGGATGGGAAGGGAGGGAAAACTGAATGGGAAGAAATCAGAGAGGGAGAAAAACCATAAGAGACTTTTGACTCTGGGAAACAAACTGACAGTTGCCAAAGGGGATGTGGTGGGGGGATGGGGTAACTGGGTGATGGGCATTAAAGAGGGCATGCGATGTGATGAGCCCTGGGTGATATACACAACTAATGGATTACTGAACAGCACATCAAAAATTAATGATGGACTGTATGTTGGCTAATTGAATTTAAGTAAATAAAAAGGTACCACATCACACTTGTCAGAATGGCTAAAATTAACAACACAGGAAACAACATATGTTGGCAAAGATGCAGAGAAAGAGGGGCCCTTTTACATTGTTGGTGGGAATGCAAACCGCTACAGCCACTCTGGAAAATATTATGGAGGTTCTTCAAAAAGTTAAAAAATAGACCTACCTCAACAATTTCACTATTTGGTATTTACCCAAATGATACAAACTAAGCAATTTGAAGAGGAATATGCACCCCAATATTTATAGCAGTAGTGTCCACAATAGCCAAAATATGGAAAGAGCTCAGACGTCTATGGACAGTTGAATGTGTAAAGAAGATGTGGTATGTATATGTATATATAGATATATATATACACATCTATCTATCTATCTATCTATCTATAAATGAATATTTCTTGGTCATCAAAAAATGAATTCTTGTCATTTTCAAGGACATGGATGGAACTAGAAGTTATTATGCTAAATGAAATAAGTAAGTCAGGGAGAGACAAATACTAAATGATTTCACTCATATGCGGAATTTAAGAAACAAAACAGATGATCATAAGGGAAGGGAAAGAAAAATAAAATAAGATGAAAATTGAGATGGAAGCAAACCGTAAGTGATGCTAAACTGTAGGAAACAAATTGAACATTTTTGGAGGGGTCTGGTGAGGGCAAGGGATAATTGGTGATAGGCATTAAGGAGGGCACTTGGTGTAATGAACACTGTGTGTTATTTCCAACTGACGAATCACTAAATTCTTTTTAAAAATTTATTTTTTATTTATTTTTAATTGACATATAATGTATTATTTGTTTCAGGGGTACAGGTCTGTGATTCAACATCAGTCTTAAACAATTCGCAACACTCACCATAACACATACCCTCCCCAGTGCCATCACCCAGACACCCCATCCCTTCCACACCCCTCTCTTCCAGCAAGCAACAGTTTGTTTCCTGAGATTAAGAGTCTCTTAGGGTTTGTCTCCCTCTCTGGTTTCATCATGTTTCATTTTCCCCTCCCTTCCCCTATGATCCTCTGTCTTGTTTCTCATCACTAAATTCTACCTCCAAAACTAATAAAAGGAAGAAAGCAAAGATGAAATAAAAAAAAATACATGGAGACAAATGAAAATAAAAATGTTATATTTCAAAATGTTTGCGACGCTGGCTAGGAAGGTGGTGGCAGAGTAAGAGAACCCTAGGCTCACCTCATCCCAGGAACAAAAGTAGATAACTATCAAATCATCCTCAATACTCCACAAATAGACCTGAAGACTGATAGAACACACTCCAAAACTAAAGGGAGAGAAAAGGCCACATTGAAGAAGGTAGGAAGTGGGGAGACCTGATTTAGAGAAAAAATGGATCACAGATGGTATGACGGGGAGGGAGCCATGGTCACTGCAAATGGAGAGAGGGAGAATTGCAAACAGGGGAATGCTCAAGGAGAACATTTTCCCAAAGCCATTGGCTTGCAAATTGAGAGAAGTGGAATTTCACGAGTTCTTAAAACCAGTGGGGCTTAAAGCCTAGAGTTTTAAAAGTTGGTAGGCCTAGAGGGCACTCTGCAGCTCCTGGAAAGAAGGCAGGCAAAAAACCTGGGGGCAGATGGCATGGAAACAGCAATCTGAAGAGCACCCGGGGCACACAGTTAGATTATTTTTTTTCTTCTGGGAGCACCTTCTCGACAGGCAGCATTCACAGAACACCTCTCAGGGAACAAAAGAGTGATCTGGTGTCATTTCCCTCACCTGACCCTCAGCACAAACACTGAGCAACCTACAGGAAACATCTCAGTGCCAACAGTGGCTGCCTAACTTGCATACACCAAGCTCCAAGCCCTGGAACTCTGGTGGGAATGCCCTTCTCAGTCATGCCTGCCTCAGTCCCAGTGTAGTGGGTCCCTCCTCCAGAAGAACAGCACAAAACCCTGTCCACACCACATCCCCCAATCAGAGCTCTGCAGGGCCCCAGTTTTGGTGGATGTGGTTCCAGGTCTCATTTCACAAGCAGACCAGAGCACAACTAGTTAAAACTCACCACACTCAGGCTAGACACCAAACATTGCCCACAGCAGGCAAGGAGAGCCTCTGCAGATGGCTGGCCTGAAGGAAAGAGCAGCCAAAATAAAACAGCAGACATTAGAGACACAGCACACATTAGAGACACTCCCTGAAGAACCAGTCTCTGGGGACTACATGAACTGTTCTTCATAAGGGCATTACTTTCAGGAACAGGAGACAAAACTGGCTTTTCTAACTCAGAGAAGAAGGCAGAGGCTTAGACAAAATGCCAAGATGGAGAAATTGATCCCTAATGGACAAACAAGATAATGCCATGGCCAGAAATCTAAGCAAAACAGATATAAGTAACATGCTTGATGGAGAATTTAAACAATCATAAGGATTATTGCTGGGCTTGAGAAAAGATTAGAAGACATCAGTGAGACTCTTGCCACAGAGATGAAAGAGTTAAAAAAGAATCCATCAAATTTGAAGGGCACAATAAAGAATATTGCAAACAGGCTTGATGTAATAAATAAACAATGGGCTGGAAGAAGCAGAGGAATGAATCAGTGACTTAGAAGGCAAAATAATGGAAAATAATGAAGCTGAACAGAAGAGAGAAAGAAGAATTTTGCAATTTGAGTATTCACTTAGGGGACACAGTAACTCCATCAAATGTGACAACATTCATATTATAGGAGTCCCAGAAGAAAAGACAGAAACGGGTGCAGAATATTTATTTGAAGAAATAATAACTGAAAACTTTCTCATTCTGGAGAGGGAAACAGACATCCAAATCCAGAAGGCACAGAGAACTCCCACCAAAATCAACAAAAGCAGGCCAAGACCGGGACATATTTTCATTCAGTTTGCAAAATATAGTGGCAAAGAAAAAAAAATATTAAAAGCAGCAAGAAAAGAGAAGCCTTTAACTTACAAGGGAAGACCAATAAGCAGGCTGGAGATTTCTCAACAGAAAGTGAGCAGAAGGGAGTGGCATGATATATTCAACACACTGGGAAAAATCTGCAGCCAAGAATACTCTATCCCACAAGGCTATTATTCAGAATAGAAGGAGAGTTGAAGAGTTCCCCAGACAAACAAAATCTAAAGGTGTTCATGACCACTAAACCAGCCCTGGAAGAAATATTAAAAGGGACTCTTTGAGTGGGAAGGAGGGACCAAAACTGACAAAGACAAGAAAGGAACAGAGAAAATCTCCTGAAACAACGAAATAACAAGTAATAAAAAGGTACTAAATATGTATCTGTCAATAATTATTTTGAATCTAAATGCACTGAATGCTCCAATGAAAAGACATAGAGTGTCAGAATGCATCAAAAAGCAAGACCTATGTATATGTCCACAAGAGACTCATTTTAGACCTAAAGACACCTTCAGATTGAAAGTAAGGGAACAGAAGAACATTTATCATACAAACTGATGTCAAGCTGGAGTAGAAACACTTATATCAGACAAACTAGACATTAAAATAGAGTGTAGGGGTGCCTGGGTGGCTCAGTGGGTTAAGGCCTCTGCCTTCTGCTCAGGTCATGATCCCAGGGTCCTGGGATTGAGCCCTGCATCGGGCTCTCTGCTCAGTGGGGAGCCTGCTTCCCTTCCTCTCTCTCTGCCTGCCTCTCTACCTACTTGTGATCTCTGTCTGTCAAAGAAATAAATAAAATCTTAAAAAAAATAGAGTGTAACAAGAGACGAAGAAGGGAACTATATCATAATAAAGATGACAATTCAACAAGAATATATAATAATGGTAAATATCCATGCACTTAAGATGGGAGCACCCAAATATGCAAAGCAATTAATAACAAACATAAAGGAACCCATTAAAAATAGTACAATAATAGCAGGGAAATTTAACACCCTACTTTCACCAATGGACTGATCATCTAAACAGAAAATCAACAAGGAAATAATGACTTTGAAAGACACCCTGGACTGGATGAATTTAACAGATATATTATGAACATTCCATCCTAAAACAGCAGAACTGGGTGTGGTACATAAACAATGAATTCTGGAACACTGAAAAGAAATAAAAAAAAAATAAAACAGCAGAATACACATTCTTTTCAAGTGTGTGTGTGTGTGGAATTATCCAGAATAGATCTCATATTAGGTTACAAGTCAGGCCTCAACAAATATGAAAAGTTTGAAGTCACACCATGCACATTTCTGACAACAATGCTATGAAACTAGAAGTCAGCCACAAGAGAAAATTTGGAAAGACCACATATACAAGGAGGTAAAAGAACATACTACTAAATAATGAATGGGTTAGCCAGGAAATCAAAGAATAAACAATGAATCTTGGAACACTGAAAAAATAAAATTCAATTAAAAAAAAACAAATAAAAAAAAGACATGGAAACAAAGGAAAAGAAAAACACAGTGGTCTGAAACCTTTGGGAAGAAGCAAAAGCAGTCCTAACTAGAAAGTGTTTAGCAATACAGGATTACCTCAAAAAGCAAGAAAAATCTCAAATAAATAACCTAACCTTACACCTAAAGGAGCTAGAAAAAGAACAAGAAATGGAGCCTAAAGCCAGCAGAAGGAAGGAAGTAAAAAAGATCAAAGCAGAAATAAATGATATAGGAGCTAAAAAAAAACCCCAATAGAACAGATTAAAGAAGCAAGGAAATGGTTCACTGAAAAAAATTAATAAAATTCATAAACCTACAGCCAGACTTATTAAAAAGAAGAAAGGACCCAAATAAATAAGGTCACAAATGAGAGAGAGGAAATAACAAAAGACACCATAAAAATGCAAACAACTATAAGAGAACATTATGAAAAACTATATGAGAACAAATTGAACAACCTGGAATAAATGGATATAGTCCTAGAAACATAAATGACCAGAACTGAAAGAGAAAGAAATAGAAAAACTTGAACTGGCCAATAACCAGCAAAAAAATTGAATCAGCAATCAAGAAACTCCCAGAAAACAAAAGTCCAGACCAGGTGGCTTCACAGGGGAATTCTACCAAACAGGAAAAGAAGACTTAATACCTATCCTACTACAACTATTCCAAGAAAAAGAGTAAAGGAAGGAAATCTTCTAAATTCATTCTATGAGATCAGCAATACCCTGATAACAAAACCAGATAAAAACACCACTGAAAAAAGAGACTTACAGGCCATTATCCCTGATGAACATAGATGCAAAAATACTCAGTAAAATATCACCAAACCTAATCCAACAGAACATTAAGAGTCATTCACCATAATCAAGAGGGATTTATTCTTGGACTGCTAGGGTGGTTCAATATTTGCAAATCAATAAATATGATGAACACATTAAAAAAAGTAAGAATCATAGGTTGCTGGGGGGGCATTGGGTGAAAGAATGGAGTAATTGGGGGATGGGTATTAAGTAGGGCACTGGATGTAATGAGCACTGGGTGTTATATGCAACTGATGAGTCATGAACTCTGCCTCTGAAACTAACAATACACTCTATGTTAATTGTCACCTTTGTGAGGTGGGGATCCTGGCGATCAGAGCCAAATGATGGGGACTACTGACTGATGATCAGTAGACAACTTTATTTCTTACAATCACTTCTATTATACTTTACCCAAGATCTGGTCACAAACAGGATATAGATTTACATGCAAGACGTGAACTGCATGTGAGATGTGAGCTACGTGTAGGACGTGGGCTACATGCAGGCAATCAAGTGTGACAAGTGAACAACAATGATTATCTCTTAGCTTTAAATGACAAGAGCAAGTTAAGGATTCTCCACACTTATCAGATCCATTTAAGGAGAAAACGAAAGCACTCCTGGGATACTCCCATGTTTATTTGGGGCATCAGCCTGGGAAGACTCTTGCTTCCCATCTCCTGGAGTTTTCTCACAGGATCCAACACGACCCCAGTCACATTGGCGAGGATCCGGGTTGTGTTGCAACAGTTAATTAATTAAAGTTAAATTGAAAATGATCATTTCAATAGAAGCAGGAGAAGCATTTGATAAATTAGGGTATCCACTCATTATAAAAACCCTCTGTGGTTCTTGTTAATAGTGTTGCCAATTACAATATTATCATCTTTCTTTAAACACTGTAGAATTTGTATACAATATATACTTTACAAATCATTAGTGGACTTTCAAAGATTGGATGAATACAAACCAACTCAGTAGAATAAAAAAGATCATTACTTATGGCTAAATGTAGGGTTCAACGTTGCCACTTCTGAATTATTTCCTTATACAGCTTTCATAGTACTAAGAGTGCAGTGGCCATTTCCTTCTGCTAATCTCTGCTTCCAGTGCTTAATAAAAAGTCTAACTTAGAAAAAAAAAAACCCTCAACAAAGTAGAGTAGAGGGAACATAACACAATAAAAGCCATATGTGAAAAAAACCCACAGCTAATATCAACCTCAAGGGCAAAAACTGAGAGCTTTTCCTCTACAGCCAGGAACAAGATAAGGATGTTGACTCTTACCACTTCTATTTAACATAGTACTGGAAGTCCTAGTCACAGCAAACGGACAACAAAAACAAATAAAGTCATCCATATCAATGAGGAAGAAGGCAAACTTTCACTCTTTGTGGATGACATGATACTCTATACCAAAATTTCAAGATTCCACCAACAAATTGCTAGAACTGAAAAAGAAATTCAGTAAAAGCATGGGAAATAAAGTCAATGTAGAGAAATCCATTGCATTTCTATACATTAATAATAAAAGAACATAAAGGGAAATTAAAGAATACCATTTACAATTGCACCAAAATCATTAAGATACCCAGCAATAACCCTAACCAAAGAGGTGAAAGATCTTTGCTCTCAAAACAATAAAACATTGATGAACAAATTGAAAATGCCATATTAAAATGAAAAGACATTTCATGCTCATGGATTGGAAGATCAAATATCGTTAAAATGTCTAAAGTACCCAAAGCAAAGTACACATTTAATGTAACTTCTATCAAAATACCAAAAGCATTTTTCAGAGTTAGAACAAAGAATCTTAAAGTTTGTATGGAATCACAAAAGACCCCAAATAGCCATGACAACCTTGAAAAAGAAAAATAAAGCTGGAGGCATCACAATCCCAGAGTAGAGGTTATATTACAAAGCTATTGTGATCAAGACAGTATGGTTCTGGCATGAGGGTAGATACATAGATCAAAGGAAAGAAGAGACAAACAAAAAATGAACCAATTATATGGTCGGCCAATCTTTGACAAAGCAGGAAAGAACATCCAATGGGGAAAAGACAGTCTCTTTAACAAATGGTGTTGGGAAAACTGGACAGCAGCATGCAAAAGAATGAAACTGGAGCACCTTCATCCACCATACACAAAAATCAATAAAAAATGGATGAAAGTCCTGAATGTGAGACAGGAAGCTATCAAAAACTTGAGGAGAACACAAGCAGTAAGTTCTTTGACATCAACCATAGCAACTTCTCTCTAGATTTGTCTCGAGGGGCAAGGGAAACAAAAGTAAAATATTAACTATTGAGTCTCCATCAAAATAAAGCCTTCCCAGTAAAGGAAACAACCAACAAAACTAAAGGCAACCTATGGATTGGGAAATTTTGCATATGACATATTTGCAAATGACATATCCAATAAAGGGTTAGTATCCACAATACATGAAGAAGTTGTGAAACTCAACACCCAGAAACCAAATAATCCAATTAAGAAATAGAAGACATGAATAGACATTTTTCCAAAGAAGACATCCAGATGCTAACAGATGCATGAAAAGATCTTCAATATCAGTGATTATCAGGGAAATGCAAATCAAAACTACAGTGACATATCACCTCACATCTGTAAGAATGGCTAAAATCAGCAACACAAGAAAAAAACGGGTGTTGGTGAGGATGCAGAGAAAGGGGAACCCTCTTGCACTCTTGGTGGGAATGCAAACCAGAGCAGCCACTCTGGAAAGCATTATGGAGGCTCCTCAAAAAGGTCAAAATAAGACTACCTTATGATCCAGCAATTGCACCACTAGGTATTTACCTGAAGAATACAGAAATACTAACTCAAAGGTATACGTGCACCCCAATGTTTATAGCTGTAATAGCCAAATTATGCAGAGCCAAGTGTTCCTAGACTGATGAATGGATAAAAAAGTGGTATGTATGTATATTATGGGATATTACTCAGCCCTCAAAAAGAATGAAATCTTGCCATTTGCAATGACATGGGTAGAGCTAAAGAGTATTGTGTTACGTGAAATAAGTCAGTCAGAGAAAGACAAATGCCATATGATTTCACTCTTACGTGGAGTTTAAGAAACAAAACAAATGAACAAATGGAAGAAAAAAAAGAGAGAGATGCAAACCAACAAACAGACTCTTCACTATAGAGAGCAACCTGATTACAAATTCAACCTGTTTCCACAGCGTAACTCCCAAAAATAAACTATTGGGACTATAGCACAATAAAAATTTCTGCACAGCAAAGGAAGCAACCAGCACAACTAAAAGACATCCTGTTGAATGAGAGAAGATATTTGCAAATGATATATCCAGTGGAGTTAGTATCCAAAGATCTAAGAACTTATAGAACTCAACACCAAAAAGAAACAACAACAACAACAACAACCAAATAAATACTCAAGTCAAACAATGGGCAGAACACATGAACAGACTTTTCTCCAAAGAAGACATACAGATGGCCAACAGACACATGAAAAGATGTTCAACATCACTCATCATCACGGAAATGCAAAGTAAAATCACAGTGAGCTATTACCTCACACCTGTCAGAATGGCTAAGATCAAGAAACAACAATTGTTGGCAAGGATGCTGAGAAATAGGAACCCTCATGCACTCTTGTTGGGAATGCAAACCGGCGCAGCTACTGTGAAAGACAGTATGGATTTCCCTCACAAAATTAAAAATAGAACTACCCTATGATCCAGTAATTGTGCTATGGAGTATTTACCCCCAAAATACAAACAAAAACAAAAACAAAAACAAAAAACCTCTAATTCAAAGGGATACAAGCACCCTTATGTTTATTGCAGCATTTTTTACAATAGCCAAATTAGGGAAGCAACCTAAGTATCCATTGATAGATGAATGGCTATTCAACCACAAAAAGGAATGAAATCTTGCCATTTCCAAAAACGTGGATGGAGCTAGAGAGTATAATGTTAAATGAAATAAGTCAGTCAGAGAAAGACAAATACCATATGCTTTTACTCATATGTGCAATTTAAGAAACAAAACAAAACAAACAAAGGGAAAAAAAGAGACAAGCCCCAAAAACAGACTCATCTATAGAGAACAAACTTGGGATTAGCAGAGGGTGAGTGGGTGGATGTATGGGTGACATAGATGAAGGGGATTAAGAGTTAGGGATTGCAGCATAGAAAATACAGTCAATAATATTGTAATAATGTTGTATGACTAATGGTGACTCTACTGATCTTGGTGAGCCCTGAGTAATGTAGAGAATTGTTAATTCATTATGTCCACCTGAAACGTAACATTGTATGTCATTATACCTCAATAATAAATTAGAAATAAATAAAATAAAATATAAGGCATAGTTGTTGGAGACAGAATTGCCTGGGTTAAATTTATGTCTCTATCAGTTATTAATTGCATATACTTAGATCAGTTTACATTACATAGTCAAGTATCCCATAAAAATGAGCATAAAATGACCAACTCTTTGGAATGACATAAAGCAGAATGAGATAATGACAGTAAAAACAATATATATAGGTATACATATACATGAATGTATATATGCATATATACATGTATGCATATACATACATATACATACATACATATGCATATACAATTATACATGCATATATTTAGCATGAAGTCATCAATAAATATTATTTATGTTAATGATTTTTATTTTAATGATTTTCTCAATCCCAAACCTGTTTTAAATAAAATAGGCATCTAATCAGAGGGCAAAGGAATTGCGGCCATTGATAATTACATCAAAAGCAATGAAAGACTTAAAAATAAACTAAGGAGGGGAAATATCTCCATACTGAAAACCAGAAGGAACTGATGAAAGTAATTGGAGAAGACCCAAATCAATGGAAAGGTATCTTGTAGTCATGGACTGGAAGAGTTAATATCATTAAAAATGTCAATACTACCATAAACCATGTAGAGATTTGATGCACTCGCTATCAAGATCTCAGTGCATTTTTCACAGAAGTAGAAAAAGGCCCTCTAAAACTTATGGAGAACCAAGAAGACCCCAAATAGCACCACCACCCCCAAAACAATCTTGAGAAAGGAGAACAAAGCAGCAGATATCACACATTCTGATTTCAAGTTATACTCTAAAGCTATCATCATCGAAACAGTATGGTACTGGCATGACAACAGAGAAATAGACCAATGCAGCAGAATCAAGAGCCCAGAAATAAATCCAAGCACATACGGTTAACTAATATTTGAGAAGGGAGTCAAGCATACTCAGTGAAGAAAAGACAGTCTTTAAGCGGTGCTGGGATAATTGAATAGTCACATGTAAAAGAATATGCCTACATTGGGCTCCCTGCTCAGCAGGGAGTCTGCTTCTTTTCTCTCTCCCTCTGCCCCTCCCCACCGCTTGTGTCCTCTCTCTCAAATGAATGAATAAAATCTTTTTTTTTAAGTGAAATAATTCAGAGAGAGACAGACAGATACTGTATGATCGCAATTAGATGTGGGCTCTAAAGACACAAAACCCTCATGGAAAAGATCATACTTGTGGTTCCCAGAGGCAGAGGGTGCAGTGAAGGGGAATTGGAAGAAGGTGGTCAAGAGGTGCAAACTTCCAGTTATGATAAAAGAGTACCACGATACAATGTACAACACGATGACTATAGCTAACACTGCTGTGTGATATATAGGAAATCTGTTAAGAGAGGAAAACTTTTTAAAAAAATGTAACTTCGGTATACGTAACATACAGTGTTATAATAGTTTCAAGTGTGCAATATAGAGATTCAACCCTTCCATGTGTCACCCAGTGCTCATTGTGATAAATGTACTCTGTAATCCCTACCTTCTATTTTACCCACCCACCCCACCCAACTCCCCTCTCACAACCACCAGGTCCTTCTCTTCTCTTCCTCTCTTAAGAGTCTGTTTTTTGACTCCTCTCTGTCTCTCCGTCTCTCCGTCTCTCTGTCTCCCCGTCTCTCTGTCTCTCTCTTTTATACTGCATTCATTTGTTTTCTTTCTTTCTTTTTTAATTTAAATTCAATTAGCCAAGGTCCAGTACATGATCAGTTTTTGACATGGTGTTCAATGATTCGTTATTTGAATTTGTTTTGTTTCTTAAATTCTGCAAATGCATAAAATCATATGGTATTTGTCTTGCTCTCACAGACTTATGTCACTTAACATTATACTCTCTAGCTCCATCCACGTGTTGCAAATGGCAAGATTTCAATCTTTTTTTTTTTTTAGGGCTGAATAATATTCAGTCATATACCCATTATGTATCCCTTCTTCTTTATCCATTCATCTATCAATGGACACTTGGGCTGCTTCCATGGTTTGGCTATTGTAAATAGTGCTGCAGTGAACATAGGGGGGCTTATACCTTTTCAAATTAGCATTTTCCTATCCTTCGTGTAAAGATCCAGTAGTGCATTTACTGGATCCTATGGTACTTCTATTTTTAATTTTTTGAGGAACCGCCATACTGTTTTCCACAGTGGCTGTATCAGATTGCATTCCCACCAACAGTGTATGAGGGTTCCCATTTCTCTGCATCTTTGTCAACACTTGTTATTTCTTGAGTTTTAGATTTTAGCCATTCTAACAGATGTGAGGGGATAGCTCATTATGGTTTTGCTTTTCATTTACCTGATGTTAAGTGATGTGATTTTTTTTTTATGTGTCTACTGGTCACCTCTATGTTTTCTTTGGAGAAATATCTGTTTGTGTGTTCTGCCCGTTTTTGAAAATTTATTTTTGATTTATTTTCATTAAACATATATATGATATACATTATATATATATATAATTGGACTACTTGTTTTTTTGGTGTTGAGTTGTATAACTTTCTTTATGTATTTTGGATACTAACCCTTTATTGGTATGTCATTTGTGACTATCTTCTCCCATTTTCAGTAGGTTGTCTTTTAGTTTTGCTGATTGTTTCCTTTGCTGTGCAGAAGCTTTTTATTTTGATATGGTCCCCAAAAGTTTATTTTTGCTTTTGTTTCCCTTGCCTCAGGAGACATAGCTTAAAAAATGTTGCTATGGCTGAAGCTGGGGAAATTACTGCCTGTGCTCTCTTGTAGGGCTTTTAGAATTTCAGGTCTCACATTTAGGTCCTTAATCCAAGAGAGTAAATCTTAAGACTTCTCACCTCAAGGAGAACGTTTTTCCCTTTACTCCTTTCTTTTTTCTGTTCTTTTTATTGTGTCTATATGAGAAGATGGATATCAGATGAACTTATTGTGATAATCATTTCATAATACATATAAATCAAACAATCACACTGTATGCCTTAAATTTATAGAGTGATGTTTGCCAATTATTTCTCAATAAACCTGGAAAAAATAGAGACACTCACACGCACACACACAAAAGTGTAAACACTTCTTAGATTGTTGTATTCCTTTGGTTTCCAATACAGTTAGGGTTTTTTAAATCAATTTTGTCTGCTTTATGGTTACTTTTTGAGGGGAGCGTTTGCTGATCTTCTCAATAAACCATAGCTGGAAGTCTCTCACGGTTATTTTAGTCACACTTTACAAAAGATTGAGAAGCTTTAATTGTCCATAGAAAGAATATTTAATTTATTTGATATGGATGTGGATTGGTTGATGGATTTTACATGGGGGGGAGGCTAGTATCATTAATATTCCTTAAAGTCACCCTTTAGTCCCTTCACTACCTGACCCCCACACAAATCTCTAGTTTTTGTCTGATTGTTTGCTTGCAGTTGTCTGTGTTTATAACCATCTTCTCTCAGGTCTTGGAATATCTCAGGGGCAGGGATCAGGTCTGAGTCCTCATTAGTCCCTAACCTTGTCTGTCAATAACCTGGCATAGATAAATTTTCTCTACATCTTAGATTAATAAATCCTCTAACTTAAGGACAGGCCAACACCCATTGGAGGGGTGACTCATTGACTTTACTTCCACAGTGTGGATTATAATCAACATGACTCAGCTAGAAAGGGTTAAAAAAACAGCCATAGAGAAGGAGTTGGGAAGAATGGGATACAGTTCTTTCTCTGCCATTAACCTGTGTGATCCCAGGCAATGTTTTTACCCCCTTTGGGCCCTACCTACTCTAAGAAATGAGTGTTAGAGTGGACAATTTTTAAAAAGCTCCTTTTAGCCTCTGCCATCGGCTCAGGTCATGATCTCAGGGTCCTAGGATCGAGGCCCGCATCAGGCTCTCTGCTCAGCGGGGAGCCTGCTTCCCCCTCTCCCTCTGCCTGCCTCTCTGCCTCCTTGTGATCTCTCTCTCTGTCAGGTAAATAAATAAAATCTTTTTTTTTTTTAAAAAAAGCTCCTTTCACCTCTTTCTATGAGGAATGCTAATAACATCAAGTACCATTTATGTGTTAGGCCTTGAGCTGGGTACCATAAAGGTGTATATATATGCATGTGAATACATACATACATATATACATACATACATACATACATACATACATACATCTTTTTTTTATTTCAACTTCATAGCCTTGCAAAATATGACTGATTCTCTCCCTTCTACTGAGACTTAGAGGGAAAACCTCACCAACTTGGCATCAAGTGAAAGGGGAGAAGGAAATGGTGTGTGTGATCACACACACATCCCACTGGGTGACAATGGAGACCATTGTTGGACCTCATTTGTTCTATACCATCCAGCCATTTGTACCATGTGTCTGTTTGCTGCTGGCCCCAGAGTGGCCCTTAGCTCTAGTCCTGCAAATCCAGAGGCAACAGTGATGGTCAACCATCCTCTACACATGTGCATAGGTCCTCAGACAGGCAGCAACCAGGTAGGGACCAGACGAAAAAGGAGAGGAAAAGAGTGGAGCCTAGATGCAATGCTCTTCTCCTCTTCTTTTCCTCTCTGATGTCTACCCATCTTCGAAGGTCCAGGCCAAGTTTTACTTCCTCTGGAAGCCTTCCCAGTCTTTTTTTTTTTTTAAGTGAACTTCAAGCCCAGGATGAAGCCCAGTCCAAGGCTTGAACTCACAACCCTGAAATCAAGACCTGAGCTGAGATCAAGAGTCAGATGCTTAACCAGCTGAGCCACCCAGGTACCCCTGGAAGCCTTTCCAGTCTTAAACCTTGTTCAAGAGTATTTGGTGCTATCTACCAAAGAACTCCTGTGTGGGCAGAACACTCCAAGCAGCCTGGAAGGAGGGCAGGGGGGACATGTGTCTCCTATACCCTACATTTTTCTCCTAGTGTTGCTACTTTACCATGTTGGGGAATGCTTATTGAACAACTGGTTGCAGAATAAGTGATTCCATTGTTGAAGCCCTGGGTAGGGTGACAGTAAGCCAGGACTCCTTTTCTGTGTTTGATAATCCCCTGCCTTATAAGGCAGAGCCCACCTGCCCCCAACAGAAGCTGAAAAAGCCACCTCTTCACTTGTCTAGACTCCTTTGCAGCTAAGCCTTGGGCACATGACTAGACTACAGTAATTAGATCAACTTATCCTAGACTTATAATCAGGAGTTAAGCTTGAGGAAGCAGGGGCTACATGCAATCCATTTTGCTGGTGCGTGAATGCAGCTGCAGTGGCTACATCTGATTTCCAGAAGCAGTAGAAGAGTTGGTAAGGTGGGGACTGCAAATGATGGCATCAGTATCTCTGCAGGAAAAATTCTGAGGTGGGATTCTGGGTATCATTCCTGGCTATGTTGCCATTGCATCTGGTTTTCCTGCTCTCACAGACTCTGTGAATGATCTAATAACTGTTTAACAAATTTCTTTGTCCTTTAATCAGCCAGAGTTTATTTTTGTTGTTTCTAGCTAAGAAAGAGTGGGGGTTCTAGTCCTGGCTCTGCCATTGACTTGCTCTGTCCTCCAAAGTAGGTCACACACACTCTCCTGTCCTCTGTCTTATCCTCTGTTAATAGTAGCATTGCTGAACTGTAGATTCTACCCTAGTTGCCTAGAAGATAGAGGGGACTGTGACTGTTATGGCAGTAGTAGTCGTTCGCTACTATGAAGAAACAGCTATCTGAAGAACACCTTCAGAGATCATCACTGTGTTGTCATTTTGCACTACGGTTGCTAGGAAGCTCAAGCTTTTGGGCTGTGTTGGAGTAGCTTTCTCCAGTATGGGTCTTCTGGTATAATTACTACCCCACCATTACTGAGCACTTACTCCTTTGACCTGGTCTGCAGTGTTTATTATAGCCAGACCACTTATTCTAATGTAGTGACGTGCTTGGTGGTCTATCCCACATTCATTTTACCCCTCACGCAATCTGTAGCAGCCATGTAGTTGGTTGGGGCTGACCCAACCTTTACATCCAAGAGTGGGTGCGGGTTTGGTCTAAGCCAGTTAACACGACCCTATATCCTAGGACACAATAACTGTTTTGAAAGTGGGAATGTACACAAGTTGAAACTCTGGACTTCCCGTCAGTGTTTGTTGCTGCTGGCTATCACCCTGTTGTTAAGGGAGCCAAGCTTAGGATAGAGTGACTGTGGAAGGCAGTGAAGAGATAGAAAGGAGCTGAATGTTACCTTGATGACATCATTGAACAGCTGAACTGGTTCTTAAACCTACCCTGCTTTTGAATTTCTTTCAGTTACATGAACCAATAAGTCCCCTTCATTAAAATAGTTTGAGTTGGATTTTCTACCACTTGCAACCAAAATTATTGTAACAGAGATCTATGCATGAAATCTCAAGACTTTTGGAGAAAAAGTGAGATTAATTAATGAATAAATGTTTCTGGAGGCCCACAGGCACCTTAAACTAACGTAGGCTCCCCACCAAAGCCTCCTTCTTCTCCTAGGTATCCCCGTCTTAGGAAATGGCTCCATCATTCACCCAGTCTCTGTATATCCAAGTGTTTATGTGTCTTGAGGTCTATGTGTCTTAGTGTCTTTGTATCACAATGTCTTTTGTATTTCATTTTCTCCTTATGTCTGTATGTGAGTGCCTTAGCATCTGTGTACCCCCAGTGTCTGTGTGTCACAATGTCAGCATGTTGGTTGTGTATCTCAGTTCAGTGTTTCTGCGTGCCTCAGTGTCTTTATCCTTGTCTGTGTGCCCTAGTGTTTTTCTGTGTGTCTTGATATCTGTGAAAAGTGTCTGTATGTCCCAGTGTCTGTATCCCCACATCTGTAAGTTCCAGTGTCTATGTGTTCTTCTGTCTGTATGTCCCAATGCCTGTATGTTCCAGCGTCTGTGTCAATGTCTGTATGTTCCAGTGTTTGTGTGTTCCAGTGGCTGTGTTCCAAAGTAAGCATGTTGCAGTGTGTTTATGTGTTTTGGTGTTTTGTGTGCTCTACTGCCTGTACTCCAGTTTCTGTGTGTTTGGGTCAGAGTATCTTAATGTCTGTATGTTTCACTAAGGATGTCCCTGTGTCAGCATGGTGTCGTATGTCTGAGTTTCAGTGTTTCTGTGTGCCTCGGAGACTATATTCCTGTGTCTGTATGTCCTAGTGTTTATGTGTCACAGAATTTGTAGGTTTAAGTGTCTGCAACCAGTGTTTGTATATCTCATGGTCTATATGCTTTCTGGTGTCTGTACCTCCCAGTTTCTGAGAACCTCAGCGTTTGTGTGTTCCATTACCTATGCATTGCAATGTCTATGTGTGTCAGTGTCTGTATGTCCCAGCGGTCATTTGTCTCTGCCTGTGCACCTTGTTTCCCTGTGCTTGAATGTCCCAGTGACTTGTTCCTCAGTGTCTCTACATCCAAATGTCTATGTGTCTCAGGGGCTGTGTCCCAGTGTTTATACTCCCACCCCTCACGTATCTGTCTATATCTCAGTGTTATGTATCCTAGTGCCTGTGAACCTCAGTGTCTATAAATCCCAATTTCTGCCTCTACCCCTGCCTGTGCATCAGTGTCTGTGTCAAAAATGACTGTGTGTCACAGTGTCTGTATATTTCCCAGTGTCTGCAGGTCATAGTTTCTCTCTACACTAATGTCTGCGTGTCCCCAGTATCTGTTTATGTCTTAGTGACTGTACATTCTAGGGTCTGTGTGTCTTGGTGTCTGTGCATGTTCCAGTGTCTGCATCCCTCAGTTTCTATATGTCCCAGTTTGTGTAACTTGACCATTTGCATGTTACATGTGTCTATTAGTTTCAGTGTTTCTGTGTACTTCAGTATCTATAACCCAGTGTCTGTGTATCACAAAGTCTGTATGGGCCAGTTCTGTGTAGCCCCATGGCTGTATGTGTCACTGCCTGTGTAAGCCTCTACAACTCTATGTCCCAGGGTGTGCTCCAGTTTCTGTATGTCCCGATGCCACTGCACTTCAGTGTATGCATATTCCAGTATTTGCTTGTTCCACTATTTGTGTGTCTCAGTGTTTTTGTCTGTCCTTGTGACCGTGTGCCTCAGTGCCGGTATCCTGTCGTCTGTGTGTCCCAGTATTGGCATGCTACTGTGTGTCTCTGAGTTTCTGCTTCTGTGTGCTTCAGTCTTCATACGCCGGCTTCCTTGTGTCTCAAAGGTGTGTGTATCCCAGTGTGTGTGTCCATCTCAGGTTCTATGTGTCCCTCTGTGTATCCCAGTGTCTGTATGTACCGGTAACTCTGTGGCAGTGTCTGGTCCCATTATCTCTGTGTGCCAGCATCTCTGTGTGCTCTGACATCTATTCTAGTGTCTGTGTGTTAGTGTATGTGTTCTAGTGTCTGTGTGTTTGTGTGTATACCTGTGTCTCTCTGTGTATTAGTGGTTGCCCATGTTTCTTCATGGCTGTGTGTTTCTTAATATTTATATGAGCAAGTGTCCAGCTGCGTTCCCGTGTCTGCATATTTCATTTTCCCAAGGTTTCTGTGTCCCAGCGCCTCTGTGCTCTGGTGTCTGTGACTTCCATTTTATATTGTGGTCCAGTATCTGCATGTCTTTGACCTCCTGTAAGTCTGTGAGTTTCTGTGTCCTATTCTTCACACATCCCTGTGTTGTACATGCTATTAGTCTCTGTTTCAGCATCTGTATACCACCATCTCTGAGTGTCCCTGAGTCTCTGCCTGTATTCTGTGTCTTCTATGTTCTTGTCTCTGTGCGTCCCTCATCACTGTGTTTTAGTGTCTGTGCATCCTTGTCTTTGAAGGTACTTGAGTTTCTGCATATCCAGAGCCTCTTCAATCTAGTGTCTGTGTCTTCCTGTCTCTGTGTACCCACAGATCTCTGTGTCTCAGTGTCTGAGAAACCAACAGCTCTCTCTGAGTGTTTGTACATCCCTTCTTCTGTGCATCACTGAGTTTAGTGTATTCTTGATTCTTTACATGTCCTTGAATCTTTGCATGTTCCCAAGTCTTTACGTGTACTTGAGTCATCGTGCATCCTTGAGTCGGCGTGTCCCTAAGTCATTACATGTCCCTGAGTCTTAGCTTGTGAACTAGCATCTGTGCATCTCTGTATCTGGATGCCCATGAGGCTCTGTGTTCCAGGGCAAGTGTCTCGGAGTTTCTATCTCTGTGCATCCCCAAGTCCTCGCATATCCCTGAACCACTGTGAGCCTCAGGAAGTGTGTCTCAGGGTCTCTGCATTCCTGCATCTGGGTGTCTCGAGCCTCTGTGTTGCAGTGTCTGCGCTCCTGGATCTGCATAAGCCTTCTTCCATGTACCTTTTGTTGGTGAGTCTCTGAGTCTGCATCTCTGGGACTTTGTTCTCCATGTCTGTGATTTGGTATTTACTGCCATTCCCCATTTACTTCCCCCAGTTTGGGCCAATGTCCCTGCACTTGTTTCTTGATGTTGCTGTGACAGCGTCTTAAGTTCTTCTGTGACTCAATACCCCTATTTCTCAATTCCTGCATCATCTTCTCTAGGTTCCCATGGCTGTGTCCTTGTTTCTATGTGTCTATTTTCCATGTGTCTATTTCCTCTCTGCATCGTTTCTCTTACCTTTTTGCTGTGACCCTGCTTTTGTTTTGATCTGACTCACCACCTCCGTGTTCCTGCCTTGCTGCTTGTGTCTAGTGTCTGATCAATGTCTTTTTTTCTAAGTTTCTATTTAAATTCCAGTTTGGTAACATACTGTGTAGTATTACTTTCAGGTGTACAATATAGTGATTCAACACTTCCATACATCACCGGTGCTTATCACAAAAAGTGCTCTCCTTAATCCCCATCACTTATATAACCCACCCCCACCTCCTGGTAATCATCAGTTTGTACTCTATAGTGAAGAGTCTGTTTCTTGGTCTGTCTGTCTGTCTCTCTCTCTCTCCCTCCTTCCTTTTGTTCATTTGTTTTGTTTCTTAAATTCCACATGAGTGAAATCATACGGTGTTTGTCTTTCTCAGACTGACTTATTTCGTTTAGCATAATGCTCGGTTGCCCCATCCATGTCATTGCAGATGGTAAGATTTCACTTTTATGGGTGAGTAATATTCCAATATATATGTATACCACATCTTCTTTATCCACTCATCAGTCGATGGACGCTTGGGCTGTTTCCATAAGTTGGCTATTGTAGATAATGCTGCTATAAATATTGGGGTGCATATATCCCTTCAAATTAGTATCTTTGGATTTCATGGGTAAATACCTAGTAGTGCACTAGATGGATTATAAGGTAGTTACCCTTTTAACTTTTTGAGGAAACTGTATACTGTTTTCCAGAGTAACTGTACCAGTTAGCATTCCCACTGACAGTGTAAGAGGGTTCCCCTTTCTCTGCATCCTCGCCAACACCTGCTATTTCCTGTGTTCTTAATTTTAGCCATTCTGACAGGTGTGAGGGTGTAGCTCATTGAGGTTTTCATTTGTATTTCCCCGACGATGCGTGAGGTTGAGCATCTTTCATGTGCCTGTTAGCCATCTGGATGTCTTCTTTGAAAAAAAAAATGTCTGTTCATGTCTTCTGCCTATTTTTTTTAAACTGGATCATTTGCTTTTTGAGTGTGGAGATTTATAAGTTCTTCATAGGTTTTATTTACTATTTTACTATTACTATTTTACTATTTTACTATTTATTTACTATTTTACTATTTTTACTAAGCCTTTATCAGAGATGCCATTTGCAAATATCTTCTCCTATTTTGAAGGTTGCTTTTTAGTTTTGTTGATTGTTTCCTTTGCTGGTCAGAAGTGTTTTATCTTGAAGAAGTCCCAATAGTTTATTTGTGCTTTTGTTTCCCTTGCATCAGAAGACATATCTAGTAAGAAGTTGTTATGGCCAATGTCAGGGAGGTTACTGCCTGTGTTCTCCTGTAGGATTTTGATGGATTCCTGTCTCACATGGAAGTCTTTCATCCATTTTGTGTATGGTTTGAGAAAGTGCTCCAGTTTCATTCTTTTGCATGTTGCTGTCCAGTTTTTCCAACACCATCTCTTGAGGAGACTCTCTTTTTCCCATTTGATATTCTTTCCTCCTTTGTTGAAGATTGGTTGACCATGTAGTTGTGGGTCCATTTCTGGGTTTTTAATTTCAGTCCCATTGATCTATGTGTCTGTTTTTGTGCCAGTCCCATATTTGCTCTATCACTACAGTTCTGTACTACAACTTGAAGTCCACAATTGTGATGCCTCCAGCTTTGCTTTGCTTTTTCAAGATTGCTCTGGCTCTTTGGGGTCTTTTGTGGTTCCATACAAATTTTAGGACTGTTTGTTCTAGCCCTGTGAAAAATGCTCTTGGAATTTTGATAGGGATTGCATTAAATGTGTAAATTGCTTTGGGTAGTATAGATATTTCAACAATATGTGTCCTTCCAATCCATGAACACAGAAAGTATTTCCATTTCTCTGTGTCCTCTTCAGTTGCTGTCATTAGTGCTTCATAGTTTTCAGAGTGCAGGTCTTTCGTGTGTTCCGTTAGGCTTATTCCTAG
Organism: Martes martes; assembly: GCF_963455335.1. Lineage (NCBI taxonomy): Eukaryota > Metazoa > Chordata > Mammalia > Carnivora > Mustelidae > Martes > Martes martes. The sequence continues at coordinate 44,748,988 of NC_137897.1, forward strand.
GTATCTTGTGCTTTTTGGTGCAATTGTAAATGGGGACAATTCCTTGATTTCTCTCTCTGCTGATTCATTACTGGTGTATAGAAATGCAACAGATTCCCATATATTGATTTTTTTTTTTATGTCCTGTGACTTGACTGAATTCGTGCATGAGTCCAAGCAATCACTGGGGGGGAGTCTCTTGGGTTTTTGATATCGAGTATCATGTCTTTTGCAAATAGCGAAAGTTTTACTTCTTGACGATTTGGATATCTTTTATTTCTTTTTGTTGTCTGACAGCTGTGGCTAGGACATCCCATACTATGTTAAATAACAGTGGTAAGAGTGGACACCCCTGTCTTGTTCCTGACTGAAGAAGGAAAGCCCTCAGTTTTTGCCCATGGAGGATTATATCAGCTGTGGGTTTTTCATATATGGTCTTTAGTATGTTCAGGTATGTTCCCTCTACTCAGCTGATGGTGTTTTTCATGAATGGATGTCTTACTTTATCAGATGCTTTTTCCGCATCTATTGAGAGGACCATATGTTTCTTATCATTTCCTTTATTAATGTGGTGTATCACGTTGGTTGACTTGCAAATACTGAACCACTCTTGCAGCCCAGGAATAAATCCCACTTGATCCTGGTGAATGATTCTTTTAATGTACTGTGGGATTGAATCTGCTAGTATTTTCTTGAGAATTGTTACATCCGTATACATCAGGGATATGGGCGTGTAGTTATCCTTTTTTTTTCCTGGAGTCTTTGACTGGTTTTGGAATCGGGGTAATGCTGACCTCATAGAATGGACTTGGAAGTTTTTCTTCCATTTCTATTTTTTGGACTAGTTGAAGAAGAATAGGTATTAAGTCTTCATGTTTGGTAGAGTTCCCTTATGAGGCTATCTGGCCCTGAACATTTGTTTGTTGGGAGATTTTTTATTACTGATTCCATTTCTTTGGTGGTTATTGGTCTGTTTGAGTTTTCTATTTCTTCCAGTTTCAATTTTGGTAGTTTATATGTTTCTAGGAATTTATCCATTTCTTCCAGGTTGTCCAGTTTGTTGTCATATTGTTTTTCATAATATCCTCTTACACTTACTTGTATTTCTGTGGGGTTGGTTGTCATTTCTCCTCTCTCATTTGTGATTTTATCTATTTGGGTCCTTTCTCATTTCCTTTTTATAAGTCTAGATAAGGGTTTACCAATTTTATTGATTTTTTTTTCAAAGAACCATCTCCTCATTTCATCGATCTCTTCTACTGTTTCTTTAGATTCTAGGTCAGTTATTTCTGCTCTAATCTTTATTATCTCCCTTCTTCTGCCAGCTTTAGGCTTTGTTTGTTGTTCTTTCTCCAGCTCCTTTAGGTGTAAGGTTAGGCTGTTTATTTGAGATTTTTCTTGCTTCTTAAGGTAGGCCTGTATTGCTATATACTTCCCTCTTATGACCACTTTTGCCACATCCCAAAGGTGCAGAACTGTCATGTTTTCATTTTCATTTGTTTCCATGTATTTTAAAAATTTCTTATTTAATTTCCTGGTTGGTCCATTCACTGCTTAGGAGCATGCTGTTTAACCTCCATCTATCTGTGGTCTTTCCAAATGTTTTCTTCTGGTTGACTTCAAGTTTCATACTGTTGTGATCAGAAAAGATGCATGGTATGATCTTGATCATTTTGGCACTTCTTGAGACCTGATTCGTGACCCAATATGTGAGCTATTCTGGAGAATGTTCCATGTGCACTCCACAAGAATGTGTATTCTGCTGTTTGTGATGAAATGTCCTGAATATATCTGTTAAGTCCGTCTGGTCCAGGGTGTCATTCAAAGCCAGTCTTTCCTTGTTGATCTTCTGCTTAGGTGATCTGTCCATTGCTATAAGTGTAGGGGTGTTAAAGTCTCCTACTATTACTGTATTATTATCAATGAGTTCCTTTGTGTTTGTTGTTAATTGTTGTATATATTTGGGTGCTCCCAAGTTGGGGGCATAAATATTTACAACTGTTAGCTCTTCTTGATGGATAGTCCCCTTTACTATGACATAGCGCCCTTCTTCATCTCTTGTTACAGTCTTTGGTTTAAAATGTAGTGTGTCTGATATAAGTATCAGACTTTCTTTGGATGTCCATTTGCATGATAAATGTTTCCCCATCCCCTCACTTTCAATCTGAAGGTGTCTCGAGGTCTACAATGAGTCTCTTGTAGACAGCACATAGATGGGTCTTGGGGTTTTATCCATTCTGACACCCTATGTCTTTTGATTGGAGCATTTCATCCATTTATGTGCAGACTAATTATTCATACATATGTATTTGGTGCCCTTTTGTTGCTTGTTTTGTCATTGTTTCCGGACATTTCCTCTGTTCCTTTCTTGTCTTTGTCACTTTTGGTCTTCCCTTCCCACTCGAAGTGTCCCCTTTAATACTTCTTGCAGGGTTGTTTTAATGGTCACAATCTCCTTTGGTTTTTGTTTGCCTGGGAAACTCTTTATCCCTCCTTCTATTCTGAATGATAGCCTTGCTCAATAGAGAACTCTTGGCTGCACATTTTTCCCATTCAGCATGTTGAATAAATCATGCTACTCCTTCCTGGCCTGCCAAGTTTCTGTGGAGAGATCCACTGCTAGCTGGATGGGTCTTCCCTTGTAGGTTAGGGGTTTCTTTTGTCTTGCTGCTTTGGGGATTTTTTTTCTTCATCACTATCTTTTGCAAATTTCACTACAATATTGTCTTGGTGTTGGCCTGCTTTTGTTGATTTTGTTGGGAGTTCTCTGTGGCCCCCAGAACTGGATGTCTGTTTCCTTCCCCAGATTAGGGAAGTTTGGGGCTATTAATTCCTCAAATAAACCTTCTGTCCCCCTTTCTCTCTTCTTCTTCTGGGACTTCTATGATATGAATGTTATTATGTTTGATGGAGTCACTGAGTTCCCTCAGTCTACTGTTGTGATCCAAAATGTTTCCTTCTCTTTTTTGCTCAGCTTTATTGTTTTCCATAATGCTATCTTCTATATCACGTAGTCATTCCTCTGCTTCTTCCATCCTTGTGCTCATTACATCCAGTCAGTTTTGAATCTTAGTTCTTGAATTTTTCATTTTGGCTAACTTTTATGGCTGCACTAAGGGTCTCCCTGAGGTCTTCCAAGCTTTTCTCAAGCCCAGCTAGTGTCCTTATGATTATTGCTTTAAATTTTGGGTCATGTATATTACTTATATCTGTTTTGATTAGATCCCTGGCCATGACCTTTTCTTATTCTTTCTTTTGGGGTGAATTCCTCCATCTTAGCATTTTGCTTAGGTTTCTGTCTTCTTCTGCATGTTAGAAAAGCCTGCTGTGGTTCCTGCTCCTGCAAGTAATGGTTTTACAGAGAAGGGTTCATATAAGGTCCAGGGCCTGGTGCTTCAGGAAGTGTCTCTGTCATGTGCTGTGTGCCCTCTGGGGCTGTGTTTTGGCTGCTCTATCCCTCAGGCCAGTGGTCTGCAGAGGTTCTCCTTGCCTGCAGTGGGGGATGTTTGGACCTTGGCCAGAGTGTGGCGAGTTTTAATTAGCTGTGTTCCGGTCTGCTTGTTAAAAGGGACCTGATGCTTTTTCCACTAGAACGGAACATTTACAGAATTCTGTGGTCCGTAGACATCCTGTGCGCAGGGGCTTCCATTGGTCTTCTGGGGACGTGTCCCACTGAGCTGGTCTTTAAGCACACTTGCCCAAGAATGGCAGTAGTGTCGGCAGAGCACAGGGAGGCAGGACTTGGTAGAAGCAGGTAAGGCAACCGGTGTTGGCACTATGGTGTTTACTGAAGTTAGTTTATGCTGAGGGGCAGGACAGAGAAATGGTGCCAGCCAGCCCCTTTGTCCTCAGAGACAGGAGTCTGAGAGCCCATGCCTGCTGCTCTCAGGACAGCACTTTCAGAGGAGCGAATGATCTCCCCTTATGCATCCCAGGCTTTTTTTTTTTTTTTTTCCAGATCACTGCTTCCACACTGTCTGTCTCTGGGTTGCTTGTCTGCCTGGAGCAGTGCAGTGCGCCTTGGGCTCTATCTCAGCCACACCTGATGACTTTTAAAATTCCAAACCTCAGGGACCTGGTGTGGCAGGGACCCATGCTGGTCCTCTGGGGAAGAGTGTCACAGTGCTGGGACTGATGCAGGTGTGACCCGGAAGGGCAGTCATGCCAGAGCACAGGGGCATGGGATTTGGAGCAACGCAGGCTAAACAGCCAGTGTCTGGGTTCGCTGCCCTCAGCAGGTGTCTCTGCACCTATGCTGAAGGGCTGGGGAGAGAAGTGGTGCCTGCCAGTTCTTTTGTCCCCAGAGAGGCCATGCCACCTTTTGTGGATGTGCTCCAAAAATGTACAAATAGTCCCTCCCCATGCTCCTGAGATGATCCACAGATCGTACAGTCTGTCCCAGGGTTGCTTGCCTGTCAATGGCTTTGGAGAAGTGTTCTCTTCATGCATATCCCTGTGTGCTCCACTCTTTCTTGCCTTTCTCTGCAGCCAGGGCACCCTCCCCTCCGCAGCTGCCATACCCCCTTCTCTCCACAAACCACATCTCTGTATTTCCTACCTTCCTCAGTGTGGCCTCTTCTCTCCCTCTAGCGGCGTAGTCTGTTCTATCAAACCTCAGGTTGATTTCTTGGGTATTCAGAATGATTTGATAGTTATCTAGCTGTGTTCAAAGGATGAGGCAATTCTAGGGTCCTCCTACTATGCTGCCATCTTAGGTCTCCCATCAGCGCCTTAGAGTTTACAGGGAACATCTCTTTTACCTTTATGGTTAGGTTTATTGCTGGGTATCTTACAGTTTTTCCTGCAAGTGTAAATGGGATCGATACCTTGATTTCTCTTTGTGCTCCTTCATTATTGATGTATAGAAGTGCAACAGAGTTCTGTATGGTTGATTTTGTACCTGCAACTTTACTGAATTTGTGCATCAGTTCTAGCAATTTTTTGATGGAGTCTTTTAGGTTTTCTGTATTACACCATGTCATCTGCAAATAGTGAAAGTTATACTTCCTCTATCCTGGTTTGGCGGCTTTTTATTTCTTTTTGTTGTCTGATTGTTGTGGCTAGCACTTCCAAAACTATGTCAAATAACAGTGGTGAGAGTGGACATCCTTGTCTTGTTCCTGATTGTAGAGGAAGAGCTCTCCGTTTTTGCCCATTGAGGATGACAGTGGCTGTGGGCTTTTTGTATTTGGCCTTTATTAGGTTATGTTCCCTCTACCTTAGTTTGTTGAGAGTTTTTGTAATGAACGGATGTCCTACTTTGTCAAATGCTTTTTGTGCATCTGTTGAGAGGATCATATGGTTCTTCGCCTTTCTTTTATTAATGTGGTGTATCACATTGATTGATTTGCAAAAAGTGAAGCATGGTCACAGCTCAGGATTAAGTCCCACTTGATCACGGTGAAAGATTCTTTTAATGTATTTTTGGATTAGGTTTGCTAGTATTTTCTTGAGAATTTTTTGCACCCGTGTTCATCAGGGATATTGGCCTGTAGCTCTCTTTTTTGCTGGAATCTTTGTCCAGTTTTGGTATCAGGGTAGTGCTGGCTTCATACAATGAATGAGGAAGTGTTCCTTCCTTTTCCATTTTCTAGAATTGTTTGAGAAGAATAGGTATTAAGTCTTCTTTAAATGTTTGGTAGAATTCCCTTGTGAAGCCGTGTGGCCCTGGACTCTTGTTTGTTGGAAGTTTTTTTTTTTGCTTGTTTGTCTGTTTGTTTTATTACTGATTCAATTTCTTTGCTGGTAATCAGTCTGTTCAAATTGTCTGTTTCTTTCTGTTTCAGATTTGGTAGATAATATATATTTTTTAACATCTTAATTTTGATTTTATTTTTTTCAGTGTTCCAAGCTTCATTGTTTATGCACCACACCCAGTGCACCACACAATATATGCCCTCCTCAATACCCACCACCAGGCTCACCCATCCCCCCATCCCCCTCCCCTCCAAAACCCCAAGTTTGTTTCTCAGAGTCTACAGTCTCTCATGACTCATCTCCCCCACCGACTTCCCCCAATTCACTTTTCCTTTCCTTCTCCTAATGTCCTCCATTTTATTCCTTATGTTCCACAAGTAAGTGAAACCATATGATAATTGTCTTTCTCTGCTTGACTTATTTCACTCAGCATAATCTCCTCCAGTCCCGTCCATGTTGATACAGAAGTTGGGTATTCATCCTTTCTGATGGCTGTGTAATATTCCATTGTCTATGTGGATCATATCTTCTTTATCCATTCGTCTATTGAAGGGCATCTTGGCTCTTCCCACAGTTTGGTGACTGTGGACATTGCCGCTATGAACATTGGAGGTACATATGGCCCTTCTTTTCACTACATCTGTATCTTTGGGTAGATTGTATGTTTTTAAGAATTTATCCAGGTTGTTTTTCTAGGTTGTTGGTATATTGTTTTTTTTTATTTATAATATTCTCTTATAATTGTCCATATTTCTGTGGTGTTGGTTGTCATTTCTCCTCTCTCAACTGTGACTTTATTTATTTGGATCCTTTCTCATTTCTTTTTTATGAAAGTCTAGATAGGGGTTTACTGACTTTATTAATTTTTTCAAAGAACCAGCTCCCGGTTTCATTGATCTGCTCTATTGGTTTGTTGTTGTTGTTGTTGTATCTATGTCATTTAAATCTGTTCTATTATTTCCTTCCTTCTGCTGATTTTAGGCTTTGTTTGTTGTTATTTTTCCAGCTCCCTTAAGTATAAGGTTAGGTTGTTTATTTGAGATTTTTCTTGCCTATTAATGTAGGCCTGTATTGCTATATACTTCCTTCTTATGACCACTTTTACTGCATCCCAAAGGTTTTGCACTATCGTGTTTTCATTTTCGTTTGTTTCCATGTATTTTTTTAGTTTCTTGACCCATTCACTCATAAGTAGCATGTTGTTTAACCTTCATGTACTTGTGATCTCTCCATTTTTTTTTCCTTCTGGTTGACCTGTGGTTTCATAGTGTTGTGGTCGGCAAAGGTGCATGGTATGATCCCAATCATTTTGTATTTGTTGAGGCATGATTTGTGACCTAGTATGTGATCTATTCCAGAGAATGTTCCATGTGCACATGAAAAGAATGTGTATTCTGCTGTTTTAAGAGGAAATGTTCTGAATACATCTGTAAAGTCCCTCTAGTCCAGTGTGTCATTCAAAGCCGTTGTTTTCTTGTTGATTCTCTGCTTAGATGATCTGTCCATTGCTGTAAGTGGAGTGTTGAAGTCCCTTACTATTATTGTGTTACTGTCAATGAGGTCCTTTATGTTTGTTATTAATTGTTTCATTGGGGCTCCTGTATTGGGTACATAAATGTTTCCAATTGTTAGATCTTCTTGCTGTATTGTCCCCTTTATTATGAATCGTGTCATTCTTCTCTTGTTACAGTCTGGTTTAAAGTCTACTTGGTCTGATATGAGAATCAATATGCTGGCTTTCATTTGACATTCTTTCATGTGAAAAATGTTTCTCTAGCCCCTCACTTTCAATCTGCAGGTGTCTTTAGGTCTGAACTGTGTCTCTTGTACAAAGTATATAGATGAGCCTCATTTGTTTTTTGGTTTTTTTTTTTTCTCTCATCCACTCTGACACCCTGTGTCTTTTAATTGGACCATTTAGTCCATTTACACTCAGAATAATTATTCATAGGTATGTACTTATTGCCAATTTGTTACTTGTTTTTGTCATTTCTGGAGATTTTCTTTGATCCTTTCTTGTCATTATCACTGTTCATCTCTCTTTTGCAAAGAGTTCCTTTAGTACTTCTTCCAGGGCTGTGTTATTGGTCATGATATCCTTTAGTTTTTGTTTGTCTGGGCAACTCTGTATCTTTCTTTCTATTCTGATAGCCTTGCTGTAGAGTATTCTAGGTGGCAGATTTTTCCATTCAGCTCTTTGAATATATGATGCCACTCCCTTCTGGCTTACCACATTTCTGTTGAGAAATCTGCACCTAGCCTGATGTATCTTCCTTTGTAAGTTAAGGGATTCTTTTGTCTTGCTGCTTTTAACATTTTAAACTTATCACTCTATTTTTCAAATGTAATTACAATATGTCTTGGTGTTGGCCTGCTTTTGTTGATTTTGATGGGAGTTCTCTGTGTCTCCTGGTTCTGAATGGTTGTTTTCGTCCCCAGATTGGGGAAGTTTTTAGCTATTATTTTCTCAAATAAACTTCCTGTCCCTTTTTCTCTCACTTCCTCTCCTGGGATTCCTATGATACAAGTGTTATTATGTTCGATGCTGTCGCTGAGTTCCCAAAGCCTTTTCTCATGATCCATAGTTCATCTTTCTCTCTTTTGTTCAGCTTCACTATATTCCGTCATTCTATCTTTATACCACTCAATCATTCCTCTGCTTCTTCCATCCTTGTGGTCATTCCATCCAGCCGGTTTTGAATCTCAGTAATTGTCTTTTTCATTTCTGTCAGGTTGGCTTTTAACTCTTTTATCTCTGGGGTAAGAGTCCCCTGAACTCTTCCACTCTTTCCCTAGCCCAGTGAGTATCCTTATGCTTGTTGCTTTAAATTCTCCCTCACTCATGTTACTTATATCTGTTTTGCTTCAATCTCTGGCCACGACCTTATCTTGGTGGTGTTTTGTTTGTTTGTTTGTTTGTTTGTTTTTGCATTTGGGATGAATTCCTCCATGTAACATTTTGTCTAGGTCTCTGCCTTCATCTGTATGTGAGAATAGATAGCCAGTTATGATTCCTGCTTCTGAGAGCAATGGCTTTATGAAGAAGAGGTCATGTAGTGTCCAGGGCCTGGCACTTCAGTGAGTGTCTCTGGTGTGTGTTGTGTGCACTCTGCTGGAGTGTTTTGGCTGATCTATCCTTCAGGGTAGTTGTCTGCGGAGGCTCTCTCTGCCTGCAGTGGTCAGTGTGTGGTCCTTTGCCAGAATGTGGTGAGTTTTAAGTAGGTGTGCTCTAGCCTGCTTGTTAGATGAGACCTGATACTACCTGAACTGGAACTGAAGCCCTGAAGAACTCTCTGGCTGGGAGATGTGGTGTGGGCAGGGGTTTCTCCTGGTCTTCTGGGAAGGGGCCCTCTGCACTGGGACTGGAGCAAGTTTGACTGAGAAGGATAGTCTCTCCAGTGTGCAGGGGTGTGGGGCTTGGTGTAAGCAGGTTAGGCAGCCAGTGTGGGTGCTGTGTTGCTTCCTGCAGGTGGCTCTGTGTTTATGCTGTGTGTCAGGGGAGGGAAATAGCTCCATTGAGCCTCTTTGTCCCCAGAGCAGCATCTCCACGAATACTGGCTCTCAGGGACACACTAGGAGAAGAACAAACAAACCCTCCCACTGTGTGTCCCAGGTGCTTCTCAGATCACTGTTTCCACACTGTCTGCCTTCAGGTCCTTTGCCTGCCTTCTCTTCAGGAGCAGGGCAGTGCCCTCCAAGTCTATTCCAGCCAAGCCCACTGACCTCTAGAACTCCAGCCTTTAAGCCCCCTTGGTTGCAAGAACTCATGAAATTCAGCCACTCTCGTTTTCCAGGCCAGTGGCTTTGGGGATGCATTCTCTTTATGCATTCCCCTGCATGCTCCTCCCTCTTACCCTTCTCTGTGACCACAGCTCCCTCCCCTCTGCAGCACCCAGGATTCTTTTCTCCCTTAATCCATGGCTCCCCACTTCCTTACCTTTTTTGATGTGGCCTCTTTTCTCCCTTTAGTTGTGGAGTTTGTTCTGTCAGTCTTCAGGTGTCTTTCTGGGGTATTTAGGATGATTTGATAATTATCTAGTTCTGATTGTGTGCGAGGTGAGCACAGCATTCCCCTACTCTGCTGTCATTTTGTCTTCTCCTACTCATGGCTTTTTTATTTTTGAGCCACTCTCTGTGTCCCTGTGCCTGATTCACTGTCCCCATCTCTTCATTTTGGGCCTTGCCTGCCTATTTGTATGTTTCTATTTCTGGGTATCCCCAGGTTTATTTTTTTTTTCCCAGGTTTATTTTTATTCTGTGTCTTTGCCTCCCTGTGTCTGTGGGTAGATTTCCTTGTCACTGTGTCTCTGCCCATTTGTTTATGTTCTGTGTGTCCGTTCCTATGTGTCTGGGTTTCTTTGTTCCTATCTTGATCCTTCCAGACATGATCCTGTGTATCTGTTCCCATTTCTACCTTGTATCCATATGGCTGTGTTTGTGGGTTCACATCCCCATGTCTACTTATTCTGGGATGTGTGTGTGTGTGTGTGTGTGTGTGTGTGTCTTTCTCTCACTCCTTTTCTAAATTCTTGTGTCCCTATGTCACAGTGTCTCTATTGTACCTGGGCCTCCAGCTTGCCTGTCTTTATGCTTCTCTGTTACCTAACCTAACCCTAACCCTTATGTCTTGGCTGGTGTTTGTCACAGTTTGGGTGTCTGCATTCCCATGCTTTTGTCACTGGATCTCTGACTATATAAATCTGTGCTCCAGTTTGACTCTTGGTGTGCTCCTCTGCATGTGCCCATGTCCTTGGGTCTTTGATACCAAGTCTTGGTATAAGTAACATCTCTGTTTCTATGCTTTTGTAGGTCTGTGGTCTTGTGTCTCTGTTTTCTTCTCCCATCCCCTATCCCATTTCTGTAAGTTACCATGTCAGCATGTCTCTATGCCTCTACTTCTTCAACCTTGGTGTATTGGGCTATGGTTTTGACCTATGTCTCCCTGGTTACTTCTGTGTCCCTGTGTCTCTATGTGTCACTGTGTGTCTCGTCTCCTCTGCTTTTGTGTCTGGGTCTTTGTGAATAATATCTCTGTCTCTCTCTCTTGCTCACGTTCTCTCTTCTTAAGACTTTATTATTTTTTTTTCAGTAGTTCAAGGAAAATTTTTTTATTTTTTCTTTTCGAATTTTTATTTAAATTCTAGTCAGTTAACATGCAGTGCAATATTGGTTTCAGGAATAGATTTCAGTGGTTCATCACTTACATACAACACCTAGTTTTTGTTTGTTTGTTTTGTTTTGTTTTTGAGGTAATCTCTACATCCCAACGTGGGGCTCGAACTCACAATCCTGAGATCAAGTGTCACGTGCTCTACTGAGTGAACCAGCCAGGAGCCCCAGAAAAACTACTTAAATGACTGAGGGAATTACAGATATTTGATGAAGTCTGGAGTGGTTGGGGGAGGGTGGGAAGGACATCTGAGCCAAGATCTAAGTTGTGATCTAGAATTTGAGTGGCAATGCAAAAGATGAGCATGGTAGACAGGGGCCAGGGTATGTAAGGTCAGAGCGGTTATCAAATAGAACAGCTTGAGAGCGGTCCCTTAGTGGAGATGGGGTTGAGGCAGGGCCCATTATGGAACGGAGAGGAGGCCAGGGTGGGGGGATGGATAGAGTTCAGAGAGTGAGTGGGAAAAAGTGAGGTCAGAGGGGTATAGGATAGAGAGCAAATCACGTAGGGCCTTGTCGGGTATAAAAAGAACTTTGGGCTTCATTCTAGGTAAGATGGGAAACTCTTGAGGGGGTTAAGTGGGAGCGGGACATGAAGCAGTCTTTGTTTTTAAATAATCCTTTTGCTGCTGAGGAAGAATGGCAAAAAAAAAAAAAGAAGAAAGGAAGGAAGAAAAGAAAGAAAGAAAGAAAGAAAGAAAGAAAGAAAGAAAGAAAGAGAAAGAAAGAAAGATATCCCGAGAGAGGGAGCAGGGAGACCAGTGAGGATACTGGAACAGTTTTCTAGGGTAGACATGATCGTAGTCTGCCCTAAGATAGTGACAGTTGGGGTGGTGAGAACTGGGTGCATTTGGCAAATATGTCAGAGGCAACATTGCCAAGAATTGAAGATGGATGGGATATTGGCGGGTGGTGAAGGAAAGGGGCATGTCAAGGATCTCATGCCCAAATTTGTATCCCTGTGACTTACTGCCACCACCAACTGGTTCTAATCCTGCCCTATAATGTCTCCCAAGAAATGTTGCTCTTCTTAGGAAGAGAGAACAATGGAGTGGTGGAGCACATTCAGTCTGCAACCAAATGATGTAGGCCCAAATCTCTTACTAGTTGTGTGACATGGAATAAGTTACTTCAGTTCTCTGCACTTCAGTTTCCCCATGAGTAAAATGCAGGTATCCACAGGTTGTGTGTGTGTGTGAGTGTGTGTATGTGTATTAAATGAGGGACTAAAAGAGCAATACATAGACAAGTACCTGCACATACGAAGGGCTAAAAAATGTTAACCTTTATTACTTCACAGTCTTTAGGAAATTTAAGGATAATTGTTATCATTTCCAATTTGTGTACCCCTCTCCTTAAGCAGGGCTGTATATAGAGCACAAAAGAACTAATCAGACCTGCCTTACCCAGTGATGCCTCCACTTAGAACCCTGTATTCCTACCCTGTTTGGGAAACATGAGCAATTCTCTTGCCCAAGAAAGCAAATGTCAAAACCACAGCTTGATCAGTTTCTTTCTGTTTCGCTTTCCCAGTCTTAATATCCCTCCTCTCTCAGGGCCTCTAATTCTGTGCTTAGGTTCTAAGGCCCAGAGAGGTTAAGTAGCTGATTCAAAGTCTCAAAGCAAGCAAACTGGCAACTGTCATCACTAGAATCTGCAGAAGCTTTGTACATTCCTAGTTCCCAGAGCTCTCCATTCATACCTCCTCCTCATGGCTTGACCTCTTGCCCGTGGCACTCATCATCTTCATCAGGAGTGAGGAAGGTATAGAAAGCTGGTGGGTTCAAGGACTCCATGGTCATGGACTCCACCATTGACTCAGACAGCAGCTCTAGCTCCTCAGGGAGATGGAGCAGGCTGGCCACCTCAGGGAGGATGCTAGAAGGCAGCAAGACTGGCACGTTTGGGGGCTGCCTTCTGGCATAGGCCTGGAGCTGCTGGAGAGGCCCATTGTTGGGACTTCTGACACAGGTAGTCCCAGAATTTGCCTGGTGTTTTGGGGCCCCAGCAGCAGATCCTGCTGAAGCCAGAGCTTTCTCAGGGCAGCAGAAAGGGCAAGGTGGAGTCAAAGGGAATTGGGAGGGGTGCTCCAAAGACAGAGGTGGTCATGGTCTTGCTGGGACTTGCGGGACTTGAGGTTGTGCTTGTGAATGTGTTTGGATCCTGAGGAGGTAGGGGCATTGGTCTGGCAGGTCTGGGGGGGTAACGGGGTTTTGGGTTTATTGGGGATTGGGGTCCTAGGTTTGGAAAATGATAAGTTTGGGTAATGTGGGGGAGTTGGGGTATTAGAGTTAAGAGGTGTTGGGACCGGGGCGCCTGGGTGGCTCAGTGAGTTATAGCCTCTGCCTTCGGCTCAGGTCATGATCTCAGGGTCCTAGGATCGAGCCCGGCATCGGGCTCTCTGCTCAGCGGGGAGCCTGCTTCCTCCATCTCTCTCTGCCTGCCTCTCTGCCTACTACTTGTGATCTCTGTCTGTCAAATAATTAAATGGGATCTTTAAAAAAAAAGAGAGAGAGAGAGGTGTTAGGATTTTAGGGATGTTAGGTTAAGAGGATGCTGGGTTTAGGGTGTGACAGATTGTTTGGGGTCTTGTGAGCAGGAACCTTTGGTCTAGTTTTGTGATAGGTGTTTGAAGATCTGAAGCATGGAGATTGGCCTGTGGCAAGGTTTTGGGTGGCTGTGATGTGAGTACCCCAAGTTGGGAATGTGATAGAGCATCCAGTTTGGGTTGTGATGGAACACCAGGTTTGGAGGACAGTGCAATATCATGTTTCACAATGCCAGCTTTGGGCTGGGATGGGGTGCCAGGATTCAGAAGTGGGACTTGTGTCTTGGCAGTCATGGGTAATAGGGTACCAGGATTCTGGTGTGATGGCACGCTGGGCTTCAGAAGCAATAGGGCACCAGAGTTTGAGGGCCCAAAGGCAGCAGTTGTTGTTCTGAGAGTTGGCTGAACCAAAGTGCCAGAATCCTGTTGTGTAGGATTTGGGGATTTGGGGTGTGCTGGGGTGGATAGGGTACTTAGTGTCCTGAGCCAGTGGCTCCAACTCCTTGGAACTGGACATAATTTCTGTAGAAGCAGGAGCCATTGAGGATAAGTAGGACCTTGGTTTCACAAGCCCTAATTTGGGAGAGACCTTGGGTAACAAGGCTGACTGGGCTGTGCCTGTCCCGAGGCCAGGTCTGCTGGTGGATGAAGGCATAATGGTGCCTAGTACAGCTGCAGTGGAAATCTGTGATCTGACCTTCCCACTTGCCTCCTTGGGCTGCACCATGACCAGTGAAGTCAGAGGTGTGACAACATTGTATTCAGGGGACAGGTTGAGGACATTGGTGGCCAGCAGGCGACGAGTGGTAGTGTCACAGGCTTGGAAGCATCCCTCAGCAACTCTCCACTGGTGGTGTAGGCCCAGAGGCAGCAGGTGAAGTGGGCTACATTGTAGGCCCACTCCCCTGGGACACCAGAGTTCTTCTGGCTCTGCTGGTGGCTGCCTCACTGTGGCAGGCCACAAGAAGCTGACTCTTGGGGCCACAGGCTGCCAGGTGGATGCCAAGTTCCTGCTTTCCTACCTGCCTGCCTGCGCCTGTCCTGCCACCACCAAAATTTTGAGCCACCAAATAACGGGGAAAAGGTCCAAGGGGAGGCCCCAACCAAGCCTCCCAGGTAGTCCAGATGCACGTCTGCCAGCAAGGAATGGAGATCTCCTCATAGAGGCCCTTCAGCTGTAGGGCTGCATCAGTGCCCTCATACATACACCAGGCTGCTTCCTGGTTCTCCAGGGGCAGGTGACACAGCAATGGGAAGTCAGCCTCATCCCTGAAGGCCAAACTAAAAAGGGACACCCTGTTGCCCAGTGCCTGACAGATGTTGGAGAGGATCACCCTAGGGGTCATCACACTGGCTGTGGGCTCCCCATCTGTCAGGAAGATGATGAGATGGATCCTCCCCACATTGCAGCCCCGACCAGTCTCCTGATTGCTGTGGTTTAGCAATGCTATGCTGTAGCAGAGCTGCACTGATGTTGGTCCCTAATTGGGAAGCAGACCGTGAGACCATGTTTTCTAGTTATTTCTATCCCCATTGCAGACACCTCAGACACCTCACCAACCTCTCAGGCTCAGTCATTTCTCATCTTTGCTCAGACTGTTTCTGCTGCTTATCCTTCCCAACACCCCTGCCCCCACACGGGTTCCCTGAGATCTGACAGTGGGGCCCACACGTCCTTGGCTTTTATCATTCCCTGTCTCAGACTACGATTTGCCTCTTTCCTGGGGGGATATCTTTTTTTTTTTATTTTTTTATTTTAATAAACATATAATGTATTTTTATCCCCAGGGGTACAGGTCTGTGAATCGCCAGGTTTACACACTTCACAGCACTCATCATAGCACATACCCTCCCCAATGTCCATTTCCCCACCACCCTCTCCCATCCCCCCTCCCCCCAGCAACCCTCAGTCTGTTTCTTGAGATTGAGTCTTTTATGGTTTGTCTCCCTCCCAATCCCATCTTTTCATTTTTTCTTTTCCTACCTCCCCCCAACCCCCCCCGCCTTGCATCTCCACTTCCTCATATCAAAGAGATCATATGATAGTTGTCTTTCTCCGATTGACTCATTTCGCTAAGCATGATACCCTCTAGTTCCATCTCTAGTCAGACAGGCAACTCCTCAGTGATAGCAACCCCACCTCCATGCTATAGGGGAAGGAAGGGCTGAGTTTACCAGAGGTGGCGAGTGGGGGAGACTTCAGTACTTCTCTGAGAGACGATTGATCAAAAGCCAGAATCAGGGCAGCAGCTTGACCAAGTGCTTGGAAATACATACATAGATTATTGATTTTAAAAAGTTTTGGCAAATTTTTCTGAGTATGCGCTTTAAAGAAACTCAGGGCCAGAGAAGAATGTGCCCTAAAATACATAGTGCTATGTTCTTTTAACTAGGAAAGGGGACGCAGAAGGATGAAGGGACATATTTGTATAAAATATAATAGTGATGTTTCACGTATTGTGAGAGGTGAGGTGGACAGGGGAACAAAGGGAGCATTTCAAGAATTCCCCATATCTGGGGCACATGGCTGCCTCAGGCAGTAGAGCACGTGACTCTTAATCTCAGGGTCATGAGTTTGGGGCCCATGTTGGGTGTGGGGCCTACCTAAAATAGATAAATAAATAAATAAAAAGGAATTCCCCACATTACCACAGCCCATCCATTTGAGTGGGTGGGTCTACACTTACAACCACCAGTTTCCATGTGACCCAGGTAGTCCTTGGTGCTGTGGATATTCTGGATGCTAGCTAGACACTAACCGAGTCAGAAAAGGTGATGATGTTGAAGTGGTCGTTGACCTGCACACCACCCAGGATCACGTTCGTGGCCTTTTCAGTCTGTGCGAATGGGTGAAATGAAGGAGATGGACCAAGGCTGGAGGTCTTGCTCAAGACTGAAAAGTTCTTTCTTTTTTTTTTTTTTTAAAGATTCTATTTATTTATTTGACAGACAGAGATCACAAGTAGGCAGAGAGAGAGGAGGCAGAGAGAGAGGAGGAAGCAGGCTCCCCGCCAAGCCGAGAGCCCGATGCGGGGCTCGATCCCAGGACCCTGGGATCATGACCCGAGTCAAAGGCAGGGGCTTTAACCCGCTGAGCCACTCAGGTGCCCCTGAAAAGTTATTTCTATACAGGGTACTAAGGCCTAAGTGTGGTACGGTTTTAAGACTCTCTGACTCTGGCACTCCGTAAGTCTAGAATTCTCGGGGTCAAAATGCTATAATCCTAGAACTGCACTGTCCAATGGAAACTGCTAGCCACATGTAGCTACTTAAATGTAAGCTGGTTAAAATTAAAGGAAAATGATAAATAAACTGTTCCTTTACTTGCAGTAGCCACATTTCAAGGGCCCAATAACCACACGAGGGTTATTGCAGAGCAGTGGCTACTACTGTATGGGACACCTCAGAACTTCAGAACATTTCCATCATCAAGAGAGTTCTATTAGACAGTGGTGGTCTAGAAGGTTCAAGCTCCATGCTTTCAGGGTGCTCGGACCCTGTGTGTTCCATGGTTCCCGGACCCCACGACCCAGGATTCAGTGATTCCAGGACCCTAAAGCTTAAGGGCTTTATGATTCTGGGTCTTTGTAACTTCCTTTGGGTGACTTTGCAAGCTCTGGTTCTGCCCTATGTAATCTGTTCTTTTACCTCACCTTCCATTTCTTCCAGGCAGATCCTCTCCTCAGTCCCCAGATAAACCAGATTCCATTCCCCCCCCCACCCCAAACTTTACTCTTATTGTGCCCTTTAGGTAACAGACCTTTCCACTTCCCCTTTACTTAGTCATACCTTCACTGCTCCTTCTCTCCTTGATTGCTTACTCTGACCCATGCCCCTTGTACCCAGATAGTCCCTGTCCCAGATGGTTTGCTGGCTGTCATCTGTAGAATGTTTTCATTTTCCACACTGATATTGAGCCCTCTGAGAACAGGGCTTTGAATACTTCTTCCTTTTGGCTCCCTTCTCCACAACAATACCTAGCATAGGGCTAGGCACATAAGAGTTTCAGGGAATAGGGAATGTAGGTCCTAGTGTTAGGTACCTCTTACAGGGCACTTGTTATGTTTCAGGCACTGTGCCAAATACTTAGATGCATCAGCTCATTTAATCGTCATAGCAACACAATGGAAAAGGTACTGATATTATACCCATTTTATCAGTGACAACTCCGAGGCTCAGAGAGGCAGGGTGACTTGCTCAAGGTCACACAACTAGTCACTGATGAACCACGGACGCAAATCCATATTTTGGAGGTGTTAAACATTATGCCTTCCGAGTTTTATATTGTTATAGATTTCAGAGACCACAGGGAATATCACTTGTGACCCACCTTTCTCTATACCTTAAACTGATAGAAGACGCTTTGGATGCTTTCAAGGGGATCAGAGGATGAGCTCAGGGTAGAGGTCACACATTCTGGAATAGGGGGCTGAGGTCTTGCTCAAGACTGAAAGGTTATTTCTATACAAGGTACTAAGGCCTAAATGTTGCATGGTTTTAAGGATTTAGCCACTCATTCTTGTTTTCATTCAGAGGACTGCAACATAGAGCATGATGGCCCTTCCTGAGAATCTCCCGCTAACCAGAGACAAATCATGTTTTTAGAAGCATGTCGTTTAATCCATTGAGATTTTCCAGCTATCTGTCTGTTATTGATTTCTAGTTTAATTCCACATGGTCTGAGAGCATGTATTTATTGTATGATTTATACTCTTTTGTTTTGTTAAGGCGTGTTTTATGGCCCACGAGGTAGTCTATTTTGGCAAACATTCCATGTGAACTGGAGATGGATGTGTATTGTGCTGCTGTTGGATGAAGTACTGTGTAGATGTCAATTATTCAACTGATTAATGGTGCTGTTCCGTTAAACTATGTCCTTACTGATTTTGTGCCTGCTGGATCTGCCCATTTGTGATAGAAGGGAGCTGAAGTCTCTAACTATAACAGTGGTTTCATCTATTTCTCCTTGCAGTTCTAACAGTTTTTGCCTCATGTCTTTTGACGTTCTATTGTTAGGTGCATTACACATTAAGGATTGCTGTGTCTTCTTGGAGAGCCATTATATAATTATAGTTATATAAGATTTTTTTTTCAGTCTGAAAGCAGTCATGGTTTATTAACTGGCCAAACTGCAGAAATAGTGATGGCAGATACCTTAGTTTATCCTTCTAATAAGCTGTTCATCTGGTCTTCCCTATTGCCAGCAACTGCGCCTTCCACAAAATGGGTGATCTTTTTCTTCATTCCACTTCATGGAGAAGATAATTTGCAGGGCCCCTGGAAGTTTTTTGGTTCTTTGAAATACTTTACAGTAATACTTTGTAGGTCTTGTGAATCAGATCCTCCATGCAAACAACGCCATATTTACCAAGAGATCAACCAGTGTGTTATCTGTCAGGGAAATTTGCTCTTTGTTTCTTTTCACAATGCATCTCCTTATCCCTGATAACTTACTTGCTCTAAAGTCTGTTTCATCTGAAATTAATATGGCTGCTCCAGCTTTTTTGTGATTAGTGTTCAGAATGGGATATCTTTTTTTTTTCCATACCATGACTTTTAGTCTATCTGTGTCTTTTTATTTAAAATGGGTTTCTTGTAGACAACACAGAGTTGGGTCTGGTTTTGTTTGTTTGTTTTTGTTAGGTTCTGTTTTGTTTTAATCAACACTGATAGTCTCTGTCATTTAATACGTGTATTTAGACCATTCATGCATGGTTAAAGTGATTACTGTTATGGATAGATTAATATTTGCCATGTTTTTAACCGTTTTCTATTTGCTACCCTTGATTTTCTTTTCTTTTCCTTCCTCCCTCCCTCCCTCTCTCCTTTCCTTCCTTCCTTCTCTCCTTCCTTCCTTCCTTTTTTCGGTCTTATACTATTTTTCTGTCTTCTGTGGTTTTAATTGAGTGTTTTATATGATCCCATTTTCTCTTGTCTTTTAGCAGAGCCATTATGGTTTTAATTTTTTTTTTCTTATTGATTGCCCTAGAGTGTGCAATGTGCTTTTACAACTAATCCAAGTCCACTTTCAGAAAACACTATACAGCTTCAAGTACCTCATGAAAGAATATTTCCAATTCATCCCTCCTGGCTCTTATATAACATTGCTGTCATTAATTTCACTTATCTATAAGCTGTATTCACTGAACACATTATTTCTATTACTATTTTGAGCAAACTCTTTTTGTTAGATCTATTAATTAAAAAAGAAAAGAGTTTCTTTTACCATAATTCATTCCTTTCCTAACACTCTTCCTTTCTTTATGTAGACCCAAGTATATGAACTAGACCATTTCCCTTCTCTCTGAAGAACTTCTTTAAACATTTACCTGTGCAAGGCAGGTCTACCGGCAAAAAGTCCCTCAGTTTTTGTTTGGCTAATAAAGTCTTCCTATCTCATTCACGTTGGAAAGACAATTTTGCTGTATACAGAACTCTAGGCTGGTAGTTTTGGGGGCTCTTTGTTTTGTTTTGTTTCTCTTCAACATGGTAAATATTTCATTTCACTCTCTTTTTGTTGCATTCCTATTCTTGTTCCTGTATAAGTAAGGTGATATTTTCCACGGGCTTTTTTTTTTTTTTTAAAGAAATCTCTCTTCGATTTTCTGCAGTTGGAATAGGATATGCCTATGTGTAGATTTTTTTTTTTTTTTTATCCTGCATGGTGCTCTCTGAGCTTCCTAGACCTGTGGTTTAGTGGCTGTCATTTATTTTGGAAAATCTGTACCCAGTAATCCTTCAAATGTTTCTTGTGTTATTTTCTTTCTTCTCCTCCTGGTGTTCCCATTACACATATGTGATACTTTTGTAATTGTATACAGTCCTTAGATATTCTCTTTTTTCTTATTTTGTTTTACATTCTTTCTTCTCTTTGCTTTTCAGTTTGGGAAGTTTCTATTAACATATCCTCAGGCTTATTGACTTGTTCTTTGCCCATGTTCAGTCTCCTAATGAGCCCACCAAAGGCATTTTTCATTCCTGTTATGGTGTTTTATATTTCTAGCATTCACTTTTTCTGTTCTTAGGGTATCCATCTCTGCTTGCATTACCTGTCTATTCTTGCATGTTATCCACTTTTCCCATTAGAGCCCTTAGCATATTAGTCATGGCCACTTTAAATTCCAGGCCTAATAATTTCTCTGCCATATCAGTCTGGTTCTTATGGTTGACTCATCTTTTTGGACTGTGTTTTGTTTTCATTTTAGCATAGCTTGTAAGTTTTTGGTGAAAGCAGACATGATGTATCACGTTAAAAGATCCTAGGTAAATAGGCCTTTGGTGGGAGATTCTATGTTTATCCGGCCAGGAATTAGGTTGTGCTTGCTAGGTGCTAACAGTTGCGTGTGTCAGAGGCAAAAATTTCTCTTAGGATCCTTGTTTTTGACTCCTCTATTGTCTTGGGTTGCTTGGGATAGTCTTTCTTAAAGACTCTAAGCTTCCAGTTCCATCAGCTATAATCTCCTATTGTTATGCAGGAGTGCAGTGCGTGTGGTGATATTGTGTGGAGAAGGAGAAGCATTTCGTAGTTCCATGCTCAGGTCTCAGTTCTAAAAGACTGAGGGCACCTATGCCCCTGAAATAAGACCTCCACAAGTGCTCCTCAGCTTTTTCCTGACCTTCGTTGGGATGGGTAGGCTAGGAAGGTTGGGAGTTGGGTATAGCCTTTCCCCTACACTTGAGATTACAAAAGACAGCTCTCAATATTTCCCTTCCCCCAGTTTGGTTACACTCTGGTATAATACAAGTTAGTAGACTTGGGTCCCATGGGCTCTGTGGTTCAGAACTTTAAGGCCCATAGATTGTACTGCTCCAGGTCACTTGGACTTTATCATTCTAGAGTCCCAGAGTGTTGTAGTTCAAAATACTGCTTCCAGAACTTTATGGATTCAGGCTCTAAACTCAAAATCTCTTTGGCCTATGGCCCCAGTATTCCATTTTAAGGGTGCTCTGGTAGAAGGGCGACAATATTTTAAATCTAGATGGATCCAGGACTTTGTAGTTTCTAAACACTACAACGCCAGTGCACTGTATTTTTCTGGCTTTGAGGTAAAATAAACAAAACGAGACAAAACAAACCTGTGGCCTCTGGAAGGTTCAGAGTCTAAATTGACTATGGTTTCCTTTTTATATGTTGACTCAGGCTTTATGACACCAGAGTTCTCCAGCTTGAAGGTTCTATGACTCTGGGCCCCTTGGTGATCTGAAGTTTTGTGGTTAAGGGTCTTGATGGTTACAGCCCCCTTGTCCAATGTTTCAATGTTCCCAGTATTCTGTGGTTTCAGGTCTACGTGGCTCCTGAATGTGCGAGGTACCAGGACCCCAAGGTAGGCCTTGGCCTCTAAGATCCCAGGGTCATGGGAGGTAGAGTCTCTGGTCCCAGGGGACCACTGCTCCTGCACTCTCTGCTTTCTGAGCCTTCTAAAACAAGAGCTATAACAGGTCTGCCGGGTCCTTGTTACCTGCTTCATCGTGGTGCCAAACATAGAGCCAGCCGCTTGTATCAACAACGAATACCACGTTTTTCTTGACAGGTGGGAGGCTTCTGGGGGCAAAATAATGAATAAAATCACCCTCGTAAATCTGGACAAAAAGAAGTGAAACCAACAAGAAGTAGGAAAGGCAGTCTAAATCAGTTCCCCTCTTATTCTCCGGCATAACACCCTGCGCCTTTTTCCTTCCTAGGCCTTCTCTCTGCTTCTAGTTAAATAGACATCTCTGCGATTGTTTGTTTCAATGTCCACCTCCTCTACCAGAGCTGTGTCTCTGCTGTTCAGGCTGTCAGCCCAGGGCCTGCCCCAGAACTGTGGAGTGAATGAGGCTGGCTTGTGGCCCAAGGATCCAAGGATCAGGATCTCTGTAATATGTGAGTTCCTGTTCATGAGAGCTGACTTGCACAGTCCCGAGGGCCCCTGGGGACATTTTGCCTGGGCTCCAGGAACTGTAAGTATTGTTTTAACCTCCCTCTATAGAGTGAGCCAGGGGCCCAGCTCCATTGCTGCCAGGGGCTGGGAGTTTGCAGGGCCTCCCTCTCTTCCTTAAGCCTCCTTTCTGCTGTTGCTGGGCAGAGTAGGCAGGGAAGGAGGGAGCAGAGGCCCAGTGAGCTGTTTGTTCAGAGGGGATTGGTTAGACCAGGTGCAGATGCCTTGGGCTGCCAAGGATGTGATTGGCTGCTGACCCCCTTCCCCCACTCCATCTCCCCTCTGCAGAGCTTGGGGGCTGGAATAGCTGAGGGAAGTGGAAGGGGGATGCTGGGAGGGCCCCCAAGGTCAGTGTCAGCTCAGCCTAGGGAAGTATGGGCTTGCTGAGGGTCCGTGCTGCTCAGTAGCCTGAAGTAAGCTCTGCCTTGGGACAGCCAGCTTTACTCTCCTCTCTGCCATTCAGGCGCTCTCTGATCACAAGCCTGGACACACTATCTCCTCCTGTCCCAGGGGGAAAGGAGGATAAGGGAGGACATCTTGCTCTTTCCCTCCACTCCAGCCTTTGAGTTAATTCACACGTGCATGTGGGGGCTCTGTCTCCACTTTCTCCTGGCGCTCTACAGCAGTTCTCAAAGGCCTGGGTCATCCACCGTGCCACTGCCCAGGCCCAAGGCAGAGCCCAGCTGTCCTGAGATTCCTCCCATAGCCTGGGCAGGTGAGAGTTTCTGGGAAAATCACATTCCTATCTCCTCATGGTCCCAGGCTCCCTGGTGGCCTCACACCTCACATCCTATAAGCCAGAGGCATGACCCAGGTCACCACCCTCTCACGCTCCCCTCAGCTGCCATGCCACCTCACTTGGAGTAAATGTTTCCTTTCCTTCCTAATGAAGAAAATTAAGGGCACCAGGCCATGTCCCTTGGACTGCCCACCCCACCCTTGCGCAGGGTTCGCACACCCATACACCTCTTCCTCTATTAAGGACAAAACAGTCTTGTCCTGGACCCCATGCCCTCCCAGCCTCCAGCACCTCCCCCGCCAGTCAGACCCTCCTCTCCAACCTGCCCCACACAAGCTCCTGGGTCTTCTTTAGGATATGGAAAGTGTTGTGTCTTTTCCATCCACTAAGACAATCCCCGCTGATCCCAATCCCATCAAAACTTCCTCCCTGCAGCATACCGAGGTAATGGAATCATCACCTACAGTGGTCTGCTCACGTCCAGTTTATTGCTCTCCACACCACAGACTGGCTTCAGCCCCCACCACACACTGACTCCTCTCTCACTAGAGGCAACAGTACCTAGCTGGTTTCCAAACTCAATAGGAGTATTTTGATTCTTTTTTTTTTTAATTTATTTTTTATTTTTTATAAACATATAATGTATTATTAGCCCCAGGGGTACAGGTCTGTGAATCGCCAGGTTTACACACTTCACAGCACCCACCATATCACATACCCTCCCCAATGTCCATAACCCCACCACCCTCTCCCTATCCCCCTCCCCACCGCCACCCTCAGTTTGTTTTGTGACATTAAGAGTCTCTTATGGTTTGTCTCCCTCCCGGTCCCATCTTGTTTCATTTATTCTTTTCCTACCCCCCAAACCCCCCACGTTGCATCTCCACTTCCTCCTATCAGGGAGATCATATGAAAGTTGTCTTTCTCCGATTGACTTACTTCACTAAGCATGATACCCTCAAGTTCCATCCACGTCTTCGCAAATGGCAAGATTTCATTTCTTTTGATGGCTGCATAGTATTCCATTGTATATATATAACACAGCTTCTTCACCCACTCATCTGTTGATGGACATCTAGGTTCTTTCCATAGTTTGGCTATTGTGGACATGGCTGCTATAAACATTTGGGTGCACGTGCGTGTATTTTGATTCTTATCAGACTGCATCTCCCTGATGTGTTTCACAACTGGCGATCACTTTTGGTCCCAAGAAGAATCTTCTGTCCTGGGAAACTCAGATGGCAAACTCTCCTTACTCTCCAACCAGTTCTCTGGCCCATTTGATTCAGTCTCTTACATGAGTTCCATTTTCTCCCCCTGTCCCTTAAGCAGTGCTTTCTGATTTTTTTTTTTCAGTCATGGCAAGCAAAGAGAATGATTATGCTTGTGTAACACAATGGAGGGAAGTGGTGGGGATATAGAGCTCTGAGCAGACTGCTGGCAGCTGGTGGAGCTAGACACCCAGAGAGCTGAGGAGATCAGTGGCTGCTGGACCTTAGCAATTGCCATCGTGGATCTGCTCTTCTGGCTCAACACATTCTCCCTGGGCCACTTCCCTAGCTCTTGTACTGTCAGTCCCTGAATCTCCATGATGACCCAGTACCACATCTTTCTCCTGTCCAATGCTCTCCACTCTTCCCCCTCCACAACTGCATACCTGATCACTGTTGGACCCAGTCCCTTGGACGTCTGAAGATGCCGCCAATGTATTTTGCCCAAACAATAAATTGCTATATTTCCCCCATCCTGCCTTTGTGTGCCTTTGTCCTTTACAGACCCTATCATCCACATGGTCACTCCAGATACAAACCTGAGCATCGCCCTTGAATCTTCCTGTGCCCCTCACTCCCCACATCCAACCAGCCACCAATTCCTGCTGGTTTAATCTGCTGGATATATCCCAGGCCCACCCCTCCTCTCCATTCCAGACTAACAAAACCCAAATTCAAGGCTTCTTTCTCTTTGGTTCTGCTCCTTCTTTCGCGGCCCCTCCCATCCATGCATCTTTGCAGCAGCTGCTCAGTCAGGTCTTCCTAAACTCAAACCCCATAATGTTATTCCCTTTCATGGCTCCCTTGTCACCTTCAAGACTTATTCCATGTTCCTCATCACACCCCTGCAGCATTCGTAGCCTTCGGTCTCACCTCTTACCATTTCTTGTATCTCAAATCAATGCTCCAGGAACTCCAACCTACGTGAAACTCCCTAAACACCCCTGGATATTTCCAACCTTCATTCCCTGTATCGTGCAGGCCTCAGTTGGCTAGAATGTCTTTCCCATTTCACAGCCCCTCTCCCAACTTGGTATCCATTTTTGCATTCTTTCACCCAGCTCAGTCTTTACTTCTGCCAGGGAGCCCTCCCTGACCACCTTCTTCCCTCATGATGGCATCCGTCCCAGCTTGTGTTTGTCATTGACAGAGAACTTTTCATCGTGTGTGTGTGTGTGTGTCTGTTTCACCCAGAGACAGTGAATAGGATCTCCGTGTGATTCACTTCAGGGTTCCCAGCATCAGCCAGCAGTGGGCGCAAAGCAGATTAGGTACCCAGGGAGTCCCAACTGAGTGAATGAAGGGGTGAATGTGCAGGACTTTGAAAGATGGGCATACTCAAGCAGGAATGGGAGGTCAGTGGAGGGGTCTTGATAGGGGATGCAAGAGTTCAGGGCACGCGGTAAATGGGAGTATCTGTCTTGCTATTTAGTGCCTAATTCCATCTGTTCTGATTATGTTTCTGCTCCAGGCAATGGTCAAAAAGGTAAAGAATGAGGATGCAGACAAATACCTCAGTTAACACACCCACGGGATAGAACACCCGGTTAAGGCCCCTGCTGCCACCTACTGGCAGGGTACCTTCAGCTCTTATTTGGAGAGGGAGACTTACTTTATTCTCCCTCCACAACAGGCTATACCATACCTCTGTGCCTCTGCACATACTGTCCCCTACATCTCTCTGCATCTGCTATTCCCTTCACCCCAACGACCCCAGCAGAGGTAGAGTCTCTTCATATTTTTCCCAGGCTAATTTAAAGGCCAACTCCTTTAGGAAGTCTTTCCTGGAACCCTCCTCAGTGGTATCTGTGCATAACCCATTACAGATTTATATGCAGCATTTAGAACCATTTATGACTGTCACAGGTCTATGTATCTGGCTGCTTGGGGGCTAGGATGTTCCAAAGGCAGACTAGGGGTTGTGTCCACCTCATTTCTGAGTTCCCAGAATCAATGAGGGCAGGACTGGGCTAGAGTAGCTCTGCTTGGTGGTGATGTATCCACATATGAATGAATGAGTAAATATGTGCATGGGGAGAGGTGTTACCAAAGCACTATATTAGCCCAGAGCAGATGGGAAAATTGTCAGTGGGCTGGGCTCATCAGAGAGGTAGCATTTGAGCAAGGTCTTCAAGGACGAGGACCAATGGAGAAAGGAGGGAGAAGACATTCCCAGGGCAAGCGGAGAGTATGAGCAAATACTCAGGCACAAATGAGTGGCAAATTCAGGTGTTTTTAAAGAAAGGCGTGTGGTGTGGTGTGGTATGGTGTGGTATGGTGTGGTGTGGTGTGGTGTGGGGCAGCTGGAGGGTGGTTCGCGTGCCGCAGGTGGTGAGAGATATGGCAAGAAAGGAAGGCTGGGACCAGACATCTCAGGCAGCCATGCAATCGTTGTTGTCAAGCCAAGGGTCTTGGATCCATGCTGGAACCCTCTGGCAGAGCATGAGATCTCTGCATATTCTTCATGAATGTGTGAGCTCAGAATTAAGGGCTCCCTGTTTAGGCAGATGGCTCAGGTGAGGCAAAAAGAATTTTTAAAACACAAAAGTGTGAGGGAACATGAGAGTATCAGAGCTACAGAAAGTGTGAGAGACCAATTACTGGCCAATGGTTCACTTTCCAAAAGGACTGGTTAAGAGTGGGCTATAACTTACTTCAACCAAGAGTGGATTCATTTCAGGGTGCCTGGGTGCTTCAGTGGGTTAAGCACCTGCCTTCGGCTCGGGTCATGATGCCAGGGTCCTGGGATGGAGCCCTGTGTTGGGCTCCCTGCTCAGTGGGGAGTCTGCTTCTTCCTCTGCTTCTCTTTCTGCCTCTCCCTCTGCCCCTCCCCCTGCCCCTCCTCCTGCACTCATTCATGCTCTCTCTCTCTCTCTCTCTCTCTCTCTCAAATAAGTGGAGTCTTAAGAAAAAAAAAAAGGAACGGGTTCATTTGGAGTTTTATTCAATTTATGCAGTTCTGAGTCTCCAACACTTAGAGGAAGCACATGTGTCTCCTATGGTGTGAAGTCATGTGTGCCTATACATCATTCTGTCTGTGTTCACTTGTCTTCACTGATCTCTAGGGAAAAACAGATGAGCAGTTTGCAGAAGCCAGATTACTGGCCAGGCCTGTCTGACTCCAGAGCCCATACTCTTTCCATTCCATTTCCATTTCCATTCCCCCTCATCTGCACATCTCCAGCGATGCCCTCCATGATTACATCGTGCTGGACCACAAAGTGGGCCATGGTGCCTGAGCTGGAAAGGACAGATGGGTCTTGCAGTGCTGGGCAGAAGGTGATTCAGACACAGGTCTCTCCCCTCTCAATCCTGGTAGATGGGGACGAGTCAGCCTCCCCTGTATGGGTGGGAAGGATTGAGGTGGGTGGCACGGAGGGCTCACCAGGCAGAAAGGGATGACATCAAAAGGGGCAATATCTGAGCATGGGGAAAAGCAAACCCTGCACCACCCGCTGCTCCTCCTGCTTACAGCACCCTTCCACTTGCCCCAGTGTTATAATCCTCTCCAAATCCCACAGCCAGCTCCTCCTGCTCTGCCTCTTCCAGCAGGCCCAGGCTGACCCACCCAGCCCTCCCCACAGCTCCCAGGCTCTAGAAGTCTGACCCTCACCCACAACCTTGCCCTGGCTCACTTGCCATCCGTCCCTGGGCCCAGCCTCTGGAGGAGTGTCATGTCCCCACCTAGACCAGAGACCTGGGTCTCCTCCCACAGAGGCTGTGTGGTGTGTGCTGTGGAGAGAGACAAACACAGAAACAGGGCCTAGGTCCCCTCCCATGCCCCTTACTGCTGTGGAAAATTGCAGTCTAGCAAGGTTCTCCTCTGGGATAGAATTTCATGTGTTTTCTGACACACACAGCCCGCCACCCCGCCTTCTGACTCTCAGAATCACGTGTGTGAAGAAGGCTTTTAGCGCCTCATGAAATCACAGATGATTTTCTGGTCCCGGATGTTTGCCGAGCAGGCCACAAGATCAGCTCTTCTGGAATTCCAGCCCAAGACAAATGTCCATTTAGACATGTCTCTGTGCCTCCTTTTTTCCAGAAAATGGAACCTTGGGAATTCTGCTTCCCCCCTTCTTCCTGCTACAGCTGTCAGGAAGCTTGGGGGCAAACTGAGCCCCCATACTCTCTGAGACTTCTGCTTACATACATTCCCTTGGCTTCCTTCCTTTCAGAGGTCTTTGTTCTGTTTTTTCCCCACAGGATTGGCTCTACCCTCTGCTTTAACCTTTAAGAAGAAGGGGGAGGGAGCTGCCATTTATAGCTTAGGGCTTAAGAGTGCAGGCTGCAAGGACTCAGATGCTCCCTGTGGGCCCCTGGACAAGTTATTCACACTCTCTAAGCCTCAGTCTCCTCATCCGTAGCACGGGAATGATAATAGCTCCTATTTCATAGACAGCGTTTGTGGGGATTAAATGAGACCATTTACATAAAGCACTTGGAACCATACTTGGTTCTTAGTATGTGCTCAATAACGCGAACAATTACAGTTATCATCACATCTTCATGAGACTCTGCACCAGTGATTTGAAGGAAGGCATTTTCTCAAATTCTCACAATGGTCCTGGGCTGTGGATGGCATCTCCCCATTGCACTGGTGGGAATAGTGAAGCGGAGCAGTGGAGTCATTTGCCTGTGGTCCCACCTTAGGAAAAGGTCAAAGCTGGGTTCAGAACCCAGGTCTGTGTGTGTCTGTCTCTCTCCTTTATGTATGTATACCACCCTGCCTCTCTGGGTCAGTAGGCTCAAATGAGGCAAGGCCTCCAAGCTAAACAGCTTGGTGAGGGTGGCCACATGGCATGAGTGGTTTCTCTGCGCCTGTCCATTCATCTCCCAGAGGAGGTGGGTAGGCCAGCTCAGTGGTTTTCCAATCTGGCTGGATACCAAATTCACCTGCAAATGGGTTAAGAACATAGATTCCCGGGCCCCTCCCCAACCTACTGAAGCAAAATCCAGAAGGGTGGGGTCCAGGAGTCTGTATTTCTAACAGCTCACATAGTGATTCTGATGTAGCCAGTCTGGACTTCAAACATCTGCAGATGAAATTTTTTATATTTTTTTATTTTGTTATGTTTTTCACCATACGGTATGTCATATATTTTTGTTTGTTTGTATGTTTTACACTGAGCCACCCAGGTACTCCATCTTTTTTTTTTAATTTTTATTGTGTTATGTTAGTCACCATACAATACATCATTAGTTTTTGATGTAGTGTTCAAAACGAGGCTGGCAGCTGGGACAGTTCTCTGGCCTAGAGAGCCTGAGATGGTATCCTCAAGGGCAGCCTGCACTTCACACTGTTTTCCCATTGCCCTTGTATTCTCAATGGTCATTTGTGGAATGTAGTTGTGGCTTTGGCCACCCTTAGTGGAATAAATATCAAAGGCTATAGATCAACCTATTCTGTCATTCCCTCATACACACTTACTTACTGATTCATTCATCATTTATTCATGTTACATTCATCAACTCCATCCTTTACTCACACATTCATACTTTCCATTTTCACTCACATTCTCTCTGTGTCAATCAGAATGCTATAAAAAATCAGATGGCACACTCAGTGGTAACTGAAGATAAATTAGTGAAGACATAATTTTCAGAGGTGGGTAGAGTTAAGGGAACTTACAAGGTATGGCCAGATACCCAAGGACTAATCAGCTAAGTCATTTCCATTCCAAAAAAAACGATGGATCAAGGGAATAAGTTATAAGAAAGAGGTGAATTTTATAAATGGGCACATGGGCTGCCCACAGGAGTTTATGGCCGTTGTTAAGGGGGACTCAGACAAGGTCAAGAGACAACCCAGTGGGTAGGAATACGTGAGAATAAATACTTTAAACTTTCTGATCATCCTCCATCTCATGCCAATGTGTCTTGTTTGCAGAACAAGGGAGCTGGTAGGATCAATCAAGAAAAGTCATTATCCTAGGGCACAGAATGGGATAGTCATGGTTCAAGAGGAGCAAATGGGAAATAATGAAGAGAGCCCAGTACCATCATCTCCTGAGCTACCTTTGTTCCTGCTTGGGGAGGCCCAGTAATCTGTTCTACATCAAGATCTTCTATGTGGGCTCACATTACCTGGTGAACTGAGTGCAGGATCACATCCAGTGCCACAAAGTCTACTATATTAGGAACACTCAGGTTACATAGACTCCATCAACTCATGCCAGCATGGTAAGAGTGAGGTCAACTTCAGAGTTCACGTCAGAGGTGACTCTGGCCTCTCAGCTCAGAGCAAGCAGGTAGGAGGGACCACATGCATCACAAGGCATTGGCTGAGCTGGCCCAGGTAGGCTGTGGGTGGGTGGTACAGCCACTGCCTGAGGATGGGAGGACTCAGTGACAGGGTAAAACCAGGTTCTGGTCACACCTGCTTTTCCACCTAATCAGTAGCTCTATCTTGATCTATCCTTGAAAGGTTCCCATGTGCTAACAGCATCTGTACCTCTGTTTAGCCTGGTGTTGGCACTTCAGGTTGCCCAGGTCTGGCTGCTCCTCCAGCCCCATTACAGTGAGCACCCCTCACCCCTGCCTGACTGGTTTCACTCCTCTGTCTCTCACAATTCTATGCCTTTTCTTGTGCAGTTTCCCCAACCTAGGCTGCCCTCCTCTGTCAGCTGGTGACCATCGTGTGCCCTGACAGCTGCCCTGATATGCCCCATCCTTGAATCTATTTTCTCCCTTACTCAGGGCTGATGGCACAGCCCCCACTCCCACTTCAGGCTGTCCCACTGTCAGCACTTGTCATCCACCAGTTACTGCTCTTTTCCTGCCATCTCTCCCTTACCCCCTTCTATGGCCCAGCTCCTGCATGGTTTGGTCTAGGAAGCCTTCCCCTGTCCTCTTCTGCCTTCCCAGACCGGTCACTGTGCCTTGTGCTCCATCTCTCCCAGTTCTGGCCCATCTCTGACTATGGCATGAATCTCTTCTCTCCAGCCAAGCATAGTAACCTGCACTTTAAGGATATAAAATAAAACAAGGCACACATTTTCCTTAATGTTTGGCCCTGTGCCTGGGCTTGTTAACACAGGTATTGTTCTTGCTGGGAGGATGGCTTGGGTAGAACAAGTGGGAAATGGGGTGCAGGAGGGAGGAAGCACTCTCTTTTACTGGGCACCTGTGCACAGCAACGGCACCATCTGCTTCCACAAGTGTGACCTCACTCAATCTTCACAACAGCTCTATGGGATGGGCATTACCATTAACGGTTCATGAAATCTGAGGAAGCTGAGGCCCAGGGAGGAGAAAAGAGCAGCCCCAGGTCACGTAACCAGTAAAAAAGAGCCAGGATTGAAAACCAGGCTTTCCTGCCTGCCCCTCTTCATCCCCCACTGCAGAAGTGGTAGTTTCCTAAGCAAGGCACTGCAATGGAAGGCCTGGTCCTCATGGCTCCCTTTCTCTTACCTTCAGACTGGCAGGCTCCCCTTTAGGTGGACTCAGACCTTTGACTCCCACCCGTCTTACTCCTCAGAGCAGAATAGAGGGTACTGGTGGCATCACCCTTTCCCTATGGCACCACCTGTTGCCAGGGGTCTCTTGGTTGGGGTCAGCTGTGGCTTTGCCCACACAGTTCAATACCCAGTTTGGACACATGGCCATCTCCACAATGCATACTGCCCTTGCACACAAATGTGTGCATGTACAGGTAAATGCCTGGCACCAACCTTCATACTTATGTGCACAGTGCACAATGCAGCTTACAAAACACTTTCGCATCAAGTGTCACCAATAATTAATCACAGAAGATGTCACCCAATGTGTATCAGGGAACACTCTAGGTGCTTCTCATCCACTATCCAATGTGATGCTCACAGGACCAGGCTGTGTGAGCTAATGTTTACACCTTACAGGTAGGAGATCCAAGCCCAGAGAGAAGAAGGGATGTGTCTTAGGTCACATAGGGACCATGTAAGGAAGCTAGAACAGTTTAACCCCTGTTGCCTACCTCCCAATCAAGGGCTCCTTCCACCAGAGGACACTGACTGCTGACTCATAATCCATAATCAGAACGTGTGTACATAATACCTATATTTAGACATGTGTGCTTATGTCTATGCATTTGTGCTGATGTTCATCACACACCATCTGTGACTAATAATAACATGCCTTTGCAAAAGAAGAGTGAATCACTTGCTCATTTGGACTCTTACAGCTCTTCACGGTTTCTCTAGGTGCTGTCATTTTTTCCCTCACTGCACCAGTTGTGTCTTGAAAATGGGACACTCTGAGACCCATAAATACTGTAGTCTCTAATGCATGTTTGTTTAATAAACAGGTAAATGTCTGAGTGAGTTGAGTGGGTGTCTGTGACAGATTGGGATGCTATATGGAGCCTCTGACAAACCCCAACAGGAAAATCAAAGCACAAGCCTCTAGAATTTTGAAGCAAAAGTCATGCACTTTGTCAAATAATACTCTCCTTTTAAGAAACAACTCCTAGCACCTGATGACTAATTTAGCAAAGTTAAATTACTGGTCCTGGTAGAGCCTGAATACCTAACCTTGGGATCCCAAGTGACCACGCAAACTGAGCTGCCCATCTTGGGCGTGGTGCCACCTGATCCACCAAGCCAAAAAGTTGGGCAGGCAATAACAACACTCCATCAGCAAAGGACAGTGGTATAAACAAAACCAGTCTGGAGGAGTGCCTGAGTGGCTCAGTAGGTTAAAGCCTCTGCCTTCGGCTCAGGTCATGATCTCAGGGTCTTGGGATTGAGCCCCGCATCGGGCTCACTGCTCAGCAGAGAGCCTGCTTCCCTTCCTCTCTCTCTCTCTGCCTGCCTCTCTGCCTACTTGTGATCTCTTTCTGTCAAATAAATAAATAAAATATTTAAAAAAACAAACAAACAAATCAGTCTGGAGAAGGTCCTGAAAGAACAAATGAGTTACAGGAGGTTCGCACTCCCGTAACTCTTACTCCTGCCACACTGCTTGCTCTCTGTCAGTTCAGACCTAGATCTTTGTAGGTAGTTCCCAATAACCAGTTTACTGAAGAAGAAAAAATCCAGAAGCATGTGGTTTGCAGGTGCTACTGCTGGTTAAGGAGGAACTAGGTGGAAGTTGACAGCTGTAGTGTTAATTGCTCCACTCAGGTATGACCCTGATGGGAAGTAAGGAAGAGAAATCCTCTTAGAAGGCAAAATGATGTATTGTATGGTGACTAACATAACACAATAAAAAAAACTGCTTAAGAATAAATCTGGGGAAAAAAAGACACTTAAAATTATGGATTATACTTGAAACCCTCATGTTTGATAGACCCAATTTTGCATTTAACATCGAATAGATCTATTGACGTCTTAATAAAAGCTGATTTTGTAAATGAAATGCTTTAAAGACATTAGACAAGATTCATTAATTAAAAATGTGTGCCGTGTTTCTCTTGCATTGGGTTTCCTCCTTGGAATGATGGCATAAATTACAAGGAAATGTAGACAAATTATGAGAACACTCTTGATGTGCTAATAGGACCATTAAAGTGAGGAGTAAGGAAGACAAATAGCACATAGCATGTAACAGTCGCATACCAGCACTCTAAACAAAGGGCCTTGTCAATTAAAACCTCTATTTGTTAAATAATGCTAATCCATATTTCATAATAAAACTAAATAATACAAGATTTTAAAACTATAAGATTACAAATAAATTTTTCTTATTAGAAGAAGGAGGAGGAGGAGGGGGAGAAGGAGGAGGAGGAGGAGGAAGGGAAGAATGTGGTGGTGGCAAAACTCGGAGCCATGCATCTGGTTGATCTCTTTATCCACAAAGTGACCTGGCCAGGCACACAATCAATACCAGCTAACACTCTGGTCAGATGGTCCAAGACTGGGAAGCAACAAGACTAGAGAACTGATAGCAATAACAATAATGCAACAAAATACTTAGAGAGTACTGAAATTAGGTTAGTTTCAGTAACAAAGACTATAACCATCCTCTTTATTTCCTTTTTTGCTCTCTCTCTCTGTGTAATTTATTTCCATCCTCTTCATCTTTGCCCCGTTGTAGAACACAGTGTGTGCATGGTGGCTCAACCTACAATTTAGTTCATAGCTTGTAGCATATCTAGAAAGTGTTGCAAGGTAACTAGAATAGGAAAGGATATCATCCAAGATTACTGGACTTGGAGCTGGAGATAGTGGGTGGTAAGATTTGTGGTAATCTCCTTTTGGAGAAGGGGTGAGTGTTTATACATGATTTAGTAGCATTATGTTGAATAAAGGCATTTTTGAGAGTGTAAGTTTGGGGAAAATTTTGCTATCCATTTTGTTCTCACAAATGCTTGATCTCTAGTAGATGTTTCTTGTTTTTTCTCTCTCAATCTCTCTCTCTCTCTCTCTCTCTCCCTCCTAACCTTCCTTTCCCGGGTACCCAGAATTCATTCTACCTTGTTTTATTCATTCCAAAGGAAATATTACTCTAGGGCTTGCATTTTCAATGTGGGGGTGGAGGTGGAGGGGTGGCGAGTAATCACCCCCAAAGAGGTGAAAATTGGCTCTTGGGGAGGCAACAATAATCAACTATTGTAATAGTTTGTGACCCTCTAAGGCTCAAGCCTACTGGATAAAAATCTTATTCCTCAGTTTTAAATTTCTCTTACTGGATTTTCTTGGCTATCACATGAGCAGCAATGCTGAAGTCATGGAAGATACACAAAACGTATGCAAGGTTAGCGTTACAAAATCTCAGAATAGATGACTGTGACTGGAGGACTTTCAATCCATTGTTCCTCTGTAGTCATACAGTGAGAAGTGGCCTGTGAGTGCCTGTTGGCTGCCATTGACTGCCTTTGATCCTCA
This sequence comes from Martes martes, assembly GCF_963455335.1. Classification (NCBI taxonomy): domain Eukaryota; kingdom Metazoa; phylum Chordata; class Mammalia; order Carnivora; family Mustelidae; genus Martes; species Martes martes. Next base: position 44,784,114 of record NC_137897.1, read on the forward strand.
GTGCCCTTATGTTATTTGGGCTTTGAGAATTAAATTAAAATAGTTTCTATTTAATTCTACAAAAGTTATTCAAACCATCATTAATTACGTCAGGTACTGAAAAGAGAAACTGTTAATACCTGAGTGAATATTGAGCAGCTACTTATTTTCTCGTACCAAGCAATACTTACAAATTAAGTTCACTAAAATTAGTTATAAATTAAATTTCCAATTGTTTTAGTTTTGCTAGAAAAATAAGTTGTGAATAACTTTTTAAAAAAATGTATTACACTGCTATCATATCTGTTGTTAAAATGGCTGAAAAAATAAAAATAAAAATAAAAATAAAAATGGCTAATATTCAGGGGTACCTGGCTGGCTCGGTTGGTAGAACTTGTGACTCTTGATCTCAAGGTCATGAGTTCAAACTTCACACTGGGTGTGGAGCCTACTTAAAATAAATGGCTAATTGTTAATTTGATATGTTACCATGTAAATTACATTATAATGTAAATAAATTGCATTTAAAGTTTTCAGCAAATACAGATGCCTAGGTGGCTCATTCTGTTAAGAGTCTGCCTTAGGCTCAGGTCATGATCCCAGGGTCCTGGGATTGAATACTACATCAGGCTCTCTGCTCAGTGGGGAGCCTCCTTTTCCCTCTCCCTCTGCCTGCTGCTCCCCCTGCTTGTGCATGCTCTCTCTGGTTATCTCTGACAAATAAATAAAGAAAATCTTTTAAAAAATATTTTAAAAGATTTAAAACAACAAGAATTGTTCAGCAAATAATTATAAAGTTTAATGTTAATAGCTTTTATGATTTTTAAACTTTTAACTTATACATTTTAGTCGCCACTAATCCTGTATTTAATAAAAAATATTTTATGTATAAAGCACAAGTGTAAAATTATTAAATGTATATACAATATATCTGTGGTATCGAAATTTAATGAATTGCTATTCATGCAATAGCAATTAGGACAAAAATGTCAAAAAACCCTTCTTAAGGAGTGATAATGAAAAACAGGTAGAGAAACTGCTCTAGGAGGTCTTCCATCTCCTAGCCAAGGGGAAGACATACAATATAATCCAGACTTATTTGGAATTTAATATGTACTGAAACAAAGAATGAAAATTGTGGGAATTCATTCATTGCAGTAATGGCCTCCAAGCTGACAACTGGCAAAAATATGAACTGGAGTCTATCTCCATTTCCTCTTCCCTGCTCTGGCCACTCCCCACTTGCCTGGAACCAGACTTCATCTCTTCCCCCCTGCCCTACATGCCTTCAGTCCTTACATTTGGGAAGGAATAAGCCAACCTCTTGTCCTCTCAAATTCTAGGCCTTGCATTAAGGGAGAAGAGATGGAGAGCCCTCCAAGCACCAGTGATCTGCAGAGGGAAGTGGAAAGGGTGGAGTTCTCCCATGACTATGATACACTCTCATCTCTATTAAGCACTATTAATTATTAGAATTATAATCCCCAAGTTCCTTGCCAGCTCCCATCACTGCCCCATTCCATTTTCAGATGGACATTACCTGAAAATCTGAGGGGGGCCCTGGACACAGTATCCATCCACTAGAGTCCTTCCTAAACCTAAGCTGTCCCTGACTTTGTCTACCTCTTTCAGGTACTACCCAGCCCCCGAGGAAACCAGGGTCTATGAACTCAACAGAAGAACCTCTGCTTCCTGTGAAGAACACCTCAAGAGCAAAAGCAAGTCTGGATTCATGGCCATAGGCAAGGAGCTGCCTTGCTCTAAATGGAAGTGGTGGGTTTTTGTTTTGTTTTGTTTTGTTTTGTTTTGTTTTTTTAGATCTTTTATTGCTTAGTCTATAGGAGGTAAGAGGCAGCTATTACTAGGTCCACCATAAGATTCTGTCCCAGCGATTAGGGGTCTGGTATTGGAGGATTAGATGCTGGGGGCTTCCTGGAGAGAAAGGTCCAGGGAAACACTCCCCAAAATAGGGTGAAGGTCAATCTCTGATCACCTGCAGGCCCTATGTCTTAGTGGGCAGTATAGCTGAGAGGACACCTTCAACCACACAAGTATACTTTGGCATCTGGTTCCAAATGTTTCTCTCTACCCCAACTCCTACCACCATCCTTGGTGATTTCACTGTCCACATGGATAACCCAACCAACACCCTGGCACCCCAGGCTATTGACCCTTCATCTCCAGAAAATGCCATCTTCTCTCCCCTTTACACACCCAATCCTTGGACCTCACATCACTGAGTTCTCTCCACTGTCTGACCATATGACTAGTCCCCCAGATCATCTTTCCAGTTCTCTCAACATCCCTTCCCAGATCCCTAGAACACTGCCAGACATAGAGCAGGTACTTGGCATATTTACTTAACATTCTGCCCTGTTCAGACTTCAATGAGACTCCTGCCCATAAACTCCTACAGTCTCCCAATTCATCACACAATTTCCTCATCTGCATCCCCAAGCCTGCCTGGGTCCCATTATCCACCTCTTCCACTATTCTATCTACTATGCCAGATACTATGCACACAGTAATGAAGATACAGACCCACATACTCAGTGCCCCCAATCTAATTTCCTTATTTCAGAACCAAAATCTTGGGATAAATTAATTCATCTTCTTGATTCCAAGATCACTGAGTACCTTACTATGGGGGAAAGGTCTCAAAAATCAAGAGCTCCATCCTATATTGGAGCATCCCCTCTGCCTGACATCTTTCCACAGTCCCCTTTCCAAATACCTTCTGGATAGTCCCTTCTCCCAGGCCTTACCCTCCCACCTCCTCAGGGCTACCCGATTCAATCTTTGACATCTCCCTTTTTATTGGCTCCTGCCTGCTCAAGCCTTTCTGTCCTTTCCCAAGAAAATCATCATTTGTTCCTGTATCTCCCATTAGCTACCTCTCTCTTCTCCCATTCTCATCCAAATTTCTCAAAATGAGTCTGTATTTGATGTCCAGTCTCCTCTACCTCTGCTTTCTGCTTGACTTGCCCACCTCAGGGCTCTTCTTCAAAGTGTGTCCTCTGTGCTTAGAATCTTCATGACTCACCACCCTACTGCAATGCTGCCTACATTGCAGCCTAGAGATGCGGACCAAGCTATCCCAGAGAGATGCTAATCTTGCTCCCCTGAATCTAGTAAACACAGATTTATTTTTAAATGTGATACCAAAATATGACAGCCCACCAAAAAAAAAGAGCAATAAACTCAGAAATGGCAAATAGATTTAATGTAGAATATCAACTTCAATTGACTGATAGTGGCTGCCTAGAGGTGCTGTGTTGAGTAGGTTTCTGAGGATGCACCCTGGCTTGAAGAGAAGAACTGCTGGAATTAGGAATATCTGAAAACACAAATAAAAGAAATGCAAAAAGTCAACTGAGAGTCACCAAAAGGGAAAGAATAAAATGCCAAGAGTGGGGTTTTCCCACATGCTCCATATGGTCCTGCAACCTTGGCCTTCCTATAACCAGCCAGCTCCTTACCCCAACCCTATAAGCCCCAGCTGTCCCAACCCAGTCTAAGTAGATACCTGAAATCTCACTTATAGGAGAAACCACAGGCACCAGAGCTGCCACTTGTGCTGGCACCCGCTCCGCTGAGGCCCGCAAAAAGCCCAAACGTGAGAGTGGCGGTCAGGCTGGCACTGGCACTGAAGCCACCGCTGGCACTAGTACTGGCACTAGCCCCGGAGCTAGCACCACCACTCTCTTGGCCTTTGGCTTTAGCTTCAGCTCCTGCCTGGATCCGGGCTTTGGCCCAGGGTCCAATATCAGCTTCGTCCCAGTTGCAGGGCCCAGCAGCATTTTCAGAGCCAAGCCCAATGCCCATTCGAGCTCTGATCTCAGCTCTCGCCTTGGCTTCAGCTGCAGCCTCAGCAGCAGCCTTCATATCTGCTTCCATTGCCTCTCGGTACTGAGCTGCCCATTCTTTGGGATCCTTCTTTTGTACCTGAAACAGAAATAACCACCATCAGAGGGATCAGAATCCAAGAACTGAGCACCTAACTGTATGCCAGGCACCATGCTGCATGTTCTACACAATAATAATGATATAATAAATACTACTAATAGTTATGTACTTTATTCCATCCCTGTTCTGACACTTATTAGCTCTGGGACCTTGGACATGTTACCTAACAACCTCTCTGAGCCTGATTGTTCTAATGTGGGCTAGGGTAAGGACGTGTTAGTTGTACAATCAGCTAAACATTTGGCCCAGAAGCAGAGGCTTCAGAATGTTCACATGTGAGCTGCAAGTGGCTCTATGAACAGCCTGCCCTAGCCAGCAGCACCCTATGCTCTTGCTATGCCAAGCTTGGGCAGCTATCCAATTACCTTGCAGGCAAACTTGAGGACTTTCATCTTGCTGGTCTCATAGTAGGAGCGCAGGCCCCAGAAGAACTCATACTCAGGTGGATTGCTATTAGGGACTCTGGCATAGTCCAAGTACCTTGAAAAGAGAAGTTAAAAGCCTTTATGTCTAAGACAACCATAGCCCACCCATGTATGGACTGGATAGATTCTAAGTGGCAACCTCCCCCACTAAGTACTATAGCTTTTCTTCAAATATTGAGCCCTGTCCCGTTGGTCCTATCCAGAAGCCATTTGGAGGTGCGGGGTGGGACATGTGTAGGCTCTATGTTCATAAGAAGGCTACAAGTTTTGTGCCCCTTGTCACAATGAACCCAGATTCTTCTTGGGTGTGTTATAAACAGAAGAGCCATTTGTTTAGGCCCCCTGCTCTGAGCACACCCTACCACTGGGGAGTGTCCATGACCTGGTGAGCCCTGCGACAATCTACCATAGAAAATGACTGTAAAGGGAAGAAACAGTCCACCAAGAGTAGCATACTTTATGCATATTTCCAACTGCATGCATGTGAGTGTGTGGCATGTGCTAAGGATAAAGGGTATGGTGGGCCCTGGCCAGAAAGTCAGGAGGGCTCCATGACCAAATCGGCCCCTTACCAGCCAGGGCCATAATCAGACTTCCACTCTCTGAGACCCAGGTCCCTCAACTAAAAGTGGGGGTGGGATGGCAGTATCTATTCTGCGGGGTAGTTACAAAAATGAAATGAGATACACAAGTCAAGTCCCCAGCACAGTACCTGGCTACCTAAATCTGTCACTCTACAGCGTTTCTTTATGGAGATTAATTTCTATAAAGCCCTGGTTGGCACAGTAAAAAAAAAAAAACCTAGGCATTGGGGTCAGGGTCTAAATATAACTCTCCCATTTGCTACCTATGTAGCAATTTACTTGAGCAAATTACTTCACTGCTCCGAACCTCAGTTTACTAATATGGATGACACTGGTGAGGACAATCCCTACCTTGAAAAACTCCCCCAAAAGCATATGTGAAAGTACATGTAGGTCAGGAAATGTGTCCTCTTGTTCCCTCTCACTATGTCAGGAATAAGCTACCTACCACCTGCGCGTGCGCATGCACATGCACACACACACACACACACACACACACCCCATAGGTTAATTACTCAGTTCTGAAGTAAGCAAAACACATGGAACACACCATCATGACACATACTTACTTCTGCTTCACAAACTCATCAGTAATAAGCTTCTTCACATCCCCAAAAAGTGAGTGATGTATCCTGACAGCAGAGAAAGAAAAATCCATCAATCCGTCAGTCAATCAATCAATCATATATGGTACTTCCCAGATGTATATAGAGACATTTTCAACATGGAAAAGAAGTTACTAGCACAAGAGGGAAACTCCACAGAAGCCCAAGAGATAGTGAGACAGGGGGAAAAGATTGGGACCATTTCCCCATCCAACTAGGTTGGAACCCTGGGCCCTTTACCAGCACCCCCACCCATTCCACCAGACCACCAGACTGATGCAATCCTGGAACCATCCTTTCTTTCCAAACGACAACACGGACAGCAAGCACTGAGAGAGCCCAATCATACCCAGGGCGCAGCCCCAGCTTGCGCAGCACCTCCCAGATGACAGCTGCAAGAGGAGGCAAGAGGAGACAGGGACAGAAAATGAGCATGTGGAATTCCAACTGTGGCCACCCATTCAGCTGCATGCCTACCCACTCACCCTCACTGGACCGATTTCCATTCATAAAGATGATGCTAAGAAGCACCATGAGGAGACCTAGCTTTGGTGAATCCTTAGTCCTAGGGAAATAACAGAGTAGAGAAAAGGTTTATGTCTAGCAGCCATCTGCAAAAAACACACCAGCCAGATCACTAGGCTATCCTCTCCCAGATTCCTGAGACATGACAGAATTCTGCCTAGTCTATGCTTCAAGCTCTATGTGACCCTGAGCAAAGCACTTGAACTCTTGAGTCTCCGTCTCCTATAGAGTAGAATGGGAAAATCCAATCCTCCACCCCAGGTTGCCAAGAGGTTGGAAGAAGAATGCCTGTCAACCTAGGACAACCCAGGGACCCAGCCAAAGTGAGTCCCTTCTTTCTCTCCTAGACCCCTCTACCCCAAAAGAATTCTAGACAAAGCCCCAGTGATACTGCTGTCCTTCAAGCATCATGATTCACCCACACCAGGAAGCCCTTCCTTGAGAAGCACTCTACCAAAGCCAGTAGAAAGAGACAAGCAATGACAGGTCTGTTTTCCTGGGAAGCTTCTGAAGAAACAGAAAATCTGACAGGAAGAATGCACTGCTCCAGGATTCTACACCCTTCAGCCAATCATAACAAAGCACCGTTACCATGTGCAGGACTCCAACTATGTGACAGAACTGGAATAGAGACTTTTTAAGTCCTGTCTTCCTACCTCTCCAAGGGGCCATGGGGAGAGATGACAGGAATGGGGTAGTGCCATAGACAAAAGCAGAGTCTCCCACCCCAGCTCTTTCCCAGCTTACGTTCCCAGTATGCCTGCATCAGTGGGCTCTAAGGTGCTGAGAAGAATGTACAAGTGGTCATTCTTATCGATTTCCTTCAACTGAATCCCAAATACCTAGGATGGGGAAAACAGCTTGTTAAGATCACAAATTCAGCTTCCTGAGCATCCCACAGCTCCCATGTACTTAGGTGTGTATGGGTGTGGATGCGGGTGTGGTTATGAGTGTGTGTTGTCTGAGGGGAGGGGTAAGTGAGATAATGTAGATAAACCTAAGTGGTTGGCACACAGCAAACAGGTAAGAAATCTACTATTGTTCTCAGCATCATCTCTGTGATCACTGGAAATCTTAAGGAGACAGAGAATGGGGAATGGAAGGAAGATGTGAGCATTTAAATACATTACAGGACATCTCCAGCAGCAGACAGAAGCAGGACTAAGCTGGGTGGCTTGGGTCCTAGCTGTGCTTTTAGGAGACTTGCTATGTTACCCTGGGCTAGTCTATGTCCCTCCTTATGCACTCTGGTTATGAGGAGGCCCCTTCCTGTCTATCCATTCACACAGTGATAGGGCTGAATTAGTGAGTCTCTGTGGTCCCACCCCAGAACAGACATGTACACTTGTTCAGTTCGATGCTTCCCCACTGCATCCATCCCCCATGGCTGCCCCTTCACCTTCTCCAAGGAATAGCCTGCTCGTTCAATGATTTCAGGGTACACATCAGTGTATTCTTTGATGATGTCCTTCAGCATGTCTGCAAGGGGAGAGTGTTGCAAGCACCTGAGCTGAAGTGAAGCCAGGTAGCCCCAAATCCAAGCTAAAGACCCTCTGCCAACCCTGCTGTGGGTGGCACAAACAGGTTCTGAAGTAATGAACAGAGATGCTAGCACTACCAAATTAGAACTCTGGGAGTACAAAGGTAGGAGCATAAGGGCAAGGAATGTCCTCAGCACATGGGAAAGAGGGCAGTGGAGGGCACAGCTTAGGGGATGGAGGGTTAGCAGAACTCTACCTGAGCGTTTGATGGGAATCTTCGTCTGGTCTTTAACCAAGAGGTACTTCACCAAATCATTTGCCTGGGAAAGGGAAAAAAAAGTAGAAAGATCAAAATATGTTTGCAGAACATTTGAGAAGAAGACAGAAAAGACAGGCAAGGAAGTAAATCAGGCAGAATGGAGAGAATAGGGTTCTTACCCTCCCCTGCAAAAGGGCCACATCTCGAGGTGTTGGTGCTTCAGGCTCTTGGGATGACTGAAGCTTGGCAGCTCGACGGCGAGCCTTGCCCCTACGGGCCTTAGGTGACCTCAGGGATAGCAAAGCTCTCCGGGCCCAAGCAGCCAACCGAGTCCTTGATGCCCTGCGGGCCCAAAAGGCTATGGGGCCCCTTGAAGCCCTGCGGGCCATTGAGGCCATTAGGGCCTTTGAGACCCTTCGGCCAGCTGTGGTTCCAGAAGCCTGACTCTGATCACTGTTTCCGTCATCTTCGCCATTGAGATGTTTCACCTGTATCAACAGAAAGCAAGTTCTATATTGTCAGAAGAAGTAGCTGGTCCTTTTCCCTCATCTTATCTCTTCTAGAAGGCCCCTTAATCCCACCCCTAGAGTAACACCTTGACTAGACACTGGCCACGTTGAGTCTTGGCTTTGTTTTTCAATGACTCACATGCAGGAATTTCATCTCTCCACCAGGCCCGGAGCAACCTAAGGGTGGGGCCCGAGGATTCTCCTCTTCCTATGTCTACCACTGGCTCTGCTTGTACCACCCTGGAAAAGTCACCCCACTTCTCTGGGACTCAGCTTCCTTCTCTATAAAACTGGATTATTTTCAGGATTTAATGAAATAACCTGTATGAATGCGTCTAGCTCAAGGTCTAACACATGGTAGCTACTATGGAAATATAAACCGCTTTACTTTCACATTGCAGCCACGTGTACTATCTCAATCCTCTATGAGTCTGTGAACTCTGCAGAGAGAAAGTACATCACATTCCTCTTGTTGTTCCCCCCCCACCAGCCTTACCGAGCACAGGGAACTTTCTAAACGTTTGCAGAACAAATGAACCAACTGAAAGAAACAGAAAGAAAAGACTGGTGATTACAGAGGTCTTACCTTTCTGGCTTTCTTGGCCTTGACCTTGGGCCGAGTATCCGGATTCTCCTGAGCCTGAGCAGCTGCACCCTCAGGCTTAGGTTCATCTGCCAAAGCCTGAGAGGCAGGAGCCTCAGTATCCAGGGCCTTTGTAACCACCTTCGTATCAGCCACACAGCTGACCTTTTTGGTCTCAGTGGCAGGCATTGTCACAGGCTGAGGGTCAGCACTCTGCACCTTGGTGTCAGCTGCTGGACTCTTCTTTTCAACTGCCAGAACCTGGTTATCAGTCAGTTTAGTGGTAGGTGAGGCCTGAGTGGCAGCTGCCTTCTGAGCCTCTGGGGCCTTTGAGACCTCTGTGGCCTTTGAGACTCCTGCAGCATTTGACACCTTCATGGCTTCTGAGACCTCTGGTGCCTTTGAAGTCTTCAGTGTCTCTGAGACCTCCAAGTTCTGGGTCACTGTCAATAGGGTCTGTATCTTCAAGCCACTGTCCTTCTCTGAAGCTTCAGTCTGCATGAGAAAGCAGGAAAGCTCACAGACCTCCCCACCCCTAACTAGGCAAATGGCTCCCAAATTCCAGGGCCTCACTCCTCTGACCTATACTAACTCCTCCTTGCAGTGTGCTCTGCCCACTTAACCCCAACAAGGCCTCTCCTTCCTCTGAGCAGGTAGCGATGGCAGAAGGGCAGGCCTGCCCTCCCTCCCTCCTTCTTTTCTCCATCCTTCATTCCTTCCTACTTTCCTCCCTCCCTCTACTGGGGGGGGGCACCCAGGCAGTTAAGTGGGTAAAGAAGGACAAGGATGGGAGGGGTGGTGCCAAGGGAACTAAGGCAGCAACAGGGGCTGAAGAAAAGTAGCAAGGGAGCGGACAGAAAGAAGCCTTACCTGGAAGCGGGTTGGACCCGTAGCTCTCTCGCTTGTGTCAGACATATCTCAAATTGGCCTGGCAAGAGCTGAGCCTGAGGAGAGAAGGCCTGTGTCAAAGTTTGGGGGGGGGGGCTCCTGATCGTCCTCTCCTGTTCTGCCTGGAAGCTGATCCTCACTTTCCCCAGGGCCCCAATCCCAAACCCCTCCCCCAGCCCCAATGACTCCGTTCTCAGATTCAGTAATCCAAAGCGTCTAGATCCCAATTCTCCGCAGCCGCACCCTCCCCTTCTCCAGGAAGATGTGCCAGCGCGGCAGCTCTAAGGACCCCGCCCCTTTTCCTAGTGCAACCCCCCCTCCCAGCCGCAGGCCAACAATGCGCATGCGCATTCGCTGCAGGGCCCACCTCACCCCCGCCCGCTCTCCCAGCACAAGCTTTCTTTTGATGTCCACCGTGCACATGCGCATTCGGCAGCTGCCCCGTCTCGGCTATGCCGTCTTTTCTCTACACGCCCATTCTTAGCCATCCACAGTGCGCATGCGCAGGGGTCCGGACTCAGTCCACCACCCCTCCCAGCACACGCCCTGCTCCAGGTCTGCAGTACCATTCCGTCCCGCCCCCTCCCCTACTTGGCTCCCTCTAAAATCTTCGCAGTGTCTGGTGGTCTTGGCCCCTCCCCTCCTCACACCCACCCCAAATCCACACTACAGCCCGGTCCCGCCCTTTTCCACAACACGCCCCCTCCAGCCAGGGGCAAAGCGCATCTTGGTTCCGCCCCTTCTTTAATACACCCCCTCCTCAAATCAGAATGGAGCCAGCGATTCCATCTTGGGCTCAGCCAAACCGGGTTCAGCCCCCTCCCTTCCCATCCGGATGGATCCGGTATGATCCGGTCCCTACAGCAGGTTTTCTCCAGATCCCAAAGGGTGGGGCCGATCCCTACTGGGCTGTGATCCAGAGCCGGGCCCCGCAGCTCACCTCCTTCTCCTTAATTTTCAGAGTGCGTCCACTCTCCAAGCCCCTCCAAAACTCCTAGACTGCCCTCCCCGCTCCAGACCGGAAGTGGTCCCGCCCCTTTCCGCCTCCCTAGGGGGCCTCGGTCGCAGCCAGTCTGCCCTTCCCCCCTCTCTGCTCCTTATTCCTTATCGCCCTCCCTGTATTCCCTCTGCCTTGCTCCCTGCTCCCTGTTACCCCTCGCATTATCTATTTTACCTCACAGAATTCCTTATTCTCCTTCCTTACATCCTCCCGTGTTACCTGTGCACCCCTTTCCCTAGCACTCCTTAACCCTTCTCTGCATTCTCTATTTTCTTCTCTGGATTCCACTTTTCCTCAGTATTCCCCTCCCCCTCCCAGTCCGCCACCCACAAACTGGGTTCCTCTCCTCCCCCACTAGTCTCTGATTCCCAGTCCTTACCGCCTGCTACCCTCTGTAGTCCTCATTGCCTACATCCCGCTCCAGGTCATCTCTCCCTCAGCTGCAGTGGTGCAGTAAGTATTGCCCACCTGCCTGGCTATAGGTTCGAGGGGACTGAAATCACTGTCTGGCTGCCAGGAAACCCAAATCTCAACGCCCCTCACCTTGTCCTCGAGCAAGTCCGGGATGAGTCTGCCCTCTCTCAATCCCTCTCGAAGTCTCAGCCTCCTGGACTAGAGCTGCAGCCAGCCCAGCCCAGCCCCTTTCCGCAGCCCCCTGCCACCCCCCTCCTTCCTTGGGGGTGGGGCAATGGGGCCCAGCTCAGGGCTGTCTGACGCCAAAGCCCATGTTTATGCCACTGTACCAGGCTCAGTCTGCAGACCTTCCAACTAAAATCACCCTCTCAAAGCGATTCATTCATTGAATGTATTTATTTTTATATCTTTTTTTTCTTATTACAAACGTAATGTGTTGTGAAAATTCAAATAATGCAGAAATATGTAACATACCAATGAAAGGCCACCGTTATCTTATTTCCCAGAAATAACCACTACTAACATTTTGGTATACATCCCTCCAGATTTTTTCGATTCATATACAAATTATTTGGGTTTTCTCCCCACAAATGGTATCCAACACCTACTGTTCTGTGATCTGCTTTTTCCCCATTATATATTCTAAACAGCTTTCCATAGTGCACATTTTTCTTAACAGCTGAATAATCTTTTCTTGTATAGATGGCCCATAATTTAACCAGTCCAGGATACACGGATATGGACACTTAGATTGTTTCTCTTTCTCTGCTTCATGCTTAAAGATGCTTTCCAGACTCCTATATTACAATCCCTATTTTTTCAAGCACTTTTATGACTTCCATATCTACATTTAAATATTTGATTATTCCAAAATCTGTTTTGTAAAAGTGTTCAGCTTAATTATTTTCCAAAATCACAGGTTCTTATCCCTATACCATGTGCGAATCTTTTTCCCAGTGATGTGAAATGACACCTTTGTCACCTAATAAATCTGCATAAGTAATTGGGTCTATTCAAAAGAACAAAATAAGATGATACAAAGTTATCATTAGTTATTGAGTAATATGAATGCAGACCTGGACAACCCAAGACCATCAACTAAAAAGTTATTAGAAACCATAATAAAATTCAGCACAGTGGTCAGTTATAGAAATTCAATGCCTTTCTTACACTCAAAAGTAATTCAAATCGTCATACATCTTCTGTTTTATGAGGTCACCTTTTCCTTTACTAAGCTAACATTTTATGGATAATTCATACACACACACACATTTCCCACACATTTAAGATAGGCCTCTGTTCTCTTGACTCCTCTCTCCCTCCACAAGTTCTTATAAGTTTGCCACTTTCTTGCCTCCTAGGTTCCCTTCCCCATCCACAGGGCTTTATTTCTTGCTAGACACAGTTCCTCCTTGTCTTCCAGCTCTAGTACCCAAATTCTCATTGCTTCTAAATCATAGCAAGCCTTGAATGCCAAGATAAGGACTTTGGCCTTTATCTTGAGAGCACTGAGAGGTTTTTTGAAGGGTTTTAGGTTTTTTTTTTTTTTAAGATTTTATTTATTTATTTGAGGGAGAATGAGTGAGAGAGAGCATGAGAGAGGAGAAGGTCAGAGGGAGAAGCAGACTCCCCAAGGAGCTGGGAGCCCATTGCAGGACTCGATCCTGGAAGTCCAGGATCATGACCTGAGCCGAAGGCAGTCGCTCAACCAACTGAGCCACCCAAGCGCCCCGGTTTTAAGTTTTGATACAATGCAGATTTGTGTTTTAGAGACAACACCCTAGCTGCCTAATCCATAAGGAGTATAGATTAGATGTCTACCTGGAAAGAGGATGAGTAGTCATCTAGGTAAGCAATGATTGTGGTTTGGCCTAGAGTGGTAGGAATGGAGTTAGTGACAAATAATTGAATTCAGAATATATTAAAGAAGTAAAAAAGCAGAAAGACAATGAATAATTGGGTGTGGGAAAGGGGTGAGAAGGAGGGACGTATCAAAGGGAACTCTTAGGGATCTGATTTGAGAGACCAAATGTGTCAATGGTAACCCATTTCACTGAGATATGGAATACTAACAGAGGGGAACTAGGCATTGATATTGAGATACCTGTGGGACACCCAAGAAGAAATATTCCACAGGCAGTTGAATATACATGTCTGAAGTTTAGGAAAGAGGTCTGGACTGAAGTTACAGATCTAGAAGTCATCAATATATAAATGGTTCTTTAAGCTAGCACTTTTAGCACCTGAGAAGACTGTGCAGCCCTAGAAGAGATGGGGCCTAGGGAAGAGCCCTGGAGACCAGCAGTGACTATAGCATAGGTGGGGGAAACGGAGCCCAGGAGAGAGAAGGTAGGTAGTGACCAAAGAGATAGGGAGAAAAGCAGGAGAAAGTAGTGTCACAAAACCAAGGGAAAAGATTATTTCAAAAGGAGGAAGGGGTCAATATTGTTGAATGCTATCAAGAGGTCACGAAAAGTCCTGAAAAAATGTCTAGGGATTATAACAATCAGGTGGTAGTCCGTCTCTGGTGACCTTGGAGGGGATAATTTCAGTACAGACATTTGTGGCATTCTTATCTTCTTCCTTAGTTATAAAACATCTTGAGTTTTAGCTGGACACAGCCTCCTTGAATAAAGGCCATGAAGACTGGGGTTAAATCCTAAGGATAGTGGAGCAGTAAACTAAAATGAACCTGGGTCTCTTAACAATTTCACAGTGCCACCATACTGGCTTTGGACTGCCTACCCTCTAGATTTCTTTTGGGTGAGATAAATACATGTACGTCTTATTTAAGCCATTTTTACTTGGAAGTCTATGCCATGCAGTAGCTTCATGATTACATTGAGCTGAGATGAGGTATACAAGACAATGAGTATAAACTACTCTTTCAAGAAATACCTGAGCCTGATTTGAAGGTTCTCCCAAAATCTAGCCCTAACTAGTTTTTCAGCCTTTTTCTTGTTGTTTTTCTGAACACTACCTATATTCCAACCAAACAAAACACTTACTGTTACCAGATAAGCCCTGTCTTCTCTTGCTTAAGAGCCTTTGTACAATTTCTTCCCCATAGAACACCCTCTGTTACATATCCTCTGTTACAACTTCCACCATTTTAAATTTCAGAGCATTTTAAGTCCTAGTTGTGGCCTTTGGGATCCTGGAGTAACTTTAAAGGAATACACAGTTGAAAGCCTAGGAGATACTGGATTCAAGCAAGGAACTCAAGCAAAATCTCAGTTCAAGTCCATTGGAAAGGTATTCCCAAAGATTTTTGAAGCCAAACTTCCCCAGTCCACTCTCAATACCACCATCTTTCTAACCTAATACCATAGCCACCCTTATCTTATGACCTGGAGAATCAGAGGACAGGAAGAAACCTTATCAGAAGAGAAAAGACAAATTCATTCACAATCTTCACCCTTTGATCAGAGGGATTTCTTTCAACCTTCTCCTTGTGAACACTTGGGATATTTTGATCTTTGGTACCTACCCATAAAACTGAAGATCCAAGGTCACTGAGTCCCAGACAAGTTTCCAGCATGCATACATCAGCAGGCAAATACCTGAGATCATATGGGTCCTACATATCAACTAGGGACAAAGATGAAAAGGTGAGTTATTACCAGGCAGCTCTGTTCAGGAGATAAGGAAAGGTAGGCTAAAGATGGCTTAGTGCAGAACATCAGAGGATGAAACTGCCTAATCCAGGAACATCTAAGATTTCACATCACTGAGGCTTAAATTGGAAACCCAGAATATCCTTAACCACCAACCCTCTCCTAACATATTTTCCTTTTCCCCAAACTATGCAAAATAAGTACCTCTGAATTTTGCAAAATTTTGGAAAATTTAGAGATAAGTCTAGAAGTGGGTGGCAAAGGTTTCTTTCCAAGGATACCTATCATGTCTTTAGTCATCTAAATCTGCACAGTCTAGCAATCAGCTTAAAACTGGACATCAGACTTTCCTGTTCTTCACACTTTTTTTCAGTCATTTCCATCACTAGGAAAGACCTACTAACTATTCCTTCTCCTGGTCCCTACTCCTCATTGCTGTTGGGCCCTTTCTGTCCTTCAGCCTCTGGAGGGGGCAACTCTTCTATTTCCAATTTTCAGATTCCTATATACCCTATCATGAGCTGCTTGTGGAATCTCTCTTTTTCTTCCTTTTATGTGCAGGACAATTTATTTTGTAAT
This sequence comes from Martes martes, assembly GCF_963455335.1. Taxonomy (NCBI): domain Eukaryota; kingdom Metazoa; phylum Chordata; class Mammalia; order Carnivora; family Mustelidae; genus Martes; species Martes martes. The sequence goes on from NC_137897.1 coordinate 44,799,528, forward strand.
ACTCTACGCCCAGAAAGCCATCTATCCACAATCACAATGACCTCATTTTGTTAAACCAAGGACAGATTTCCCATAGATGAGGAAACTGGCTACCCACTTTTGGACTAACTCTTTTTCCCCTGCTCTTTGCACATTGAGTCCTTTCTCAGCACAAGTCTGTGAAGCGGGTTCAGGCCATTCAATAGCCACTGAGCACCAACTATATATTAAGCCTCTCTATAGAGGTAGTCCTTGCTCTTGAGGGACTTTCAGTTCTACTGTATGAGCATTAGCCTCATTTTACAGAGGAAAATTTGGTGGTAAGGGAAATAACTTGCCCACGGCAAAGCAAGTAACAACTGGTGAATGGCAGAGGGAGGACTTGAATCCAAGTCAGTACAATGCCAAATACCAGAGCCTTCACCAATGTGCTGTACTACCTCCAGTGTTTTAGGTCTGAGAATATCCTTTCCAACCCTCATCATAAACATATGTGTGGTGCGTTACAGTATGCTTGTCTTCCATGGAGGTGAATCTTACTGGATCTTCATGTACCCACTTTGAAACAATCATAAAGTATCATAGGATTATATAATTATTTTGTTGTTATGAGATCAACATAAAGTTTTTAGAATTTTATTTTTATTAAAGTAATGCATAGGGGTGCCTGGGTGGCTCAGTCCTTAAGCGTCTGCCTTTGGCACAGGTCATGATCCCAGTGTCTTGGGATTGAGCGCAGCATCAGGTTCCCTGCTCAGGGGGAAGCCTGCTTCTCCCTCTCCCACTCCCGCTGCTTGTGTTCCCTGTCTCGCTCTCTCTCTCTGTTAAATAAATAAATAAAATCTAAAAAAGAAAATAAAGTAATGCATGAACAAGGCAACAAATCAAACAGAACAGAAGAGCATATGATCAAAACCAATAGTCTCTTGCCTCAACCCTCCCCATCTCCATCTCACTCCCTCCAAGCAAACTTAAACAATAACAAGAAAAAAAAACACCTTTTTTGTTGTTGTTTTTCTGTTGGTAGATCCCTTTACAACTGTAGATAATATGTATATAGCTGTTTCTTGGTTTATAAAATTTAGACAATATCCTATTGTCTCCCCATTATGACAATGAGGATTTTGTTTATGTACACTTTTCTGTCCACTCCCCTGCATTTTTAAACATTGATATTCCTTTTTTGTTCTTGCTTAATTTTATAACTTGAAAAAATATAGCCTCCATTCCTTATTCCATCCATTTTTGACAGATAATTTCAACTGCCCACATTTTAGTACAAGGATATTAGGGTCACTACCCTCCCCCTGCCCATTCAATGACTCACTTGTCAGTTTCATCTTTCCTTTACATTGTTCAGGTTATTAACATTTACATTCTGTTCTGCAGCCACAACCAGGTCTTTTATGTTTTGTCCCCAAGTTGGCTCTAAAACCTGAAAATCAATAAATAACATTTGCGTTATCATGACTATGTAAATATTTTTCAAAACCCAGCTGGGTACTGAGCCAAGAATAGACTTCCTTCTTTACAAGTCCAAAGACACAATCTTTGGGCCTCTCAAAGAAGAATGTTTCTACTATCAGGGTAGAAGAGAGTCTCCCTTATATTCTGTCAGTGGCTTATAATCATGTTATACTTTATTTTGCTTTATATATGGACCATGATTTTCTCAGTTATACACTACACTACACACACACACACACAGAGTTTCTAATAGCCTTTCCTTTTTCCTTGAGTCATTTGCCTGTATCATATTCATTCATTCAACAAATATTTTTTGAATGTCTACTATGTGCCATACACTGTTGTAGATGCTGAGGTTACACAGTGGTGAAGATAGACATTCTTGCTCTCATGGAGCAAATATTCTAGTGAGAGCAAGAGAGAAAAATAATCAGATAAAGAAATAAAGTATACAACAAGTTAAAATGTGGTAAGTGCTATGGGGGGGGGAATAAATCATGGTAAAAAGAAATGTGGAATGCCAGGGAGGGTGGGAGATTATTGTAGTTTTAAATAGGTTGGTCAGAGAAAGACTCACTGAAAAGGTCAAATATGAGCAAAGACTTGCATAACATGAGAGAGCTAACCAAGTGGACACCTGCAGAAAGAACATTTCAAATGAAAGAACAGTCAGTGTAAAGGCCCTGCAACAGGACAGTGTCTACCATTTTTTCCTCCTGCCTGACATTTTTAGAGAGCATAAAGGTCAAAGTTGCTAGAGTGGTGGAGGAAGGCAGAGAGGGAAGTAATATGAGGTCAGATAGATAACAGGGCTTAATCTTATCAGGTCCTGTAAGCCACAGTGGGATCCACAGAAGAGTTTTGAGCAGAGGTAGGAGAGGACCTGACTTTGGGTTTATGAGGATTCCTCAGACTATTCGGAATACATACTGGTGGTGGAGAGAGGGGTGAAAGGGAAAATTACGAAGGGGGAAGCAGGAAGACCGGTGGAGAGGCTACAGTAATCCCTTGGGTGGGAGTAACCACTTCCTGGGTTCACTGTTCTGGGCATCTGTTCTGGAAGTCCTTCAGTTTTGGAAAATTAACTTCTAATATGTTTTTAACTATTCTTCTTTCATTTTTTCTGTCCTATTTAGAACTCCTATTACTCAGATGTTGAAACTGCTGATCTCTAGCTCTTAAAATTTCTCTCATACCTTGCGTTTCTTTGTTTTTTGTTTTTGTTTTTTTGTCCCCTACATTCTGGGAACTTCCCTCAATTTTATTTCACAGTCCTGTTGACTTTTTTTTTATTTCAACAACTGATTTTCCGTTTCTAAGGAGTCTTTCTTTTCTCTGATTGTTCCTGTTTTGTGGTATCTAGCTCTTGTTTTATTCATGCTGTATCTTCTTGAATTTTACTGAGAATATTATCATTTTTTCCCTGCAGTTCTTTCTTGTTTCCCAAATTCCCAAATTGCTCTGGGATCAGTAGTTTTATTTGTTTCCTTTAGTCTTTTTCTTTCATGCTGCAGTTTCTTTTAATTTGCTTGAGGATCCTTGGTTATCTATTCTTAGTTAAGGGATAGGACTGGTAGCTGGTTTGTTTCTCTGTTGTACAAGCAGGGCTGTTTTCTAAATAGGGCTCTCCTCCATGAGGAAATTCTGACAGGAAACTTTGTGTGAACTTGGGGGAGGTATCAACTGACAGGCTATGAGTGGTCCAAATATCAAAATGAGGAGGCTTTGTTCTGTGGTACCAAATGCCATAGGACAAGTCACAGTGTTCCCTACAAAGTTTGTAAAATGATGTTAGAGATTTTGCCTGAAGCTAAGTACTGGAGCTGCATGTTCTCTACATGGGTGGAAAGGGCAGGGAGACAGGGGTTCTGGCTGATATTGACATCCCATGTGCAGACCTTCAGGTAATCTTTTTATCACCTCTACTTCTCACTGTCATCCTCCACTATACCTGCAGACACAGTCCAGAGCATCTCCAGGTTCCCCCATACTGACTGATGCCCACCAACTCAGCCTCTCCCCAGACTTCCTCCACCTAGGTCTCCAGAGGGACAGGGAACTTCCCATACTTTTCATCTCAGTCTGGTCTCATACCACTCTAGTCCTAGCAGTTAATATTTACTGAACACTAATCTTGTTCCAAGCATTCCAAAAATACAGTGTCACTTAATCTTTATTACAACTTTTTTTTTTTACAGAGAGAGAGAGAGATCACAAGTAGGCAGGGAGGCAGGCAGAGAGAGGAGGAAGCAGGCTCTCCGCGGAGCAGAGAGCCCGATGCGGGGCTCGATCCCAGGACCCTGGGATCATGACCCGAGCCGAAGGCAGAGGCTTTAACCCACTGCACCCAGGCTCCCCTCTTTATTACAACTTTACCACAACCTTATGAAGTAGGTGTTATTATTATCTTCATTTAATAGGAAGAAATGGAGGCTATAGAGTGGTTAATTAACTTAATACTATTAAATACTAATTATTAATATTATTAGCTCAATGTTACATCTTCAGTAAGTGACAGAACTGAGCTTTAAACCCGGATGATCTGAATCCACTAGTTCTATTTTAAACTACTATGTTATATTTTCACTCTTGCCCTAGCCTGTCTTGGCCTCTGACTATTCTGGATATTGTAAGTCTCATGTCTGTGGAAATTCTAATTAGTTATGGGGCCCTAAGTAAGCCTTTCTTGTCTCAAAGTTAAAGTTAGTGCCAAAAGGGATCTGGATTGGGGCCTTGCACCACCAACCCCTTTCTCATAACTGCAACATTTTTAAGATGATCCATCCTAAGTGACCTTTCTCTGGCCTGAGTTTCTGGTCTCCTCTAGATGTTTATAGGAAAGAAAAACTCCACCTTGAGCCAACATAGCAAACAGACAGACCCACAACTCTAGTATGTTTAGCTTTTATTCATCTACAGCTGGATAAGGGGGAAAACGGAGGCATGGAACTGGCCCCTCTCCAGGCAAGATGCCAACACTAGCTCTTGGACAATCCTGGATTGTATGGGCCTCATCTGAATGCCACATTCAGAGTCTTCCCCACCCTTCAGGATAGTTCCTCTCTTTCAAGAGAAGGAATACCTGGAAGTGTAAGAAAGCAAGAATTTGGGGATTGACCCAAGCCAGAAGTGAGATATCTGGGTGGAGATGCTCATCTGTGTCAGCTTTTTGTTGACCATCCTCCTTGAACTGACATACCGGGGACCTCCAAGCCCACCTCATCAAGCACAAAGGTTAGTTCTGGGATGAGGAAACAAAGTCTGGGATTTTTGAGAAAATTAGCTCTTTGAAGGGGAATAGGGAAAAGTTACTGGATCTGTTTTCTCAGTCCTACAACTCAGAAGCTAGGGGCAGAGAAAAGAGTTATTATTGCTAAGCACATGTCAGGTGCTGCACCAGAGATTTTAGAGTTACTCTTTCACTTAGTCCTCACAGTGTCCCCGTGACCTAAGCTCTATTATTATCCCCATCAAATAGAGGAGGAAACAGAGGCTCAGAGGTTAAGACCTAGTTAGGAAGTGGCAGAACTAAAATTTGAACCTAGGTCCATCTGATCCCAAATGCCTTCATTTCCCACTGCCCAACACTGAGAATGAACTAGGTGTATGTTATATGTGGGTAAATGGAAGGATCATGGCTTCAGAAAAGGTGAGGAAGAAGATCAGTATCTTAATTGTAAGTGACCTCAATCTCTGGGCCCATATAACACATTGGTAAAATGTGGACTAGAGTAGTATCTAGCTCAGAGAGTCAATTCGAGAGTTAAATAAGATCATGGGTGCCAGATGCTTATCATGCTTTCAGTGCATGATGGCATTTGTCAGATGTAATTTTTTATACCTAAGATCTTGAAGAGGAAGAAAATATATATGTTTATCACAGTGCCTTGCATAGAGTAGGGCTCAATGAATGACAGCCACTCTATTATACTCTAAAGCTTTGCTACTCAAAGTAAAATCCCTGTACTAGCAGCATCAGCATCACCTGGGAGCTTTTCAGAAAAAGGCACAATCACAGGCCCCAGCCCAGACTTGCAGAATCAAAATCTGCATTTTAACAAGATCTCCAGGAGATTCATGTGCACGTTGAAGTTGCTGAAACACTTGTACAGAGGTCCCTTAATTTGTGATCTCCTGAAAATCTGGTTCTGAGACTTGATAAAATTCACAGAATATTAAGCAGATTTATGAAATGGATGACAGAGGCAGTTTTCGCTCTCTGGTCTTCAGCTTCTCCACCTGTTCCCTGTGGTCTGTTCAGGAGTTCTGGGTTCCCAAGTACATGTTCCTAAGCACATGTAGGCCCATGGTAGAGTCTACTTAACCCATTTCCCTGTCTTCTCTCTCAGCTGTTGATGACAAGTTATTGTGTACACTCTACTGTGGTTTCCCACTGTACTCACACCTTGGTCACCTCTGTCCTGTTCAATCTACATGCTGAGGCCCATAAAACCACCTTTGACCTGCATCTGCCTCACCTTCCCTTTATCTCCAATTTCACTTATGTATGCCTGCTTCCAAACTTATTGTTTTATTCATTCGTGTGGACATTTGTTCATTCTTTTGTCCATTTTTTTCAGTAGAGCATAGTGATAAAGAGCATGCACTATGAAATCAGACTTCTTGAGTTTGAATCCTTGCTTTGCCAATTTTGGGTCTCAGGACAAGTCACTTCATTTCTCAGGGTCTCATTTTACACATCTGTAGAATGGAGATAAAATTAGGATCCACCTGCAAGAATTAAATGAGTTTACATATGTGAAAATGTCTGCTAAAATCAGTGCCAGGGACATAAGTCCCTGATGATATTAGCTTGATTATTTTTTTAGCAAACATTTTCTGATACCGACTGTGTGACTTGCACTGTGCTGGGTACTATGGAAAGAGGAAGATAAATTATACACAGTCCCAGATCCCAAAGAGTTCACAGTCTAATGGGGGACAGGAAAAAGGAAGCAGATAGTTTTAATAATATGCTGGGAGAAAAGAGAAGTGTGAATGCAGGATTATGGGAATGGTAAGGCCTACCAGGAGGCAGTGGTTAGTTCCCCCATCCCCAGGCAGTCAGAGAAAGCCTTACAGAGATGACACATAAACTGAGGCTTGAAATATGAGATATTCACCAGGTGAGCAAGGAGAAGGCAGGGCTGGGGAATTTCAATGTGCATGTGCCCATCACTTTAGAAATAACTGCAGTCCAGGGCACCTAAGTGGCACAATTGGTTAAGCATCCTACTCTTGATTTCAGCTCATGATCTTATGCTCCTGAGATCAAGCTTCCCCTCCCCCATCAGTGGGGAGTATGCTTGGATGCTCTCTCTCCCTCTCCCTCTGCCCTTCCAACTCATACTCTCTCTCTCTCTCTCAGATAAATAAATATTTAAAAAACAAAGAAATAACTGGCCCATAATGAGGAGACATGGCAAGGTTTTAAGCAAGATGTGACAATAATGAAATGGGGTGGGCTGGAGGGGCCAACTGGGAAACAGAGAGCTCAGTAATAAACCTGAAGGATGCTGAGGGCTGGAGCAGTGCAGTGTTGGTGGATTAGAAACCATAAACAGGGAGAAACAACCTGATGTATGTGAAAAGTAAGTAATACAGAGGTGCCAACCTGATTTCAGCTTGTCTGACCTGGTAGAAGACAGTGCCTTCTTTGAGATGATAAAAATGGGAGAAGGCACAGGTCAAGGGGAGTTTAGTGGGGACTCATTAGCCCATATAACACCTTAGGGTGAATTAGAAAAGGTGTGTCCCACCCCCCCCACCCCCCACCTTCTCGGGGAGAGGACTCAGATTTAGCAGTTGAGTAAGGCCAGCACAGGCAGTTTCAGTCTTTGCTCTGACCTCCTTCACCAGAGGGGGTCCTTGTACTGCAAACAACCTGCAAGCCTCAGCAATAGCCCTGGGCTTTGTCATCTGGAACCTTCTGGTTTTGATGAGCAGATGGCACTCCCTAGGTTAAGGAAAGTTTGGAGGATGTAAGATGTGTGCCCCTGGCAAGGGAGTTCACGGGAGAGGTGCTGAGGTGATTAAAGTGGGCTTCCTAGAACCATGATTTTCCATATAGGTAAGATTTGAAGGGACCAGAATCATTGCATGTGAGAAACCAGGGAAAGGAGAGAGGAACAAAGGCAAAACAGCTGGTATGAATTTGTAGTATGAAGGTTAACCAGAGAGGTTCCTGGTCAAATGATGCAAGGGCCAAGTAGTGGGGCAGAATTTGGATTTTTACTTCAATAGGGAAAAAAAAACCCACCAAAAGAATTTTTTTTTTTTTAAAAATTAGGCAAAGTAGGCCGGAGGAAATGTTCTTGGGCAGACTCTATGGAAAGTATGCTTGTTGGAGGCAGCGCATACACAGAGGCCCCAGTGTGCTGCTGCCTGACCAGCTCCACCCTACACCCCCATACCTCCCAGAAGACCTTGGGGGCATTGCCAGTCCAGCCCACCCCCAACACAAGTGCAGCAATAGTCTCTTTCAACTGCCTGGAAACACTTCTCTCCTGAGTGGTCTCTTCTGCAAGCTGCGTATCTTCCTCAAGTGTTCCTGTCAGACACTGCTTTGGTCAAATAACTTCACCCATGCTTCACCCCATATCTCTGCCTCAGTTTCTCCATATGTAAATGGAGATTGTTGTTTCTTCCTTTTACAGAGTTGCATGAATATTCTCTAGGACACTGAACTATATATCTACCATTCCTTAAAGGACAGCTCTGACCCATCCCTTCCCTTTTCAAGTTTTATCCCTAACTCCCTATTCTCCATAGCAAAAGTCTTCACTGCCATGTGAGCTCCTTGATTCTAGTATTCAAATCTCTATTCTCTAGGCCTACCCAAATACTCCAAATTTTCCTCCATGTCTTCTTTACCTGCACCTCTGCTCTAACTAAATACTTGCTGTTCCTTGAAATACATTCTGTGTTTTTATGCTGTCTATCCAGAATGACCATTATACATATAATTGTTGAGTACCTGCTGTGTGCCAGGCCATATTCCATGCACTGTGTATATAGCAGAAAATGAGACAGACAAAATCCTTGCACTAAAGGAGCTCATAGTCCACTGGAGAAGACAGACAAGGAAAAATTAAACATAGATGTATATGTCAGTTTATGGATAAGAAGTGTTACGAAGAAATAGAAAATAGAACAAGGGAGATACAGAGTGAATAGGAAGGTGCTATTTTAGAGTAATCAAGGATGTCCCTCTGATAAAATGACGTTTGAACAAAGACCTGAAAGAAGATAGTGTGTAAGACTTGCAAAGGTCAAGAGGAAGAGTGTTCTAAACTAAGGGAAAAGTCATTGCAGATACTCTGAGACAGGAGTATGCTGAACAAATTCAAGAAACAGCAATGAGGAAAGTGTGGATGGAGAAGAATAAGTGAGAAAAAGAGTAGGAGATTATGGGGTTAAAGAGGTGACAGTGAGCCAGACTGTGAAGGGTCATGGGGCCCTTGGTGAAAACTTTGGCTTTTACTCTAAATATAGATAGTCACAGAGAGTTTTGAGTAAAAAAGGGACATGGCCTCACTTAGGATTAAATGACATTTCTCACTGCTGTGAAGAGAACAGATACTAAAGAGGCAGAGCTTTACAGGGGGAAGCCAGTTAATAAGTCATTTGTCCAAGCAAGAGATGTTGGTAGTTTGAACTTGGGTAGTAATTGTAGGAGTGGTAAGAATTAGATTGTGGATGTATCTAAAGATAGAGCCAAAATTCCCTGATGGATTAGATGTGGAATGTGAGAGGAAGAGGGGGGTCAGGCATGACTCTAAAAATTTTCAGCCAAACAACTATTTCCTGAGATAAGGAGGACTGGGGAGGAGCAGACTGTGGAGGTGAGGGTGATACCAAGAACTAAGTTTGGGTTATGTTAGGCTTTAGGTATCTATTCGACATTCTAGTGGAAATGTCAAGTAAGCAATTAGATATGTACCTCTGGATTTCATGGGACAGGTAAACAAGAGAGATACAGATTTGGGAGTCATCTACATATAAATGATATTTAGAGCCATGGGAATAGATGACATCACCTAGAGAGGGACTGTAGAAAGAACAGAGGAGGGGAAGAGGAAGTTAAGAACAGAGTCTAGGAGCGTCCCAAAGAGTTAGATGCCAGGAAGAAAAAAAGCCAACAAAGGAATCTAAAAAGGCATGGTCAGTAAAAAACATGTATCCAAAGTCTCTCTGTTTTTCAGGCCTAGCACTAAGGCCACCTCCTCTAGAACCCTTTCCTAAAAGCTTGGGGAAAAAGTGATTCCTCTCTTCTTTGAAATTTATACTCTATTAGCTTCTTAGAGCAACGGGAAAAACTGGAGGGGTGTGCGGTGGTAAGCAGTCTTACTTGTATTCCATTAGTCTCTGAGTTCTCTGAAGTCAAGGCCCCCTCCCTACTCAGGCCAGATGCCTGAGCAGGGATTTGCATTTTGCTTTCACAATTTTTATCACATGTACCACCCACCATATTATTCACTTAATATAGTTTTTTAAAAATAGATGTACTTTTTAAGATTACCTAAATTAGTCTTATCTTAAGCAGCAATATTTGTGAGTTCATGGGTTCAATGTGCTAGTTATATTTTAATACATATTACAGTAGACACATAACAGTTACAATAAAAATGTTCAGTTGTGTCCCAACTTTTCATGTGCCAAAACATGGAATTCATTCAACACTTTGAGAAATGAAAAAGTCCCAGCACCAGGTCTACCATATGCCAACTGTGTGGTCTCCATTTCTCCACCTGAAAAATGGAGATGATGATAACTGCTTCACTTGATTTTATCTACCTGGACTCCCCTCTCTTCTGTTGTTCCTTTTCTCACCCTAGTTTTATGGTACGATTTTGCTCTTTCTCTCTTCCCATCCTCCACCCTTCTTTTCCTCCTTCTTTTTTTGTTTGTATCTTCTCTCTGTTTCGAACCACCTGTTTTTTTCCTTTGTCTATTTCTGTCTCTCTCATTCCTCATCTCTCAGGACCATCAACAATAAAGTCTATGTTGTGGAAGTCAAAGAGAAGCACCAGGCAAAGAAAATCTGTGAGAAAGCCCATCAGCAGGGAAATACAGTTGCTCATGTGGGCATCAGATAAGGCTTCATCCAGTATGAAATGTGACCAATTTCATCTTAACTGTGTGATCAGGAACTTACACATGTTTTCCCAGGGCCTCAGTTCCTACCTCCATGAAATGGAGATAATATTCTTTACTCCACAAGATTATATGAAGGTGACATAAATTAATTAATATTCAAACTTGTAAGAAAGTAGGTGTTCAATAAATGGGAGTTTACATTCGCATTTCCACTTTCCTCCTCCCAGCAGGATGTGGCTTATTTAAGAACTGGCACCTTCTAGTAAGGTTATATTCAGGTAAGATTTTTCTAAATTGAATCCTATTTCCTAAATGAGTTTCATTCTACTGGCAGAAATGTAAAGTCTTCCTTCAGTGTTTCCTCCCAGCTTCCAAAAGAGTTTCATCAAGCACATAAACTTTAGGTTTGTCTTCTACATACATATTAAGGAATTAATGGCATATAAAGAAGTTTACTCTAAAGCATGGGGAGAGGATGGGTGTGAGGGGCTATTTGATGGGAAAGAAGCATTGTGTGTAAATGGAAAACATTTTTCATAAAACAAAACATTAGCCAATTATTGTTCTATTCTACATTCATACTTTCACTCACAGAGTTTCTTTGTGTGTAAGCTGCCTGTGAATCAATTTCTCAGGCACAATATTTAGGAGTGTGAATGAGGGAGAGAGATTAATGAGCAGATGACAAACTATGGTTGAGGGATTTCGTTGAACTGGAAGCCCAGTCAGGTCTCCTAGGGCCAGGGTGGGCATGTGCAGAACTGGGCCATCTATCCATTTTCTTCCCCCTTATGAGATCTCACCCCCTTTCCACCTCCTCCCTTTCATGCTCAGGGACTAGAAGAAGAGAAGTTTGGAATCTCTACTAGCCCGGCAGCAGGTCTGGAGGCACTTTGCCCTGGTCTATGAGGGGCTGCTATAATGGCACCAGGGCCAGTACCTGGCAATGGTTAGCTTGAAGCGTGGCCAATTGGTCACAAGGCTGACTGTGGAGGTCACAGTGTCAGAAAGAATGGGAACTGGCTATGTTCACATACCACCTCTGAAGGCCAGCCACCTGTGTACCAACACCCACAGGGGAATGTCAGCAGCACTATGTGTCAACCATCATAATGGCCTCCCCGAAATCAGAAACTGCACTTGGGATTCCCTTTAATACCACTTCTGGCTGGACCTCACTGCCAAGATCCCTCTGCATTAAAATGACAAGGGGTAATGCTTGGACTTCAAGATATTTGTGCCATAAATTTGATCTGACCCATGCAAGCTATGTGAAATGAGCAAGTCCAATAACTTTTCAGTTGTGATTTCTTTTACGAAAAAAAAAATTTGCAGTAGGGGGTGCTGAGTGGGCTCCATTAAATCATGTGGTGGTAATACTGAAGTTGCAGAAGGCAACCTAGACAAGCCTGGCAATCCTCAAATGACCATTGAGAATGCAAGGGCAATGGGAAAACAGTGTGAAGTGCAGGCTGCCCTTGAGGATACCATCTCAGGCTCTCTAGGCCAGAGAACTGTCCCAGCTGCCAGCCTCGTTTTGAACACTACATCAAAAACTAATGATGTATTGTATGGTGACTAACATAACACAATAAAAATTAAAAAAAAAAGATGGAGTACCTGGGTGGCTCAGTGTAAAACATACAAACAAACAAAAATATATGACATACCGTATGGTGAAAAACATAACAAAATAAAAAAATATAAAAAATTTCATCTGCAGATGTTTGAAGTCCAGACTGGCTACATCAGAATCACTATGTGAGCTGTTAGAAATACAGACTCCTGGACCCCACCCTTCTGGATTTTGCTTCAGTAGGTTGGGGAGGGGCCCGGGAATCTATGTTCTTAACCCATTTGCAGGTGAATTTGGTATCCAGCCAGATTGGAAAACCACTGAGCTGGCCTACCCACCTCCTCTGGGAGATGAATGGACAGGCGCAGAGAAACCACTCATGCCATGTGGCCACCCTCACCAAGCTGTTTAGCTTGGAGGCCTTGCCTCATTTGAGCCTACTGACCCAGAGAGGCAGGGTGGTATACATACATAAAGGAGAGAGACAGACACACACAGACCTGGGTTCTGAACCCAGCTTTGACCTTTTCCTAAGGTGGGACCACAGGCAAATGACTCCACTGCTCCGCTTCACTATTCCCACCAGTGCAATGGGGAGATGCCATCCACAGCCCAGGACCATTGTGAGAATTTGAGAAAATGCCTTCCTTCAAATCACTGGTGCAGAGTCTCATGAAGATGTGATGATAACTGTAATTGTTCGCGTTATTGAGCACATACTAAGAACCAAGTATGGTTCCAAGTGCTTTATGTAAATGGTCTCATTTAATCCCCACAAACGCTGTCTATGAAATAGGAGCTATTATCATTCCCGTGCTACGGATGAGGAGACTGAGGCTTAGAGAGTGTGAATAACTTGTCCAGGGGCCCACAGGGAGCATCTGAGTCCTTGCAGCCTGCACTCTTAAGCCCTAAGCTATAAATGGCAGCTCCCTCCCCCTTCTTCTTAAAGGTTAAAGCAGAGGGTAGAGCCAATCCTGTGGGGAAAAAACAGAACAAAGACCTCTGAAAGGAAGGAAGCCAAGGGAATGTATGTAAGCAGAAGTCTCAGAGAGTATGGGGGCTCAGTTTGCCCCCAAGCTTCCTGACAGCTGTAGCAGGAAGAAGGGGGGAAGCAGAATTCCCAAGGTTCCATTTTCTGGAAAAAAGGAGGCACAGAGACATGTCTAAATGGACATTTGTCTTGGGCTGGAATTCCAGAAGAGCTGATCTTGTGGCCTGCTCGGCAAACATCCGGGACCAGAAAATCATCTGTGATTTCATGAGGCGCTAAAAGCCTTCTTCACACACGTGATTCTGAGAGTCAGAAGGCGGGGTGGCGGGCTGTGTGTGTCAGAAAACACATGAAATTCTATCCCAGAGGAGAACCTTGCTAGACTGCAATTTTCCACAGCAGTAAGGGGCATGGGAGGGGACCTAGGCCCTGTTTCTGTGTTTGTCTCTCTCCACAGCACACACCACACAGCCTCTGTGGGAGGAGACCCAGGTCTCTGGTCTAGGTGGGGACATGACACTCCTCCAGAGGCTGGGCCCAGGGACGGATGGCAAGTGAGCCAGGGCAAGGTTGTGGGTGAGGGTCAGACTTCTAGAGCCTGGGAGCTGTGGGGAGGGCTGGGTGGGTCAGCCTGGGCCTGCTGGAAGAGGCAGAGCAGGAGGAGCTGGCTGTGGGATTTGGAGAGGATTATAACACTGGGGCAAGTGGAAGGGTGCTGTAAGCAGGAGGAGCAGCGGGTGGTGCAGGGTTTGCTTTTCCCCATGCTCAGATATTGCCCCTTTTGATGTCATCCCTTTCTGCCTGGTGAGCCCTCCGTGCCACCCACCTCAATCCTTCCCACCCATACAGGGGAGGCTGACTCGTCCCCATCTACCAGGATTGAGAGGGGAGAGACCTGTGTCTGAATCACCTTCTGCCCAGCACTGCAAGACCCATCTGTCCTTTCCAGCTCAGGCACCATGGCCCACTTTGTGGTCCAGCACGATGTAATCATGGAGGGCATCGCTGGAGATGTGCAGATGAGGGGGAATGGAAATGGAAATGGAATGGAAAGAGTATGGGCTCTGGAGTCAGACAGGCCTGGCCAGTAATCTGGCTTCTGCAAACTGCTCATCTGTTTTTCCCTAGAGATCAGTGAAGACAAGTGAACACAGACAGAATGATGTATAGGCACACATGACTTCACACCATAGGAGACACATGTGCTTCCTCTAAGTGTTGGAGACTCAGAACTGCATAAATTGAATAAAACTCCAAATGAACCCGTTCCTTTTTTTTTTTCTTAAGACTCCACTTATTTGAGAGAGAGAGAGAGAGAGAGAGAGAGAGCATGAATGAGTGCAGGAGGAGGGGCAGGGGGAGGGGCAGAGGGAGAGGCAGAAAGAGAAGCAGAGGAAGAAGCAGACTCCCCACTGAGCAGGGAGCCCAACACAGGGCTCCATCCCAGGACCCTGGCATCATGACCCGAGCCGAAGGCAGGTGCTTAACCCACTGAAGCACCCAGGCACCCTGAAATGAATCCACTCTTGGTTGAAGTAAGTTATAGCCCACTCTTAACCAGTCCTTTTGGAAAGTGAACCATTGGCCAGTAATTGGTCTCTCACACTTTCTGTAGCTCTGATACTCTCATGTTCCCTCACACTTTTGTGTTTTAAAAATTCTTTTTGCCTCACCTGAGCCATCTGCCTAAACAGGGAGCCCTTAATTCTGAGCTCACACATTCATGAAGAATATGCAGAGATCTCATGCTCTGCCAGAGGGTTCCAGCATGGATCCAAGACCCTTGGCTTGACAACAACGATTGCATGGCTGCCTGAGATGTCTGGTCCCAGCCTTCCTTTCTTGCCATATCTCTCACCACCTGCGGCACGCGAACCACCCTCCAGCTGCCCCACACCACACCACACCACACCATACCACACCATACCACACCACACCACACGCCTTTCTTTAAAAACACCTGAATTTGCCACTCATTTGTGCCTGAGTATTTGCTCATACTCTCCGCTTGCCCTGGGAATGTCTTCTCCCTCCTTTCTCCATTGGTCCTCGTCCTTGAAGACCTTGCTCAAATGCTACCTCTCTGATGAGCCCAGCCCACTGACAATTTTCCCATCTGCTCTGGGCTAATATAGTGCTTTGGTAACACCTCTCCCCATGCACATATTTACTCATTCATTCATATGTGGATACATCACCACCAAGCAGAGCTACTCTAGCCCAGTCCTGCCCTCATTGATTCTGGGAACTCAGAAATGAGGTGGACACAACCCCTAGTCTGCCTTTGGAACATCCTAGCCCCCAAGCAGCCAGATACATAGACCTGTGACAGTCATAAATGGTTCTAAATGCTGCATATAAATCTGTAATGGGTTATGCACAGATACCACTGAGGAGGGTTCCAGGAAAGACTTCCTAAAGGAGTTGGCCTTTAAATTAGCCTGGGAAAAATATGAAGAGACTCTACCTCTGCTGGGGTCGTTGGGGTGAAGGGAATAGCAGATGCAGAGAGATGTAGGGGACAGTATGTGCAGAGGCACAGAGGTATGGTATAGCCTGTTGTGGAGGGAGAATAAAGTAAGTCTCCCTCTCCAAATAAGAGCTGAAGGTACCCTGCCAGTAGGTGGCAGCAGGGGCCTTAACCGGGTGTTCTATCCCGTGGGTGTGTTAACTGAGGTATTTGTCTGCATCCTCATTCTTTACCTTTTTGACCATTGCCTGGAGCAGAAACATAATCAGAACAGATGGAATTAGGCACTAAATAGCAAGACAGATACTCCCATTTACCGCGTGCCCTGAACTCTTGCATCCCCTATCAAGACCCCTCCACTGACCTCCCATTCCTGCTTGAGTATGCCCATCTTTCAAAGTCCTGCACATTCACCCCTTCATTCACTCAGTTGGGACTCCCTGGGTACCTAATCTGCTTTGCGCCCACTGCTGGCTGATGCTGGGAACCCTGAAGTGAATCACACGGAGATCCTATTCACTGTCTCTGGGTGAAACAGACACACACACACACACACGATGAAAAGTTCTCTGTCAATGACAAACACAAGCTGGGACGGATGCCATCATGAGGGAAGAAGGTGGTCAGGGAGGGCTCCCTGGCAGAAGTAAAGACTGAGCTGGGTGAAAGAATGCAAAAATGGATACCAAGTTGGGAGAGGGGCTGTGAAATGGGAAAGACATTCTAGCCAACTGAGGCCTGCACGATACAGGGAATGAAGGTTGGAAATATCCAGGGGTGTTTAGGGAGTTTCACGTAGGTTGGAGTTCCTGGAGCATTGATTTGAGATACAAGAAATGGTAAGAGGTGAGACCGAAGGCTACGAATGCTGCAGGGGTGTGATGAGGAACATGGAATAAGTCTTGAAGGTGACAAGGGAGCCATGAAAGGGAATAACATTATGGGGTTTGAGTTTAGGAAGACCTGACTGAGCAGCTGCTGCAAAGATGCATGGATGGGAGGGGCCGCGAAAGAAGGAGCAGAACCAAAGAGAAAGAAGCCTTGAATTTGGGTTTTGTTAGTCTGGAATGGAGAGGAGGGGTGGGCCTGGGATATATCCAGCAGATTAAACCAGCAGGAATTGGTGGCTGGTTGGATGTGGGGAGTGAGGGGCACAGGAAGATTCAAGGGCGATGCTCAGGTTTGTATCTGGAGTGACCATGTGGATGATAGGGTCTGTAAAGGACAAAGGCACACAAAGGCAGGATGGGGGAAATATAGCAATTTATTGTTTGGGCAAAATACATTGGCGGCATCTTCAGACGTCCAAGGGACTGGGTCCAACAGTGATCAGGTATGCAGTTGTGGAGGGGGAAGAGTGGAGAGCATTGGACAGGAGAAAGATGTGGTACTGGGTCATCATGGAGATTCAGGGACTGACAGTACAAGAGCTAGGGAAGTGGCCCAGGGAGAATGTGTTGAGCCAGAAGAGCAGATCCACGATGGCAATTGCTAAGGTCCAGCAGCCACTGATCTCCTCAGCTCTCTGGGTGTCTAGCTCCACCAGCTGCCAGCAGTCTGCTCAGAGCTCTATATCCCCACCACTTCCCTCCATTGTGTTACACAAGCATAATCATTCTCTTTGCTTGCCATGACTGAAAAAAAAAAAATCAGAAAGCACTGCTTAAGGGACAGGGGGAGAAAATGGAACTCATGTAAGAGACTGAATCAAATGGGCCAGAGAACTGGTTGGAGAGTAAGGAGAGTTTGCCATCTGAGTTTCCCAGGACAGAAGATTCTTCTTGGGACCAAAAGTGATCGCCAGTTGTGAAACACATCAGGGAGATGCAGTCTGATAAGAATCAAAATACACGCACGTGCACCCAAATGTTTATAGCAGCCATGTCCACAATAGCCAAACTATGGAAAGAACCTAGATGTCCATCAACAGATGAGTGGGTGAAGAAGCTGTGTTATATATATACAATGGAATACTATGCAGCCATCAAAAGAAATGAAATCTTGCCATTTGCGAAGACGTGGATGGAACTTGAGGGTATCATGCTTAGTGAAGTAAGTCAATCGGAGAAAGACAACTTTCATATGATCTCCCTGATAGGAGGAAGTGGAGATGCAACGTGGGGGGTTTGGGGGGTAGGAAAAGAATAAATGAAACAAGATGGGACCGGGAGGGAGACAAACCATAAGAGACTCTTAATGTCACAAAACAAACTGAGGGTGGCGGTGGGGAGGGGGATAGGGAGAGGGTGGTGGGGTTATGGACATTGGGGAGGGTATGTGATATGGTGGGTGCTGTGAAGTGTGTAAACCTGGCGATTCACAGACCTGTACCCCTGGGGCTAATAATACATTATATGTTTATAAAAAATAAAAAATAAATTAAAAAAAAAAAGAATCAAAATACTCCTATTGAGTTTGGAAACCAGCTAGGTACTGTTGCCTCTAGTGAGAGAGGAGTCAGTGTGTGGTGGGGGCTGAAGCCAGTCTGTGGTGTGGAGAGCAATAAACTGGACGTGAGCAGACCACTGTAGGTGATGATTCCATTACCTCGGTATGCTGCAGGGAGGAAGTTTTGATGGGATTGGGATCAGCGGGGATTGTCTTAGTGGATGGAAAAGACACAACACTTTCCATATCCTAAAGAAGACCCAGGAGCTTGTGTGGGGCAGGTTGGAGAGGAGGGTCTGACTGGCGGGGGAGGTGCTGGAGGCTGGGAGGGCATGGGGTCCAGGACAAGACTGTTTTGTCCTTAATAGAGGAAGAGGTGTATGGGTGTGCGAACCCTGCGCAAGGGTGGGGTGGGCAGTCCAAGGGACATGGCCTGGTGCCCTTAATTTTCTTCATTAGGAAGGAAAGGAAACATTTACTCCAAGTGAGGTGGCATGGCAGCTGAGGGGAGCGTGAGAGGGTGGTGACCTGGGTCATGCCTCTGGCTTATAGGATGTGAGGTGTGAGGCCACCAGGGAGCCTGGGACCATGAGGAGATAGGAATGTGATTTTCCCAGAAACTCTCACCTGCCCAGGCTATGGGAGGAATCTCAGGACAGCAGGGCTCTGCCTTGGGCCTGGGCAGTGGCACGGTGGATGACCCAGGCCTTTGAGAACTGCTGTAGAGCGCCAGGAGAAAGTGGAGACAGAGCCCCCACATGCACGTGTGAATTAACTCAAAGGCTGGAGTGGAGGGAAAGAGCAAGATGTCCTCCCTTATCCTCCTTTCCCCCTGGGACAGGAGGAGATAGTGTGTCCAGGCTTGTGATCAGAGAGCGCCTGAATGGCAGAGAGGAGAGTAAAGCTGGCTGTCCCAAGGCAGAGCTTACTTCAGGCTACTGAGCAGCACGGACCCTCAGCAAGCCCATACTTCCCTAGGCTGAGCTGACACTGACCTTGGGGGCCCTCCCAGCATCCCCCTTCCACTTCCCTCAGCTATTCCAGCCCCCAAGCTCTGCAGAGGGGAGATGGAGTGGGGGAAGGGGGTCAGCAGCCAATCACATCCTTGGCAGCCCAAGGCATCTGCACCTGGTCTAACCAATCCCCTCTGAACAAACAGCTCACTGGGCCTCTGCTCCCTCCTTCCCTGCCTACTCTGCCCAGCAACAGCAGAAAGGAGGCTTAAGGAAGAGAGGGAGGCCCTGCAAACTCCCAGCCCCTGGCAGCAATGGAGCTGGGCCCCTGGCTCACTCTATAGAGGGAGGTTAAAACAATACTTACAGTTCCTGGAGCCCAGGCAAAATGTCCCCAGGGGCCCTCGGGACTGTGCAAGTCAGCTCTCATGAACAGGAACTCACATATTACAGAGATCCTGATCCTTGGATCCTTGGGCCACAAGCCAGCCTCATTCACTCCACAGTTCTGGGGCAGGCCCTGGGCTGACAGCCTGAACAGCAGAGACACAGCTCTGGTAGAGGAGGTGGACATTGAAACAAACAATCGCAGAGATGTCTATTTAACTAGAAGCAGAGAGAAGGCCTAGGAAGGAAAAAGGCGCAGGGTGTTATGCCGGAGAATAAGAGGGGAACTGATTTAGACTGCCTTTCCTACTTCTTGTTGGTTTCACTTCTTTTTGTCCAGATTTACGAGGGTGATTTTATTCATTATTTTGCCCCCAGAAGCCTCCCACCTGTCAAGAAAAACGTGGTATTCGTTGTTGATACAAGCGGCTGGCTCTATGTTTGGCACCACGATGAAGCAGGTAACAAGGACCCGGCAGACCTGTTATAGCTCTTGTTTTAGAAGGCTCAGAAAGCAGAGAGTGCAGGAGCAGTGGTCCCCTGGGACCAGAGACTCTACCTCCCATGACCCTGGGATCTTAGAGGCCAAGGCTTACCTTGGGGTCCTGGTACCTCGCACATTCAGGAGCCACGTAGACCTGAAACCACAGAATACTGGGAACATTGAAACATTGGACAAGGGGGCTGTAACCATCAAGACCCTTAACCACAAAACTTCAGATCACCAAGGGGCCCAGAGTCATAGAACCTTCAAGCTGGAGAACTCTGGTGTCATAAAGCCTGAGTCAACATATAAAAAGGAAACCATAGTCAATTTAGACTCTGAACCTTCCAGAGGCCACAGGTTTGTTTTGTCTCGTTTTGTTTATTTTACCTCAAAGCCAGAAAAATACAGTGCACTGGCGTTGTAGTGTTTAGAAACTACAAAGTCCTGGATCCATCTAGATTTAAAATATTGTCGCCCTTCTACCAGAGCACCCTTAAAATGGAATACTGGGGCCATAGGCCAAAGAGATTTTGAGTTTAGAGCCTGAATCCATAAAGTTCTGGAAGCAGTATTTTGAACTACAACACTCTGGGACTCTAGAATGATAAAGTCCAAGTGACCTGGAGCAGTACAATCTATGGGCCTTAAAGTTCTGAACCACAGAGCCCATGGGACCCAAGTCTACTAACTTGTATTATACCAGAGTGTAACCAAACTGGGGGAAGGGAAATATTGAGAGCTGTCTTTTGTAATCTCAAGTGTAGGGGAAAGGCTATACCCAACTCCCAACCTTCCTAGCCTACCCATCCCAACGAAGGTCAGGAAAAAGCTGAGGAGCACTTGTGGAGGTCTTATTTCAGGGGCATAGGTGCCCTCAGTCTTTTAGAACTGAGACCTGAGCATGGAACTACGAAATGCTTCTCCTTCTCCACACAATATCACCACACGCACTGCACTCCTGCATAACAATAGGAGATTATAGCTGATGGAACTGGAAGCTTAGAGTCTTTAAGAAAGACTATCCCAAGCAACCCAAGACAATAGAGGAGTCAAAAACAAGGATCCTAAGAGAAATTTTTGCCTCTGACACACGCAACTGTTAGCACCTAGCAAGCACAACCTAATTCCTGGCCGGATAAACATAGAATCTCCCACCAAAGGCCTATTTACCTAGGATCTTTTAACGTGATACATCATGTCTGCTTTCACCAAAAACTTACAAGCTATGCTAAAATGAAAACAAAACACAGTCCAAAAAGATGAATCAACCATAAGAACCAGACTGATATGGCAGAGAAATTATTAGGCCTGGAATTTAAAGTGGCCATGACTAATATGCTAAGGGCTCTAATGGGAAAAGTGGATAACATGCAAGAATAGACAGGTAATGCAAGCAGAGATGGATACCCTAAGAACAGAAAAAGTGAATGCTAGAAATATAAAACACCATAACAGGAATGAAAAATGCCTTTGGTGGGCTCATTAGGAGACTGAACATGGGCAAAGAACAAGTCAATAAGCCTGAGGATATGTTAATAGAAACTTCCCAAACTGAAAAGCAAAGAGAAGAAAGAATGTAAAACAAAATAAGAAAAAAGAGAATATCTAAGGACTGTATACAATTACAAAAGTATCACATATGTGTAATGGGAACACCAGGAGGAGAAGAAAGAAAATAACACAAGAAACATTTGAAGGATTACTGGGTACAGATTTTCCAAAATAAATGACAGCCACTAAACCACAGGTCTAGGAAGCTCAGAGAGCACCATGCAGGATAAAAAAAAAAAAAAAAATCTACACATAGGCATATCCTATTCCAACTGCAGAAAATCGAAGAGAGATTTCTTTAAAAAAAAAAAAAAAGCCCGTGGAAAATATCACCTTACTTATACAGGAACAAGAATAGGAATGCAACAAAAAGAGAGTGAAATGAAATATTTACCATGTTGAAGAGAAACAAAACAAAACAAAGAGCCCCCAAAACTACCAGCCTAGAGTTCTGTATACAGCAAAATTGTCTTTCCAACGTGAATGAGATAGGAAGACTTTATTAGCCAAACAAAAACTGAGGGACTTTTTGCCGGTAGACCTGCCTTGCACAGGTAAATGTTTAAAGAAGTTCTTCAGAGAGAAGGGAAATGGTCTAGTTCATATACTTGGGTCTACATAAAGAAAGGAAGAGTGTTAGGAAAGGAATGAATTATGGTAAAAGAAACTCTTTTCTTTTTTAATTAATAGATCTAACAAAAAGAGTTTGCTCAAAATAGTAATAGAAATAATGTGTTCAGTGAATACAGCTTATAGATAAGTGAAATTAATGACAGCAATGTTATATAAGAGCCAGGAGGGATGAATTGGAAATATTCTTTCATGAGGTACTTGAAGCTGTATAGTGTTTTCTGAAAGTGGACTTGGATTAGTTGTAAAAGCACATTGCACACTCTAGGGCAATCAATAAGAAAAAAAAAATTAAAACCATAATGGCTCTGCTAAAAGACAAGAGAAAATGGGATCATATAAAACACTCAATTAAAACCACAGAAGACAGAAAAATAGTATAAGACCGAAAAAAGGAAGGAAGGAAGGAGAGAAGGAAGGAAGGAAAGGAGAGAGGGAGGGAGGAAGGAAAAGAAAAGAAAATCAAGGGTAGCAAATAGAAAACGGTTAAAAACATGGCAAATATTAATCTATCCATAACAGTAATCACTTTAACCATGCATGAATGGTCTAAATACACGTATTAAATGACAGAGACTATCAGTGTTGATTAAAACAAAACAGAACCTAACAAAAACAAACAAACAAAACCAGACCCAACTCTGTGTTGTCTACAAGAAACCCATTTTAAATAAAAAGACACAGATAGACTAAAAGTCATGGTATGGAAAAAAAAAGATATCCCATTCTGAACACTAATCACAAAAAAGCTGGAGCAGCCATATTAATTTCAGATGAAACAGACTTTAGAGCAAGTAAGTTATCAGGGATAAGGAGATGCATTGTGAAAAGAAACAAAGAGCAAATTTCCCTGACAGATAACACACTGGTTGATCTCTTGGTAAATATGGCGTTGTTTGCATGGAGGATCTGATTCACAAGACCTATAAAGTATTACTGTAAAGTATTTCAAAGAACCAAAAAACTTCCAGGGGCCCTGCAAATTATCTTCTCCATGAAGTGGAATGAAGAAAAAGATCACCCATTTTGTGGAAGGCGCAGTTGCTGGCAATAGGGAAGACCAGATGAACAGCTTATTAGAAGGATAAACTAAGGTATCTGCCATCACTATTTCTGCAGTTTGGCCAGTTAATAAACCATGACTGCTTTCAGACTGAAAAAAAAATCTTATATAATTATATAATGGCTCTCCAAGAAGACACAGCAATCCTTAATGTGTAATGCACCTAACAATAGAACGTCAAAAGACATGAGGCAAAAACTGTTAGAACTGCAAGGAGAAATAGATGAAACCACTGTTATAGTTAGAGACTTCAGCTCCCTTCTATCACAAATGGGCAGATCCAGCAGGCACAAAATCAGTAAGGACATAGTTTAACGGAACAGCACCATTAATCAGTTGAATAATTGACATCTACACAGTACTTCATCCAACAGCAGCACAATACACATCCATCTCCAGTTCACATGGAATGTTTGCCAAAATAGACTACCTCGTGGGCCATAAAACACGCCTTAACAAAACAAAAGAGTATAAATCATACAATAAATACATGCTCTCAGACCATGTGGAATTAAACTAGAAATCAATAACAGACAGATAGCTGGAAAATCTCAATGGATTAAACGACATGCTTCTAAAAACATGATTTGTCTCTGGTTAGCGGGAGATTCTCAGGAAGGGCCATCATGCTCTATGTTGCAGTCCTCTGAATGAAAACAAGAATGAGTGGCTAAATCCTTAAAACCATGCAACATTTAGGCCTTAGTACCTTGTATAGAAATAACCTTTCAGTCTTGAGCAAGACCTCAGCCCCCTATTCCAGAATGTGTGACCTCTACCCTGAGCTCATCCTCTGATCCCCTTGAAAGCATCCAAAGCGTCTTCTATCAGTTTAAGGTATAGAGAAAGGTGGGTCACAAGTGATATTCCCTGTGGTCTCTGAAATCTATAACAATATAAAACTCGGAAGGCATAATGTTTAACACCTCCAAAATATGGATTTGCGTCCGTGGTTCATCAGTGACTAGTTGTGTGACCTTGAGCAAGTCACCCTGCCTCTCTGAGCCTCGGAGTTGTCACTGATAAAATGGGTATAATATCAGTACCTTTTCCATTGTGTTGCTATGACGATTAAATGAGCTGATGCATCTAAGTATTTGGCACAGTGCCTGAAACATAACAAGTGCCCTGTAAGAGGTACCTAACACTAGGACCTACATTCCCTATTCCCTGAAACTCTTATGTGCCTAGCCCTATGCTAGGTATTGTTGTGGAGAAGGGAGCCAAAAGGAAGAAGTATTCAAAGCCCTGTTCTCAGAGGGCTCAATATCAGTGTGGAAAATGAAAACATTCTACAGATGACAGCCAGCAAACCATCTGGGACAGGGACTATCTGGGTACAAGGGGCATGGGTCAGAGTAAGCAATCAAGGAGAGAAGGAGCAGTGAAGGTATGACTAAGTAAAGGGGAAGTGGAAAGGTCTGTTACCTAAAGGGCACAATAAGAGTAAAGTTTGGGGTGGGGGGGGGAATGGAATCTGGTTTATCTGGGGACTGAGGAGAGGATCTGCCTGGAAGAAATGGAAGGTGAGGTAAAAGAACAGATTACATAGGGCAGAACCAGAGCTTGCAAAGTCACCCAAAGGAAGTTACAAAGACCCAGAATCATAAAGCCCTTAAGCTTTAGGGTCCTGGAATCACTGAATCCTGGGTCGTGGGGTCCGGGAACCATGGAACACACAGGGTCCGAGCACCCTGAAAGCATGGAGCTTGAACCTTCTAGACCACCACTGTCTAATAGAACTCTCTTGATGATGGAAATGTTCTGAAGTTCTGAGGTGTCCCATACAGTAGTAGCCACTGCTCTGCAATAACCCTCGTGTGGTTATTGGGCCCTTGAAATGTGGCTACTGCAAGTAAAGGAACAGTTTATTTATCATTTTCCTTTAATTTTAACCAGCTTACATTTAAGTAGCTACATGTGGCTAGCAGTTTCCATTGGACAGTGCAGTTCTAGGATTATAGCATTTTGACCCCGAGAATTCTAGACTTACGGAGTGCCAGAGTCAGAGAGTCTTAAAACCGTACCACACTTAGGCCTTAGTACCCTGTATAGAAATAACTTTTCAGGGGCACCTGAGTGGCTCAGCGGGTTAAAGCCCCTGCCTTTGACTCGGGTCATGATCCCAGGGTCCTGGGATCGAGCCCCGCATCGGGCTCTCGGCTTGGCGGGGAGCCTGCTTCCTCCTCTCTCTCTGCCTCCTCTCTCTCTGCCTACTTGTGATCTCTGTCTGTCAAATAAATAAATAGAATCTTTAAAAAAAAAAAAAAAGAAAGAACTTTTCAGTCTTGAGCAAGACCTCCAGCCTTGGTCCATCTCCTTCATTTCACCCATTCGCACAGACTGAAAAGGCCACGAACGTGATCCTGGGTGGTGTGCAGGTCAACGACCACTTCAACATCATCACCTTTTCTGACTCGGTTAGTGTCTAGCTAGCATCCAGAATATCCACAGCACCAAGGACTACCTGGGTCACATGGAAACTGGTGGTTGTAAGTGTAGACCCACCCACTCAAATGGATGGGCTGTGGTAATGTGGGGAATTCCTTTTTATTTATTTATTTATCTATTTTAGGTAGGCCCCACACCCAACATGGGCCCCAAACTCATGACCCTGAGATTAAGAGTCACGTGCTCTACTGCCTGAGGCAGCCATGTGCCCCAGATATGGGGAATTCTTGAAATGCTCCCTTTGTTCCCCTGTCCACCTCACCTCTCACAATACGTGAAACATCACTATTATATTTTATACAAATATGTCCCTTCATCCTTCTGCGTCCCCTTTCCTAGTTAAAAGAACATAGCACTATGTATTTTAGGGCACATTCTTCTCTGGCCCTGAGTTTCTTTAAAGCGCATACTCAGAAAAATTTGCCAAAACTTTTTAAAATCAATAATCTATGTATGTATTTCCAAGCACTTGGTCAAGCTGCTGCCCTGATTCTGGCTTTTGATCAATCGTCTCTCAGAGAAGTACTGAAGTCTCCCCCACTCGCCACCTCTGGTAAACTCAGCCCTTCCTTCCCCTATAGCATGGAGGTGGGGTTGCTATCACTGAGGAGTTGCCTGTCTGACTAGAGATGGAACTAGAGGGTATCATGCTTAGCGAAATGAGTCAATCGGAGAAAGACAACTATCATATGATCTCTTTGATATGAGGAAGTGGAGATGCAAGGCGGGGGGGGGTTGGGGGGAGGTAGGAAAAGAAAAAATGAAAAGATGGGATTGGGAGGGAGACAAACCATAAAAGACTCAATCTCAAGAAACAGACTGAGGGTTGCTGGGGGGAGGGGGGATGGGAGAGGGTGGTGGGGAAATGGACATTGGGGAGGGTATGTGCTATGATGAGTGCTGTGAAGTGTGTAAACCTGGCGATTCACAGACCTGTACCCCTGGGGATAAAAATACATTATATGTTTATTAAAATAAAAAAATAAAAAAAAAAGATATCCCCCCAGGAAAGAGGCAAATCGTAGTCTGAGACAGGGAATGATAAAAGCCAAGGACGTGTGGGCCCCACTGTCAGATCTCAGGGAACCCGTGTGGGGGCAGGGGTGTTGGGAAGGATAAGCAGCAGAAACAGTCTGAGCAAAGATGAGAAATGACTGAGCCTGAGAGGTTGGTGAGGTGTCTGAGGTGTCTGCAATGGGGATAGAAATAACTAGAAAACATGGTCTCACGGTCTGCTTCCCAATTAGGGACCAACATCAGTGCAGCTCTGCTACAGCATAGCATTGCTAAACCACAGCAATCAGGAGACTGGTCGGGGCTGCAATGTGGGGAGGATCCATCTCATCATCTTCCTGACAGATGGGGAGCCCACAGCCAGTGTGATGACCCCTAGGGTGATCCTCTCCAACATCTGTCAGGCACTGGGCAACAGGGTGTCCCTTTTTAGTTTGGCCTTCAGGGATGAGGCTGACTTCCCATTGCTGTGTCACCTGCCCCTGGAGAACCAGGGAGCAG
The DNA here is from genome assembly GCF_963455335.1 of Martes martes. NCBI lineage: Eukaryota > Metazoa > Chordata > Mammalia > Carnivora > Mustelidae > Martes > Martes martes. The sequence continues at coordinate 44,826,538 of NC_137897.1, forward strand.
CCTGGTGTATGTATGAGGGCACTGATGCAGCCCTACAGCTGAAGGGCCTCTATGAGGAGATCTCCATTCCTTGCTGGCAGACGTGCATCTGGACTACCTGGGAGGCTTGGTTGGGGCCTCCCCTTGGACCTTTTCCCCGTTATTTGGTGGCTCAAAATTTTGGTGGTGGCAGGACAGGCGCAGGCAGGCAGGTAGGAAAGCAGGAACTTGGCATCCACCTGGCAGCCTGTGGCCCCAAGAGTCAGCTTCTTGTGGCCTGCCACAGTGAGGCAGCCACCAGCAGAGCCAGAAGAACTCTGGTGTCCCAGGGGAGTGGGCCTACAACGTAGCCCACTTCACCTGCTGCCTCTGGGCCTACACCACCAGTGGAGAGTTGCTGAGGGATGCTTCCAAGCCTGTGACACTACCACTCGTCGCCTGCTGGCCACCAATGTCCTCAACCTGTCCCCTGAATACAATGTTGTCACACCTCTGACTTCACTGGTCATGGTGCAGCCCAAGGAGGCAAGTGGGAAGGTCAGATCACAGATTTCCACTGCAGCTGTACTAGGCACCATTATGCCTTCATCCACCAGCAGACCTGGCCTCGGGACAGGCACAGCCCAGTCAGCCTTGTTACCCAAGGTCTCTCCCAAATTAGGGCTTGTGAAACCAAGGTCCTACTTATCCTCAATGGCTCCTGCTTCTACAGAAATTATGTCCAGTTCCAAGGAGTTGGAGCCACTGGCTCAGGACACTAAGTACCTTATCCACCCCAGCACACCCCAAATCCCCAAATCCTACACAACAGGATTCTGGCACTTTGGTTCAGCCAACTCTCAGAACAACAACTGCTGCCTTTGGGCCCTCAAACTCTGGTGCCCTATTGCTTCTGAAGCCCAGCGTGCCATCACACCAGAATCCTGGTACCCTATTACCCATGACTGCCAAGACACAAGTCCCACTTCTGAATCCTGGCACCCCATCCCAGCCCAAAGCTGGCATTGTGAAACATGATATTGCACTGTCCTCCAAACCTGGTGTTCCATCACAACCCAAACTGGATGCTCTATCACATTCCCAACTTGGGGTACTCACATCACAGCCACCCAAAACCTTGCCACAGGCCAATCTCCATGCTTCAGATCTTCAAACACCTATCACAAAACTAGACCAAAGGTTCCTGCTCACAAGACCCCAAACAATCTGTCACACCCTAAACCCAGCATCCTCTTAACCTAACATCCCTAAAATCCTAACACCTCTCTCTCTCTCTTTTTTTTTAAAGATCCCATTTAATTATTTGACAGACAGAGATCACAAGTAGTAGGCAGAGAGGCAGGCAGAGAGAGATGGAGGAAGCAGGCTCCCCGCTGAGCAGAGAGCCCGATGCCGGGCTCGATCCTAGGACCCTGAGATCATGACCTGAGCCGAAGGCAGAGGCTATAACTCACTGAGCCACCCAGGCGCCCCGGTCCCAACACCTCTTAACTCTAATACCCCAACTCCCCCACATTACCCAAACTTATCATTTTCCAAACCTAGGACCCCAATCCCCAATAAACCCAAAACCCCGTTACCCCCCCAGACCTGCCAGACCAATGCCCCTACCTCCTCAGGATCCAAACACATTCACAAGCACAACCTCAAGTCCCGCAAGTCCCAGCAAGACCATGACCACCTCTGTCTTTGGAGCACCCCTCCCAATTCCCTTTGACTCCACCTTGCCCTTTCTGCTGCCCTGAGAAAGCTCTGGCTTCAGCAGGATCTGCTGCTGGGGCCCCAAAACACCAGGCAAATTCTGGGACTACCTGTGTCAGAAGTCCCAACAATGGGCCTCTCCAGCAGCTCCAGGCCTATGCCAGAAGGCAGCCCCCAAACGTGCCAGTCTTGCTGCCTTCTAGCATCCTCCCTGAGGTGGCCAGCCTGCTCCATCTCCCTGAGGAGCTAGAGCTGCTGTCTGAGTCAATGGTGGAGTCCATGACCATGGAGTCCTTGAACCCACCAGCTTTCTATACCTTCCTCACTCCTGATGAAGATGATGAGTGCCACGGGCAAGAGGTCAAGCCATGAGGAGGAGGTATGAATGGAGAGCTCTGGGAACTAGGAATGTACAAAGCTTCTGCAGATTCTAGTGATGACAGTTGCCAGTTTGCTTGCTTTGAGACTTTGAATCAGCTACTTAACCTCTCTGGGCCTTAGAACCTAAGCACAGAATTAGAGGCCCTGAGAGAGGAGGGATATTAAGACTGGGAAAGCGAAACAGAAAGAAACTGATCAAGCTGTGGTTTTGACATTTGCTTTCTTGGGCAAGAGAATTGCTCATGTTTCCCAAACAGGGTAGGAATACAGGGTTCTAAGTGGAGGCATCACTGGGTAAGGCAGGTCTGATTAGTTCTTTTGTGCTCTATATACAGCCCTGCTTAAGGAGAGGGGTACACAAATTGGAAATGATAACAATTATCCTTAAATTTCCTAAAGACTGTGAAGTAATAAAGGTTAACATTTTTTAGCCCTTCGTATGTGCAGGTACTTGTCTATGTATTGCTCTTTTAGTCCCTCATTTAATACACATACACACACTCACACACACACACAACCTGTGGATACCTGCATTTTACTCATGGGGAAACTGAAGTGCAGAGAACTGAAGTAACTTATTCCATGTCACACAACTAGTAAGAGATTTGGGCCTACATCATTTGGTTGCAGACTGAATGTGCTCCACCACTCCATTGTTCTCTCTTCCTAAGAAGAGCAACATTTCTTGGGAGACATTATAGGGCAGGATTAGAACCAGTTGGTGGTGGCAGTAAGTCACAGGGATACAAATTTGGGCATGAGATCCTTGACATGCCCCTTTCCTTCACCACCCGCCAATATCCCATCCATCTTCAATTCTTGGCAATGTTGCCTCTGACATATTTGCCAAATGCACCCAGTTCTCACCACCCCAACTGTCACTATCTTAGGGCAGACTACGATCATGTCTACCCTAGAAAACTGTTCCAGTATCCTCACTGGTCTCCCTGCTCCCTCTCTCGGGATATCTTTCTTTCTTTCTCTTTCTTTCTTTCTTTCTTTCTTTCTTTCTTTCTTTCTTTCTTTCTTTTCTTCCTTCCTTTCTTCTTTTTTTTTTTTTGCCATTCTTCCTCAGCAGCAAAAGGATTATTTAAAAACAAAGACTGCTTCATGTCCCGCTCCCACTTAACCCCCTCAAGAGTTTCCCATCTTACCTAGAATGAAGCCCAAAGTTCTTTTTATACCCGACAAGGCCCTACGTGATTTGCTCTCTATCCTATACCCCTCTGACCTCACTTTTTCCCACTCACTCTCTGAACTCTATCCATCCCCCCACCCTGGCCTCCTCTCCGTTCCATAATGGGCCCTGCCTCAACCCCATCTCCACTAAGGGACCGCTCTCAAGCTGTTCTATTTGATAACCGCTCTGACCTTACATACCCTGGCCCCTGTCTACCATGCTCATCTTTTGCATTGCCACTCAAATTCTAGATCACAACTTAGATCTTGGCTCAGATGTCCTTCCCACCCTCCCCCAACCACTCCAGACTTCATCAAATATCTGTAATTCCCTCAGTCATTTAAGTAGTTTTTCTGGGGCTCCTGGCTGGTTCACTCAGTAGAGCACGTGACACTTGATCTCAGGATTGTGAGTTCGAGCCCCACGTTGGGATGTAGAGATTACCTCAAAAACAAAACAAAACAAACAAACAAAAACTAGGTGTTGTATGTAAGTGATGAACCACTGAAATCTATTCCTGAAACCAATATTGCACTGCATGTTAACTGACTAGAATTTAAATAAAAATTCGAAAAGAAAAAATAAAAAAATTTTCCTTGAACTACTGAAAAAAAAATAATAAAGTCTTAAGAAGAGAGAACGTGAGCAAGAGAGAGAGACAGAGATATTATTCACAAAGACCCAGACACAAAAGCAGAGGAGACGAGACACACAGTGACACATAGAGACACAGGGACACAGAAGTAACCAGGGAGACATAGGTCAAAACCATAGCCCAATACACCAAGGTTGAAGAAGTAGAGGCATAGAGACATGCTGACATGGTAACTTACAGAAATGGGATAGGGGATGGGAGAAGAAAACAGAGACACAAGACCACAGACCTACAAAAGCATAGAAACAGAGATGTTACTTATACCAAGACTTGGTATCAAAGACCCAAGGACATGGGCACATGCAGAGGAGCACACCAAGAGTCAAACTGGAGCACAGATTTATATAGTCAGAGATCCAGTGACAAAAGCATGGGAATGCAGACACCCAAACTGTGACAAACACCAGCCAAGACATAAGGGTTAGGGTTAGGTTAGGTAACAGAGAAGCATAAAGACAGGCAAGCTGGAGGCCCAGGTACAATAGAGACACTGTGACATAGGGACACAAGAATTTAGAAAAGGAGTGAGAGAAAGACACACACACACACACACACACACACACACACACATCCCAGAATAAGTAGACATGGGGATGTGAACCCACAAACACAGCCATATGGATACAAGGTAGAAATGGGAACAGATACACAGGATCATGTCTGGAAGGATCAAGATAGGAACAAAGAAACCCAGACACATAGGAACGGACACACAGAACATAAACAAATGGGCAGAGACACAGTGACAAGGAAATCTACCCACAGACGCAGGGAGGCAAAGACACAGAATAAAAATAAACCTGGGAAAAAAAAATAAACCTGGGGATACCCAGAAATAGAAACATACAAATAGGCAGGCAAGGCCCAAAATGAAGAGATGGGGACAGTGAATCAGGCACAGGGACACAGAGAGTGGCTCAAAAATAAAAAAGCCATGAGTAGGAGAAGACAAAATGACAGCAGAGTAGGGGAATGCTGTGCTCACCTCGCACACAATCAGAACTAGATAATTATCAAATCATCCTAAATACCCCAGAAAGACACCTGAAGACTGACAGAACAAACTCCACAACTAAAGGGAGAAAAGAGGCCACATCAAAAAAGGTAAGGAAGTGGGGAGCCATGGATTAAGGGAGAAAAGAATCCTGGGTGCTGCAGAGGGGAGGGAGCTGTGGTCACAGAGAAGGGTAAGAGGGAGGAGCATGCAGGGGAATGCATAAAGAGAATGCATCCCCAAAGCCACTGGCCTGGAAAACGAGAGTGGCTGAATTTCATGAGTTCTTGCAACCAAGGGGGCTTAAAGGCTGGAGTTCTAGAGGTCAGTGGGCTTGGCTGGAATAGACTTGGAGGGCACTGCCCTGCTCCTGAAGAGAAGGCAGGCAAAGGACCTGAAGGCAGACAGTGTGGAAACAGTGATCTGAGAAGCACCTGGGACACACAGTGGGAGGGTTTGTTTGTTCTTCTCCTAGTGTGTCCCTGAGAGCCAGTATTCGTGGAGATGCTGCTCTGGGGACAAAGAGGCTCAATGGAGCTATTTCCCTCCCCTGACACACAGCATAAACACAGAGCCACCTGCAGGAAGCAACACAGCACCCACACTGGCTGCCTAACCTGCTTACACCAAGCCCCACACCCCTGCACACTGGAGAGACTATCCTTCTCAGTCAAACTTGCTCCAGTCCCAGTGCAGAGGGCCCCTTCCCAGAAGACCAGGAGAAACCCCTGCCCACACCACATCTCCCAGCCAGAGAGTTCTTCAGGGCTTCAGTTCCAGTTCAGGTAGTATCAGGTCTCATCTAACAAGCAGGCTAGAGCACACCTACTTAAAACTCACCACATTCTGGCAAAGGACCACACACTGACCACTGCAGGCAGAGAGAGCCTCCGCAGACAACTACCCTGAAGGATAGATCAGCCAAAACACTCCAGCAGAGTGCACACAACACACACCAGAGACACTCACTGAAGTGCCAGGCCCTGGACACTACATGACCTCTTCTTCATAAAGCCATTGCTCTCAGAAGCAGGAATCATAACTGGCTATCTATTCTCACATACAGATGAAGGCAGAGACCTAGACAAAATGTTACATGGAGGAATTCATCCCAAATGCAAAAACAAACAAACAAACAAACAAACAAAACACCACCAAGATAAGGTCGTGGCCAGAGATTGAAGCAAAACAGATATAAGTAACATGAGTGAGGGAGAATTTAAAGCAACAAGCATAAGGATACTCACTGGGCTAGGGAAAGAGTGGAAGAGTTCAGGGGACTCTTACCCCAGAGATAAAAGAGTTAAAAGCCAACCTGACAGAAATGAAAAAGACAATAACTGAGATTCAAAACCGGCTGGATGGAATGACCACAAGGATGGAAGAAGCAGAGGAATGATTGAGTGGTATAAAGATAGAATGACGGAATATAGTGAAGCTGAACAAAAGAGAGAAAGATGAACTATGGATCATGAGAAAAGGCTTTGGGAACTCAGCGACAGCATCGAACATAATAACACTTGTATCATAGGAATCCCAGGAGAGGAAGTGAGAGAAAAAGGGACAGGAAGTTTATTTGAGAAAATAATAGCTAAAAACTTCCCCAATCTGGGGACGAAAACAACCATTCAGAACCAGGAGACACAGAGAACTCCCATCAAAATCAACAAAAGCAGGCCAACACCAAGACATATTGTAATTACATTTGAAAAATAGAGTGATAAGTTTAAAATGTTAAAAGCAGCAAGACAAAAGAAGCCCTTAACTTACAAAGGAAGATACATCAGGCTAGGTGCAGATTTCTCAACAGAAATGTGGTAAGCCAGAAGGGAGTGGCATCATATATTCAAAGAGCTGAATGGAAAAATCTGCCACCTAGAATACTCTACAGCAAGGCTATCAGAATAGAAAGAAAGATACAGAGTTGCCCAGACAAACAAAAACTAAAGGATATCATGACCAATAACACAGCCCTGGAAGAAGTACTAAAGGAACTCTTTGCAAAAGAGAGATGAACAGTGATAATGACAAGAAAGGATCAAAGAAAATCTCCAGAAATGACAAAAACAAGTAACAAATTGGCAATAAGTACATACCTATGAATAATTATTCTGAGTGTAAATGGACTAAATGGTCCAATTAAAAGACACAGGGTGTCAGAGTGGATGAGAGAAAAAAAAAAAACCAAAAAACAAATGAGGCTCATCTATATACTTTGTACAAGAGACACAGTTCAGACCTAAAGACACCTGCAGATTGAAAGTGAGGGGCTAGAGAAACATTTTTCACATGAAAGAATGTCAAATGAAAGCCAGCATATTGATTCTCATATCAGACCAAGTAGACTTTAAACCAGACTGTAACAAGAGAAGAATGACACGATTCATAATAAAGGGGACAATACAGCAAGAAGATCTAACAATTGGAAACATTTATGTACCCAATACAGGAGCCCCAATGAAACAATTAATAACAAACATAAAGGACCTCATTGACAGTAACACAATAATAGTAAGGGACTTCAACACTCCACTTACAGCAATGGACAGATCATCTAAGCAGAGAATCAACAAGAAAACAACGGCTTTGAATGACACACTGGACTAGAGGGACTTTACAGATGTATTCAGAACATTTCCTCTTAAAACAGCAGAATACACATTCTTTTCATGTGCACATGGAACATTCTCTGGAATAGATCACATACTAGGTCACAAATCATGCCTCAACAAATACAAAATGATTGGGATCATACCATGCACCTTTGCCGACCACAACACTATGAAACCACAGGTCAACCAGAAGGAAAAAAAAATGGAGAGATCACAAGTACATGAAGGTTAAACAACATGCTACTTATGAGTGAATGGGTCAAGAAACTAAAAAAATACATGGAAACAAACGAAAATGAAAACACGATAGTGCAAAACCTTTGGGATGCAGTAAAAGTGGTCATAAGAAGGAAGTATATAGCAATACAGGCCTACATTAATAGGCAAGAAAAATCTCAAATAAACAACCTAACCTTATACTTAAGGGAGCTGGAAAAATAACAACAAACAAAGCCTAAAATCAGCAGAAGGAAGGAAATAATAGAACAGATTTAAATGACATAGATACAACAACAACAACAACAAACCAATAGAGCAGATCAATGAAACCGGGAGCTGGTTCTTTGAAAAAATTAATAAAGTCAGTAAACCCCTATCTAGACTTTCATAAAAAAGAAATGAGAAAGGATCCAAATAAATAAAGTCACAGTTGAGAGAGGAGAAATGACAACCAACACCACAGAAATATGGACAATTATAAGAGAATATTATAAATAAAAAAAAACAATATACCAACAACCTAGAAAAACAACCTGGATAAATTCTTAAAAACATACAATCTACCCAAAGATACAGATGTAGTGAAAAGAAGGGCCATATGTACCTCCAATGTTCATAGCGGCAATGTCCACAGTCACCAAACTGTGGGAAGAGCCAAGATGCCCTTCAATAGACGAATGGATAAAGAAGATATGATCCACATAGACAATGGAATATTACACAGCCATCAGAAAGGATGAATACCCAACTTCTGTATCAACATGGACGGGACTGGAGGAGATTATGCTGAGTGAAATAAGTCAAGCAGAGAAAGACAATTATCATATGGTTTCACTTACTTGTGGAACATAAGGAATAAAATGGAGGACATTAGGAGAAGGAAAGGAAAAGTGAATTGGGGGAAGTCGGTGGGGGAGATGAGTCATGAGAGACTGTAGACTCTGAGAAACAAACTTGGGGTTTTGGAGGGGAGGGGGATGGGGGGATGGGTGAGCCTGGTGGTGGGTATTGAGGAGGGCATATATTGTGTGGTGCACTGGGTGTGGTGCATAAACAATGAAGCTTGGAACACTGAAAAAAATAAAATCAAAATTAAGATGTTAAAAAATATATATTATCTACCAAATCTGAAACAGAAAGAAACAGACAATTTGAACAGACTGATTACCAGCAAAGAAATTGAATCAGTAATAAAACAAACAGACAAACAAGCAAAAAAAAAAACTTCCAACAAACAAGAGTCCAGGGCCACACGGCTTCACAAGGGAATTCTACCAAACATTTAAAGAAGACTTAATACCTATTCTTCTCAAACAATTCTAGAAAATGGAAAAGGAAGGAACACTTCCTCATTCATTGTATGAAGCCAGCACTACCCTGATACCAAAACTGGACAAAGATTCCAGCAAAAAAGAGAGCTACAGGCCAATATCCCTGATGAACACGGGTGCAAAAAATTCTCAAGAAAATACTAGCAAACCTAATCCAAAAATACATTAAAAGAATCTTTCACCGTGATCAAGTGGGACTTAATCCTGAGCTGTGACCATGCTTCACTTTTTGCAAATCAATCAATGTGATACACCACATTAATAAAAGAAAGGCGAAGAACCATATGATCCTCTCAACAGATGCACAAAAAGCATTTGACAAAGTAGGACATCCGTTCATTACAAAAACTCTCAACAAACTAAGGTAGAGGGAACATAACCTAATAAAGGCCAAATACAAAAAGCCCACAGCCACTGTCATCCTCAATGGGCAAAAACGGAGAGCTCTTCCTCTACAATCAGGAACAAGACAAGGATGTCCACTCTCACCACTGTTATTTGACATAGTTTTGGAAGTGCTAGCCACAACAATCAGACAACAAAAAGAAATAAAAAGCCGCCAAACCAGGATAGAGGAAGTATAACTTTCACTATTTGCAGATGACATGGTGTAATACAGAAAACCTAAAAGACTCCATCAAAAAATTGCTAGAACTGATGCACAAATTCAGTAAAGTTGCAGGTACAAAATCAACCATACAGAACTCTGTTGCACTTCTATACATCAATAATGAAGGAGCACAAAGAGAAATCAAGGTATCGATCCCATTTACACTTGCAGGAAAAACTGTAAGATACCCAGCAATAAACCTAACCATAAAGGTAAAAGAGATGTTCCCTGTAAACTCTAAGGCGCTGATGGGAGACCTAAGATGGCAGCATAGTAGGAGGACCCTAGAATTGCCTCATCCTTTGAACACAGCTAGATAACTATCAAATCATTCTGAATACCCAAGAAATCAACCTGAGGTTTGATAGAACAGACTACGCCGCTAGAGGGAGAGAAGAGGCCACACTGAGGAAGGTAGGAAATACAGAGATGTGGTTTGTGGAGAGAAGGGGGTATGGCAGCTGCGGAGGGGAGGGTGCCCTGGCTGCAGAGAAAGGCAAGAAAGAGTGGAGCACACAGGGATATGCATGAAGAGAACACTTCTCCAAAGCCATTGACAGGCAAGCAACCCTGGGACAGACTGTACGATCTGTGGATCATCTCAGGAGCATGGGGAGGGACTATTTGTACATTTTTGGAGCACATCCACAAAAGGTGGCATGGCCTCTCTGGGGACAAAAGAACTGGCAGGCACCACTTCTCTCCCCAGCCCTTCAGCATAGGTGCAGAGACACCTGCTGAGGGCAGCGAACCCAGACACTGGCTGTTTAGCCTGCGTTGCTCCAAATCCCATGCCCCTGTGCTCTGGCATGACTGCCCTTCCGGGTCACACCTGCATCAGTCCCAGCACTGTGACACTCTTCCCCAGAGGACCAGCATGGGTCCCTGCCACACCAGGTCCCTGAGGTTTGGAATTTTAAAAGTCATCAGGTGTGGCTGAGATAGAGCCCAAGGCGCACTGCACTGCTCCAGGCAGACAAGCAACCCAGAGACAGACAGTGTGGAAGCAGTGATCTGGAAAAAAAAAAAAAAAAAGCCTGGGATGCATAAGGGGAGATCATTCGCTCCTCTGAAAGTGCTGTCCTGAGAGCAGCAGGCATGGGCTCTCAGACTCCTGTCTCTGAGGACAAAGGGGCTGGCTGGCACCATTTCTCTGTCCTGCCCCTCAGCATAAACTAACTTCAGTAAACACCATAGTGCCAACACCGGTTGCCTTACCTGCTTCTACCAAGTCCTGCCTCCCTGTGCTCTGCCGACACTACTGCCATTCTTGGGCAAGTGTGCTTAAAGACCAGCTCAGTGGGACACGTCCCCAGAAGACCAATGGAAGCCCCTGCGCACAGGATGTCTACGGACCACAGAATTCTGTAAATGTTCCGTTCTAGTGGAAAAAGCATCAGGTCCCTTTTAACAAGCAGACCGGAACACAGCTAATTAAAACTCGCCACACTCTGGCCAAGGTCCAAACATCCCCCACTGCAGGCAAGGAGAACCTCTGCAGACCACTGGCCTGAGGGATAGAGCAGCCAAAACACAGCCCCAGAGGGCACACAGCACATGACAGAGACACTTCCTGAAGCACCAGGCCCTGGACCTTATATGAACCCTTCTCTGTAAAACCATTACTTGCAGGAGCAGGAACCACAGCAGGCTTTTCTAACATGCAGAAGAAGACAGAAACCTAAGCAAAATGCTAAGATGGAGGAATTCACCCCAAAAGAAAGAATAAGAAAAGGTCATGGCCAGGGATCTAATCAAAACAGATATAAGTAATATACATGACCCAAAATTTAAAGCAATAATCATAAGGACACTAGCTGGGCTTGAGAAAAGCTTGGAAGACCTCAGGGAGACCCTTAGTGCAGCCATAAAAGTTAGCCAAAATGAAAAATTCAAGAACTAAGATTCAAAACTGACTGGATGTAATGAGCACAAGGATGGAAGAAGCAGAGGAATGACTACGTGATATAGAAGATAGCATTATGGAAAACAATAAAGCTGAGCAAAAAAGAGAAGGAAACATTTTGGATCACAACAGTAGACTGAGGGAACTCAGTGACTCCATCAAACATAATAACATTCATATCATAGAAGTCCCAGAAGAAGAAGAGAGAAAGGGGGACAGAAGGTTTATTTGAGGAATTAATAGCCCCAAACTTCCCTAATCTGGGGAAGGAAACAGACATCCAGTTCTGGGGGCCACAGAGAACTCCCAACAAAATCAACAAAAGCAGGCCAACACCAAGACAATATTGTAGTGAAATTTGCAAAAGATAGTGATGAAGAAAAAAAATCCCCAAAGCAGCAAGACAAAAGAAACCCCTAACCTACAAGGGAAGACCCATCCAGCTAGCAGTGGATCTCTCCACAGAAACTTGGCAGGCCAGGAAGGAGTAGCATGATTTATTCAACATGCTGAATGGGAAAAATGTGCAGCCAAGAGTTCTCTATTGAGCAAGGCTATCATTCAGAATAGAAGGAGGGATAAAGAGTTTCCCAGGCAAACAAAAACCAAAGGAGATTGTGACCATTAAAACAACCCTGCAAGAAGTATTAAAGGGGACACTTCGAGTGGGAAGGGAAGACCAAAAGTGACAAAGACAAGAAAGGAACAGAGGAAATGTCCGGAAACAATGACAAAACAAGCAACAAAAGGGCACCAAATACATATGTATGAATAATTAGTCTGCACATAAATGGATGAAATGCTCCAATCAAAAGACATAGGGTGTCAGAATGGATAAAACCCCAAGACCCATCTATGTGCTGTCTACAAGAGACTCATTGTAGACCTCGAGACACCTTCAGATTGAAAGTGAGGGGATGGGGAAACATTTATCATGCAAATGGACATCCAAAGAAAGTCTGATACTTATATCAGACACACTACATTTTAAACCAAAGACTGTAACAAGAGATGAAGAAGGGCGCTATGTCATAGTAAAGGGGACTATCCATCAAGAAGAGCTAACAGTTGTAAATATTTATGCCCCCAACTTGGGAGCACCCAAATATATACAACAATTAACAACAAACACAAAGGAACTCATTGATAATAATACAGTAATAGTAGGAGACTTTAACACCCCTACACTTATAGCAATGGACAGATCACCTAAGCAGAAGATCAACAAGGAAAGACTGGCTTTGAATGACACCCTGGACCAGACGGACTTAACAGATATATTCAGGACATTTCATCACAAACAGCAGAATACACATTCTTGTGGAGTGCACATGGAACATTCTCCAGAATAGCTCACATATTGGGTCACGAATCAGGTCTCAAGAAGTGCCAAAATGATCAAGATCATACCATGCATCTTTTCTGATCACAACAGTATGAAACTTGAAGTCAACCAGAAGAAAACATTTGGAAAGACCACAGATAGATGGAGGTTAAACAGCATGCTCCTAAGCAGTGAATGGACCAACCAGGAAATTAAATAAGAAATTTTTAAAATACATGGAAACAAATGAAAATGAAAACATGACAGTTCTGCACCTTTGGGATGTGGCAAAAGTGGTCATAAGAGGGAAGTATATAGCAATACAGGCCTACCTTAAGAAGCAAGAAAAATCTCAAATAAACAGCCTAACCTTACACCTAAAGGAGCTGGAGAAAGAACAACAAACAAAGCCTAAAGCTGGCAGAAGAAGGGAGATAATAAAGATTAGAGCAGAAATAACTGACCTAGAATCTAAAGAAACAGTAGAAGAGATCGATGAAATGAGGAGATGGTTCTTTGAAAAAAAAATCAATAAAATTGGTAAACCCTTATCTAGACTTATAAAAAGGAAATGAGAAAGGACCCAAATAGATAAAATCACAAATGAGAGAGGAGAAATGACAACCAACCCCACAGAAATACAAGTAAGTGTAAGAGGATATTATGAAAAACAATATGACAACAAACTGGACAACCTGGAAGAAATGGATAAATTCCTAGAAACATATAAACTACCAAAATTGAAACTGGAAGAAATAGAAAACTCAAACAGACCAATAACCACCAAAGAAATGGAATCAGTAATAAAAAATCTCCCAACAAACAAATGTTCAGGGCCAGATAGCCTCATAAGGGAACTCTACCAAACATGAAGACTTAATACCTATTCTTCTTCAACTAGTCCAAAAAATAGAAATGGAAGAAAAACTTCCAAGTCCATTCTATGAGGTCAGCATTACCCCGATTCCAAAACCAGTCAAAGACTCCAGGAAAAAAAAAGGATAACTACACGCCCATATCCCTGATGTATACGGATGTAACAATTCTCAAGAAAATACTAGCAGATTCAATCCCACAGTACATTAAAAGAATCATTCACCAGGATCAAGTGGGATTTATTCCTGGGCTGCAAGAGTGGTTCAGTATTTGCAAGTCAACCAACGTGATACACCACATTAATAAAGGAAATGATAAGAAACATATGGTCCTCTCAATAGATGCGGAAAAAGCATCTGATAAAGTAAGACATCCATTCATGAAAAACACCATCAGCTGAGTAGAGGGAACATACCTGAACATACTAAAGACCATATATGAAAAACCCACAGCTGATATAATCCTCCATGGGCAAAAACTGAGGGCTTTCCTTCTTCAGTCAGGAACAAGACAGGGGTGTCCACTCTTACCACTGTTATTTAACATAGTATGGGATGTCCTAGCCACAGCTGTCAGACAACAAAAAGAAATAAAAGATATCCAAATCGTCAAGAAGTAAAACTTTCGCTATTTGCAAAAGACATGATACTCGATATCAAAAACCCAAGAGACTCCCCCCCAGTGATTGCTTGGACTCATGCACGAATTCAGTCAAGTCACAGGACATAAAAAAAAAAATCAATATATGGGAATCTGTTGCATTTCTATACACCAGTAATGAATCAGCAGAGAGAGAAATCAAGGAATTGTCCCCATTTACAATTGCACCAAAAAGCACAAGATACCTAGGAATAAGCCTAACGGAACACACGAAAGACCTGCACTCTGAAAACTATGAAGCACTAATGACAGCAACTGAAGAGGACACAGAGAAATGGAAATACTTTCTGTGTTCATGGATTGGAAGGACACATATTGTTGAAATATCTATACTACCCAAAGCAATTTACACATTTAATGCAATCCCTATCAAAATTCCAAGAGCATTTTTCACAGGGCTAGAACAAACAGTCCTAAAATTTGTATGGAACCACAAAAGACCCCAAAGAGCCAGAGCAATCTTGAAAAAGCAAAGCAAAGCTGGAGGCATCACAATTGTGGACTTCAAGTTGTAGTACAGAACTGTAGTGATAGAGCAAATATGGGACTGGCACAAAAACAGACACATAGATCAATGGGACTGAAATTAAAAACCCAGAAATGGACCCACAACTACATGGTCAACCAATCTTCAACAAAGGAGGAAAGAATATCAAATGGGAAAAAGAGAGTCTCCTCAAGAGATGGTGTTGGAAAAACTGGACAGCAACATGCAAAAGAATGAAACTGGAGCACTTTCTCAAACCATACACAAAATGGATGAAAGACTTCCATGTGAGACAGGAATCCATCAAAATCCTACAGGAGAACACAGGCAGTAACCTCCCTGACATTGGCCATAACAACTTCTTACTAGATATGTCTTCTGATGCAAGGGAAACAAAAGCACAAATAAACTATTGGGACTTCTTCAAGATAAAACACTTCTGACCAGCAAAGGAAACAATCAACAAAACTAAAAAGCAACCTTCAAAATAGGAGAAGATATTTGCAAATGGCATCTCTGATAAAGGCTTAGTAAAAATAGTAAAATAGTAAATAAATAGTAAAATAGTAAAATAGTAATAGTAAAATAGTAAATAAAACCTATGAAGAACTTATAAATCTCCACACTCAAAAAGCAAATGATCCAGTTTAAAAAAAATAGGCAGAAGACATGAACAGACATTTTTTTTTTCAAAGAAGACATCCAGATGGCTAACAGGCACATGAAAGATGCTCAACCTCACGCATCGTCGGGGAAATACAAATGAAAACCTCAATGAGCTACACCCTCACACCTGTCAGAATGGCTAAAATTAAGAACACAGGAAATAGCAGGTGTTGGCGAGGATGCAGAGAAAGGGGAACCCTCTTACACTGTCAGTGGGAATGCTAACTGGTACAGTTACTCTGGAAAACAGTATACAGTTTCCTCAAAAAGTTAAAAGGGTAACTACCTTATAATCCATCTAGTGCACTACTAGGTATTTACCCATGAAATCCAAAGATACTAATTTGAAGGGATATATGCACCCCAATATTTATAGCAGCATTATCTACAATAGCCAACTTATGGAAACAGCCCAAGCGTCCATCGACTGATGAGTGGATAAAGAAGATGTGGTATACATATATATTGGAATATTACTCACCCATAAAAGTGAAATCTTACCATCTGCAATGACATGGATGGGGCAACCGAGCATTATGCTAAACGAAATAAGTCAGTCTGAGAAAGACAAACACCGTATGATTTCACTCATGTGGAATTTAAGAAACAAAACAAATGAACAAAAGGAAGGAGGGAGAGAGAGAGAGACAGACAGACAGACCAAGAAACAGACTCTTCACTATAGAGTACAAACTGATGATTACCAGGAGGTGGGGGTGGGTTATATAAGTGATGGGGATTAAGGAGAGCACTTTTTGTGATAAGCACCGGTGATGTATGGAAGTGTTGAATCACTATATTGTACACCTGAAAGTAATACTACACAGTATGTTACCAAACTGGAATTTAAATAGAAACTTAGAAAAAAAGACATTGATCAGACACTAGACACAAGCAGCAAGGCAGGAACACGGAGGTGGTGAGTCAGATCAAAACAAAAGCAGGGTCACAGCAAAAAGGTAAGAGAAACGATGCAGAGAGGAAATAGACACATGGAAAATAGACACATAGAAACAAGGACACAGCCATGGGAACCTAGAGAAGATGATGCAGGAATTGAGAAATAGGGGTATTGAGTCACAGAAGAACTTAAGACGCTGTCACAGCAACATCAAGAAACAAGTGCAGGGACATTGGCCCAAACTGGGGGAAGTAAATGGGGAATGGCAGTAAATACCAAATCACAGACATGGAGAACAAAGTCCCAGAGATGCAGACTCAGAGACTCACCAACAAAAGGTACATGGAAGAAGGCTTATGCAGATCCAGGAGCGCAGACACTGCAACACAGAGGCTCGAGACACCCAGATGCAGGAATGCAGAGACCCTGAGACACACTTCCTGAGGCTCACAGTGGTTCAGGGATATGCGAGGACTTGGGGATGCACAGAGATAGAAACTCCGAGACACTTGCCCTGGAACACAGAGCCTCATGGGCATCCAGATACAGAGATGCACAGATGCTAGTTCACAAGCTAAGACTCAGGGACATGTAATGACTTAGGGACACGCCGACTCAAGGATGCACGATGACTCAAGTACACGTAAAGACTTGGGAACATGCAAAGATTCAAGGACATGTAAAGAATCAAGAATACACTAAACTCAGTGATGCACAGAAGAAGGGATGTACAAACACTCAGAGAGAGCTGTTGGTTTCTCAGACACTGAGACACAGAGATCTGTGGGTACACAGAGACAGGAAGACACAGACACTAGATTGAAGAGGCTCTGGATATGCAGAAACTCAAGTACCTTCAAAGACAAGGATGCACAGACACTAAAACACAGTGATGAGGGACGCACAGAGACAAGAACATAGAAGACACAGAATACAGGCAGAGACTCAGGGACACTCAGAGATGGTGGTATACAGATGCTGAAACAGAGACTAATAGCATGTACAACACAGGGATGTGTGAAGAATAGGACACAGAAACTCACAGACTTACAGGAGGTCAAAGACATGCAGATACTGGACCACAATATAAAATGGAAGTCACAGACACCAGAGCACAGAGGCGCTGGGACACAGAAACCTTGGGAAAATGAAATATGCAGACACGGGAACGCAGCTGGACACTTGCTCATATAAATATTAAGAAACACACAGCCATGAAGAAACATGGGCAACCACTAATACACAGAGAGACACAGGTATACACACAAACACACAGACACTAGAACACATACACTAACACACAGACACTAGAATAGATGTCAGAGCACACAGAGATGCTGGCACACAGAGATAATGGGACCAGACACTGCCACAGAGTTACCGGTACATACAGACACTGGGATACACAGAGGGACACATAGAACCTGAGATGGACACACACACTGGGATACACACACCTTTGAGACACAAGGAAGCCGGCGTATGAAGACTGAAGCACACAGAAGCAGAAACTCAGAGACACACAGTAGCATGCCAATACTGGGACACACAGACGACAGGATACCGGCACTGAGGCACACGGTCACAAGGACAGACAAAAACACTGAGACACACAAATAGTGGAACAAGCAAATACTGGAATATGCATACACTGAAGTGCAGTGGCATCGGGACATACAGAAACTGGAGCACACCCTGGGACATAGAGTTGTAGAGGCTTACACAGGCAGTGACACATACAGCCATGGGGCTACACAGAACTGGCCCATACAGACTTTGTGATACACAGACACTGGGTTATAGATACTGAAGTACACAGAAACACTGAAACTAATAGACACATGTAACATGCAAATGGTCAAGTTACACAAACTGGGACATATAGAAACTGAGGGATGCAGACACTGGAACATGCACAGACACCAAGACACACAGACCCTAGAATGTACAGTCACTAAGACATAAACAGATACTGGGGACACGCAGACATTAGTGTAGAGAGAAACTATGACCTGCAGACACTGGGAAATATACAGACACTGTGACACACAGTCATTTTTGACACAGACACTGATGCACAGGCAGGGGTAGAGGCAGAAATTGGGATTTATAGACACTGAGGTTCACAGGCACTAGGATACATAACACTGAGATATAGACAGATACGTGAGGGGTGGGAGTATAAACACTGGGACACAGCCCCTGAGACACATAGACATTTGGATGTAGAGACACTGAGGAACAAGTCACTGGGACATTCAAGCACAGGGAAACAAGGTGCACAGGCAGAGACAAATGACCGCTGGGACATACAGACACTGACACACATAGACATTGCAATGCATAGGTAATGGAACACACAAACGCTGAGGTTCTCAGAAACTGGGAGGTACAGACACCAGAAAGCATATAGACCATGAGATATACAAACACTGGTTGCAGACACTTAAACCTACAAATTCTGTGACACATAAACACTAGGACATACAGACACAGGAATATAGTCTCCGAGGCACACAGAAACACTGAAACTCAGACATACGACACCATGCTGACACAGGGACATCCTTAGTGAAACATACAGACATTAAGATACTCTGACCCAAACACACAGAAACTGGAGTACAGGCAGTAGAGCACACAAAACACCAAAACACATAAACACACTGCAACATGCTTACTTTGGAACACAGCCACTGGAACACACAAACACTGGAACATACAGACATTGACACAGACGCTGGAACATACAGGCATTGGGACATACAGACAGAAGAACACATAGACACTGGAACTTACAGATGTGGGGATACAGACACTGGGACATACAGACACTTTTCACAGATATCAAGACACACAGAAAAACACTAGGGCACACAGACAAGGATAAAGACACTGAGGCACGCAGAAACACTGAACTGAGATACACAACCAACATGCTGACATTGTGACACACAGACACTGGGGGTACACAGATGCTAAGGCACTCACATACAGACATAAGGAGAAAATGAAATACAAAAGACATTGTGATACAAAGACACTAAGACACATAGACCTCAAGACACATAAACACTTGGATATACAGAGACTGGGTGAATGATGGAGCCATTTCCTAAGACGGGGATACCTAGGAGAAGAAGGAGGCTTTGGTGGGGAGCCTACGTTAGTTTAAGGTGCCTGTGGGCCTCCAGAAACATTTATTCATTAATTAATCTCACTTTTTCTCCAAAAGTCTTGAGATTTCATGCATAGATCTCTGTTACAATAATTTTGGTTGCAAGTGGTAGAAAATCCAACTCAAACTATTTTAATGAAGGGGACTTATTGGTTCATGTAACTGAAAGAAATTCAAAAGCAGGGTAGGTTTAAGAACCAGTTCAGCTGTTCAATGATGTCATCAAGGTAACATTCAGCTCCTTTCTATCTCTTCACTGCCTTCCACAGTCACTCTATCCTAAGCTTGGCTCCCTTAACAACAGGGTGATAGCCAGCAGCAACAAACACTGACGGGAAGTCCAGAGTTTCAACTTGTGTACATTCCCACTTTCAAAACAGTTATTGTGTCCTAGGATATAGGGTCGTGTTAACTGGCTTAGACCAAACCCGCACCCACTCTTGGATGTAAAGGTTGGGTCAGCCCCAACCAACTACATGGCTGCTACAGATTGCGTGAGGGGTAAAATGAATGTGGGATAGACCACCAAGCACGTCACTACATTAGAATAAGTGGTCTGGCTATAATAAACACTGCAGACCAGGTCAAAGGAGTAAGTGCTCAGTAATGGTGGGGTAGTAATTATACCAGAAGACCCATACTGGAGAAAGCTACTCCAACACAGCCCAAAAGCTTGAGCTTCCTAGCAACCGTAGTGCAAAATGACAACACAGTGATGATCTCTGAAGGTGTTCTTCAGATAGCTGTTTCTTCATAGTAGCGAACGACTACTACTGCCATAACAGTCACAGTCCCCTCTATCTTCTAGGCAACTAGGGTAGAATCTACAGTTCAGCAATGCTACTATTAACAGAGGATAAGACAGAGGACAGGAGAGTGTGTGTGACCTACTTTGGAGGACAGAGCAAGTCAATGGCAGAGCCAGGACTAGAACCCCCACTCTTTCTTAGCTAGAAACAACAAAAATAAACTCTGGCTGATTAAAGGACAAAGAAATTTGTTAAACAGTTATTAGATCATTCACAGAGTCTGTGAGAGCAGGAAAACCAGATGCAATGGCAACATAGCCAGGAATGATACCCAGAATCCCACCTCAGAATTTTTCCTGCAGAGATACTGATGCCATCATTTGCAGTCCCCACCTTACCAACTCTTCTACTGCTTCTGGAAATCAGATGTAGCCACTGCAGCTGCATTCACGCACCAGCAAAATGGATTGCATGTAGCCCCTGCTTCCTCAAGCTTAACTCCTGATTATAAGTCTAGGATAAGTTGATCTAATTACTGTAGTCTAGTCATGTGCCCAAGGCTTAGCTGCAAAGGAGTCTAGACAAGTGAAGAGGTGGCTTTTTCAGCTTCTGTTGGGGGCAGGTGGGCTCTGCCTTATAAGGCAGGGGATTATCAAACACAGAAAAGGAGTCCTGGCTTACTGTCACCCTACCCAGGGCTTCAACAATGGAATCACTTATTCTGCAACCAGTTGTTCAATAAGCATTCCCCAACATGGTAAAGTAGCAACACTAGGAGAAAAATGTAGGGTATAGGAGACACATGTCCCCCCTGCCCTCCTTCCAGGCTGCTTGGAGTGTTCTGCCCACACAGGAGTTCTTTGGTAGATAGCACCAAATACTCTTGAACAAGGTTTAAGACTGGAAAGGCTTCCAGGGGTACCTGGGTGGCTCAGCTGGTTAAGCATCTGACTCTTGATCTCAGCTCAGGTCTTGATTTCAGGGTTGTGAGTTCAAGCCTTGGACTGGGCTTCATCCTGGGCTTGAAGTTCACTTAAAAAAAAAAAAAAAGACTGGGAAGGCTTCCAGAGGAAGTAAAACTTGGCCTGGACCTTCGAAGATGGGTAGACATCAGAGAGGAAAAGAAGAGGAGAAGAGCATTGCATCTAGGCTCCACTCTTTTCCTCTCCTTTTTCGTCTGGTCCCTACCTGGTTGCTGCCTGTCTGAGGACCTATGCACATGTGTAGAGGATGGCTGACCATCACTGTTGCCTCTGGATTTGCAGGACTAGAGCTAAGGGCCACTCTGGGGCCAGCAGCAAACAGACACATGGTACAAATGGCTGGATGGTATAGAACAAATGAGGTCCAACAATGGTCTCCATTGTCACCCAGTGGGATGTGTGCGTGATCACACACACCATTTCCTTCTCCCCTTTCACTTGACGCCAAGTTGGTGAGGTTTTCCCTCTAAGTCTCAGTAGAAGGGAGAGAATCAGTCATATTTTGCAAGGCTATGAAGTTGAAATAAAAAAAAGATGTATGTATGTATGTATGTATGTATATATGTATGTATGTATTCACATGCATATATATACACCTTTATGGTACCCAGCTCAAGGCCTAACACATAAATGGTACTTGATGTTATTAGCATTCCTCATAGAAAGAGGTGAAAGGAGCTTTTTTAAAAAAAAAAAAAGATTTTATTTATTTACCTGACAGAGAGAGAGATCACAAGGAGGCAGAGAGGCAGGCAGAGGGAGAGGGGGAAGCAGGCTCCCCGCTGAGCAGAGAGCCTGATGCGGGCCTCGATCCTAGGACCCTGAGATCATGACCTGAGCCGATGGCAGAGGCTAAAAGGAGCTTTTTAAAAATTGTCCACTCTAACACTCATTTCTTAGAGTAGGTAGGGCCCAAAGGGGGTAAAAACATTGCCTGGGATCACACAGGTTAATGGCAGAGAAAGAACTGTATCCCATTCTTCCCAACTCCTTCTCTATGGCTGTTTTTTTAACCCTTTCTAGCTGAGTCATGTTGATTATAATCCACACTGTGGAAGTAAAGTCAATGAGTCACCCCTCCAATGGGTGTTGGCCTGTCCTTAAGTTAGAGGATTTATTAATCTAAGATGTAGAGAAAATTTATCTATGCCAGGTTATTGACAGACAAGGTTAGGGACTAATGAGGACTCAGACCTGATCCCTGCCCCTGAGATATTCCAAGACCTGAGAGAAGATGGTTATAAACACAGACAACTGCAAACAAACAATCAGACAAAAACTAGAGATTTGTGTGGGGGTCAGGTAGTGAAGGGACTAAAGGGTGACTTTAAGGGATATTAATGATACTAGCCTCCCCCCCATGTAAAATCCATCAACCAATCCACATCCATATCAAATAAATTAAATATTCTTTCTATGGACAATTAAAGCTTCTCAATCTTTTGTAAAGTGTGACTAAAATAACTGTGAGAGACTTCCAGCTATGGTTTATTGAGAAGATCAGCAAACGCTCCCCTCAAAAAGTAACCATAAAGCAGACAAAATTGATTTTAAAAACCCTAACTGTATTGGAAACCAAAGGAATACAACAATCTAAGAAGTGTTTACACTTTTGTGTGTGTGCGTGTGAGTGTCTCTATTTTTTCCAGGTTTATTGAGAAATAATTGGCAAACATCACTCTATAAATTTAAGGCATACAGTGTGATTGTTTGATTTATATGTATTATGAAATGATTATCACAATAAGTTCATCTGATATCCATCTTCTCATATAGACACAATAAAAAGAACAGAAAAAAGAAAGGAGTAAAGGGAAAAACGTTCTCCTTGAGGTGAGAAGTCTTAAGATTTACTCTCTTGGATTAAGGACCTAAATGTGAGACCTGAAATTCTAAAAGCCCTACAAGAGAGCACAGGCAGTAATTTCCCCAGCTTCAGCCATAGCAACATTTTTTAAGCTATGTCTCCTGAGGCAAGGGAAACAAAAGCAAAAATAAACTTTTGGGGACCATATCAAAATAAAAAGCTTCTGCACAGCAAAGGAAACAATCAGCAAAACTAAAAGACAACCTACTGAAAATGGGAGAAGATAGTCACAAATGACATACCAATAAAGGGTTAGTATCCAAAATACATAAAGAAAGTTATACAACTCAACACCAAAAAAACAAGTAGTCCAATTATATATATATATAATGTATATCATATATATGTTTAATGAAAATAAATCAAAAATAAATTTTCAAAAACGGGCAGAACACACAAACAGATATTTCTCCAAAGAAAACATAGAGGTGACCAGTAGACACATAAAAAAAAAATCACATCACTTAACATCAGGTAAATGAAAAGCAAAACCATAATGAGCTATCCCCTCACATCTGTTAGAATGGCTAAAATCTAAAACTCAAGAAATAACAAGTGTTGACAAAGATGCAGAGAAATGGGAACCCTCATACACTGTTGGTGGGAATGCAATCTGATACAGCCACTGCGGAAAACAGTATGGCGGTTCCTCAAAAAATTAAAAATAGAAGTACCATAGGATCCAGTAAATGCACTACTGGATCTTTACACGAAGGATAGGAAAATGCTAATTTGAAAAGGTATAAGCCCCCCTATGTTCACTGCAGCACTATTTACAATAGCCAAACCATGGAAGCAGCCCAAGTGTCCATTGATAGATGAATGGATAAAGAAGAAGGGATACATAATGGGTATATGACTGAATATTATTCAGCCCTAAAAAAAAAAAAAGATTGAAATCTTGCCATTTGCAACACGTGGATGGAGCTAGAGAGTATAATGTTAAGTGACATAAGTCTGTGAGAGCAAGACAAATACCATATGATTTTATGCATTTGCAGAATTTAAGAAACAAAACAAATTCAAATAACGAATCATTGAACACCATGTCAAAAACTGATCATGTACTGGACCTTGGCTAATTGAATTTAAATTAAAAAAGAAAGAAAGAAAACAAATGAATGCAGTATAAAAGAGAGAGACAGAGAGACGGGGAGACAGAGAGACGGAGAGACGGAGAGACAGAGAGGAGTCAAAAAACAGACTCTTAAGAGAGGAAGAGAAGAGAAGGACCTGGTGGTTGTGAGAGGGGAGTTGGGTGGGGTGGGTGGGTAAAATAGAAGGTAGGGATTACAGAGTACATTTTTTTTTAATTTTTTATTTATTTTCAGCGTAACAGTATTCATTGTTTTTCACCACACCCAGTGCTCCATGCAATCTGTGCCCTCCCTAATACCCACCACCTGGTTCCCCCACCCTCCCACCCCGCCCCTTCAAAACCCTCAGGTTGTTTTTCAGAGTCCATAGACTCTCATGGTTCACCTCCCCTTCCAATTTCCCTCAACTCCCTTCTCCTCTCCATCTACCCTTGTCCTCTATATTATTTGTTATGCTCCACCAATAAGTGAAACCATATGATACTTGACTTTCTCTGTTTGACTTATTTCACTCAGCATAATCTCTTCCAGTCCTGTCCATGTTGCTACAAAAGTTGGGTATTCGTCCTTTCTGATGGAGGCATAATACTCCATAGTGTATATGGACCACATCTTCCTTATCCATTCATCCGTTGAAGGGCATCTTGGTTCTTTCCACAGTTTGGCGACCGTGGCCATTGCTGCTATAAACATTGGGGTACAGATGGCCCTTCTTTTCACTACATCTGTATCTTTGGGGTAAATACCCAGCAGTGCAATTGCAGGGTCATAGGGAAGCTCTATTTTTAATTTCCTGAGGAATCTCCACACTGTTCTCCAAAGTGGCTGCACCAGTTTGCATTCCCACCAACAGTGTAAGAGGGTTCCCCTTTCTCCACATCCTCTCCAACACACGTTGTTTCCTGTCTTGCTAATTTTGGCCATTCTAACTGGTGTAAGGTGGTATCTCAATGTGGTTTTGATTTGAATCTCCCTGATGGCTAGTGATGATGAACATTTTTTCATGTGTCTGGTAGCCATTTGTATGTCTTCCTTGGAGAAGTGTACAGAGTACATTTATCACAATGAGCACTGGGTGACACATGGAAGGGTTGAATCTCTATATTGCACACTTGAAACTATTATAACACTGTATGTTACGTATACCGAAGTTACATTTTTTTAAAAAGTTTTCCTCTCTTAACAGATTTCCTATATATCACACAGCAGTGTTAGCTATAGTCATCGTGTTGTACATTGTATCGTGGTACTCATTTATCATAACTGGAAGTTTGCACCTCTTGACCACCTTCTTCCAATTCCCCTTCACTGCACCCTCTGCCTCTGGGAACCACAAGTATGATCTTTTCCATGAGGGTTTTGTGTCTTTAGAGCCCACATCTAATTGCGATCATACAGTATCTGTCTGTCTCTCTCTGAATTATTTCACTTAAAAAAAAAGATTTTATTCATTCATTTGAGAGAGAGGACACAAGCGGTGGGGAGGGGCAGAGGGAGAGAGAAAAGAAGCAGACTCCCTGCTGAGCAGGGAGCCCAATGTAGGCATATTCTTTTACATGTGACTATTCAATTATCCCAGCACCGCTTAAAGACTGTCTTTTCTTCACTGAGTATGCTTGACTCCCTTCTCAAATATTAGTTAACCGTATGTGCTTGGATTTATTTCTGGGCTCTTGATTCTGCTGCATTGGTCTATTTCTCTGTTGTCATGCCAGTACCATACTGTTTCGATGATGATAGCTTTAGAGTATAACTTGAAATCAGAATGTGTGATATCTGCTGCTTTGTTCTCCTTTCTCAAGATTGTTTTGGGGGTGGTGGTGCTATTTGGGGTCTTCTTGGTTCTCCATAAGTTTTAGAGGGCCTTTTTCTACTTCTGTGAAAAATGCACTGAGATCTTGATAGCGAGCGCATCAAATCTCTACATGGTTTATGGTAGTATTGACATTTTTAATGATATTAACTCTTCCAGTCCATGACTACAAGATACCTTTCCATTGATTTGGGTCTTCTCCAATTACTTTCATCAGTTCCTTCTGGTTTTCAGTATGGAGATATTTCCCCTCCTTAGTTTATTTTTAAGTCTTTCATTGCTTTTGATGTAATTATCAATGGCCGCAATTCCTTTGCCCTCTGATTAGATGCCTATTTTATTTAAAACAGGTTTGGGATTGAGAAAATCATTAAAATAAAAATCATTAACATAAATAATATTTATTGATGACTTCATGCTAAATATATGCATGTATAATTGTATATGCATATGTATGTATGTATATGTATGTATATGCATACATGTATATATGCATATATACATTCATGTATATGTATACCTATATATATTGTTTTTTTAATTTTATTTTTATTTTTTTAATAATTTATTAAGTATGGCCATTCCATGTAATGTGTTAGGGTATTTTTTTTAATTAAATTTTTTATTTATTTTCAGCATAACAGTATTCATTGTTTTTTCACCACACCCAGTTCTTCATGCAATCTGTGCCCTCCCCAATACCCACCACCTGGTTCCCCCACCCTCCCACCCCCCGCCCCTTCAAAGCCCACAGGTTGTTTTTCAGAGTCCATAGTCTCTCATGGTTCACCTCCCCTTCCAATTTCCCTCAACTCCCTTCTCCTCTCCATCCACCCTTGTCCTCTATATTATTTGTTATGGTCGACAAATAAGTGAAACCATCTGATACTTGACTCTCTCTGTTTGACTTATTTCACTCAGCATAATCTCTTCCAGTCCTGTCCATGTCGCTACAAAAGTTGGGTATTCGTCCTTTCTGATGGAGGCATAATACTCCATAGTGTATATGGACCACATCTTCCTTATCCATTCATCCGTTGAAGGGCATCTTGGTTCTTTCCACAGTTTGGCGACCGTGGCCATTGCTGCTATAAACATTGGGGTACAGATGGCCCTTCTTTTCAATACACCTGTATCTTTGGGGTAAATACCCAGCAGTGCAATTGCAGGGTCATAGGGAAGCTCTATTTTTAATTTCCTGAGGAATCTCCACACTGTTCTCCAAAGTGGCTGCACCAACTTGCATTCCCACCAACAGTGGAAGAGGGTTCCCCTTTCTCCACATCCTCTCCAACACACGTTGTTTCCTGTCTTGCTAATTTTGGCCATTCTAACTGGTGAAAGGTGCTATCTCAATGTGGTTTGGATTTGAATCTCCCTGATGGCTAGTGATGATGAACATTTTTTCATGTGTCTGGTAGCCATTTGTATGTCTTCATTGGAGAAGTGTCTGTTCATATCTTATGCCCATTTTTTAATATGATCATCTGTTTTGTGTGTGTTGAGTTTGAGGAGTTCTTTATAGATCCTGGATATCAACCTTTTGTCTGTACTGTCATTTGCAAATATCTTCTCCCATTCTGTGGGTTGCCTCTTTGTTTTGTTGACTGTTTCTTTTGCTGTGCAGAAGCTTTTGATCTTGATGAAGTCCCAAAAGTTCATCTTTGCCTTTGTTTCCTTTGCCTTTGGAGACATATCTTGAAAGAAGTTGCTGTGGCTGATATCAAAGAGGTTACTGCCTATATTCTCCTCGAGGATTCTGATGGATTCCTGTCTCACGATGAGGTCTTTTATCCATTTTGAGTTTATCTTTGTGTACGGTGTAAGAGAATGGTCAAGTTTCATTCTTCTACATATAGCTGTCCAGTTTTCCCAGCACCATTTATTGAAGAGACTGTCTTTTTTCCACTGGATATTTTTTCCTGTTTTGTCGAAGATTATTTGACCATAGAGTTGAGGGTCCATATCTGGGCTCTCTACTCTGTTCCACTGGTCCATGTGTCTGTTTTTATGCCAGTACCATGCTGTCTTGGTGATCACAGCTTTGTAGTAAAGCTTGAAATCAGGTAACGTGATGCCACCAGTTTTATTTTTGTTTTTCAACATTTCCTTAGAAATTCGGGGTCTCTTCTGATTCCATACAAATTTTAGGATTATTTGCTCCAGCTCTTTGAAAAATACTGGTGGAATTTTGATCGGAATGGCATTAAAAGTATAGATTGCTCTGGGCAGTATAGACATTTTAACAATGTTTATTCTTCCGATCCAAGAGCATGGAATGGTCTTCCATCTTTTTGTGTCTTCTTCAATTTCTTTTAGGAGTGTCCTGTAGTTCCTCGAGTACAGATCTTTAACCTCTTTGGTTAGGTTTATTCGGAGGTATCTTATGGTTTTTGGTGCTATAGTAAATGGAATCGATTCTCTAATTTGCCTTTCTGTATTTTCATTGTTAGTGTATAAGAAAGCCACTGATTTCTGGACATTGACTTTGTATCCTGCTACATTACTGAATTGCTGTATGAGTTCTAGTAGTTTGGGGGTGGAGTCTTTTGGGTTTTCCATATAAAGAATCATGTCATCTGTGAAGGGAGAGAGTTTGACTTCTTCCTTGCCAACCTGGATACCTTTTATTTCTCTTTGTTGTCTGATTGCTGTTGCTAGGACTTCTAATACTATGTTGAACAAGAGTGGTGAGAGTGGGCATCCTTGTCGTGTTCCTGATCTCAACGGGAAGGCTGCGAGCTTTTTCCCATTGAGGATGATATTTTCTGAGGGTCTTTCATAGATAGATTTTATGAAGTTCAGGAATGTTCCCTCTATCCCTATACTTTGAAGCATTTTAATCAGGAACGGATGCTGGATTTTGTCAAATGCTTTTTCTGCATCAATGGAGAGGATCATGTGGTTCTTCTCTCTTCTCTTATTGATTTGTTCTATCACATTGATTGATTTGCGAATGCTGAACCATCCTTGTAACCCAGGGCTGAATCCCACCTGGTCATGGTGGATAATCTTTTTAATGTGCTGTTGGATCCTGTTTGCTAGGATCTTGTTGAGAATCTTAGCATCCATATTCATCAGTGATATCGGTCTGAAATTCTCCTTTTTGGTAGGGTCTTTGCCTGGTTTGGGGATCAGGGTAATGCTGGCTTCATAAAAAGAGTCTGGAAGTTTTCCTTCTGCTTCAATTTTTTGAAACAGCTTCAGGAGAATAGGTATTATTTCTTCTTTGAAAGTTTGATAGAATTCCCCAGGGAATCCGTCAGGTCCTGGGCTCTTGTTTTTTGGGAGGTTTTTGATCACTGCTTCAATCTCGTTACTAGATATCGGTCTATTCAGGTTGTCAATTTCTTCCTGGTTCAATTTTGGGAGTTTATAGTTTTCCAGGAATGCATCCATTTCATCTAGGTTGCTTAGCTTATTGGCATATAACTGTTGATAATAACTTCTGATGATTGTTTCTACTTCCTTGGTGTTAGTTGTGATCTCTCCCTTTTCATTCATAATTTTATTAATTTGGGCTTTCTCTCTTTTCTTTTGGATTAGTGTGGCCAATGGTTTATCGATCTTATTGATTCTTTCAAAAAACCAGCTTCTAGTTTCGTTGATACGTTCTACTGTATCTCTGGTTTCTACCTCGTTGATCTCTGCTCTAATCTTGATTATTTCCCTTCTTACGTGTGGAGTTGGTTTGATTTGTTGTTGATTCTCCAGTTCTTTAAGGTGTAGAGACAGCTGGTGTATTCTGGATTTTTCAATTTTTTTGAGGGAGGCTTGGATGGCTATGAATTTCCCCCTTAGGACCGCCTTTGCTGTATCCCATAGGTTTTGGAGTGAAATGTCTTCATTCTCATTGGTTTCCATAAATTGTTTGAGTTCTTCTTTGATCTCCTGGTTGATCCAAGCATTCTTAAGCAAGGTGGTCTTTAGCTTCCAGGTGTTTGAGTTCCTTCTGAACTTTTCCTTGTGATTGAGCTCCAGTTTCAAAGCATTGTGATCTGAGAATATGCAGGGAATCATCTCAGTCTTTTGGTATCGGTTGAGCCCTGATTTGTGACCCAGTATGTGGTCTATTCTGGAGAAGGTTCCATGTGCACTTGAGAAGAATGAGTATTCTGTTGTTTTAGGGTGAAATGTTCTGTATATATCTATGAGGTCCATCTGGTCCAATGTGTCATTCAATGCTCTTATTTCTTTATTGATTTTCTGCTTCGATGATCTGTCTATTTCTGAGAGAGGTGTGTTAAGATCTCCTACTAATAATGTATTCATATCAATATGACTCTTTATCTTGATTAATAGTTTTCTTATGTAATTGGCTGCTCCCATATTGGGGGCATAGATATTTACAATTGTTAGATCATCTTGGTGGATAGTCCCTTTAAGAATGATGTAGTGTCCTTCTGTATCTCTGACTACCGTCTTTAGTTTAAAATCTAATTTATCTGATATGAGAATCGCTACCCAGGCCTTCTTTTGAGGCCCATTGGCATGAAATATGCTTCTCCATCCCTTCACTTTCAGTCTGGGTGTATCTTTAGGTTCAAAATGGGTCTCTTGTAGACAACATATGGATGGGTCCTGTCGTTTTATCCAATCTGCAACCCTGTGTCGTTTTATGGGTGCATTTAGGCCAT
The DNA here is from genome assembly GCF_963455335.1 of Martes martes. Taxonomy (NCBI): domain Eukaryota; kingdom Metazoa; phylum Chordata; class Mammalia; order Carnivora; family Mustelidae; genus Martes; species Martes martes. The sequence goes on from NC_137897.1 coordinate 44,857,344, forward strand.
TCACATTGAGAGTGATTATTGAGAGATACGTTTTTATTGACATTGTGTTATCTTTGAAGTCTTTCTTTCTGTCGATTGTCTCTATATTTCTGTTCAATGCTATTCTTAGGATTTTTCCTCTTTTATAGAACCCCCCTTAATATTTCCTGCAGTGTCGGCTTGGTGGTTGCATAGTCTTTTAAGCCTTGCCGGTCTTGGAAACTCTTTATCTCTCCATCCATTTTGAATGTCAGTCTTGCTGGATAAAGTATTCTTGGCTGCATGTTCTTCTCATTTAGTGCCCTGAATATATATTGCCAGCCCTTTCTGGCTTGCCAGGTCTCTGTGGACAGGTCTGACATTATTCTGATGGGCTTTCCTCTGTATGTAAGGAGGTTCTTTGTCCTAGCGGCTTTCAAGAGATTGTATCTACAATTATGATTCCTCAATTTTACTATGAGATGCCTGGATTTTTTTTGGAATTTATAATCTTGGGGGGAGACCTTTCTACTTCTAGTACATGAACACTTGTTCCATTCGCAAGATTGGGAAAATTTTCATGAAAAACTTGTTCCACTATATCTTCTAGACTTCTTTCTTTCTCCTCCTCTTCAGGGATTCCAATAATTCTGACATTGGAACGTTTCATTATATATATTGTTTTTACTGTCATTATCTCATTTTGCTTTATGTCATTCCAAAGAGTTGGTCATTTTATGCCCATTTTTATCGGATACTAGACTATGTAATGTAAACTGAACTAAGTATATGCAATTAATAACTGATAGAGACATAAATTTAACCCAGGCAATTCTGTCTCCAACAACTATGCCTTATATTTTATTTTATTTATTTTATTTTATATTATTATTATTATATTATTTTATATTATTTTATTTATTTCTAATTTATTATTATTATTTTTATGTTATGTTCCCTCTACTCTACTTTGTTGAGGGTTTTTGTTTTCTAAGTTAGACTTTTTATTAAGCACTGGAAGCAGAGATTAGAAGAAGGAAATGGCCACTGCACTCTTAGTGCTTAGAAAGCTGTATAAGGAAATAATTCAGAAGTGGCAATGTTGTGCCCTATATTTTAGCCATAAGTAAAGATCTCTGTTATTCTACTGAGTTGGTTTGTGTTCATCCAATCTTTGAAAGTCCACTAATGATTTGTAAAGTATCTATTGTATACAAATTCTATAGTGTTCAAAGAATGATCATAATATTGTCATTGGCAACATTATTGACAAGAACCACAGAGGGTTTTTATAATGAGTGAATACCCTAATTTGTCAAATACTTCTCCTTCATCTATTGAAATTATCATTTTTAATTTGAATTTAATTAATTAACATAGAGTATATTATTAATTTCAGAGACAGAGTTCAGTGACTCATCACTTGCATTTAGCACCCAGTGCTCATTACATTAAGAGCCCTCCTTAATGCCATCCCCAAATTACCCCATCTCTCCACCCATCTCTCCTCCAGCAACCTATGATTCTTACTTTTTAAAAAATATGGTCTATCATATTGACTGATTTGTAAATATTGAACCATCCTTGCCGCCCAGGAATAAATCCCTCTTGATTATGGTGAATGACTCTTTTAATGTCCTGTTGGATTACCTTTGGTTGTATTTTATTGAGTATTTTTGCATCTATGTTCATCAAGGATAATGGCCTGTAGGTTAGGGTTAGGGTTAGGGTTAGGTGTTTATATATGGTTTTGGTATCAGGGTATTGCTGATCTCAGAATGAATTTGGAAGATTTCCTTCCTTTATTCTTTCTTTGGAATATTTGGAGAAGAATAGGTATTAAGTTTTCTTTTAATGTTTGGTAGAATTCCCCTGTGAAGTCACCTGACCTGGACTTTTGTTTTTTGGGAGTTTCTTGATTGCTGATTAAATTTCTTTGCTGGTTATTGGCCAGTTAAAGTTTTTCTATTTCTTTCTTTTTAAGTTCTGGTCACTTATGTTTCTAGGAACATATCTATTTGTTCCAGATTGTACAATTTGTTCTCATAGTTTTCCATAATGTTCTCTTATATTTGTTTGTATTTTTGTGGTGTCTGTTGTCATTTCCTCTTTCTCATTTTTGACATTATTTGAGTCCTTTTTCTCTTCTTTTTAATAAGTCTGGCTGTAGGTTTATGAATTTTATTAATTTGTTTTTCAGTGAACAGAACATTGATCTGTTGTAAAGTGTTCCTTTTGTTTCTATATCATTTTTTAAAATCTTATTTTATTTTTTAAAAATTAATTAATTTATTTTAATAAACATATAATGTATTTTTATCCCCAGGGGTACAGGTCTGTGAATCACCAGGTTTACACATTTCACAGCACTCATCATAGCACATACCCTCCCCAAGGTCCATATCCCCACCACCCTCTCCCGTCCCCCCTTCCCCCAGCAACCCTCAGTCTGTTTTTTGAGATTGAGTCTTTTATGGTTTTTCTCCCTCCCGATCCCATCTTTTCATTTTTCCTTTTCCTACCTCCCCCCAAGCCCCCCACATTGCATCTCCACTTCCTCATATCAAAGAGATCATATGATAGTTGTCTTTCTCCGATTGACTTATTTCACTAAGCATAATACCCTCTAGTTCCATCCATGTCATCGCAAATAGCAAGATTTCATTTCTTTTGATGGCTGCATAGTATTCCATTGTGTGTATACATACCACTTCTTCTTTATCCATTCATCTGTTGATGGACATCTAGGTTCTTTCCGTAGTTTGGCTATTGTGGACATTGCTGCTATAAACATTCGGGTGCATGTGCGCCTTCGGAGCACCACATTTGTATCTTTAGGATATATACCCAATAGTGCAATTGCTGGGTCATAAGGTAGCTCTATTTTCAACTTTTTCAGGAACCTCCATGCTGTTTTCCAGAGTGGTTGCACCAGCTTGCATTCCCACCAACAGTGTAGGAGGGTTCCCCCCTCTCCGCATCCTCGCCAGCATCTGTCATTTCTTGACTTGTTAATTTTAGCCATTCTGACTGGTGTGAGGTGGTATCTCATTGTGGTTTTGATCTGTATTTCCCTGATGTCGAGTGATGTGGAGCATTTTTTCATGTGTCTGTTGGCCATCTGGATGTCTTCTTTGCAGAAATGTCTGTTCATGTCCTCGGCCCATTTCTTGACTGGATTATTTGTTCTTTGGGTATTGAGTTTGCTAAGCTCTTTATAGATTTTGGATACTAGCCCTTTATCTGATATGTCTTTTGCAAATATCTTCTCCCATTCTGTCAGTTGTCTTTTGGTTTCGTTAACTGTTTCCTTTGCTGTGCAAAAGCTTTTGATCTTGATGAAATCCCAATAGTTCATTTTTGCCCTTGCTTCTGTTGCCTTTGTCGATGTTCCTAGGAAGAAGTTGCTGCGGTTGAGGTCAAAGAGGTTGCTGCCTGCGTTCTCCTCAAGGATTTTGATGGATTCCTTTCTCACATTGAGGTCCTTCATCCATTTTGAGTCTATTTTCATGTGTGGTGTAAGGAAATAGTCCAATTTCATTTTTCTGCATGTGGCTGTCCAATTTTCCCAACACCATTTGTTGAAGAGGCTGTCTTTTTTCCATTGGACATTCCTTCCTGCTTTGTCGAAGATTAGTTGACCATAGAGTTGAGGGTCTATTTCTGGGCTCTCTATTCTGTTCCATTGATCTATATGTCTGTTTTTGTGCCAGTACCATACTGTCTTGATGATGACAGCTTCGTAATAGAGCTTAAAGTCTGGAATTGTGATGCCACTGACTTTGGCTTTCTTTTTCAATATTCCTTTGGCTATTCGGGGTCTTTTCTGGTTCCATATAAATTTTAGGATTATTTGTTATATTTCTTTAAAAAAATGGATGGGATTTTGATAAGGATTGCATTAAATGTGTAGATTGCTTTAGGTAGAATAGACATTTTCACAATATTTGTTCTTCCAATCCATGAGCATGGAATATTTTTCCATTTCTTTGTGTCTTCCTCAATTTCTTTCATGAATACTTCATAGTTTTCTGAGTATAGATTCTTTGCCTCTTTGGTTAGATTTATTCCTAGGTATCTTATGGTTTTGGGTGCAATTGTAAATGGGACTGACTCCTCAATTTCTCTTTCTTCTGTCTTGTTGTTATTGTAAGGACATGCGAATGATTTCTGTGCATTGACTTTATATCCTGACACTTTACTGAATTCCTGTACAAGTTCTAGCAGTTTTGGAGTGGAGCCTTTTGGGTTTTCCACATATAGCATCATATCATCTGCAAAGAGTGATAGTTTGACTTCTTCTTTGCCAATTTGGATGCCTTTAATTTCTTTTTGTTGTCTGATTGCTGAGGCTAGGACTTCTAGTACTATGTTGAACAGCAGTGGTGATAACGGACATCCTTGCCGTGTTCCTGACCTTAGCAGAAAAGCTTTCAGTTTTTCTCCATTGAGAATGATATTTGCAGTGGGTTTTTCATAGATGGCTTTGATAATATTGAGGTATGTGCCTTCTATCCATACACTTTGAAGAGTTTTAATCAGGAAGGGATGCTGCACTTTGTTAAATGCTTTTTCAGCATCTATTAGGAGTATCATATGGTTCTTATTCTTTCTTTTATTAATGTATTGTATCACATTGATGGATTTGCGGATGTTGAACCAACCTTGCAGCCCTGGAATAAATCCCACTTGGTCGTGGTGAATAATCCTTTTAATGTACAGTTGGATCCTATTGGCCAGTATTTTGGTGAGAATTTTCGCATCTGTGTTCATCAAGGATATTGGTCTGTAATTCTCTTTTTTGATGGGATCCTTGTCTGGTTTTGGGATCAAGGTGATGCTGACCTCATAAAATGAGTTTGGAAGTTTTCCTTCCTTTTCTATTTTTTGGAACAGTTTCAGGAGAATAGGAATTAATTCTTCTTTAAATGTTTGGTAGAATTCCCCTGGGAAGCCATCTGGTCCTGGGCTTTTGTTTGTTTGGAGATTTTTGATGACTATTTCAATCTCCTTACTGATTATGGGTCTGTTCAAGTTTTCTATTTCTTCCTGGTTCAGTCATGGTAGTTTATATGTCTCTAGAAATGTATCCATTTCTTCCAGATTGTCGAATTTGTTGGCGTAGAGTTGCTCATAGTATGTTCTTATAATTGTTTGTATTTCTTTGGTGTTGGTTGTGATCTCTCCTCTTTCATTCATGATTTTATTTATTTGCATCCTTTCTCTTTTCTTTTTGATATGTCTGGCCATGGGTTTATCAATCCTATTAATTCTTTCAAAGAACCAGCTCCTAGTTTTGTTGATTTGTTCTGTTGTTTTTTTAGTTTCTATTTCATTGATTTCTGCTCTGATCTTTATGATTGCTCTTCTCCTGCTGGGTTTAGGCTTTCTTTGTTGTTCTCTCTCCAGCTCCTTTAGGTGTAGGGTTAGGTTGTGTATTTGAGACCTTTATTGTTTCTTGAGAAAGGCTTGTACCGCTATATATTTTCCTCTCAGGATTGCCTTTGTTGTGTCCCACAGATTTTGAACTGTTGTGTTTTCATTATCATTTGTTTCCATGAATTTTTTCAATTCTTCTTTAATTTCCTGGTTGGCCCATTCATTTTTTAGAAGGATGCTGCTTAGTCTCCATGTATTTGCATTCTTTCCAAATTTCCTCTTGTGATTGAGTTCTAGCTTCAGAGCATTGTGGTCTGTAAATATGCAGGGAGTGATCCCAATCTTTTGATACCGGTTGAGACCTGATTTATGACCCAGGATGTGGTCTATTCTGGAGAATGTTCCATGTGTACTAGAGAAGAATGTATATTCTGTTGCTTTGGGATGGAATGTTCTGAATATATCTGTGATGTCCATCTGGTCCAGTATGTCATTTAAGGCCTTTATTTCCTTGTTGATCTTTTGCTTAGATGATCTGTCCATTTCAGTGAGGGGAATGTTGAAGTCCCCTGCTATTATTGTATTACTGTCGATGTATTTCTTTGATTTTGTTATTAATTGGTTTATATAGTTGGCTGCTCCCATGTTAGGGGCATAGATATTTAAGATTGTTAGGTCTTCTTGTTGGACAGACCCTTTGAGTATGATATAGTGTCCTTCCTCATCTCTTATTATAGTCTTTGGCTTAAAATCGAATTGATCTGATATAAGGATTGCCACCCCAGCTTTCTTCCGATGTCCATTAGCATGGTACATTGTTTTCCACCCCCTCACTTTAAATATGGAGGTGTCTTCAGGTCTAAAATGAGTTTCTTGTAGGCAGCATATTGATGGGTTTTGTTTTTTTATCCATTCTGATACTCTGTGTCTTTTGATTGGGGCATTTAGCCCATTAACATTCAGGGTAACTATCGAGAGATATGAATTTAGTGCCATTGTATTGCCTGTTAGGTGACTGTTACTGTATATTGTCTCTGTTTCTTTCTGATGTACTACTTTTAGGGTCTCTCTTTGCTTAGAGGACCCCTTTCAATATTTCCTGTAGAGCTGGTTTAGTGTTTGCAAATTCTTTCAGCTTTTGTTTGTCCTGGAAGCTCTTTATCTCTCCTTCTATTTTCAATGATAGCCTAGCCGGATATAGTATTCTTGGCTGCATGTTTTTCTCGTTTAGTGCTCTGAATTTATCATGCCAGTTCTTTCTGGCCTGCGAGGTCTCTGTGGAGAGGTCTGCTGCCAATCTAATGCTTTTACCCTTGTATGTTACAGACTTCTTTTCCCGGGCTGCTTTCAGGATTTTCTCTTCGTCGCTAAGACTTGTAAATTTTACTATCAGGTGATGAGGTGTGGACCTATTTTTATTGATTTTGAGGGGCGTTCTTAGCATCTTCTGGATTTTCATGTTTGTTCCCTTTGCCGTATTAGGGAAATTCTCTCCAATAATTCTCTCCAATATACCTTCTGCTCCCCTCTCTCTTTCTTCTTCTTCTGGAATCCCAATTATTCTAATGTTGTGTTGTCTTATGGTGTCGCTTATCTCTCGAATTCTCTCCTCGTGGTCCAGTATTTGTTTGTCTCTCTTTTGCTCAGCTTCTTTATTCTCTGTCATTTGGTCTTCTATGTCACTAATTCTTTCTTCTGCCTCATTTATCCTAGCAGTAAGAGCTTCCATTTTTTATTGTACCTCATTAATAGCTTTTTTGATTTCAACTTGGTTAGATTTTCATTCTTTTATTTCTCCAGAAAGGGCTTTTATCTCTCCAGAGAGGGTTTCTCTAATATCTTCTATGCCTTTTTCAAGCCCGGCTAGAACCTTGAGAATCATCATCCTGAACTCTAGATCTGTCATATTACCAATGTCCATATTGATTAGGTCCCCAGCCTTTGGTACTGCCTCTTGTTCTTTTTTTGTGGTGAGTTTTTCCGCCTTGTTATTTTGTCCAGATAAGTTTTGCTTTCTCCTCCTCTAGAATTCCGCTGTTCTTGGTGAGTGAATTTGGTCTTGGCTGAGTTTCTTGTTGATCTTCTGGGGGAGGGGCCTGTTGTAGTGATTCTCAAGTGTCTTTGCCACAGACGGAATTGCACCACCCTTGCGAGGGGCCGGGCTAAGTAATCCGCTTGGTTTTGCTTTCGGGAGCTTTTGTTCCCTGAGCACTTTCCGTAGAGTTCCGGAGGACGGGAATGAAAATGGCGGTCTCCCAGTTTCTGGCTCGGAGGAGCCGAGAGCTTGGGGTCCTGCTCCTCAGTGCACCCTCAGAGAAAAGCGCCCAACCTCCCCCCTCCCTGGCCTGCAGTCATGCCTGGAAGAAAGCAGTCAATTTCTGGCACTTGGAGAAAAGCGCCCGGTCGCTTCCGTCTCCGTGTCCTCCGGCCGCACTCCAAGCCCACCCAGCCTGCGACCAGCACAAGATAACCCTGGGCTGAGAGCTCACTCCTCGGCTTTGTTGCTGTAGCTGGCTTCCCCGTTCTAATACCTGCGAGCTCTGCAGCACTCAGACACCCCCGGTCCTTCTGTGACCCCATGGGACCTGGGGTTACCCTAACCCCGCCTGGGCTTCCCCCCGGTTTAGCCTCTGGAGTGATGTCCCTCCATGGAGCAGACTTTTAAAAGTCCCAATTTTGTGCTCTGTTGCTCCACCACTTGTCGGGATCCGGCCCCTCCCCCCGCGGTCTGTCTTCCCGTTGCTTTGGATTCACTTCTCCGCAGGTCCTACCTTTCAGAAAGTGATCGATTTTCTGTTTCTTGAATTGTTGCTCTTCTTCTGTTCAATTTCCCATTGGATTTGTAGGTGTTCACAATGGTTAGATAAGCTATCTAGCTGATCGCCTGCTACCCGATGTTATCTCAGCCTGCTAATTCTCCGCCATCTTGACTCCTCCCCACTCTTATTTCATTTTTTTCAGTGTTCCAAGATTCATTGTTTATGCACCACACCCAGTGCTCCACGCAATACGTTCCCTCAATACCGACTATCAGGCTCACCCATCTCCCCACTACCCTCCCCTCCAAACCCTCAGTTTGTTTCTCAGAGTCCACAGTCTCTCATGGTTTGTCTCCGCCTCCAGTTTCCCCCAATTCACTTTTCCTTTTGTTCTCCTTGTTAGGGTCCGTGATCAAAGGAAGGAGACTGACACAAAGTGAAAGTCAAGTAAAGTTTTATTTCGTGCCAAGCATCGAAAATCAAACTGACCAGTCGGGGCCGTCTCTTACAAAGAGGTGACGATGACCAGGACACCGATCCCGACGACTTCCCTTACCTGACGACTCCTCTTACCCAGCGACTCCCCTTACCCAATGACAACCCTTACCCAACGACGACTCTCCTGGCGGCGCTGCTCCCTGACAAGGCTGCTCCCTGGCGGTGCTGTTCCCCGGAAAGGCGGCTCCCGGTGGTGCTGCTCCCCGGCGAGGCCACTCCCCAGCGAGGCTCATGATGCTCCCAAGGACCACGATGCTCCCGATGATGCTGCTCCCAAGGACCACGATGCTCTCGATGATGCTGCTCCCGATGATCCCGACGCTCCCAACGATGCTGTTCCCCATGATCCCGATGCTCCCGATGATGCTGCTCCTGCCGAGCCCGACACTCCCTACGACCCCGACGCTATCACTACTACTCCCCTACCTCACAGACTGACCTTTATAGAGGTGGTTGAGCCCAGCCCACACACAGGTGACCAATGAGACTGCAACACACAGGGAAAACTGCACAGTCATGCTCGGTCAACAATACGGGTGGCCAACTGAATTCCAACTCACCACAGGAAATATATGCACACCCCACTGATTGGATGTCTCCATCTGGCCTGGCCCGCCCCCATATCCCGGGCCTGCAAGCAATTTCCTCTGGGAGGGGCAGGGTCAACCCAAGCCCACAACGGAATGGCTCCCTCTGGCCAACCAGGCCCTTACACTCCTAATATTCTTTATGCTGTCCACTTTAATTTCTTTCATAAGTGTTCTATAGTTTTCAGATTACAAATCCTTTGCCTTTTTGGTTAGGTTTATTCCTAGGTATCTTTTAGACTTTAAAATTATTATTATTATGTTATGTTAGTCACCATACAGAACCTCATTAGTTTTTGATGTAGTCTTCCATGATTCATTGTTTGTATGTAACACCCAGTGCTCCATGCAATACATACCCTCCTTAATACCCATCACTGGGCTAACCAATTCTCCCCAACCCCTCTCCTCTAAAAGCCTCAGATAATTTCCCATAGTCCATAGTCTCCCATGGTTCATCTCCCCTTTTGATTTCCCCCACTTCATTTTACCTTCCCTCTCCTAATGTCCTCCATGATATTCCTTATGTTCCACAAATCAGTGAAACCATATGATAATTGACTTTTTCTGCTTTACTTATTGCACATAGCATAATCTCTGCCAGTTCCATCCATGTTGATGCAAAAGTTGGGTATTCATCCTTTCTGATGACTGAGTAATATTCCATTGTATATGTAGACCACATATTCTTTATCCATTCTTCTTTTTTAAAAATATTTTATTTATTTATTTGACAGACAGAGATCACAAGTTGGCAGCGAGGCAGGCGGAGAGAGAGGAGGAAGCAGGCTCCCTGCCAAGCAGAGACCCCAATGCAGGGCTTGATCCCATGACCCTGAGATCATGACCTGAGCTGAAGGCAGAGGCTTTAACCCACTGAGTCACCCAGGCGCCCCTATCCATTCTTCTTTTGAAGGTCATTTTGTCTCTTTACTGTTTCACTATTGTGGACATTGCTGTTATAAATATTGGGGTGCATGTGGCCATTCTTTTCACTACATCTATATCTTTGGGGTAAATGCCCAGTAGTGCAATTGCTGGGTCATAGGGTAGCTCTATTTTTAATTTTTTGAAGAACTTCCATATTGCTTTCCAAAGTGGCTGTACCAACTTGCATTCCCACCAACAGTGTAAGAGGGTTCTGATCTCCCCACAACCTCTCCAACATTTGTTGTTACTTACCTTGTCAATTATTGCCATGCTAACTGATGTAAGGTGGTATCTCAATGTGGTTTTGATTTAAATTTCCCTGATGGCTAATGATGATGAACATTTTTCATGTGTCTGTTAGTAATTTGTATGTCTTCTTTGGAGAAGTGTTTGTTCATGTCTTTGGCCCATTTTTTGACATGATTATTTGTTTTTTAGCTGTTGAGTTTGAGAAGTTCTTTATAGATCCTGATATCATCCCTTTGTCTGTAGTGTCATGTGCAAATATCTTTTCCCATTCAGTGGGCTACCTCTTTGTTTTGTTGACTGTTTCCTTTGCTGTGCAGAAGATTTTATCTTGATGAAGTCCCAGAAGTTCATTTTAGCTTTTGTTTCCCTTGCCTTTGGATATGTGTCTTCAAAGAAGTTGTGGCCAATGTCAAAGTAGTTACTGCTTATGTTCTCCTCTACAACTTTGATGGATTCTTGTCTCACATTGAGGTCTTTCATCCATTTTGAGTTTATCTTTGTGTAAGGTGTAAGCGAATGGTCAAGTGTCTTTCTTTTGTATACAGCTATCCAGGTGTTGATCTATTTTTATTGATTTGCAGGGGGATTCTCTGTGCCTTCTGGATTTGAATGCCTATTTCTTTCCCCAGATTAGGGAAGTTATCAGCTATAATTTTCTCCAATATACCTTCTGCCCCATCTTTTTCTTCTTCTTTTGGGACCCAAATTACTCTAATATTGTTTCACATTGTGGTATCACTTATCTCTCAAATTCTCCCCTTGTGATCCAGTAGTTTATCTGTCTTTTTCTCAGCTTCTTCATTCTCCATCATTTTTTTCTTTTATAGCACGAGTTCTCTCTTCTGCATCATTTATCCTAGCAGTAAGAGCCTCCATTTTTTACCATGTCTCATTAATAGCCTTTTTTTACTTTGACCTGATTAGATTTTAGTTCTATTATTTCTCCAGAAAGAGATTCCCTAGTATCTTCTATGGTTTTTTCAAGTCCAGCTGGTATCTTTATAATCATTATTCTGAACTCTTGTTCTGACATCTTACTTATACTGATACTAAATAAATCCCTGGCAGTCAGTACTGCCTCTTGTTCCCTTTTTTGATGTGAACTTTTCCATCTTGTCATTCTGTCCAGAGAAGAATAGATGAACAAGAGAACAAAATATTAAATGGCAACAATGAGTTCAGAGAAACATACACTAAACAAATCAGAAGAGATCCAAAATCAGAAAAAAGTAAATGAATACAATTTAACAAGTGTTGGAGAAGATGTGGAGAAAGGGGCCCCTCTTACACTGTTGATGGGAATGCAAGTTGGTGCAGCCACTTTCGAAAACAGTGTGGAGACTCCTTAAGAAGTTAAAAATAGAGCGACCCTATGACCCTGCAATTGCTCCAAAGATATTTTTGGTTATTTACTCCAAAGATACAGATATAGTGAAAAGAAGGGCCATCTGTACCCCAATGTTCATAGCAGCAATGTCCACAATCACCAAACTGTGGAAGGAGCCATGATACCCTTCAACAGATGAATGGATGAAGAAGGTGTGGTCCATATATACAATGGAATATTATGCCTCCATCAGAAAGGATTAATACCCTACTTTTGATCAACATGGACAGGACTGGAGGAGATTATGCTGAGTGAAATAAGTCAAGCAGAGAGAGTCAATTATCATATGGTTCCACTTACCTGTGGAGCATAAGCAATAATATGGCGGACATCAGGAGAAGGAAAGGAAAAGTGAACTGGGGTAAACTGGAGAGGAAGATGAAGCATGAGATACTGTGGACTCTGAGAAACAAACTGAGTGTTTTGCAGGGGAAGGAGGTGATAAGTGAGCCTGGTGGTGGGTATTAAGGAGGGCACATATTGCATGGAGCACTGGGTATGGTGCATAAACAATGAATCTTGGAACACTGAAAAAATAAAATTAAATAAAAAAAAACAGTCAAATAATTTTAAAAAAGAAAAAAAAAAGAGAATATAATCAGACAGGTGAACAAAATTGGACAATACACTGGATCCTGTGCGTGCTTTGGTTTGTTTGTTTGTTTGACAACTAGATCCCAAAATTGTAAAGAAAGAAAAACTTATCTATCTAAAAAAAATAAAATTAAATCCAATGAAAGAGAAAATGTAACTGCATAAATGAAAATTAAAAGAAAAAAGAAAGAACATAAACAGACAGGTGAACAGAACAGAGCAATACACTATATCCTGGGTGTATTTTGTTCTGTTTATTAGAGGAAACTGCATCCCAAAATTGTAAGAAAGAAAAACTCTCCTATATACAAAACCATAATAAATTCAATGAAAGGATAGAATTGAGTTATAAAAAAGGAAATTAAAAAAGACTTTAAATAAATAGTTGATAAAATAATAAATCGGTTGTAAAGGAAAGAAAAAAAATTAAAATTGAAAGACTGAAAAATCATGAGAAAAAAACCCCATGAATTCTGTGTATTATTTTTGCTTAGTGCTGGAGTTTTGCACTTCTGTGTGATAGGTAAACTTGGCTCAGATGTTCTTGCTCATCTCCTGCAGCCAGGCCTGTTGCAGTGATTCTCAGGTGTATTTTCCCCAGGTGGAATTGCACTACCCTTGCCAGGGTTCCAGGATTAGTAAGTGACTCCGGATTGCTCTGTGTGGATTTTGTTCCCTGAAGTCTTTCTGCATCACTTTAGAGGAAGTGATGAAATGAAATGAGTTAAATTCATTTCCAATGAAATTGGAAGCCTCCCAGTCTCCCATCCTGGAGCCAAATGCTTGTGCCCCCTACTCCTCTGTGAGCCATCAGGAAATAGTATCCAGTCATTCCTGTCTCCCTGGTCTCTGTCCACACTCTGTGCTCACCCAGCCTGTGGCCAAGTGTTTTTATCTCAGGCATGCAGACCCGTTTTCAGTCTCTAAACTTTATGGACCCCTGTGGTGTACATCTGTGCTGCTCCCCCTGGGGGAGTGAGGGGGCTCTTGGGGTGGTTCTGCTCCTTCATGGTCCCCTTCTTGGAGAGTGGTTGCCTGACCATGCTGTAGCTTATGGTTTATGGGAGCACCAACCTGAAAATCCACTCCTAGCCTTGCTCTTTGCAGCCAGTTCTGATGCTCTGACACTTGGGAACTCTGTTACACTCAGGCATCCTTGTTCTTTCTGTGGTCACTTTTCTATTTGTACAATTGCAACAATTCTTTTCTTATATCTCAGGTCAAGTTCACAGGTGTTCTAAATGGTTTGATGGCTATCCAGTTGAACTCCTGGGACCAGACAAAATTAAGGTCTTCTACTCCTCTACCATCTTGGAAATTCATCCTTGGGAATCTTTATCTCTCCTTCTATTCTGAATAACAGACTTTCTAGGTAAAGAATTCCCGGTTGCCTTTATTTCTGGCCTGCCATGTTTCTGTGGACAGATGTGTTGTGAGCCTGTTCTCTCTTCCCTTGTAGGCTAAGGAATTTTTCACCTTGCTGCTTTCAGGATTCTTTCTTGTCTGTGTACTTCAAAAAAAAAAGATTTATTTATATATTCATGTGTTTATTTATTTGACAGAGAGAGAGAGAGAGAGAGCAAGAGCACAAGCAGGGAGAGGAACAGGCAGATGGAGAAGGAGAGGGAGAAGCAGGCTCCCAATTGAGCATGGAGCCCAATGCAAGGCTTGATCCCAGGACCCTGGAATCATGACCTGAGCCAAAGGCAGCTGTTTAACTGACTGAGCCACGTAGGTGCCCTCTGTATTTTTTGAATTTGACTACAATATGTCTTGGTGTTGGCTGGCTTTTGTCCAATTTGATGGAAGTTTTGTGTGCTTCTTGGATTTTGATGTCTGTGTCCTTCTCCAGATAAGAGTAATTTTCAGCTCAAATTTCCTCAAGTAAACCTTCTGCCTCTTTTCCTCTCTCTTCTTTTTCTGGGACTCCTATGATATGAATGTTATACTTTACAGAGTAACTGAGTTCCTTAATTCTACATTCCTGATCCAATACTTTTCTTTCTCCTCTTCTTTTCACCTTAATTATTTTCTACAATTATATCTTGTATGTCACTGATTCATTCCTTTGTTTCATTCATCTATGTTGTCATTACAACCAGTCAGCTTTGCATCTTGGTTATAGCATTTTTAAAAAATTTCAGCCTGACTAGTTTTTAGTTCCTTTATCTCTGCGGTAAGGCATTCTCTAAAGTCTTCTGTGCTTTTCTCAAGCCCAGCTATTATCCTTTTGATTGTTGTTTCAAAATCTGGTTCTGGCATCTTACTTATATCTTTTGATTAATTCCCTGGAAGTTCCTCTTCATGTTCTTTCTTTTGGTGTGAATTCCTCCATCTTGTCATTTTTTTCTAGGTCAGTGTGTGTGTGTGTGTGTGTGTGTGCGCACGCACACACGCGTGCATGCACTTTTGTTAGGAAAGCTTGTTATATTCCTGCTCATGAGATTAATGATGTAATAAGAAAAGATCCTATACTGTCTTGGGCCCGGTGTTTCAGGAAGTGTTTCAGAATGCACACTCTGCTGTTGTGTTTAGGCTGCTCCTTCCTTCAGCTCAGTTCTCTGCAGTTTCTCTGCCTGCAGTGGGAGTTCTTAGACCTTGACCACTTTGTCTCAAGTTTTAACTAGGTTTGTTTTGGTCTGCTTGTTAAAAGCTAGATCCTATTCTCACTAGAGCTGAAGATTTGTAGTACTCTATGATCAGTAGACTTGGTATGTGCGAGGGGTTTGTGCTGGTCTCCTGAGGGAGGGGCTTGCTACAGTTCTTTTCACACAGACTTGCCTAGGAAGGATGTGCCTGCATGTGTTGGGGAACAGGATTTGGTGTAAGTGGCTTCAGCTTCCACTGGGAGCTCTGAATTGTTCACTGATGTCTGTCCGTGCTGATAAGCAGGGAGAAAGTGGTGTGGCCCTGCTCTTTCATCTCAAGAATGGCCAGTTCTCACCTTCCACTCTTTAGGAAGCTATCATAGAAAAGGATCTCCTCTAGGACTCTGGCTTCCATCGGATCTCTGTTTTCACCCTGTCTGTGTCAGAGTTGTTTTCCTGCCAGGCAGTACAGTTATTCTGTGTTTTATCTCAGGAACATGGTTGGGTTTCTAAACTCCAAATTTAATGGACCTGGCAGAGCATGGACATGCACTGATCCTATGTGTCTGGTGCCAGTTTGTCCCAGAAAAGCAGTCACACTGTCACACACTGGTTTGCATTTTATGGTAAAGTACTTCAAAAAGCCAACACCAATGTTTGCTGCCCTCTGCAGGTGGTTCTGTTGCTGTGCTAATGAAGGGCAGCATGTTGGGCTCCCACCATCTCTTTTGTCCCTAGAGAGACCATGCCACCTATCCCAAAAGCACTCTAAGAAGGGGAGTGACCCAGGGGATCCTCAGACCACACTGTCTGCTCCCAGGCCTCTGCTCTCTTCCCCACAGGACCACCACTAAGCTCACTAAGAATGACAGCAGGGACGGTGCAGACTTCTAAAACTTAAGATTTTGAGTTCCACTATGTATAAAAACTTGCAGTAGTTGGCCCCTATCCTTTGTCCAGTCAAAGGTTTGGGGGAAGAATTTTTCTTGTACAATCCCCTGCACACTAATTTCACTCTTCGTCTCTCTCTCTCTCATTCCTTTCTCCGTGATCATATCTCCCTCCCCTTTGCAGGAGCTGCGGTTCTTTTCTCCCCCAGATCACTCCTCAGCTCCTACCTTCCATGATGTGGCCATTTTTCTTCCTCTAGATGTACAGTTTGTTCTCACAGTCTTCAGATCAATTTATTGGGTGTTCAGAATGATTTGAAATTTATCTGGCTGTGTTTGAGGGACAAGGCAAGTATCAGGTCCCTCTACTACTCTGTCATGCTAACTCTTCCACAATTTTCTAAAATTTATTGACTTGTTTTGTGGCCCAAGATGTTCTATTCTGAAGAATGTTATACATTCACTTGAAAACTGTTTATTCTGTTATTTTTGTATGTGATGTTCTATCTATATCTACTGTATCCATCTGGTCTAGTGTGTCATTCAAAGGTATTTCTTCTTCACTGATTTTCTGCTTGGATGATCTATTCATTGATATAAGTGTGGTGTTAGAGTCCTGTACTATTATTTTGTTGTCATAAATTTCTCCCTTTATTCTGTTAATAACTGCTTTATGTATTTGTGTGCTCCATTGTTGGGTGAATAGGTACTTACAATTTTTATTGAGCTGATATCTCTCGTTGGATCAATCCCTTTATTAGTATGTAATACCCTTCTTAGTTTTTTTTTTTTATTACAGTCTTTGTTTTTAGCTTATTTTGTCTGATATATGTATGACTACCCTGATTTTTTCCTGTTTTATTTGCTTGGTAAAGGTTTTTCCATCCCCTCACTTTCAGTCTGTGTGTGTTGTTAGGTCTGAGTTGTTCTCTTGTAGGGAGCATATACACAGGTCTTGTTTTTTCATCTATTCTGATATCCTATTTTTTTTTTATTGGAGCATTTGGGCCATTTATACTTAGAGTGATTATTGATAGATATGAACTTACTGCCATTTTGTTAATTGTTTTGGGGTTGTTTTTGTACTTTTTCTAAGTTCTTTTTTTCTTCTCTTGCTGTCTTTCTTTTTTTTATATTATTGCAGATTGCAGTAGTTTATTTTTGTTGCTGTATGGTAAAGCAGTGTATGATTTTTTTAAACTTTATTTTTTTCAGTGTTCCAAGATTCATTGCTTATGCATCACTTGCTGTCCTTCTTTGTGATTGATGCACTTCTGTAGTGCTTTTATTTTCTTTTTAAAGGTATGTTTTATAGGTTGGGGTTTGTGACTACCACGAGGTTTATGTAAAACATCTCAAGTGTATAGCTGTCTATATTAAGTTGAAACTAAGTTTTAAGTTCAAACACATTCTAAAAATACTTTTTTTTGCTCCCTCCTCCATGTTTTATGTATATGTTGTCATATATCTATCCTTTTATTCATAATTTTCTTATGTAGAATTATAGCTTTTTCCTTTTCACTTTAAGAAGTTCCTTTGGTGCACCTGGCTGCATTAGTCAGTAGAGAACACAACTCTTGATCTCAGGATCATGAGTTCAAACCCTACATTGGATGTAGAGTTTATTTAGGAAAAAAAAAAAAAGTTCCATGCAGTTTCTAATTTTTCCTTATAAACAATGCTCTGCTGAATATCCATATGTAACTCTTTGTATTTAAGTCTACTTATTTTCTTTGGATAAATTCCTACCATTGGAAATGCTGAGTCAAAGTGTTTTCTCATTTTTGGAGCACCTGGGTGGCTCATTTGGTTAAGTGTCTGCCTTTGGCTCAGGTCATGCTCTCACTCTCTCTCAAATAAATAAATAAAATATTTAAGAAATATTTGCTCTTTTTTAAATAATTTTCAGTACATGTTGTCAAATTCTCCACTAGAAAAGTATGCCGTCTTATATTCCTGTTGATACACAGTCTGAGTGATCATTTCCCTACCACTACTAACAGAAAACACTAGCAATCTGTCAATCTTACATTGAAATCTCATTGCTTTAATTTAAATTCAATTGATCATTAATGAAGTTGAAACCTTCTGATAATAAAAAATAAAGCCCTTTAATATTTCTTGTGAGGCTATTTTAGTGGTGATACCCCTTCTTAACTTTTGTTTGTCTAAAAATCTTTTATCTTTTTTCCAATTCTGAATGTTAACCTTGTTGGGTAGAGTATTTTTGGTTGAAGGTTTCTTCCTTGAAGTACTTTGAATACATCATGCCAATCCCTTTTGGCTTGCAAAGTTACTATTGAGAAATGAACTGATGTATTTATAGGGTTTCTTTTGTATGCAACTTTTGCTTCTCTCTTGTTGCTTTCAAAATTCTCCGTATCTTAAAACTTCGATCTTTTAATTATTATGTTTTGTGTTATAAACTTCCTTGAGCTCATCTTGTTTGTAACTCTCTGTGTTTCTTGAATCTGGATGTCTATTTCTTTCCCTAGGTAAAGGAAGTTTTTCACTATTATTTCCTCAAATAAATTTTCTTTCTCTTTCTCTGTCTTCTTCTGGGACCCCTATAATAAAGAATGTTCATTTGCTTGATGTTGTCCAAGAGGGCCCTTAAGCTATCTTTAAAATTAAATTAAGTTTTAATTTTAATTCCAGTATAGCTAACATATAGTATATTAGTTTCAGGTGTACAATATAGTGATTCAACAAGCTATCCTAATTTATTAGTTTTTTCCCTCTTTTTGCTGTTCTGCTTGGGTTCTTTCAATTACCCTGTCTTGCAGATAGTTGATATGTCTTTCTGTATTCTCTAATCCATTGTTGATTCCCTGTAGTGTATTCAGTTAATGAATTTTTCAACTCTAATTGGTTCCTTTTTGATATTTTCTATCTGTTTATGGAAGGTCTCACTAAGTTTTTCCACTCTTCTCTCCAGTGTGGTGAGCATATTCACAATCAGTACTCTAAACATTTTTTTTAGCTTGCTTATCTGAATTTCATTTAGTTCCTTTTGAAGCTTTGTCTTATTCTTTCTTTGGGAGCATGTTCCTTTGTCTCCCCATTGTGCTTGATTTTCTGTGTGCTTTTATGGTTTAGAAAGAACACCTACTTCTCCTAAACTTGGAGGAATGTTATTGTGTATGGTTTTCCTCTATGTAGACTGTGTTTTTGATTAATTTTACTGCCTGGCCAGAGTTGTGGCTGGTATGGGCTGGAGTTCACGGACACTCCATTCTATAGCTTCTTTCATTGGATGGATGAAGCTGAAATGAGCATGGCATGGAGTCTCCCTGAGGGTCTTTGCATAGGAGTACCCTGGCATGTTTGCTCAAGCTGGAGTTGGTGCAAGCTGAGGGGTCCCTGGGTTCTCTGTGCAGCAGGAGAGCTGAAGCTGAAGTGTATGAAGCCATCATATCCTGGGATGTTCTACACAGAGGGCACTTTGGCAAGACAGTTGAAGCTAGAGTGGATGAAAGCTAGGTTTCCCAGGGTGCTTAGTATAGGGGGTTCCCTTGCCAGGCAACTGGAGTCAAGACCATCCTAGGAAGAGGTATTATAGGTTACTCCATGCAGGGGGTGCCCTTATAGATTTTGGAGCCATGACAGGGGTTTACAAGGTTCTCTGCATAGGGGCAACCTCATGGGGCTGCTGGATCTGAAGCAGATGTCACCCAGAAGGTCTCAGAGTCCTCTGCATTGAGTGTTTCTTAGCAAGTCATCTGAAGCCAAAGTGATGTGGACCTGGTGTGTCCCGGGGTGCTTTATGTCTATGTGATCTTGGTGCAAAGGACAGATCTGTAGTGAGCACTAACCAGGGGTGTCTCAGCGTGCACTGCCATGTGGCCACTTCCGTAGCCAAGGCACTGAGGTGGCAGGCTGATTGGAGTGCCCAGCCTTTGCTCCTATTTACAGTATTAATATAAAGGGGAGTGTAAACTGTGTCTTCAAACTCAACCCTCCAGAAGAGAGTTCTAGTAGTTTCCTCATCATCTGATGAAGTTCCGGGCTGTCTCTTTTATATGCTAGTTGCTCTTAATTTGTAGTTTTTTTTCTATGCCCCAGCATGTTCAGGTCCAGTGTGGGCTAGGTATCTGGAGTTCAATGAAGTAGAAAACCAGTTATAGTGTCCAGACTTCACTTTGGTCTGCATTTTCAAGAGTAAATTGTGTCACTCACCAATCCCTTTAACTCAGAGAGAGTCTCCGCAGTTCTTCAGCCATTTGGCAGATTTCTGGGGCTGGATCTTTTATAAACTACTTGCTCTTTTAAACTGCAGCTTTCTTTTTGTGCCCAAAGACAGATGGATCTGCTCCTGGTCCCTCAGTACTAATCTTTTCCAAGTTCACTGTTATCAGGGTTGGTGGTTCCCATAGTTACTATGTATCCATCTCTCTTGCTGTTCTCTTTTGTTATTCTGTGTGTTGTTTGCTGTGCAGAAGATATTTGGTAAGCCCTCAGTTCTTCTTCAGGAGTAATTGTTCTATAAATAGGGGTAATTTGGAGTGTTCCATGAAAGAAGTGAATTCAGGGTCTTCCTACATCACTATCTCAGAAGGAAGCTCCAACACTTGCTATTTTTTTGTCTTTTGATACTAGTCATTCTCACTGGTGTGAGGTGGCATTTCATTGTGGCTTTGACTGGCATTTCCCTGATGACTGGTAATGTTGAGCATCTTTTCATTTGTCTGTGGGCCATCTGTATGTCTTTTTTGGAAGAAAAGTCTGTTCAGGTTCTCTGTTTGTTTTTTCATTGGATTATTCACATTTTTGTTGCCATTATGTAAGTTCTTTATGTATTTTTGTATATTAACATCTTATTGGATATATTATTTGCAAATATCTTCTCTCATTCAGTAGGTTGTCTTTTGGTTTGTTAATGGTTTCCTTTGCTGTGCAGTAGCTTTTTATTTTGATGCGGCACCAATAGTTTATTTTTGCTTTCATTTCCCTTGCCCAATGAGACATATCCATAAATATGCCACTCAGGGCAATGTCCAAAAAAATTACTGTCTATGTTTACTTTTAGGAGTTTTATGGTTTCAAGTCTTACATTTAGGACTTTAACCCATTTTGAGTTTATTTTTGTGTATGGTATAAGAAAGTGGTCATTTCTATCTTTTGCATGCACCCAGTTTGTATTCCCACCAACAGTGCATGAGGGTTCATTTTTCTCCACATCCTTCCCAACACTTACTGTTTCTTATGTATTTTATTTTAGCCATTCTGACATGTGAGGTGATATCTTATTGTTATTTAGATTTCCATTTCCCTGATGGTAAGTGATGAATATTTTTTAATGTATTATTGGATTTGGTTTGCTAATATTTTGTTAAGGTCCTTTGCATATGTTTTCATGAGGGATATTGAGCTATAGTTTTCTCTTTTGTTTGTAATGTATTTGTCTGTTTTGGTAACAAGATAATGATGGCCTCATAGACTTAATTTGGAAGTTTTCCTTCCTTTTCTATTTTTTGGAAATTTTGAAAAGAATAGGTATTAACTCTTCTTTATCTTTTAAGGCACTTAAAAATTAATTCCAGTATAGTTAGTGTACGGTGTTATATTAGTTTCAGGTTCTTTCAACGTTTGGTAGAATTTTTCTGAAGCTTTCTGGTCCTGGACTTTTGTTTGTTGGGAATTTTTTGTTTACTGATTCAATATCATTACTAGTAATTTGTCTATTTAAATTTTATATTTCTTTCTAATTCAGTTTTGAAAGATTGTGTGTTTCCATGAATTTGCCCATTTCTTCCAGAATGTCTAATTTGTTGGCATATAATTTTTTCATAATATTCTCATTTTTTTTGTATTTCTGTGGTGCTGATTGTTATTTTTTCTCCTTCTTTACTGATTTAATTTACTTGAGTTCTCTCCTTTTTTTTTAAATGAGTCTGGCTAAACATTTATCAATTTTATTAATCTTTCCAAAGAGCCACCTTTTGGTTTCATTGATCTTTGGATCAAAAATGAAAGGGAAACTTCTAAACTCATTCTATAAAGACAGCATTACTTAATTCCAAAACCAAAGACCTCACTAAAAAAGAGAACGACAGGCCAATATCCTTGATGAAGATGGATACAAAAATTCTCAGTGACATACTAGCAAATTGAATTCAACAGTATATTAAAGGAATTGTTTACCATGGTCAAGTCAGATTTATTCCTGGACTGCAAGTTTGGTTCAATATTTGCAAATCAATCTACATTGACACACCACGTTAGTAAAAGAAAGGTTAAGAATCATATGATCCTGTCAATAGATGCAGGAAAAAAGCATTTGACAAAATACAACATCCTTCCTTGAGAAAACTCCTCAACAAAGTAGAGATAAAAGGAACATACCTCAACATCATAAAAGCCATACATGAAAGATCCATACGTAATATCATCCTCAATGGGGGAAAGCTGAGAGCATTTCCCCCACAGTCAATAAAAAGACGGGGATATCCACTCTCACCATTACTATTTAACCTAGTACTAAAAGTCTTAGTCTCAACAGTAAGACAACAAAATAAATAAAATGCATCTGAATCAGGAAGAAATAAGTCAAACTTTAACTATTTGCAGATGACATGATACTTTATGCAGAAAACCTGAGAGACTTCACACGCAAAAAAACTCTAGAAGTCATACGAGAATTCAGCAAAGATACAGGAAGTAAAATCAATGTACAGAAATCTGTTGTATTTCTATATGCTAACAATGAAGCAGCAGAAATAGAAATCAGGAATTTGTCCCATTTGCAATTGCACCAAAACCAAGAAGATACCGAGGAATAAACCTACTAAAGAGGTAAAAGATCTGTACTCTGAAAAGTTTGGAACACTTATGAAAGAAATTGAAGAGTAAACAAAGAAATGGAAAAGCATTCCATGCTCATGGATTGGAAGAACAAACATTGTTAAAAAGCCTATACTATCCAGAGAAAGTTACACATTTAATGCAATCCCTATGAAAATACCATGAACACTTTTCTCTGAGCTAGAACAAATGATACTAACATTTGTATGGAACTACAAAAGACCCCAAATAGCTAAATCAATTGTGAAAAAGGAAAAAAAAAAAACACTTGGAGACATCATGATTCCTGATTTCAAGCTATACTACAAAACCGTAGTCATCAAGACAGTATGGTACTGGCACAAAAACAGACACATAGATCAATGGAACAGAATAGAGAGCTGAGACATGATCCTACAACTCTATGGTTAACTAATTTTCAACAAAGCAGGAAAAAATATCCAATGAAAAAAAAGAGTCACTTCAAAAAATGGTGTTGGGAAAACTGGACTGCATCATGCAGAAGAATGAAACTGGACCACTATCTTCCACCATACACAAAAATAAATTCCAAATGGATGAAATAGCTAAATATGAGGCAGGAAACCATCAAAGTCCTAGAGGAGAAAACAGGCAACAACCTCTTTGACCTCAGTCACAGCAACTTCTTATTAGATACATCTTCCGAGGCTAGGGAAACAAAAGCAAAAATTAACTATTGGGACTTCATCAGGAGAAAAATCTTCAGCACAGTGAAGGGAACAACAACAACAACAAACAATTAAAAGGCAACCCATGGAATGGGAGAAGATATTTGCAAATGACATATCTGATAAAAGGTTAGTATCCAAAATGTATGAAGAACTTACCAAACTCAACAACCAAAAAACAAATAATCTAGTAAAATAATGGGGAGAAGACATGAATAGACACTTTTCCAAAGTAGACACCCAGATGGCTAATAGACATATGACAATATACTCAATATCACTTGACATCAGGGAAATACAAATCAAAACCATGATAAGATACCACCTCACATCACTTGGCATCAGGGAAATACAAATGAAAATCATGATGAGATACCACCTCACACTTGTCAGATGGCTGAAATTAACAACATAAGATAAAACAGGGGTTGGTAAGGATTTGAGGAAAGGGGGTCCTCTTGCAGTGTTGGTGGTAATGCAAAGTGGTGCAGCCAGCCACTCTGGAGAACACTATGGAGGTTCCTCCAAGATAAAAAAAAAAAATCCCTACCATCCAGCAATGCGCTACTAGTTATTTACCCAAAGGATAAAAAAATGAAGATTCAAAGGGATACATGCACCCTGTTGTTTGTAGAAGCATTATCAACAATGGCCAAATAGGGAGAGAGCCCAAATGTCCATCAAATGATGAATGGGTAAAAAAGATGTCACACACACACACACACACACACACACACACACACATCACGGAATAATACTCAGCCATCAAAAATAATGAAATCTTGCCATTTGCAAGGACATGGTTAAAGATGGAGTGTATTATGCTAAGCAAAGTAAGTCAGTCAGAGAAAGACAAGTACCATATGATCTCATTCATATTTGGACTTTATGAAAGAAAACACAAACGTATGGGAAGGGGGAAAAGAAAAAAATGGAGAGAGGGATACAAGCCATACATTATTGATAATGATAGAAAACAACCCGAGGGTTGATGGAGGGACATGGGTGTGGGTAGGCTAGATGGATAATGGGTATTCAGGAGGACATTTTTTTGTGATGAGCACTAGGTGTTGTACATAAGTGATGAAATACTAAATTCTACTCCAGAAATCTATATTGCACTGTATGTTAACTAACAAAATTTAAATTAAAAAAAAAAAATCTATTTTGTCTTTTGTAAGTATGGTTACTTTGGCTTTCTTTTAATGTCCATTAGCATGATAGATGCTTCTTCATCTCCTCACTTTGAATCTGCATGTGTCTTTAGGTCTAAAATGAGTCTCTTGTAGACAGCATATCCATGGGTCTTGTTTTTTAATCCATTTTGATAACCCGTATCTTTTGCTTACAGAATGTGGTCCATTCACATTCAAAATGATTATTGAAAGATATGAATTTAGTGTCCTTGTGTTACCTGTAGAGTTGGTGTTTCTTGTTGTGTTCCCTGGCCCTTTCTTTTTCTTTTTCTTCTTTTCCCCTTATTTATTTATTTATATTAGTCACCATACAGTACATCATTAGTTTTTGATGTTGTAGTCCATGATTCATTGTTTGTGTATGACACCCAGTGCTCAGTGCAATCCATGCCTTCCTTAATACTCATCACCATGCTCACCCACCCCCCCCAACCTTTGTTGCTTTTTGTCTTTTTTCCTCACTCAAAGAGTACCCCTTAATATTGCTTGCAGGGCTGGTTTAGTGGTGACAAACTCCGTTAGTTTTTTGTTTGTTTGTTCTGTTTGGGAATCTCTTTATTTCTCCTTCCATTGTGACTGACAGCCTTGCTAGATAAAGAATTCTTGGTTGCATGTATTTCCCATTTCCCTGGTGGAAAATATCCTGTCTTCTGGCCTGCCAAGTTTCTGTGTACAGATCTGCTCCAAGTCTGTCCCATCTTCCTTTGTAGATTAAAGGCATTTTTTTCCCTTGCTGCTTCCAGGATTCTTTCCTGTTTGTGTATTTTGTGAATTTGACTATGATATGCCTTGGTGAAGATTGGCTTTTGTTGAATTTAATGGGATTTCTTTGTGCTTCTTGTATTTGGATATCTGCATCCTTCAGCAGATTAGGGAACTTTTCAGCTATAATTGTTTGAATAAACCTTCTACCTCTTTTCCTCTCTCTTCATCTTCTGGGACTTCTATTATATGGATATCATTATGTTCTAATAAGTTGTTGACTTCCCTAAACCTACCTTTGTGATCCATGACCTTTCTTCCCTCTTCTTTGTAGCTTCATTATATTCCATAATTTTGTATTCTATATTACTGAATTATTCCTCTGCTTCATCAATCCTCATTTTTGAGGGATCCACTTGTATTTGTATCTCCATTGTGACATTTTTAATTTTGGCCTGACTGGATTTTAATTCTTTGATCTCTGCAGTAAGGAATTCTCCAGTATCTTCTATGTTTTTTTCATGCTCAACTGGAATCCTTATAATTGCTTTAACTTCTTGTTTGGACATGTTACTTATTTCTGTTTTGATTAAGTTCTTGGCCGTGAGTTCTACTTTATGTTCTTTCTTTTGTGGTAAGTTTCTTCATTTTGTCATTTTGTCCAGAAAAGAAAAAAAAAGAAAAGAAAAGAGAAAAAGCCACAAAAAAAAAAAAAGAAAAGAGGAGGGGAGACAAGATGGCGGGGAAGTAGGAGGAGGTGCCGTTTCAACCTGTACCCTAAAGTGAGATGATTGCCTACCAAAGAACTCCGATCACCCATGAAATCAGCCTGAGATCAGAATTATGCACATCTGGATCTCTACGGGGGCAGAAGATGCCAGTGGGCAGGTAAAGTGGAGTGGGAACATCGGGCTGATATCGGAAGATAAACAAAAGGGGGACAGAGCCACCAAAGGCAACCCATTGGAAAGTAATACCCCAATACGAGAGTGCCCTGCGTCTGGGGACCAGCATTAACTTGGAGTCTGGTTGAAAGCACTCAAAAAAAGCAAAGGATTGTGGGGGGAAATTGTGGGAATCGGGGCAGTTAGGGACAGGGGTTTAAGTCCCCAGACCCAGGAGAGCCACCCCTGGCACTGAGCCAGAGAGAGTGCGGCAGAGAAACCGGGTCTTGGTCCCTGAGCTGCCAGCGTGCCTGAGAACGCGTGGGGTCCGGCTCCCCTGAGGGGCTGGGAGGCTCGCCAGCTGGCAGAAGCATAGCCTTTTTGTACTCTCCATGCGAGCGCCGTGCCACGCTATCAGAGCCTGAGACGCGCGCGCCCCACACCCTCCCCTGAGAGAGGTGTGCGAAGGTGCCAGCCCAGCGCTCTTGGACCCGGAAAGACCAGGCACTCTCAGCCCGGGCCAGCAGGAAAATCTCAGTGTGTGATCACTGTTTGGAACCTCTCTGGCGGTCCGGAGCTGCCCAGACAGCCGCCGGTGTCATGGTTTTGGGTACAAGCAGGAGTTCCTGTGTCCCCAGGGATTGTGACTCGGAACCTGCTCTGCCAGCAGCTGAGGGGGAACTTATGTGCTCTGGGGCACCCAGCGGGGAACAGGCCGAGGCTTCTCTCTGAGAGGGAGGTTGGGGTGCAGTCTGCTTTCCTCTAAACCTCCAAAAATCATCAAAAGCTGTCAAGGCAAGAGAAAAAAAAAAAACAAACAAAACATAAAAACCTCCAGAGAACAAAAGCCTGAAAAACCGGTTTCCTCAGAGCCCACCCCCTTGAAGGGGGCGGGAGGACTTAACTCAGGGAACATTACCTGAAAACTGATGTGGCAGGGCCCTCTCCCAGAAAACCAACCAGAAAAAAAAAAAAAAAAGAAAAAAAAGACTATAAGAGAACAACCACCACTACTTCATAGATACAACTTTTATTTTAATTCGTTCCCACTATTCTGGTTCTTTTTTTTTATATAGATAATTTTTTAACCTATTTACCATCACAGTGAGATGTCCAGTACCTCAAATTCCATTATAACCTTTTAACCTGAACTTTTTGATACATATACCCGTGTTTTTCTTTTGCTTTTCTATTTTGTAAATTTTTGTAAAAATTTAGTTTAGTTTAGTTTAGTTTATTCTTTTTAATTTTTATTTTTTAACATTCATATAGAGTTAAACTTCAAGGTAATCCTCCCCAATCAATGCAACCCCTATAGGCAAACTAATTTTTAATCTCCCTTTATCTTAGGAAAGTTGAGTCCTTTAACAAAGATATCAAGATACATCCAGGAAGAATCAAAATAACCTTCCTCGCCCACACTGAGAAATTATAACCACTCTCCCATCTTTTTCTTCTGCCAGTGTTTCTGCATATTTGTGTTTGTCCTGATCGTATATAAATCTTATACTTGGGCTTCTTTTTTAAAAAAAATATTTTATTTATTTAACACAGAGAGATCACAAGTAGGCAGAGATGCAGGCAGAGAGAGAGAGGGGGAAGCAGGCTCCCTGCCGAGCAGAGAGCCTGATGTGGGGCTCGATCCCAGGACCCTGAGATCATGACCCAAGCAGAAGGCAGAGGCTTAACCCACTGAGCCACCCAGGTGACTTGGGCTTCTTTTTGACGAGGTTCTTTTTTTTTTTTTTTTTTTTGCATATATATATATATATATATATATATATATATATATATATATTTCTCTTGTCATATACTTTTATCAGTCTTTTTGTTTGTCTGTTTTTGTTTGTATACTTCATAAATCTTACCTTGGGGCCCAGTTGGGCTGAGCCTTCTCTTTTATCTTCCATTTTTTTCCTGTCTCTCTCTCTCTCTCTTTTTTTTCTTTTTCTTTTCTTTTTTCTCTCATTTGGGTGGGGACTCCTGATTGCTCAGAAGTGTTCCAGGGTGCACCTTGACTGCACCACAGTTGATACATCCAGCTACATCCGTTCAGCCATCTCTCACCAAAATGACTAGGAGGAGGAATGCCCAACAGAAGAAAAATTCAGAGGATGGGCCTTCTGCAACAGAGCTAATGGCTATTGACATAGACAATATGTTGGAAAGGGAATTCAGGCTAACAATTATTCAGGCAATAGCTAGGTTGGAGAAAGCCATGGATGACCAAACGGAATTGATTAGGGCAGAACTGAAAGCCACCAGGGATGATGTTAACAATGCTCTCAATGAGTTCCAATCTAATCTAAATTCTCTAAAAGCTAGGGTAACTGAGACAGAAGATAGAATTAGTGATCTGGAGGACAAACAGATAGAGAGAAAGGATCAGGAGGAAGGCTGGAACAAAGAGCTTAGAAGCCACGAAAACAGAATCAGGGAAATAAATGATGCCATGAAACGTTCCAATGTCAGAATTATTGGAATCCATGAGGGGAGGAGAAAGAAAGAAGTCTAGAAGATATAGTGGAACAAGTTCTTCATGAAAATTTTCCCAATCTCGCAAATGGAACCAGCGTACATGTACTAGAGGCAGAACGGTTTCCCCCCAAGATTATAGATTATAGATTCTCCAAAGTCTTCAAGACACCTAATAGTAAGAAGGAAGAATTAAAATTGTAGGCAGGCCTTCTTGAAGGCAGCTAGGACAGAGAAGCTTCTTATGTACAGAGGAAAGCCCATCAGAATAACATCAGACCTGTCCACAGAAACCTGGCAAGCCAGAAAGGGCTGGCAAGATATATTCAGGGCACTAAATGAGAAGAACATGCAGCCAAGAATACTTTATTCAGCAAGACTGACATTCAAAATGGATGGAGAGATCAAGAGTTTCCAAGACTGGCAAGGCTTAAAATAGTATGCGACCACCAAGCGGACACTGCAGGAAATATTAAGGGGGGTTCTATAAAAGAGGAAAAATCCTAAGAATAGCATTGAACAGAAATATAGAGACAATCTACAGAAAGAAAGATTTCAAAGGTAACACGATGTCAATAAAAACGTATCTCTCAATGATCACTCTCAATGTGAATGGCCTAAATACGCCCATAAAATGACACAGGGTTGCAGATTGGATAAAACTACAGGACCCATCCATATGTTGTCTACAAAAGACACATTTTGAACCTAAGGATACACCCAGACTGAAAGTTAAGGGATGGAGAAGCATCTTTCATACCAATGGGCCTCATAAGAAGGCCGGGGTAGTGATTCTCATATCAGATAAATTAGATTTTAAACTAAAGACTGTAGCCAGAGATACAGAAGGACACTACATCATTCTTAAAGGGACTATCCACCAAGATGATCTAACAATTGTAAATATCTATGCCCCCAATATGGGAGCAGCCAATTACATAAGAAAACTATTAATCAAGATAAAGAGTCATATTGATATGAATACATTAATAGTAGGAGATCTTCACATGCCTCTCTCAGTAATAGATGATCCAAGCAGAAAATCAATAAAGAAACAAGAACGTTGAATGACACATTGGACCAGATGGACCTCATAGATATATACAGAACATTCCACCCTAAAACAACAGAATACTCATTCTTCTCAAGTGCACATGGAACCTTCTCCAGAATAGACCACATACTGGGTCACAAATCAGGACTCAACCGATACCAAAAGACTGAGATTATTCCCTGCATATTCTCAGATCACAATGCTTTGAAACTGGAGTTCAGTCACAAGGAAAAGTTTGGAAGGAACTCAAACACCTGGAAGCTAAAGACCACCTTGCTTAAGAATGCTTGGATCAACCAGGAGATCAAAGAAGAACTTCAACAATTCATGGAAATCAATGAGAATGAAGACACTTCACTCCAAAACCTATGGGATACAGCAAAGGCGGTCCTAAGGGGGAAATATGTAGCCAACCAAGCCTCCCTGAAAAAAATTGAAAAATACAAATACAGAAACCAGAGATACAGTGAATGTATCAATGAAACTAGAAGCTGGTTTTTTGAAAGAATCAATAAGATTGATAAACCATTGGCCACACTAATCCAAAAGAAAAGAGAGAAAGCTCAAATTAATAAAATTGTGAATGAAAAGGGAGAGATCACAACTAACACCAAGGAAGTAGAATCAATCATCAGAAGTTATTATCAACAGTTATATGCCAATAAGCCAAGCAACCTAGATGAAATGGATGCATTCCTGGAAAACTATAAACTCCCAAAATTGAACCAGGAAGAAATTGACAACCTGAATAGACCGATATCTAGTAACGAGATTGAAGCAGTGATCAAAAACCTTCCAAAAAACAAGAGCCCAGGACCTGATGGATTTCCTGGGGAATTCTACCAAACTTTCAAGGAAGAAATAACACCTATTCTTCTGAAGCTGTTTCAAAAAATTGAAGCAGAAGGAAAACTTCCAGACTCTTTTTGTGAAGCCAGCATTACCCTGATCCCCAAACCAGCAAAGACCATACCAAAATTGAGAATTTCAGACCAGTATCTCTGATGAATATGGATGCTAAGATTCTCAACAAGATCCTAGCAAACAGGATCCAACAGCACATTAAAAAGATTATCCACCATGACCAGGTGGGATTCACCCCTGGGTTACAAGGATGGTTCAACATTCGCAAATCAATCAATGTGATAGAACAAATCAATAAACAAAGAGAGAAGAACTACATTGTTCTCTCAATGGTTGCAGAAAAAGCATTTGACAAAATCCAGCATCCGTTCCTGATTAAAATGCTTCAAAGTATAGGGATAGAGGGAACATTCCTGAACTTCATCAAATCTATCTATGAAAGACCCACAGCAAATATCATCCTCAATGGGAAAAAGCTTGCAGCCTTCCCGTTGAGATCAGGAACACGACAAGGATGCCCACTCTCACCACTCTTGTTCAACATAGTATTAGAAGTCCTAGCAACAGCAATCAGACAACAAAGAGAAATAAAAGGTATCCAGGTTGGCAAGGAAGAAGTCAAACTCTCTCCCTTCACAGATGACATGACTCTTTATATGGAAAACCCAAAATACTCCACCCCCAAACTACTAGAACTCATACAGCAATTCAGTAACGTGGCAGGATACAAAGTCAATGTCCAGAAATCAGTGGCTTTCTTATACACTAACAATGAAAATACAGAAAGGGAAATTAAAGAATCGATTCCATTTACTATAGCACCAAGAACCATAAGATACCTGGGAATAAACTTAACCAAAGTGGTAAAGAATCTGTACTCGAGGACCTACAGAAGACTCATGAAAGAAATTGAAGAAGACACAAAAAGATGGAAGACCATTCCGTGCTCTTGGATCGGAAGAATAAACATTGTTAAAATGTCTATACTGCCCAGAGCAATCTATACTTTTAATGCTATTCCGATCAAAATTCCACTGGTATTTTTCAAAGAGCTGGAGTAAATAATCCTAAAATTTGTATGGAATCAGAAGAGACCCTGAATTGCTAAGGAAATGTTGAAAAACAAAAATAAAACTGGTGGCATCACATTACCTGATTTCAAGCTTTACTACAAAGCTGTGATCACCAAGACAGCATGGTACTGGCATAAAAACAGACACATAGACCAGTGGAACAGAGTAGAGAGCCCAGATATGGACCCTCAACTCTATGGTCAAATAATCTTCGACAAAGCAGGAAAAAATATACAGCGGAAAAAAGACAGTCTCTTCAATAAATGATGCCAGGAAAATTGGACAGCTATATGTAGAAGAATGGAACTCGACCATTGTCTTACACCGCACACAAAGGTAAACTTGAAATGGATAAAAGACCTCAACGTGAGACAGGAATCCATCAAAATCCTAGAGGAGAACATAGGCAGTAACCTCTTTGATATCAGCCACAACAACTTCTTTCAAGATATGTCTCCAAAAGCAAAGGAAACAAAAGTGAAAATGAACTTTTGTGACTTCATCAGGATCAAAAGCTTCTGCACAGCAAAGGAAACAGTCAACAAAACAAAGAGGCAACCCACGGAATGGGAGAAGATATTTGCAAATGACAGTACAGACAAAAGGTTTATATCCAGGGGGGAGACAAGATGGCGGGGAAGTAGGAGGAGGCGCCTTTTCAACCTGTACCCTAAAGTGAGCTGATTACCTACCAAAGAACTCTGATCACCCATGAAATCAGCCTGAGATCAGAATTATATACGTCTGGATCTCTACGGGGGGCAGAAGAAGCCAGTGGACAGGTAAAGTGGAGTGGGAACGTCAGACTGATATCGGAAGATAAACAAAAGGGGGAGGGAGCCACCAGAGGCGACAGATTGGAAAATAATACCCCAATATGAGAGTGCCCTGCGTCTGGGGACCAGCATTAACTTGGAGTCTGGTTGAAAGCACTCAAAAGAGCAAAGGATCTCGGGGGGAAATTGTGGGAATCGGGGCGGCTAGGGACAGGGGCTTAAGTCCCCAGACCCAGGACAGCCTCCCCTGGCGCTGAGCTAGAGAGAGTGCAGTGGAGAAACCTGCTCTTTGTCCCTGAGCCGCCAGTGCGCCCGAGAATGAGTGGAGTCCGGCTCCCGAGAGGGGCTGGGAGCCACACCAGATGGCAGAACATGTGCCTCACCCTCCCCTGAGAGAGGTGCACGATCGCCCAGCCTGGTGTTCTGGGACCCACGCTGCGATAGAGCGGATAGAGCTGGAGACGCCCGCACCCCAAACCCTGCCCTGGGAGAGGTGCACGCAAGCCCGGTGCTCTTAGCCCCGGCCAGCGGGAAAATCTCAGTGGGTGATTGCTGCTTGGAACCTCTCTGGCGGTCTGGAGCTGCCCAGACAGCCGCCGCTGCCCTGGTTTTGCGTACAAGCAGGAGATCCTGCGTCCCCAGGGACCGCGACTCAGAACCTGCTCTGCCAGCAGCCCAGCGGCTGCAGCACCTGCAGGGGAGCAGACTGAGGCTTCTCTCTGAGAGGGAGGTCGGGGTGCAGTTTTCTTTCCTCTAAACCTCCAAAAACCATCAAAAGCTGTCAAGGCGAGAGAAAAGTAGTGAACAAACATAAAAACCTCCAGAGAACAAAAACCTGAAAAAACTGTTTTTCTCAGAGCCCACCCCCTTGAGGGGGTCGGGAGGACTTAACTCAGGGCACATCATTGACTGAAAACCCATGTGGCAGCCCCCTCCCCCAGAAAACAAATCAGGAAAGAAAAAAAAAAAAGACTACAAGAGAACAACCACCACTACTTCATAGATACAACTTTTATTTTTAATTCTTTCCCACTATTCTGGTTCATTTTTTTTCTTTTTTTATATAGATAATTTTTTAACCTATTTACCATCACAGTGAGATGTCCAGTACATCAAATTCCATGATAAACTTCTAACCTGAATTTTTTGATACATACACATGTGTTTTTCTTTTGCTTTTCTATTTTCTTAATTTTTAAAAAAATTTTTAATTTAGTCCAGTTTATTCCTTTTTTATTTTTATTTTCTAAAATTCATATAGAGTTAAACTTCAAGGTAACCCCCTTTCTCCAAGCAATGCTACCCCTATAGGTGAACCAATTTTTAATCCCCCTTTTTCTTAGGAAAGTTGAGTCCTTTAACAAAGATATCAAGATACATCCAGGAAGAATCAAAATAACCTTCCTCGCCCACACCGAGAATCTATAACCATGCTCCCATCTTTTTCTTCTGCCAGTGTCTCTGTGTATTTATGTTTGTCCTGATAGTATATAAATCTTATACTTGGGGTTCTTCTTGACAAGGCTCCTCCTTTTTTTGCTTATATATATATATTTTTTTCTCTCGTCATATACTTTTAACAGTCTTTTTGTTTGTCTGTTTTTGTTTGTATACGTCATAAATCTTACCCTGGGGCCCATTTGGGCTGAACCTTCTCTTTTATCTTCCCTTTTTTTTCCTGTCTCTCTCTCTCCCTCTTTTTTCTTTTTCTTTTCTTTTTTCTCTCATTTGGGTGGGGAATCCTGAGTGCTGAGAAGCGTTCCAGGGTGCACCTTGACTGCACCACGGTTGATACATCCAGCTACATCTGTCCAGTCATCTCTCACCAAAATGACTAGGAGGAGGAATCCCCAACAGAAGAAAAATACAGAGGATGGGCCTTCTGCAACAGAGCTAACGGCTATCAACATAGACAATATGTCAGAAAGAGAATTCAGGCTAACAATTATCCAGGCAATAGCTAGGTTGGAGAAAGCCATGGATGACCAAATGGAATTGATTAGGGCAGAATTGAAAGCGACCAGGGAGGATGTTCATAATGTTAGGGCAGAGCTGAAGGCCACCAGGGATGAGGTTCACAACGCTCTCAATGAGTTCCAATCTAATCTAAATTCTCTAAAAGCTAGGGTAACTGAGACAGAAGATAGAATTAGTGATCTGGAGGACAAACAGATAGAGAGAAAGGATCAGGAGGAAGCCTGGAACAAACAGCTTAGAAGCCACGAAAACAGAATCAGGGAAATAAATGATGCCATGAAACATTCCAAACTCAGAATTATTGGAAACCCTGAAGGGGAGGAGAAAGAAAGAAGTCTAGAAGATATAGTGGAACAAGTTTTTCATGAAAATTTTCCCAATCTTGCGAATGGAACAAGTGTTCATGTACTAGAAGTAGAAAGGTCCCCTCCCAAGATTATAAATTCAAAAAAAACATCCAGGCACCTCATAGTAAAATTGAGGAATCATAATTGTAGATACAATCTCTTGAAAGCCGCTAGGACAAAGAAGCTCCTTACATAGAGTGGAAAGCCCATCAGAATAACGTCAGACCTGTCCACAGAGACCTGGCAAGCCAGAAAGGGCTGGCAAGATATATTCAGGGCACTAAATGAGAATAACATGCAGCCAAGAATACTTTATCCAGCAAGACTGACATTCAAAATGGATGGAGAGATCAAGAGTTTCCAAGACCGGCAAGGCTTAAAAGACTATACAACCACCAAGCCGACACTGCAGGAAATATTAAGGGGGATTCTATAAAAGAGGAAAAATCCTAAGAATAGCATTGAACAGAAATATAGAGACAATCGACAGAAAGAAAGACTTCAAAGATAACACAATGTCAATAAAAACGTATCTCTCAATAATCACTCTCAATGTGAATGGCCTAAATGCACCCATAAAATGACACAGGGTTGCAGACTGGATATAACGACAGGACCCATCCATATGTTGTCTACAAGAGACCCATTATGAACCTAAAAATACACCCAGACTGAAAGTGAAGGGATGGAGAAGCATCTTTCACGCCAATGGGCCTCAAAAGAAGGCCAGGGTAGCGATTCTCATATCAGATAAATTAGATTTTAAACTAAAGACGGTAGTCAGAGATACAGAAGAACACTACATCATTCTTAAAGGGACTATCCACCAAGATGATCTAACAATTGTAAATATCTATGCCCCCAATATGGGAGCAGCCAATTACATAAGAAAACTATTAATCAAGATAAAGAGTCATATTGATATGAATACATTATTAGTAGGAGATATTAACACGCCTCTCTCAGAAATAGACAGATCATCGAAGCAGAAAATCAATAAAGAAATAAGAGCATTGAATGACACATTGGACCAGATGGACCTCATAGATATATACAGAACATTCCACCCTAAAACAACAGAATACTCATTCTTCTCAAGTGCACATGGAACCTTCTCCAGAATAGACCACATACTGGGTCACAAATCAGGGCTCAACCGATACCAAAAGACTGAGATGATTCCCTGCATATTCTCAGATCACAATGCTTTGAAACTGGAGCTCAATCACAAGGAAAAGTTCAGAAGGAACTCAAATACCTGGAAGCTAAAGACCACCTTGCTTAAGAATGCTTGGATCAACCAGGAGATCAAAGAAGAACTTAAACAATTTATGGAAACCAATGAGAATGAAGACACTTCACTCCAAAACCTATGGGATACAGCAAAGGCGGTCCTAAGGGGGAAATTCATAGCCATCCAAGCCTCCCTCAAAAAAATTGAAAAATCCAGAATACACCAGCTGTCTCTACACCTTAAAGAACTAGAGAATCAACAACAATTCAAACCAACTCCACACATAAGAAGGGAAATAATCAAGATTAGAGCAGAGATCAACGAGGTAGAAACCAGAGATACAGTAGAACATATCAACGAAACTAGAAGCTGGTTTTTTGAAAGAATCAATAAGATCGATAAACCATTGGCCACACTAATCCAAAAGAAAAGAGAGAAAGCCCAAATTAATAAAATTATGAATGAAAAGGAAGAGATCACAACTAATACCAAGGAAGTAGAAACAATCATCAGAAGCTATTATCAACAGTTATATGCCAATAAGCTAAGCAACCTAGATGAAATGGATGCATTCCTGGAAAACTATAAACTCCCAAAATTGAACCAGGAAGAAATTGTCAACCTGAATAGACCGATATCTAGTAACGAGATTGAAGCAGTGATCAAAAACCTCCCAAAAAACAAGAGCCCAGGACCTGACGGATTCCCTGGGGAATTCTATCAAACTTTCAAAGAAGAAATAATACCTATTCTCCTGAAGCTGTTTCAAAAAATTGAAGCAGAAGGAAAACTTCCAGACTCTTTTTATGAAGCCAGCATCACCCTGATCCCCAAACCAGGCAAAGACCCTACCAAAAAGGAGAATTTCAGACCGATATCACTGATGAATATGGATGCTAAGATTCTCAACAAGATCCTAGCAAACAGGATCCAACAGCACATTAAAAAGATTATCCACCATGACCAGGTGGGATTCACCCCTGGGTTACAAGGATGGTTCAACATTCGCAAATCAATCAATGTGATAGAACAAATCAATAAACAAAGAGAGAAGAACCACATGATCCTCTCAATTGATGCAGAAAAAGCATTTGACAAAATCCAGCATCCGTTCCTGATTAAAACGCTTCAAAGTATAGGGATAGAGGGAACATTCCTGAACTTCATCAAATCTATCTATGAAAAACCCACAGCAAATATCATCCTCAATGGGAAAAAGCTTGCAGCCTTCCCATTGAGATCAGGAACACGACAAGGATGCCCACTCTCACCACTCTTGTTCAACATAGTATTAGAAGTCCTAGCAACAGCAATCAGACAACAAGAGAAATAAAAGGTATCCAAATTGGCAAGGAAGAAGTCAAACTCTCTCTCTTCGCAGATGACATGATTCTTTATATGGTTAACCCGAAAGACTCCACCCCCAAACTACTAGAACTCATACAGCAATTCAGTAATGTAGCAGGATACAAAGTCAATGTCCAGAAATCAGTGGCTTTCTTATACACTAACAATGAAAATACAGAAAGGCAAATTAGAGAATCGATTCCATTTACTATAGCACCAAAAACCATAAGATACCTCGGAATAAACCTAACCAAAGAGGTTAAAGATCTGTACTCGAGGAACTACAGAACACTCCTAAAAGAAATTGAAGAAGACACAAAAAGATGGAAGACCATTCCATGCTCTTGGATGGGAAGAATAAACATCGTTAAAATGTCTATACTGCCCAGAGCAATCTATACTTTTAATGCCATTCCGATCAAAATTCCACCAGTATTTTTCAAAGAGCTGGAGCAAATAATACTAAAATTTGTATGGAATCAGAAGAGACCCCGAATTTCTAAGGAAATGTTGAAAAACAAAAATAAAACTGGCGGCATCACGTTACCTGATTTCAAGCTTTACTACAAAGCTGTGATCACCAAGACAGCATGGTACTGGCATAAAAACAGACACATGGACCAGTGGAACAGGGTAGACAGCCCAGATATGGACCCTCAACTCTATGGTCAAATAATCTTCGACAAAACAGGAAAAAATATCCAGTGGAAAAAAGACAGTCTCTTCAATAAATGGTGCTGGGAAAACTGGACAGCTATATGTAGAAGAATGAAACTTGACCATTCTCTTACACCGTACACAAAGATAAACTCGAAATGGATAAAAGACCTCAACGTGAGACAGGAATCCATCAGAATCCTCGAGAAGAATATAGGCAGTAACCTCTTTGATATCAGCCACAGCAACTTCTTTCAAGATATGTCTCCAAAGGCAAAGGAAACAAAGGCAAAGATGAACTTTTGGGACTTCATCAAGATCAAAAGCTTCTGCACAGCAAAGGAAACAGTCAACAAAACAAAGAAGCAACCCACGGAATGGGAGAAGATATTTGCAAATGACAGTACAGACAAAAGGTTGATATCCAGGATCTATAAAGAACTCCTCAAACTCAACACACACAAAACAGATAATCATATTAAAAAATGGGCATAAGATATGAACAGACACTTCTCCAATGAAGACATACAAATGGCTACCAGACACATGAAAAAATGTTCATCATCACTAGCCATCAGGGAGATTCAAATCCAAACCACATTGAGATAGCACCTTTCACCAGTTAGAATGGCCAAAATTAGCAAGACAGGAAACAACGTGTGTTGGAGAGGATGTGGAGAAAGGGGAACCCTCTTCCACTGTTGGTGGGAATGCAAACTGGTGCAGCCACTTTGGAGAACAGTGTGGAGATTCCTCAGGAAATTAAAAATAGAGCTTCCCTATGACCCTGCAATTGCACTGCTGGGTATTTACCCCAAAGATACAGATGTAGTGAAAAGAAGGGCCATCTGTACCCCAATGTTTATAGCAGCAATGGCCACGGTCGCCAAACTGTGGAAAGAACCAAGATGCCCTTCAACGGATGAATGGATAAGGAAGATGTGGTCCATATACACTACGGAGTATTATGCCTCCATCAGAAAGGACGAATACCCAACTTTTGTAGCAACATGGACAGGACTAGAAGAGATTATGCCTAGTGAAATAAGTCAAACAGAGAGAGTCAAGTATCAGATGGTTTCACTTATTTGTGGACCATAACAAATAATATAGAGGACAAGGGTGGATGGAGAGGAGAAGGGAGTTGAGGGAAATTGGAAGGGGAGGTGAACCATGAGAGACTATGGACTCTGAAAAACAACCTGAGGGTTTTGAAGGGGCGGGGTGGGAGGGTGGGGGAACCAGGTGGTGGGTATTAGGGAGGGCACAGATTGCATGGAGCACTGGGTGTGGTGAAAAAACAATGAATACTGTTACACTGAAAATAAATAAAAAATTTAATTTAAAATAAATAAATAAATAAATAAATATTATAAGTAAAATATAAAAAAAAAAAAAAGGTTTATATCCAGGATCTATAGTGAACTCCTCAAACTCAACACACACAAAACAGATAATCATATCAAAAAATGAGCAGAAGATATGAATAGACACTTCTCCAATGAAGACATACAAATGGCTACCAGACACATGAAAACATGTTCATCATCACTAGCCATCAGGGAGATTCAAATTAAAACCACATTGACATACCATCTTACACCAGTTAGAATGGCCAAAATTAGCAAGACAGGAAACAACGCAGAGAGGATGTGGAAAAAGGGGAACCCTCTTACACTGTTGGTGGGAATGCAAGTTGGTGCAGCCACTTTGAAGAACAGTGTGGAGATTCCTCAAGAAATTAAAAATAGAGCTTTCCCTATGACCCTGCAATTACACTACTGGGTATTTACCCCAAAGATACAGATATAGTGAAAAGAAGGGCCATCTGTACCCCAATGTTTATAGCAGCAATGGCCATGGTTGCCAAACTGTGGAAAGAACCAAGATGCCCTTCAACGGACAAATGGATAAGGAAGATATGGTCCATATACACTATGGAGTGCTATGCCTCCATTAGAAAGGATGAATACCCAACTTTTGTATCCACATGGGAGGGACTGGAAGAGATTATGCTGAGTGAAATAAGTCAAGCAGAGAGAGTCAATTATCATATGGTTTCACTTCTTCGTGGAGCATAACAAATAACATGGAGGACATGGGGAGATGGAGAGGAGAAGGGAGTTGAGGGAAATAGGAAGGGGGGGTGAACCATGAGAGACTATGGACTCTGAAAAACAATCTGAGGGTTTTGAAGGGGCTGGGGGTGAGAGGTTGGGGGAGCCAGGTGGTGGTTATTAGGGAGGGCACAGATTACATGGAGCACTGGGTGTGGTGCAGAAACAATGAATAATGTTAAGCTGAAAAGAAATAAAAAAAAGAAGAAGAAGAAGAAGAAAAGAAAAGAAAAGAAAAGAAAAGAGAAGAGAAAAATACCAAAGAACAAACAAACTAGATCCTGGGTGTGTTTTGGTCTGCTTGTTAAAAGAATGTAGATTAAGGAAGAATGGAGGGAAGATGGTGGAAGATTAGGCGACCCTTGTTTAGTCTGTTCCCTTGAATTCACCTATATAGCTATTAAATCATTCTGAACACCTGTGAACTTAACCTGAGATATAAGGAAAGAAATGCTGCAATTCTACAAACAGAAAACCATCCAGTTTTTGCAACTTAGAAGGTGTAGAGAAGTGAATCTGAGGGGATATATTGAAAGATAAAGCCTCTGTAAGCCAGCTACTGGAAACTGATTTAACTGTGGAGCAGGAAATCAGAACTTTTAGAAGTCTCTGGTGAGGGATATCCCTGCCTGAAAGGTGCTCAGGTGGTGAAGTATGTCAGAATCCTAGGTGGGACAGTTTGGACTCATGATACCTGGGAACACAGAAAGAATGGGGGTATCTGAGTGAACCAGAGTTCCCCAGCATCAAATATAGGCAGCCAGCTGCAGTCAGTGAGCCCAGTAGTGGGCTTCCAGCTCAGTATTGCCATAAATCACAAACACCTGCATGACCAGGCAACCGCTCTTGGAGCAGGGTCACAGCAAGTGGCAGAACCACAAGGGGAGACCCTCCTCCTTCCCCTAAGAGGAGAAGCCTGGGTCCACACTGGAGGAGCCTGCAAAATTTTGACACTCAAAACAGGATTCCATGTCCCAGATAAAAACACTTGGTCACAGGGTGGGTGAACACAGAGTGCAGATGGAAATAGGGAGACAAAAAGGACTGGTTTTCCCTGAGGACACACTCAAGAGTGGGGGCCACAATCTTACAGCTCCGCAGCTGGAGATCAGAGGATCGCCATTTTTGTTCTCATCCTCTAGAGTGGCTAGGAAAGCCTTCAGGGAATAAAAGCCACATAGAGCAGCCCAGACCCACTTACACTGAGGCTACCTCCTTGGCAAGAGCAGTGCAACTCTGTTCATGGAAAAACACTTGAGAGTCAACACAACAGGTCTTTCCCCCAGAAGACCAGCAGGAATATCTGGCTAAAAGCCAGTTTACCAACCACACTGAACTGAAAAACTCCAGATATACAGGAAAATAGTAGATAGAATTCAAGGTTTTTTACTCACAATTCTTTAGTCTATCAGTTTAAAAATTCCCTTCTCTTTTTCTTTTCCTTTATAAATAGTTTATTATTTCTATCAACTCTTTTTTAAGATTTTTTAATTTTCATTTTTACATTTACATTTATATATTCTTCATTTTTGAATTCTTTCTATTGTATTCAATCATACATATATAATTGAATACAATAGAAAGAATTCAAAATCATATATATATGATTGAATACAATATATGATTGAATACCATATATTATTTATATGTATATATATACACATATATATATGTATATGAAATATATGGTTTTCCTTCTGTATAATTTTGAGGTCTAGTGTCTTTTAATAAGCAGATCAAAAGACACCAGGACCTGGTTATCACCCTGTTTTGTCCACCTATTTGATTATATTCTCTCTTTTTTTTTTTCATTTTTTCGTTTCTGATCTCTTCTGATTTGCCTAATATATACTTTGCTGGGGTTGTGGTTGATATTTTTCTGTTTTCTTCTCTTATTTTTCTCTGGTCAAAATGACAACATGTAAAAAATCCCAGAAAAAAGAACAATAGGCAACACTAATTCCCAGATACTTAAGAAACATGGATGCTTCTTAAGATGTGTCAGAGCTACAATTCAAAATAACAATTATAAAGATATTACCTGGTATTAAAGAAAACACAGAAGACATTTGAGAATCTCTTTCATGAGAAATAAAAGGAATAAAATCTAATCAGGTCAAAATAAAAAAGGCTATTAATGAGATGCAATAAAAAATGGAGGTTCTTACTGCTAGGATAAATGAGGCAGAAGAGAGAATCAGTGATATAGAATATAAACTTACGGAGAATAAATAAACTGAGGAAAAGAGAGATAAACACTATTGGATTATGAGGGAAGGATTCACGAGATCAGTGATACCATAAAGCAAAATGATATTAGAATAACTGGGGTCCCAGAGGAAGAGGAAAGAAAGGGGCAGAAGGTATATTGGGGAAAATTATACTTGAGAACTTCCTTAATCTCGGGAAGGAAATATGCATTCAAGTCCAGGAGGCACAGAGAACTCCCTTCAAAATCAATAAAAATAGATCAACAACCTGACGTATAGTAGTGAAGCTTGCAAATATTAACAATAAAGAGAAAATCCTGAAACCAACTCAGGAAAATGGGCATTTAACCTACAGATGAAGAAACATATGGCTAGCAACATATCTATCCGCAGAGACCTGGCAGGCAAGAAAGAACTGGCATGATATATTCAGAGTGCTAAGTGAGAAAAATCTGCAGCCAATAATACATTATCCAGCAAGGCTATCATTC
This sequence comes from Martes martes, assembly GCF_963455335.1. Taxonomy (NCBI): domain Eukaryota; kingdom Metazoa; phylum Chordata; class Mammalia; order Carnivora; family Mustelidae; genus Martes; species Martes martes. The sequence goes on from NC_137897.1 coordinate 44,900,060, forward strand.
AAAATAGAAGAAGAGAGTTCTGTCAAGATGGCAGAGGGGTGGAGGACTCTTTTTCAAATGATCCCCTGAATTTAGTTAGAACTCTACCAAGCCACTCTGAATACCCATGAAATCAGCCTGAGATGAAGATTATACACGTCTGGATATCTATAGGGGCAGAGGATCATGAATCAAGAGGGTGCACCTTGCCTGGATTGTGGTTGATATTTTTGGCTGTTTATCCCCTCAAACGCAACTTGTCAGAATGACTAGGAGGAGGAACTCCCAACAAAGAAAAGACCCAAGGACAATGGTCTCTCCCACAGATCTAGTGGATATGGATCTAAGCAAGATGTCAAAATAAACTTCAATGTAGCAGTTATGAAGACAATAGTCAGGCTGGGGAAAACTATAAATGGCAACATAGACTCACTAAGTGCAGAAATGAGAGCAAATCTGGCAGAACTTAAAAATGCTATCAGTGAGATACAATCTAATCTAGATGCTCTGACAGTTAGGGTAAATGAGGCAGTAGAATGAATTAATGATCTTGAAGACAAACTGATAGAAAATAAGGAGCAGGAGGAGGCCTGGAACAAACAGCACAAAATCCATGAAAATAGAATTAGAGAAATAAATGACACCATGAAATATTCCAATGTCAAAATTATTGTGATCCCTGAGGGGGTGGAGAGAGAGAGAGGCCTAGAAGATATATTTGAACAAATCATAGCCAAGATCTTCCCTAATCTGTGGAATGAAATGAGCATTCACGTCCTGGAGGCAGAGAGAACCTTCCCAAGATCAAGGTGAACAGAACAACACCCAGGCACGTAATAGTAAAGCTCACAAATCTTAGAACCAAGGAAACCATTTTAAGGGCACTAGGGGGAATAGATCCCTTATGTACAGGGGGAAGAACATCAGAATAATGTCAGACCTTTCCATAGAGACCTGGGTAGCCAGAAATGGCTGGCAAGGCATATTCAGTGTACTAAATGAGAAGACCATGTAGCCAAGAATTCTTTATCCAGCAGTGCTATTATTCAGAATGGATGGAGAAATAAGAAGCTTCCAGAACCAGCAGAGACTGAAAGAATATGTGACCACGAAGCTGACACTGCAAAAAAGACACCAAGAGGGATATATAACAGAAATTTACAGAGACAATCTATAGAAACAAGGATTTCACGGGCAACATGATTACAATAAAATCTTATCTTTCAATAACCACTCTCAACCTGAATGGGATAAATGCTCCTATAAAATGACACAGGGTTGCAGATTGGATAAAAAGACAGAACCCATCCATATGCTGGCTACAGGAGACTCATTTCAAGCCTAAAGATACATCCAGACTGAAAGTGAAGGGATGGAGAACTATCTTTCATAGCAACGGGCCTCAAAAGAAAGCCTGGGGTAGCAATTCTTATATCTGACAAATTAGATTTTAAGCTAAAGACTGTAGTTAGAGATACAGAAGGACTCTATGTCATTCTTAAAAGGTCTCTCCAATAAGAAGATCTAACAATTGTAAATATCTATGCTGCCAACATGGGAACAGCCAATTACATAAGCCAACTGTTAACCAAAACGGAGAGACATATTGATAATAATACATTAATTGTAGGAGACTGTAACACTCCAATCACAGCAACAGACAGATCAACTAAACAGTAGATCAACAAAGAAACAAGAGCTTTGAATGACATACTGGACCAGATGGATCTCATAGATATCTACAGAACATTTCAAACTAAAACAACAGAATACTCATTATTCTCAGGCGCACATGGAACTTTCTTCAGAACAGACCACATACTGGGTCACAAATCAGGTCTCAACTGATACCAAAATATTGAGATTGTTACCTGTATATTGTCAGGCCACAATGTTTTGAAACTGGAACTCAATCACAGGAAAAAGCCTGGAAGAAATTCAAACACCTGGAAGCTAAAGACCACCATGCTCAGGAATGTTTGGGTCAACCAGGAAATCAAAGAAGACTTAAACAATTCATGGAAACCAATGAGAATGAAAACACACTGATCCAAAATCTATGGAATACGGCAAAGGTGGTCCTAAGGGAGAAGTGGATAGCTATCCAAGCCTCACTAAAACAAACAAACAAACAAAAAACAAAACAAAAACAAAAACAATCAAACACACACACACACACACACACACACACACACACACACACACACACACCAGAAAAGCCCCAAGACACAAACTATCTTTACACCTTAAAGAACTGGAGAATCAACAACAAGTTAAGCTTAACCCATGCAGGAGAAGTGAAATAACTAAGATTAAAGAATGAACTAGAAATAAGAAATAAGAAATAAGAAATACAGTAGCATACATAAAGGAACCTAGAAGCTGGCTCCTTGAAAGAATTAATAAGATTGATAAGCCACTGGCCAAAGTTATCCAAAAGAAAAGAGAAAGGAACTAAATTAATAAAATTATGAATGAAAGGGGAGAGATCACTACTAACAGCAAGGAAATAAATACAATTATCAGAAAGTACTATGAAGAGCTACATGAAAATAAATTAAAAAAACATGGAAGAAATGGATGCATTCTTCAAAACCTATAAACTACCAAGACTGAAACGGGAAGAAATTGACAACCCGAATAGATCCATAACCAGTAACAAGATTGAAGCAGTTATCAAAAACATCCCAAAAAACAAGAGTCCAGGGCCTGATGGATTCCCAGGGGAATTCTAGCAAACAATCAAGAAACATTACCTAATCCCCTAAAGCTGTTTCAAAAAATAGGAACAGAAGGAAAACTTCCAGACACTTTCTATGAGGTCTGCATTACCTTGATCCCCAAACCAGGCAAAGACCCCCTCAAAAAGGAGAATTTCAGACCAATATCTCTGATGAATATGGATGCCAAAATTCTCAACAAGATCCTAGCTAATAGTATCCAACAGTACCTTAAAAGGACTATCCAAAATGACCAGATGGGATTTTTCCCTGTGATGCAAGGGTGGTTCAACATTTGCAAATCAATCAATGTTGTAGAACGCATAAATAAGAGAAGAGACAAGAACTACATGGTTCTCTCAACTGATGCAGAAAAATCATTTGACAAAATACAGCATCCTTTCCTGATTAAAACACTTCAGGGATAGAGGGAACATTCTTCAATTTCATAAAAGTCATCTATGAAAAACCCACAACGAATATCATTCTCAATGGGGAAAAGTTGAAAGCCTTCCCACTGAAATCAGGAAAAGGACAAGGATGCCCACTTTCACCACTATTGTTCAGCATACTTCTAGTACTAGAAGTCCTAGCAACAGCAATCAGGCAACAAAGAGAAATAAAATGTATTCAAACTCACAAAGAAGAAGTCAAACTCTCTCTCTTCGCAGATGACATGACACTTTGTGTGGAAAACCCAAAAGACTCCATTTCCAAATTACTAGAACTCATACAGCAATTCAGTAATGTGGCAGGATACAAAATCAATACATAGAAATCCGTTGATTTCTTATACATTAACAATGTAACTGTAGAATGAGAAATTAGAGAATTGATTCCATTTATAACAGCACCAAAACCCATAAGATACCTAGGAAAAAACTTAACCAAAGAAGTAAAGGATCTATACTCTAGGAACTACAGAACACTCATGAAAGAAATTGAGGAAGACACAAAAAGATGCAAAAACATTGCATGCTCATGGATCAGAAGAATAAACATTGTTAAAATGTCTATGCTGCCCAGAGCAGTCTATACTTTCAATGCCACCGTAATCAAAATACCATGGCCATTTTTCAAAGTGCTGGAACAAACAATCCTAAAATTTGTATGGAACCAGAAAAGACCCTGAATTGCCAAGGAAATGTTGAAAAAGAAAAACAAAGCCAGGGGCATCACATTGCCTGATTTCAAGCTAACTCACAAAGTTGTAATCATCAAGCCAGCATAGTATTGGCACAAAAACAGCCACATAGATCAATGGAACAGAACAGAGAGCCCAGATATGGACTCTCAACTCTATGGTCCACTGACCTTTGACAAAGCAGGAAAAAATATCCAATGGGAAAAAGAGTGTCTCTTCAATAAATGATGCTGGGAAAACTGGATAGCTATACACAGAAGAATGAAACTCAACCACTCCCTTACACCATACACAAAGATAAACTCAAAATGGATGAAAGACTTCAATGTGAGATAGGAATCCATCAAAATCCTAGAGGAGAACAAAGGCAGTAACGTCTTTGACATGAGCCATAGCAGCTTCTTTCAAAGCATATCTCCAAAGGCAAAGGAAACAAAAGCTAGAATGAATTTCTGGGACTTCATTAAGATAAAAAGCTTGTGCACAACAAGGGAAACATTCAACAAAACAAAGAGGCAACCCACGGAATGGGAGAAGATATTTTGAAAAGACACTACAGACAAAGGGCTGAGAGCCAGAATATATAAAGAACTTCTCAAACTCAAAAGCCAAAAAATAAATAATCAAGTAAAAAAAAATGGGCAGAAGACATGAACAGACACTTCTCCAAAGAAGATGTAGAAATGGCTAACAGACACGTGAAAAAATGTTCATCATCATTAGCCATCGGGGAAATTCAAATCAAAACCACATTGAGATACCACCTTACATCAGTTAGAATGGCAAAAATTGACAAGGCAAGAAACAACAAATGTTGGAGAGGATATGGAGAAAGGACAACCCTTTTACACTGTTGGTGGGAATGCAAGTTGTTGCAGCCACTTTGGAAAACAGTATGGAGGTTCCTCAAAAAATTAAAAATAGAGCTGCCCTATGACCCAGCAACTGCACTACTAGGTATTCACCCCAATGATACAGATGTAGTGGAAAGAAGGGGCCCCTGCACTCCAGTGTTCATATCAGCAAGGTCCACAATAGCCAAACTGTGGAAGGAATCAAGATGCCTTTCAACAGATGAATGGATAAAGAAGATGGGGTCCATATATACAATGGAACATCAGCCATCAGAAAGGATGAATACCCAACTTTTGCATTAGCCTGAATGGGACTGGAGAAGATTATGCTAAGTGAAATAAACCAATCAGAGAAAGTCAATTATCATATGGTTTCACTTATTTGTGGAAGATAAGGAATAGCGTGGAGGATATTAGGAGAAGGAAGGGAAATTGAAGGGGGGATTGGAGTGGAAGATGAACTATGGGAGACTTTGTACTCTGTGAAACAAATTGAAGGTGTTAGAAGGGAAGGATGTAGGGGGCTGGGTGGGCCTGGTGATAGGTATTAAGGAGGGCATGGATTGCATGGTGCACTGGGTGTTATATGCAAACAATGAATCATGGAACACTACATCAAAAACTAATGATGTACTGTATGGTGACTAACATAATTTAAAAAAAGGAAAAGAAATAGAAGAAGAGGTAAATGGCTTCCAGGACAAACAGAAACTAAAAGAATTTGCAATCACCAAATAGCCCTGCAAGAAATATTAAAGGGGAAACTGTAAGTGAAGAGCCCAAAAGTAACATATTCCAGAAAGAAACAAAGAAGATATACAGAAACAGGAACATTACAGGTTATACAATGGCACTAAATTCCTATGTTTCAATAATTACTCTGAATGTAAATGGGATAAATGCTCCAAATAAAAGACTCAGGGTATCAGATTGTATAAAAAAACAAGACCTATTGACACGCTGTCTACAAGAGACTCATTTTAGATGCAAAGACACCTCCAGATTGAAAGGAGGCACTGGAGAACCATTTATCCTGTTAATGAACGCTGGGGTAGGAATCCTTATAACAGACAGAATAGATTTTATGCCAAAGAGTAAAATAACAGATGAAGAGGGACATTATGTCATACATATTTTTTATTATGTTCAGTTAGCCAACATATAGTACATCATTAGTTTTTGATGTATTGTTCAGTGATTCATTAGTTTCATATAGCATCAAATACTCATCACATCACAACCCTCCTTAATATCCATCAGCCAGTTACCCCAATCCCTCTAATCCCTTCCTTTCTGTAACCCTCTGTTTGTTTTCCAGAGTCCAGAGTCTCTCATGGTTTGTTTCCCTCTTTGAATTCTTCTCATTCTGTTTTCCCTTCCTTCCCCTATGGTCCTCTGAGCTATTCCTTATAGTCTGCATATGAGTGAAACCATATTATTATTGTCTTTCTCTGCTTGAGGTATTTCAGTTAGCATAATCCCCTTCAGTTCCATCCATGTAGATGCAAATGGTAGGTATTCACCCTTTCTGATGGCTGAGTAATATTCCATCATATATATGAACCACATCTTCTTTATTCATTAATCTGATGAAGGGCATCTCGCCTTCATTCACAGTTTAACTATTGTGGACATCGTTGCTATGAACATTAGGGTGCATGTGTCCCTTTTTATCACTACATCTGTATCTTTGGGGCAAATACCCAGCAATGCAGTTCCTGGGTTGAAGGGTATTCCATTTTTAACTTCTTGAGGAATCTCCATACTATTTTCCAGAGTGGCTATACCAGCTTGCTTTCCCACCAACAGTGTAATAGTGTTCCTGTTTCTCCACATCCTTGCCAACACTTATTTGTTCCTGTCTTGTTGATTTTTGCCACTCTAACTGGTATAAGGTGGTATCTCATTGAGGTTTTGATTTATATTTTCCCCCATGGCTAGAGATGTTGAATATTTTTTCATGTGTCTGTTAACCATTTGTATGTCTTCTTTGGAGAAGTGTCTGATCATGTCTTTTGCCCATTTTTTGACTTACTTGTTTTTTGGGTGTTGAGTTTGAGAAGTTCTTTTTTTTTTTTTAAAGATTTTTATTTATTTATTTGTCAGAGAGAGAGAGAGCGAGGAGCGAGAGAGCGAGCACAGGCAGACAGAGTGGCAGGCAGAGGGAGAAACAGGCTCCCTGCTGAGCAAGGACCCGATGTGGGACTCGATCCCAGGACGTTGGGATCATGACCTGAGCCAAAGGCAGCCGCTTAACCAACTGAGCCACCCAGGCGCCCCAAGTTTGAGAAGTTCTTTATAGATCTTGGATACCATCCCTTTATTTGTAATGTCATTTGCAAATATCTTCTCCCATTTCGTGGGTTGCCTGTTAATTTTATTGACTGTTTCCTTTGCTGTACAAAAGCTTTTTCTCTTGATGAAGTTCCAATAGTTCATTTTAGCTTTTGTTTCCCTTTCCTTTAGAGACCTGTCTTGAAGGAAGTCCCTGTGGCCAATGTCGAATAGGTTACTGCCTTTGTTCTCCTGTAGGACTTTGATGGATTCCTGTTACTTTGAGGTCTTTCATCCATTTTGAGTTTATCTTTGTATGTGGTGTAAGAGAATGTTCCAGGTTCATTCTCCTGCATGTAGCTGTGTAATTTTTTTTAAAGATTTTATTTATTTATTTGACAGACGGAGATCACAAGTAGGCAGAGAGGCAGGCAGAGAGAGAGAGGGGGAAGCAGGCTCCCTGCTGAGCAGAGAGCCCGATGTGGGGCTCAATCCCAGGATGCTGGGATCATGCCCTGAGCCGAAGGCAGAGGCTTTAACCCACTGAGCCACCCAGGTGCCCCTGTAGCTGTCTAATTTTCCCAGCACCCGTTATTAAAGAGACTGTCCTTTTTCTATTGGCTATTCTTTCCTGATTTGTCAAAGATTAGTTGACCATAGAGTTGAAGGTCCATTTCTGGGGTCTCTATTCTGTTTCATTGATCTACGTTTCTGCTTTTGTGCCAATACCATGCTGTCTTTGTGATTACAGGTTTGTAATATAGCTTGAAGTCAGGCATTTTGATGGCCCCACTTTTGGTTTTCCTTTCAACATTCCTTTAACTATTTAGGGTCTTTTCTGGTTCCATACAAATTTCAGCATTGTTTGTTCCAGCTCTGTGAAAAATGTCAATGGTATTTTGATAGGGATTTCATTGAACGTATAGATTGCTCTGGGCAGCATAGGCAGTTTTTCAATATTTGTTCATCCAATCCATGATCATGGAAAGTTTTCTATCACTTTGTGTCTTCCTCAATTTCTTTCATAAGAGTTCTGAAGTTTCTAGAGTATAGATCCTTTATATCTTTGGTTAGGTTTATTCTTAGGTGTCTTATGGTTTTTGGTGGTACTGTAAATGGATGGATTCCTTAATTTCCCTTTCTTCAGTCACATTGTTAGTGTATAGAAATGCAACTGATTTCTATGCATTGATTTCCTATCCTGTCACATGGCTGAATTGTTGTATGAGCTCTAATAATTTGAGGGTCGAGTCTTTTCAGTTTTCCACATAAAGTATCATGTCATCTGTGAAGAGAGAGAGGTTGATGTCTTCTTTGAATATTTGAATGCCTTTTATTTGTTTTTTGTTGTTTTTTTAAACATTTTTTATTTTATTTTTTTTCTTTTCCTCATTTTTAAAATTTAATTTCTTTTCAATGTAACAGAATTCATTGTTTATGCACCACACCCAGTGCTCCATGCAATACATGCCCTCCATAATATCCACCACCAGTCTCCTCCAACCTCCCACCCCCGCCCCTTCAAAACCCTCAGATTGTTTTTCAGAGTCCATAGTCTCTCATGGTTCATCTGCCCCTCCAATTTCCCTCAACTCCCTTCTCCTCTCCATCTCCCCATATCCTCCGTGTTATTTCTTATGCTCCACAAATAAGTGAAACCGTATGATAATTGACTCTCTTTCTGCTTGACTTATTTCACTCAGCATAATCTCTTCCCGTCCTGTCCATGTTGATACAAAAGTTGGGTATTCATCCTTTCTGATGGAGGCATAATACTCCATAGTGTATATGGACCCCATCGTCCTTATCCATTTAAAAAATTATTTATTTATTTGACAGACAGAGATCACAAGTAGGCAGAGAGGCAGGCAGAGAGAGAGGGGGAAGCAGGCTCCCTGCAGAGCAGAGAGCCTGATGAGAGGCTTGATCCCAGGACCTTGGGATCATGACCTTAGCCAAAGGCAGAGGCTTTAATCCAGTGAGCCACCCAGGTGCTCCATTTTATTTGTTTTTGTTGTCTGATTGTTGTTGCTAGGATTCTCAGTAGTATGGTGAACAAAAGTGGTGACAGTGGGCATCCCTGTCATGTTCCTGACCTTGGGGGTAAGTTCTCAGTTTTTCCTTATTGAGAATGATATACGTTATGTGCTTTTCATACATGACATTTATGATATTGTGATATGTTCCCTCAATCACTATATTTTGAAAAGTTTTAGTGGGAAAGAATGCTGTATTTTTTCAAATGCTTTTTGCATCAATTGAGAGGATCATGTGGTTCTTGTTTCTTCTTTTATTAATGTGATTTATCACATTGATTGTTTTGTGAATATTGAGCCATCCTCGCATCCCTGATTTAAAATCCACCTGGTCATGGTGAATAAACCTTTAAATGTACTGTTGGATCTTATTGGCTAGGATCTTGTTGAGTATTTCAGCATCCATGTTCATCAGAGATAATGGTCTGTAATTCCCCTTTGTGATGGGATCTTTGTCTGGTTTTGGTAATGCTGGCCTCATAGAGTGACTTCAGAACTCTCCCTTCTATTTCTATTTTTGGGAACAGCTTCAGTAGAATACATATGATTTCTTCTTTCAATGTCTGGTAGAATTCCCCCTGGGAAGCCATCGGACTCTTTTTTTGGGAGGGGGGTTGCTTACTCCTTCAGTTTCCTTGCTGGGTATTGGTCTGTTCAGATTGTCTATTTCTTCCTGTTTCAGTCTTTGTGGTTTATATGTGTCCAGGAATGCATCCATTTCTTCCAGATTGCCTAGTTTCTTGGCATATAACTGCTGGTAAGAAGTTCTAATAATTGTCTCTATTTCCTTGGTATTGGTCATGATATCTCCCCTTTCATTCATGATTTTACTAGTATGGATCCTTTCTCTTCTCTTTTGGATATGTCTGGCCAGAGGTTTATTGATCTTATTAATTCTTTCAAAGAACCAGCTTCTAGTTTTGTTGATCTGTTCTACTATTCTAGTTTCTATTTCATTGATTTCTGCTGTAATCTTTATAATTTCTCATCTCCCGCTTGGTTTAGGCTTTATTTATTGTTCTTTCTCCAGATCTTTTATGTCTAAAATTAGCTTGTGCATTTGGGATTTTTCTAATTTTCTGAGAAAGGCTTTGATGGTTATGTACTTCCCTCTAAGGACCACCTTTGCTGCATCCCATAGGTTCTAAACCAATATGTTTTCATTTTCATTGGTTTGCACAAGATGTTTAATTTCCTCTTTAATTTCCTGGTTGACCCATTCATTCTTTAGCAGGGTGCTTTTGAACTTCCAAGTGTTTGCATTACTTCTAATATTTTTTTCTTGTGTTTGAGTTTCAGTTTCAATGCATTGTGATCTGAAAATATGAAGGAGTAATATAAGTCTTTTGGTATTGGTTGAGACCTGATTTGTGACCCAGTATGTGATATATTCTTGAGAAAGTTCTGTGTGCAATCGAAAAGAATTAGTATTCTGCTGTTTTAGAATCAAATGTTCTTTATATATCTATGAAGTCCATCTGGTCCAATGTGTCCCTCAAAGCTTTTGTTTCTCTGTTAATCTTCTGCTTAGATGATCTGTCTATTGCTGTGAGTGGTATGTTGAATTTTCTATTATTAATGTATCATTATCAATATGATAATTTATTTTGGTTAATAGTTGGTTTATGTGGTTGGCTTCTTCCATGTTGGGGGCATAGATATTTACAATTGTTAGGTCCTCTTGTTGGATAGACCCTTTAAGTATCATAGAATGTCCCTCTCCATCTCTCACTATAGTCTTTGGTTTAAAATCTAATTTGTCTGATACGAGAATTGCCATCCCAGCTTTCTTTTGATGTCTGTTGGCATGAAAAATGGTTCTCCATCCCCTCACTTTCAGTCTGGATGTGTCTTTAGGTTCAAAATGGGTCTCTTGTAGACAGCATATGGATGGGTCCTATTTTTTATCCAATCTGAAATCTTATGCCTTCTTATGGAAGGATCCACTCTGTTTATGTTGATAGTAACTATTGAATTTAATGCCATTGCATTGCTTGCAAAGTCCCTCTTTCTATAGATTGTCTCTGTTAAGTTCTGGTCTATATTACTCTTGGGGTCTTTCTTTCCCTTTCTGGCTTCTCAGGTCTCTGTGGATAGGTCTGATGTTATTCTGTTGTCCCTCCCTTTGTACATAAGACATCTTTCCCCCCAGTTCCTCTCATGATAGTTTACTTGGCTCTAAGATTTGCAAGCTTCACTATTATATGCTGTGATGTTGATCTATTTTTATTGATTTTTGGGAGAGGTCCTCTCTGCCTCTTGGACAGGAATGCTTATTTCCATCCCTAGATTGGGGAAATTCTCAGCTATGATTTGCTCAAATATACCTCTAGTCCTCTCTCTCTCCCCACCCCATTGGGGAACCCAATAATTCTGACACTGGGATGTTTCATTAGAATGTCCCTCTAAGTTTCTTCTCATGGGCTACTAGCAGCCTATCCCTATCTTCTTTGGTTTCCTTCCTTTCTATCAGCTTATCTTCTAGATGACCAATTCATTATTCTGCCTCATTTACCCTAGCTGTTATGGTATCCAATTTAGACTGCATCTCATTCATAACATTTTTTAAAATTTCGTATTAACATATAATACATTATTTGCTTCAGGGGTACAAGTTTGTGAATCATCAGTCTTACAGAATTCACAGCACTCACCACAGCACATACCCTCCCCAATGTCCTTAACCCAGCCACCCTATCCTCCCGCCCACCAGCAACACTCAGTTTGTTTCCTGAGATTAAGTTTGGTCTGATTTGATCTCATTTCTGCCCTTAGAGATTCTATATTGTCTGTAATGCTTTTTTGAAGCCTACCTTGATTGCTTCATGATTGCTACCCTGAAGTCTATCTGACATCTTGCTTATAACCATATCCATTTTATTTGTGGCAGAGGACATTTTCTCTGGTTCTCTTCTTTGTTGGGAGTTCCTCTTCCTAGTCATTCTGTTAAGGGATGGTTGAGGGAATGGACAGAATCCAAAATGTCAACCATGACCTAGCAAAATGCATCTTAGAAAAAATCCAAAGGGGTTGAAAGCTACCACAGATATGTCACCAAAGTCAAGATGATCCAGAACAATTAAAAAGAAAGAAAAAAAAGAAGGAAAAAAGGGGGTTGGGAAAGAGATTATAATCTCTCAGGGTGGACACAGCAGGGTGATCTGCCAGCTCCTGCTTGATTTTTGGTCTGTGTGCTCTAAGACACTATATCCCCAAATTGCAAAGAAATCAGAGCTTACATGCACATCAAGATAAAAATCAAATAGAAAGGAAAATAGTCTAGTATGGGGCATAAATCTATAAAACGTATATGTGACAAAAAAGTTAAGAAGTGACTTAAAGACATAGGTTGCAAAATATGAATCTAATTGGAATGAGAGCAGGACATTAAAAAAAAAGGAAAAGAAAAGAAACTAAAAAAAATAAATAAATAAATAAATAAGATTTTAGCCTGAAGTATAAGTGAGTTGTGAGGGAACACCTGGAACTCCCTATGTTATTTTCCTCTGGTGCTGGGGTTTTCTGATTCTGTGAGAAATAAACTTATCATTCACCTGTTCTTCCAGTGTCTTCTGATGGAGGAGCTGGCTGCTTAGCTTCTGAGGCTTCTTTGCCTGGGTGGAGTTGCCCCATCCTTTGTCAGGGGGATGGGCTCAATGTGAGCTGGTTGTCTGTTTGGTTTTTGTTCCCTGGTGTCTTTCCATTTCTTTTTAAAGGGTCAGAGCAAATGGGACCATGCAGAAATCTCTGGCCCAGAGCCGCAATGTCATGGTCTCCTTTTCCCCACCCTACCCACCAACAAATCCTCCAGGTCAATCTGTCTCTAACTCTGTACATACCAAACTCTACAGACTTGTGCAATTCGTGCCTGCCACACCTCTTCTGGGGGATTCACAGGGACCTGCGAGTTTCTCTGCACTTTGTGATTTTGCAGTTGCTAGCAGCTTAGGGTCATGTGTTCACTCTCTTCCACAGTTCCCAGGTCATGCTGAGTGTTGCTCCAGTGACCCTTGGGGTTCACACTGCCTTGAGAGATGTTGCCTGGTCACAGGCATGTACTCTTTGTGTGCCAAACTGCCAAAGCCCTCAGCTCCTGCCAGTCACACTTCTCCTGGGGGAATTACAGGGACCCGAGAGCATCTCTGTGTCTTGTGACTCCATAACTGCCTATGGTCATGGGATTGTGTGTTTACCCTCTCCCACAGCTCCTAGGTCATGCTGGGTGCTACCCCAGCATCTCTTCATGGGCCACACCACTCTGAGAGTTGTCCCTGTCGTGGGCAAAAGCAGTTCTATATCTCCACTAGGATGTTAGATAGCCTGCACCTTCTAGTCCTTTCAGAGTGGTCAGGTAGAGGGCATTCTCCCTACCACCTCAGCTCTTGGTTTATGGTACTTGGAGCTGAAAGTCCCCTCTGGGCTTGCTGGCCATAAGCAGTCTCCCTCCTCCACTCCTTGGGCACTCTGTTGGTTCATTTTCTCTGAGACTCCTAGAAACCTGAGACCACAATGATCCATCTAGAATTCTGCCCTTTTCGCCCTCTGTGCCCTTTTCAGAAGAGGGTGCCTCTCACTAGATTAGATTTTCAAGGTTCCCAAGTTTTTGTTCTGATGTTATATCACTTTCTGGCAGCCAGCTTATGGAGGCTCCCTCCCCACTCTGTTTATCTTTGGAATTTTCCCCTGAGGAGTCAAGATTGTGCATCTCTTACCCTGCAAAAACTAATCATTTTCCTGCTGTGGAGATACAGATAAATCTTCTTAAATCTCAGGTTGAATTCTTGTGTGTTCAGAATGGTGTGATAGATATCCAGCTAAAATTGAGGGACCAGATGAAATGAGGTCTGCTACTCTGCCACTATCATCCCCCCCAAAAAACCGTTAAGTTCTTTATAGACCTTGGGTATTTGCCTTTTATCTGCTACGTTATTTGCAAATCTCTTCTCCTATTCCATGTGTTACCTTTTAGTTTTGTTGACTGTTTCCTTTGCTATGCAAAAGCTTTTTATCTTGAAGTCCTAGTAGTTCATTTTTGCTTTTTTAAAAAATTTATTTATTTATGTTCAATAGCCAAGGTATAGTATATTATTGATTTTTGATATAATGTTCAATGTTTCATCTGTTTGGTATAACACCCAGTGTTCATTACATCACATGCCTTCTTTAATCCCCATCAGCAAGTTATCCCATCATCCACCCGCCTCCCTTTCCTCAATCTTCAGTTTTTTTTCCCCCAGAGTCAAGGGTCTCATATGGTTTGTTTCCCTCTCTGATTTCTTCCCATTCAGTTTCCCCCATCCCTATTGTCCTCTGCACTATTCCCTATGTTCCACATATGAATGAAACCATATGATAATTGTGTTACTCTGATTGACTTATTTCACTTAGCATAATCTCCTCCAGTGCTGTCCATGTTGATGTAAATTGTAGGTATTCATCCTTTCTGATGGCTGAGTAATACTCCATTGTATATATGAACCCCATATTCTTCATCCATTCATCCATTGAAGGACATCTTGGATACTTTCACAGTTTGACTATTGTAGACACTGGTGCTCTGAACACAGAAAAGAACCAGAAGCAATGTCCTCTGCCACAGAACTAATGGATATGGATATCAGCAAGATGTCAGAGATTGAATGTGGGATAGCAAGTATAATGCCAATAGCTAGGCTTGAAAAAAAAAAAAGCACACATGACAATACAGAATCTCTAGGAGAGGAATGGGATTTGGTCAGACTGACCTTAAAATGTTATGAATGAGATGCAGTCTAAATTGGATGCTCTAATGGCAAGGGTAAGTGAGGCGGATTAGAGAATAAGTAATCTAGAAGACAGGCTATTGGAAAGGAAGGAAACTGAAGAAAAAGAAAAACAACTCAGCACATGAAGAGAGACTTAGAGAACTTGATGATGCATTATAAAAAAAAAACAATATCAGGATCATTAGAATCTAAGAGGGGATGGAGAGAGAAAGAGAGGACTAGAAGGTGTATTTGAGCAAATCATGGCTGATAACTTCCCTAATCTGGGAATGAAACAAGCATTCATGTCCAAGAGGCAGAGAGGACCCCTTCTAACAACAATAACAATATAGTAACACCCTGGCATATAAGTGTGAAACTTGCAAATTATAGAGCCAAGGAAGCTATCCTGAGAGCAGCTGGGGAAAGAGATTTCTTATGTGCAGAGGAAGGAACATCAAAATATCATCAGACCTATCCACAGAAACCTAAAGGACCAGGGAGGTCTGGCAAGATATACTCAGGATACTAAATGAGAAGAACATGCAGCCAATAATACTTTATCCAGAAAGGCTATCATTCAGAATGAAGGAGAGATAAAGAATTTCC
Organism: Martes martes; assembly: GCF_963455335.1. Classification (NCBI taxonomy): domain Eukaryota; kingdom Metazoa; phylum Chordata; class Mammalia; order Carnivora; family Mustelidae; genus Martes; species Martes martes. The sequence continues at coordinate 44,915,420 of NC_137897.1, forward strand.
GGGACAGACAGAAACTGAAAGAATATGTGATCACCAAGACATCCCTGCAAGAAATATAAGGGTGATACTTTATGCAAAGAGAGGCCCCATGAGTAACATAGACCAGAAAGTAACAGAGATAATCTACAGAAACAGGGATGTTACAGATAATGCAATGGCACTAAATACCAATCTTTCAATGGTTACTCTAAATGTAAATGGGCTGAATACTCCAATAAAAAAACACAGTTTATCACATTGGATAAAAAAAGCAGGATTCATCTATATGCTGTCTGCAAGAGACTCATTTTGAACCTAAAGACATCTCCAGTTTGAAAGTGAAGGGATGGAGGACAAATTTACCACACTAATGGACCTCAAAAGAAAGCTGGGGTAGCAATTCTCATATCAGACAATTTAGATTTCAAATAAAAGACTGTAGTAAGAGATGGAAAGGGACACTCGACCATAATTAAAGGGTATATCCAACAAGAAGATCTAACAATTGTAAATATCTATGCCCCCAACATGGGAGCAGCCAATTATATAAACCAATTAGTAACCAAAGTAAAGAAACATATCGATAACAATACATTAATAGTAGGAGACCTCAACACTCCACTCACAGCCAGGGGCAAATCACTTAAGCAGAAGATTAACAACGAAACTAGAGCTTTGAAGGACACATTGGACCAGATGGACTTCACAGACACACAGAATATTCCATCCTAAAACAATAGAATATGCGTTCTTTTTGATTGCACATGGAATTTTCTCCATAACAGATCACATACTAGGTCACAAATCAGGTCTCAACCAATACCAAAAGATTGAGGTTATTTCTTGCATATTTTCAGACCACAATGTTTTGAAACTGGAACTCAATCCCAAGAAGAAATTTAGAAGGAACTCAAATACCTGAAGGTTAAAGAGCCTCTTGCTAAATAATAAATAGGTCAAAGAAGAAATTAAATAAGAACTTAAACTATTCGCTGAAACTAATGAGAATGAAAACACTTCAGTTCAAAACCTGTGGGATACTGCAAAGGTGGACTTCAGAAGGAAATACATAGCCCTCCAAGCCTCTCTCAAAAAGTTAGAAAAATCCCAAACACAGAAGCTAACCCAGAGAAAGAACAGCAAATAAAGCCTAAAGCAAGTAGAGAAGGGATATAACAAAGATTAGAGCAAATATCAATGAAATAGAAACCAGAAAAACAGTAGAACAGATAAACAGAACTAGAAGCTTGTTCTTTGAAAGAACTAATAAGATTGATAAGCCTTTGCTTTTGTTTCCCTTGCCTTAAGAGACATGTCTTGCAAGAAGTGGCTGTGTCTGATGTTGAAGAGGTTACTGCCAGTGTTCTCCTCTATGATTTTGATGGATTCCTGTCTCACATTCAGGTCTTTCATCCATTTTGAGTTTATTATTGTGTACAGTGTAAGAGAATGGTCCAGTTTCCTTCTTCTGCATGTGGTTGTCCAATTTCCCAGCACCATTTATTGAAGAGACTGGCTTTTTTTCATTGGATATTTTCTGCTTTGTCAAAGATTATTTGACCATAATTTTGAGGGTCCATTTCTGGGCTTTCTGTTCTGTTCCTTTGATCTATGTATCTGTTTTTTTGCCAATATTATTTTATCTTGATGATCACAGCTTTGTAACATAGCTTGATGTCAGGCATTGTGATGCCCCCATCTTTGGTTTTCTTTTTCAACATTCCCCTGCCATTTCAGGGTCTTTCCTTTTTCCAAAGAAATTCTAGGATTGTTTGTTCCAGCTCTGTGAAAAACGTCAATGGTATTTTGATAGGGATTGCATGGAATGTGTAGATTTCTCTGGGTAGCATAGACATTTTAACAATGTTTACTCTTCCAATCCATGATCATGGAATATTTTTCCATCTCTCTGTACCTTCATCAATATCTTTCATAAGTGTTCTGCAGTTTCTAGAATACAGATCCTTTCCTCTTGGGCTAGGTTTATTCTTAGGTATCTTATGGTTTTGGGTGTTATTGTAAATGGAATGGATTCCTTAATTTCTCTTTCTTAAGTCACATTGTTAGTGTATGTAAATGCAACTAATTTCTGTGCCGGCATGCTAAATCATACTTAAAGTGCCTATCCAATAAGAAGATTTATAATCTCTAAATATTTATACCCCTAACATGGGAGGAGCCAATTATATAAACCAATTAATTATAAAATCAATGAAATGCATTGATAATAATACAAAAAGACCAGGGTATTTTAACACTCCACTCACAACAATGGACACATCATCTAAGGAGATCAACAAGGAAACAAGGACTTTGAATGACACACTGGACCAGATGGAGTTCATATATATATATACAGAACATCCCATCCTAATGCAACAGAGTACACATTTTTCTTGAGTGCATGTGGAACATTCTCTAGAATAGATCACATACTAGGTCACAAATCAGGTCTCAACTGGTACCAAAGATTGGGTTTATTCCCTGCATGTTTTCATACCACAGTGCTTTGAACATTGATCTATATCAGAATAGGAAATTTGGAAGCAGCTCAAATACTTGGAGGTTAAAGAACATCCTACTAAGGAATGAGAGAGTTGTTCAGAAAATTAGAGAATTAAAAAAATCAGCAATATGGCAGGTTATGAAATCAATGCCAGGAAAGCAGGTGCATTTCTATACACTAACAATGTTACCGAACAAAGAGAAATTAAGGAACTGGTCCCATTTACAACTGCACCAAAAACCACAGAAAAACAGGAATAAGCCTAACCAAAGAGGTAAAGGATCTGTACTTTAAAAACTACAGAACATTTATGAAAGAAATTGAAGAAGACACAAAGAAATGGAAAATATTCCATGTTTATGAATTGGATGAACAAATACTGTTAAAATGTCTATGCTATCCAAACAAGCCATACATTCCATGCAATCCTTAAAATACCAGCAACATCTTGTTGTTCCAACAACATAGCTGGAACAAATAACCCTAAAATTTGTATGGAATAAGAAAATACCCCAAATAGCTAGAAGAATGCCGAAAAAGAAAACCAAAGCTGGTGGCAACATAATGTCCGACTTCAAGCTCTATTATAAAGCTGTAATCATCAGGACATCAGGACACCATGGACATCATGGACAGACAGATAGATCAATGGAACAGAATATAGGACCCCAAAATGGACCCTCAACTCTATGGCCAACTGATCTTTGATAAAACAGGAAAGAAAATCCAATGGAAAGAGGGAAGTCTCTTCAATAAAGTGTGCTGAGAAAATTGGACAGCCACATGTAGAAGAATGAAACTAGACCATTTTCTTACACCATACACAATGATAAACTCAAAATGGATGAAGGACCTGGATGTTAGACAAGAATGCACTAAAATCTTAGAGTAGAACACAGAGAGCAACGTCTTCCACCTCAGCTGCAACAACTTCTTGCTAAACCTGTTTCCAAAGGCAAGGGAAACAAAAGCAAAAATGAATGATTGGGAGTTCCTCAAGATGAAAAGCTTTTGCATAGCAGAGGAAACTGTCAACAAAACTAAAGGCAGCTTATGGAATGAGAGAAGATATTTACAAATGACACATCAGATGAAGGCTAGTATACAAGATCTATAAAGACCTTGTCATAGTCGACACCAAAAAAACAAATAATCCAGTCAAGAAAGCAAGCGGCAGTGTACATGGACACCATTTCTCCAGAGAAGACATACAAATGGCCAACAGACACATGAAAAAATGCTCAACATCACTTGGGATTGGGAAATACAAATCAAAACCACAATGAGATACCACCTTACACCAGTTAGAATGGCAAAAATTGACAAGGCAAGAAACAACAAATGTTGGAGAGGTTGTGGAGAACAGGGAACACTCTTACACTGTTGGTGGGAATGTAAGCTGGTACAGCCACTCTGGAATAGCAGCAATGTCCACAATTACCAAACTATGAAAGGAGCCCAGATGTCCATTAACAGAGGAATGAATAAAGAAGATGTGGTGTATTTTTACAATGGAATATTACTCAGCCATCAGAAAGGATGAAATCTTACCATTTACATCAATGTGGATGGAACTGGAGGGTATTATCCTTAGCGAAATAAGTCAATCAGGGAAAGACAATTGTCATATTGTTTCACTTATATGTGGAATATAAGACACAGAACAGTAGAGAGAAAACTGAATAGGATGAAATCAGAGAGGGAGACAAACCATGAGAGACTCTTAACTATGGGAAAGAAACTGATGGTTTTTGGAAAGGAGGTGTGTGGGAGGATGGAGTAACTGGGTGATGCACATTAAGGAGGGCACATGATATGATGAGCACTGGATGTTATATACAACTGCTGAATTACTGAAGTGTACATCGCAAACTAATGATGTACTATATGTTGGCCAATTGACTTCAAATTAAAAAAGAATGCAGATTTAAAATAAAAAATAAAATAAAATAAAAATATACAACAAATAATATATTTGTAAAACATATAATAATAATAATTATAATAATCTTTAAAGGCATTGAAAACATAAGAAAATAAATGACAAAATCATAAAGAAATAAAAAATAAACATAAAAAGAAAGCTAGACTGTATCTACCTTAATGTTGAAGCTTTGGTGTGAGTGAGTAGTTTGTGCTTGTCTTCTGGTGAAGTGACCTGCTGTCCTGATTCTCAGGTGGACATGCCTAGTGGACATGTGCCTCCAGAAAGAAGGGGGGGCAGGGCTTGTTGTAAGCAACTCCCCCCTCTACTAGTTGGCGCTGTTTTGCTCCATGAATGCTTTCAGTCCTGATGCGTAGGATAAATATGGTGGCATTCTTCTCTCTATCCCTAGAGCTGAAATTTCACACCCCCACTCCTCAGTAAATCTTCACAGAGCAACCAGTCACCCCTCTTGTGTCCCTGGTTTCTGTCAGAACCCTGTTTTCACCCTGCTTTTTATCTCAGGTGCATTACTGAGTTTCAAAAGTACAAATTTTAGTGACTTCTGTTACATGGATCTTCACTGATAGTCTGGAGAAGGTTCTCACCACAATTTTCCCATTTGCTGACCTGTCCCAAGAAAGCAGTCATATGGCTCTGCAGCATTTCAGAGTCCATGGCAAAACAGAGCAGAAACACAGCACCAACTCTCACTGCTCTCAGCCAACATCCCTACTCCTATGCCTCGGAACAGTGCAGCATATTGGTGACAACGATTCTTCTTGCAACCCAGGGAATCTTCAGGCCAGTCTGTCACTCATGACTCTGACCCACTTCTCCACCTGAGCACCTTTAAACTAGGTGTGTCCCCCACAAGAGCAGACTTCTAAAAGCTCAGATTTTGTGTCTCATTGCTTATCATACTTTGTGGTAGTCTCCCTAAGCAGGGCTTCCTCCCCTCTGCAGTACCCACAGTTATATCTCCCCCAAATCAACTCTCTGCACTTCCTACCTCCCAAAATGTGGTCTCTTTTCTACTTGTAGACTTGCAGTTTTTGTTCTCTTAGACCTTTGAATGATTTATTAGGTGTTCAAAATGATTTGATAACTATCTAACTGTGTTAGAGGGAGGAGAGAAGCTTAGATTCCCCCTCCTCCTCCTCTACCATCTTAACTCCTCTTTAGTTCAGATTATTTTTAAATTTCTCTCAAAACTTGTTTTTGACTGATGTTTATTTTGAATTGTGATTTAATTTTCATATATTTAGGTAAGGTAGATATCTTTCTGTTATTCATTTCTCGTTTTTATTATGGTTCAAGTGCATAATTTCTACAATTTTTATTTTTTTAATGTAATGAGATTTGTTTTATGGATCTGAATGTAGTTTTTTGTTTTTATTTTATTTTTTATTTGACAGAGAGAGAGAGATCACAAGCAGGCAGAGTAGCAGGCTGGGAGGGGGGAGTGGGGAGAGGCAGGGTCCCTGCTGAGCAGAGAGCCCGATGTGGGGCCCGATCCCAGGACCCTGGGATCATGACCTGAGCCGAAGGCAGAAGTTTAACCCACTGAGCCACCCAGGCACCCCATGAATGTAGTTTTTTGTTTTGATGAAATGTCTGTGTACATTTGAGAAGAAAATGTTTTATTTTTGTTGTTGCTATTGGTCTAGTGTTTTCTATAATTTTGAATTTGACCTAGTTGGTTGGTAGTGTTATTCAGGTCTTCTATATCCTTACTGTTCTGCCAGTTACTGAGAAATGAGTTATAAATTCTCCAGCCATTAGTGTTGCTTTATCTATTCTTCTTTTCAATTCCATAACTTATTGTCTCATATTTTTTGATGTTCTGTTGTATTTTGCATATAAACTTCAGGATGTTAAATGTTTCTGAAGAATTAACTTCCTTATTATTTTATAAAATTATTCTTTTTCTCTGATAATATTTGTGGTTCTGAATTATGCTTTTTACCATTGTTTCATAACCATTTGTTAGGTAGGCCTTCCTTTCTTCATTGAAATGTCTTGACAACTTCAGTAAAAATCAGAAAGGATGAATACTCAACCTTTGTATCAATATGGAGTGGACTGGAGGAGATTATGCTGAGTGGAATAAGTCAAGCAGAGATAGTCATTTATCATATGGTTTCACTTACTTGTGGAGCGTAAGGAATAACATGGAGGACATTAGGAGAAGGAAAGCAAAAGTGAATTGGGTGAAATCGGAGGGGAAGTAGAACCATGAGAGACTGTGGACTCTGAGAAACAAACTGAGGGTTTTGGAGGTGAGAGGGGTGGGGGGTTAGGTGAGCCTGGTGGTGGTTAATAAGGAGGGCACATATTGCATGGAGCACTGGGATTGGTGCATAAACAATGAAACTTAGAACACTGAAAAAATAAAATCAAATGAAAAAAATAAAAATAAAAAACATATTTCAGCAGGTTGCATGCAGAAGTAAAAAAAAAAAACGAGAGAGAAAAAGAAAAAGAAAAAGAAATCAATTGACTATTGGGAGAGTTGGGGAAGATAGTCGATAGTGGCAGGGTAGGAGGGCCCTACGTTCATCTCATCCCACAAACACAGTTAGATAACCATCAAATTAAGCTAAGTTCTCCAGAAAGTGACCTGAAGACTGACAGAACAAACTCCACAATCGACGGGAGAGAAGAGGCCACATTGAAGAAGGTAGGAAGTGCAGAGATAAGGTTTAGGGGAGAAACAGATTGTGGGTGTTATGTAGGGGAGTGAGTTGCGGTCATGAAGAAGGGCAGCAGAGGAACACACGTGGGAATGCACACGGATAATGTTCCCCTGAAGCCATGGGTTTGAAAGATGAGAGGAGTTGAATTTCTTCAATTCTTACAAGCAGCTGGACTTATAGCCTGGAGTTTTAAAGGTCAGTGAACTTGGCTGGGACAGAGTCTGGAGGGCACTGCTCTGCTCCTGGAGAAAGGGCAAATAAACAACCCACAGGCAGACAACATGGAGACAGCAATCTGAAGAACAACTGAGACACAAAGGGAGGAGGTTATTCACTCTTCTCAGAACTTGTATCCCTGTGAGGTAACATTCATAGAGACAACTCTTTGGGAACAAAAGAGCTGACTGGTGCCTATTCCCTCCTCTGCTATTCAGCGTAAATAGAGAGCCACCTGCAGGGAGCAACACAGTGCTGACACTGGCTGCTTAACTTGCATACACCAAGCCCCAACCCCTGTACTCTGGCAGGATTGTCCTTCTCATTCACACTTGCCTCATTCCCAATGCAGTGTGTCCTTCCCCCAGAAGACCAGCACAAACATGTCTGCCTACACCATGTTTCCAGACCAGAGAGTTCTGAAGGACCTCAGTTCTGGTGGAGGTGGTATCAGGTCTCATTCCACAAACAAACTGGAACACACCTAGCTCACTATATTCAGGCCAGGGACCAAACACTGCCCACAGTAGGCAAGGAGATCCTCTACAAATGACTGACCTGAAGGATAGAGCAGCCAAAATACAACAGCAAGAGTGCACACAGCACACACCAAAAACACTTTCTGAAGCACAAATCCCTAGGCACTACATGATCTCTTCTTAAGGCATTAATTTCAGGAGCCAAAGACATAACTGGTTTTTCTAATACAGAGAAGAAGGCAGAGGCTTAGACAAAATGCCAACATAGAGGATTATGTCCCAGATAAAAGAACAGGATAAGGCCACAGTCAGAGATCTAGGTGACACAGGTACAGGTAACATTCTTGATGGAGAATTTAAAGCAATGATGAGAAAATAATAGAAGACAGCAGTGATACCCTTACCACAAAGATAAAATATTTAAAAAGAATCAGAGATAAAGAGTGAAGTAAATGAGATTGTAAACTGGCTTGACGCAATGAACAGCAGGCTAGAAGAAGCAGAAGAATGAATTGCTGTCTTCTCCAGCTTCTTTCATGACTGTTCTGTAGTTCCTCAAATACAGATCCTTTACCTCTTTGGTTTATCCCCAGGTATCTTACGGTTCTTGGTGCTATAGTAAATGGAATCGATTCTCTCATTTCCCTTTCTATATTTTCATTGTTAGTGTATAAGAAAGCAACTGATTTCTGTACATTGATTTTGTATCCTGCCACATTACTGAATTGCTATATGAGTTCTAGTAGTTTGGGGGTGGTGTCTTTTGGGTTTTCCATATAATGTATCATGTCATCTGCAAAGAGAGAGAGTTTGATTTACACCAGTTAGAATGGCCAAATTAACAAGACAGTAAACAACATGTGTTGGAGAGGATGTGGAGAAAGGGGAACTCTCTTACACTGTTGGTGGGAATGCAAGTTGGTGCAGCCACTTTGGAAAACAATGTGGAGATTCCTTAAGAAATTAAAAACAGAGCTTCCCTATGACCCTGCAATTGCACTACTGGGTATTTACCCCAAAGATACAGATGCAGTGAAAAGAAAGGCCATCTGTACCCCAATGTTCATAGCAGCAATGGCCACAGTTGCCAAACTGTGGAAAGAACAGAGATGCCCTTCAATGGATGAATGGATAAAGAAGATAAGGTCCATATATACAATGGAGTATTATGCCTCCATCAGGAAGGGAGAATAGCCAACTTTTGTATCCACGTGGATGGGACTGGAAGAGATTCTGCTGAGTGAAATAAGTCAAGCAGAGAGAGTCAATTATCACATGGTTTCATTACTTGTGGAGCATAAGGAATAACATAGAAGACATTGGGAGTTGGAGAGAAGTGAGCTGGGGGAAATCAGAGAGGGAGACAAACCATTAGAGACTGAGGACTCTGAGAAACAAACTGAAGGTTTTGGAGGGGAGAGGGGTGGGAGATTAGGTGAGCCTGGTGGTGGGTATTATGGAGGGCACGTATTGCATGCAGCACTGGGTGTGGTGCATAAACAATGAATTCTGCAACACTGAAAAAAATAAAATAAAATGAAAAAAACAGAATGAATTACTGGCCTATAAGACAAAGTAATAGAAAGTAATGAAGCTGAACAAAAGAGAGAAAGAACAATTATGTGACGTGAGAATAGACTTAAGGAACTTACTGACTCCCTCAAATGTAATAACATTTGTATTATAGGAGTTCTAGGAGATGAAAGAGAAAAGGGGCAGACATTTTAATAGATGAAAACTACCTACTCTGGGAAAGGAAACAGATATCTAGGTCCAGGAGGCACAGAGAATTCCCATCAAAATTAACAAAAGCAGGCCAGCACCAAGACATAATGTAATTAAATTTGCTAAATATTGTGATAAAAATAAATCTTAAAAGCATCAAGAGAAAAGAAGTCCTTGATGTACCAGGGAAAACCCATAAGGCCAGATGGAGAAATACTTGGAAGCCAGAAGGGAGTGGCATGATATAGTAAAAATGCTGAATGAGAAAAATCTGCAGCCAAGAATACTTTATTCAGCAAGACTATCATTCAGAATAGAAGGAGAGATAAAAAGACTATGTCAGACAAACAAAAAATAAAGTAATTCCTGACCCCTGAACCAGACCTGCAAGAAATATCAAAGGAGAGACTTTTTAGTAGAAAGGAGAGAACAAAGGTGAAAAAGAAAAAAAAAAAACAGGAAAAGATTAAAGAAAATCTCCAGATACAATGACAAAGCAAGTAATAAAATGGCACTATATACATACATATCTTAATAATAACTTTGGGGGTGCCTGGGTGGTTCAGTTGAATAAGCATCTAACTCTTGACTTCAGCTCAGATCATGTTCTCAGGGTCATAAAATCAAGCCTCATGTAAGGCTCCATGCAGGATATGGACCCTGCTTAAGATTCTCCCCCTCTCTCTCACTTTCCCTCTGTTCCTTCCCTCACTCTTTGGGTCTCTCTCTCTCAAAAAGTAATTACTTTGAATGTAAATTGACTAAATTTCCAATCAAATGACAAAGGGTGTCAGAATGAATTAAGAAAAAAAAAAAGACCTATATGCTGCCTATAAAGTGTAATTTCAGACCAAAAGTCACCTTTGGAATGAAAGTGAGGGGATGGAGTATCATTTATCACACAAATGGATGTCAAAAGAAAGTCAGAAAAGCAATACTTATATCAGACAAATTAGACTTTAAAACAAAGACTATCGAGAGACAAAAAAGGGCACTGTATAATCATAAAAGGAATGATCCAACAAAAAATATAACTATCATAATTATTTATGGACCCAACATGGGAGTACCCAAATATATAAATCAATTAATAACAAAAATATAGTAACTAATGGATAATAATACAATGATATTAGGGGATTTTAATAACCCACTTACATCAATGGAAAGAGCATCTAAACAAAACATCAACAAGGAAATGATGGGCTTGAATGATACACTGGAGAAGATGGACTTAACAGATATATTCAGAACATTTCATGCTAAAGCAGTAGAACGCACATTCTTCTCAAAAGTGCATGAGACATTCTTCAGAATAGATCACATATTAGGTCACAAATCAAGGCTCAACAAATAGAAAAAGATTGAATTCATACCATGTTCCTTTTCTGACCACAATACTATGAAACTATATTAATTACAAGAAAAAATCTAGAAAGACCACAAATACATGGAGGTTAAACAACATGCTTCTAAACAATAAATTGGTCAACTAGGAAATCAAAGAAGAAATTTTAAAAATACATGGAAACAAGTAACAACGAAAACACAAAGGTTCAAAACCTTTGGATTATAGCAAAAGCATTCCTAAGAGAGAAAAAAATAGCAATACATTCTTACCTCAAGAAGCAAGAAAAATCAGAAATAAACTACCAAGACTTACACTTAAAGGAGGTAGAAAAAGAACAAATGAAGCCTAAAGCCAGCAGATGGAAGGAAATAATAAAGATTCAAGCAAAAATAGATGACATAGAAACTAAAAATTAAAAAAAAAAAAGAAATAGTTCAATAAATCCAGGAGCTGGTTCTTTGAAAATATCAACAAAATTGATAAGCCTCTATCCAGACTTGCCAAAAAGATAAAAGAAAGGACCCAAATAAATAAAATCACAAACAAGAGAGGAAAAATAACAAGCAACACCACAAAATACAAAGAATTATAAGACAGTATTATGAAAAGGTCTATGCCAACAAACTGGTCAACCTGTAAGAAATGGATAAATGATGAGAAACTTATAAATTACCAAAACTGAAAGAGGAAGAATTACAAAACTTGAACAGACCCATAACCAGCAAAGAAATTAAATCAGTAATCAAATGTCTCCCAACAAACAAGAGTCCAGGGCCAAATGGCTTTACAGACATATTCTATGAAACCTTTAAAGAATAGTTAATACCTATTCTTTTCAAATGATTCAAAAAATGAAAAAAGAAGGAAAATGTCCAAATTTATTCTATGAGGCCAACATTACACTGATATCAAAACCAGGTAAGGAATCCATTGAAAAGGTAAATTACAGTTCAATATTCCTGATGAATATAGATGCAAAAATTCTCAATAAAATATTAGGAAACTGAATACAACAATACATTAAAAAGACATTCATCATGATCAAGTGGAATGAATTCATGTCTTGCAAAGGTGGTTCAATATTCACAAATCAATCAGTGTGGTACAGCACATTAATAAAAACAGGATAAGAACCCTATGATCATTTCAATAGATGCAGAAAGAGACTTTAGCAAAGTACAACATCTAATCATGATAACAACCCTCAAAAAAATAAGTGTAAAATAAACATACCTCAATATAAAAATGCTCTATATGGAAACCCACAGCTAGTATTTTCTTCGTTGGGAAAAACAAAAACAAAAACAGAACACAAAAAATGAGAGCTTTTCCTTTACAGTCAGGAACAAGGCAGAGATGTCCACTCTCACCACTGCTATTTAACATAATATTGGATGGCTTAGCCACAGCAATCAGACAATGAAAAGAAATAAAAGGCATCTGTATAGGCAAGGAAGAAGGAGAACTTTCACTATTTACAGGTGACATGATACTCTATATAGGAAACCAGAAGATTCCATCAAAAAATTGCTAAACCTGGTACACAAATTCAGTAAAGTCAAAGAATAGAAAATCACTGCGAACATACCCATTACATTTCTATACACCAATAACAAAGCAGCAGAAAGAGAAATTAAGGGAAACAATCCCATTAAAAATTCCTCCAAAAATAATAAGATATCTAGGAATAAACCTAACCAAAGAGGTGAAAGATCTGAACTCTGAAAACCATAAAGCACTGATGACAGCGAAATGGAAAGACTTTCCATGCTCATGGATTTGAAGAACACATATTGTTAAAATGTCTATACTACCCAAAGCAATCTACACATTTACAGCAATATCTATCAAAACACCAATAGCATTTTTCACAGGGCTAGAAAAACAGTCCTAAAATTTGTATGGAACCACTAAAGACCCCGAAGAGCCAAAGCAATCTTGAAAAAGAAAAGCAAAGCTAGAGGCATCACAATTGTGGACTTCAAGTTACATTGCAGAACTGTAGTGATAAAGAAAGTATGGTACTGGCACAAAACAGACATATAGATAATGGAACTGAATAAAAACCCAGAAATGGGCTCACATCTAGATGGCCAACCAATCTTCAACAAAGCAGGAAAGAATATCCAATGGGAAAAAGACAGTCTCTTCAACAAATGGTGTTGCGAAAACTGGTCAGCAACATGCAAAAAATGAAACTGGACCACTTTCTTACATCATACACAAAAATAAATTCAAAATAGATTAGAGACCTAAACGTGAGACCTAAAATCATTGAAAAAAATGTAGAAGAGAACACAAGCAATAACTTCTTTGACATTGGTCATGGCAACTTCTTACTAGATATATCTCCAGAGGCAAGGGGGAAAAAAAAGTAAAAGTAGACTATTGGGACTACATCAACATAAGAAGCTTCTACACCATGAAGGAAACAATCAGCAAAACTAAAAGGCAACCTCATAATGGGAGAAAAATATTTGCAATTTATGTATCCAATAAAGGGTTAGTATCCAAAATATATAAGGAATGCATAGAACTCAACACCCCCCAAACCACCAAATAATCCAATTTTTAAAAAATGAGCAGAAAATGGGAGTAGACATTTCTCCAAAGATGATATACAGATGACCAACAGACTGAAAAGATGCTCATCATCCCTTATCAGGGAAATGAAAATCAAAATTTCAGTAAGATGTCACCTCACACCTGTTAGAATGGCTAAAACCTATAACACAAGAAATAGCAAGTATTGGCAAGGATGTGGAGAAAAAGGAACACTAGTGCATTGCTGGTGGGAGTATAAACTGGTATGCAGCCACTCTGGAAAACAGAATGGAGGTTTCTCAAAAAGTTAAAAATAGAACTACCTTATCATTCAGCTATTGTACTAATGGGCATTTACCCAAAGAACACAAAAAACATTAATTCAAAGGGATACATGCACCCCTATGTTTATAGCAGCATTATTTATAATAGGGAGGATATGGAAGAGTAAGTGTCTATGGATTGATGAATGGATAAAGAAGATGTGGTAGATACATACAATGCAATATTATGCAACCATAAAAAATGAAATTTTGCCATTCGTGATGATGTGGATGGATCTAGAGAGTGTAATGCTAAGCAAAATAAGTCAGTCACAGAAAGTCAAATACTATATGATTTCAGTCATGTGTGGTATTTAGGAAACAAAACAAAAAGGGAAAAAAGAGAAGGGGAGAGAGAGAGGAATCAAGAAACAGACACTGAATTATAGAGAACAAACTTATGGTTACCATAGGGTAGATTGGTGAGGAGATCTGTTAAATTAGGTGATGGGGATTGAGGAGTGCACTTGTCCTGATGAGCACAGGGTGATGTATTTGTAGTGCTGAATCACATACTGTACACCTGAAATTAAAATATCACACTGTATGTTAACTAACTGGAATTAAAATAAAAACTTGAAAAGTAACTCATCTAAAACAATATTTAGAAAAAATAGATTTGAATTCTTTTAGGGACAGGCATCCTATCCTACTTGTCTTTGTTTGCCCACAACCAGTGAAGGCCTTGACATAGCTGTGTGCTCAGTGTATAATTAAGGATTGAGTGAATAAATAAATGCCCAAGCAGAATTGTTTGTTGCACTTGGGAACAGTGCTCAATTTCATGAGAGAGTCTAAGTACTTGCTTAGTGCACCTGGAAAGGAGGAATAATAAAAATTTTCGGGTAAGTTGATATTCACTGAAAGCAGCAATATAGTCATCAGGGATTAAAAAAAAAGGTAGCCTTTTTTTTTTTAACCTTTACTGTTTTTATTCTGAATTGTATATGTTGTGGGGGCACCCTATCTCTTACTGTTTAGAGTCCCTAAATGTCTTAAGCTGGTCATACTTGAGAGAGGGAAAAGAATATGAACTGGTGCCCTGCCCCCAGAACAGCTCGTGGGGAGAGAGACCCAGACACACACTACAACAACACACTCTATAATTAGTGTGGGCATGGAGAGGGCTGTAGGAAGGGATATAGGAGCTCAGAGAAGCACAGTCCTCTTAGAAGGAACAGAGGAATCAAATATGAATGGGGATAATAATTAATGGTGGCGGATAGAAAAATCAAATGGGACTAGGAAAGGGCGATGACCGAATAACCGATAGTAAGCAGAAAAGAGACCACACTGAGGAGAATGGAAAGTTGGAAGTAGAGCGGGAAGGAAGAGGTTGACAAGCAGGGAAGGAGACCCCTCTGGAGGTGGAAAAAGGCAGGACCACTTCCGGCTGGGGAGGGGAAGCCAACAAGCTCAGACCTAAGGAGAAGCTTGGAGAGAGCGGACGCCTTCTGGACTTCAGAGAACAAGGTGAGCTAAAGGTGCCCAGCTTTAGTGAAGACCTGTGGGAGCCTCTGGGCTATGGCTTTAATGTGCTTGACTCCACACACCCTAAGGTGAAGAAAACCTGCCGCGGGTTCAGGGGCTAACTGCATTAATGTGCTCGGGTTTGGGGGTACTTGGACCCTGTTCATACGGGAGATAGAGGGGGCAGAATCCCCTTTGGGCCTTTTATAATGGAAACATCTGGACTCTGTTCGGGCCGCAGAAAGGAGGAATGCGGACCCGATTCGGACTGCGGGAAGGTAAAACAATCGTTCAGGCAGTAGAAAGGAGCAGGACCCAGTTTGGGAAGGTGATAAGCTATGGCAGGACTCTGGGAGGCTGGTGAAAGGGGACAGGATCCGGTTTGGGCCACAGAAAGTAGGGGTCAGGATCCAGAAATGCGGGGCAGAATCCCTTTTGAATAGCAAGAATGACCTGGCTCAGACAGAACGGAAGAGGGGCTGGGATTTGGTTGATTACGGTTTGAAAAGGGAAGGGACAGAACCTGTTAGTATTCGGGAACAAGGAACACACAAAAGCATAATATCGTCGGATTTGTGGGTGGGGTATCGATGTCGCAGAAAGGGTGGAACCGGTCACTTGCAAACGTGTAAGTGGGGGAGCGGTTTTGGGGGAAAGGGCAGTGCGGGGAGTCGCTGGAGAGAGGAGGGAAGGGGCGTATTAAGGAAAAGGGAGTTGCTGAGAAGTACTGCAGAAAGGAGGGAGGGAGCACATAGGGAAGGGGCGGTGCGTGTCTGTACCGCAGAGTAGAGGTGGGCGGTGTTAGGGAAGGGGCGGTGCAAAGTAGTACCGCAGAGGGAGCGGGCTGGCGTTGGGGGAAGGGTTGGACCGAAATGTGACGCAGTTAGGAAGAGTGGGTCCCGGGCTTGTCCCAGACATTCTGCTTCTCTGAGAGCAGGAGGTATCTATGAGATCGAGGTGGTCAGACTGACCAGTCCACCAAAGCGCATGTGCTCCAGTTGGCACGCATGCGCACTATTAAGTTGCAGTACGAGGCGTGTGTAAGATTAAGGGGCGGGGCTGTAGAACTGACTTGCAATTTTTGGGGGGAGGCGATGGAGCTAGGGTTCAGGTAGGTGATCTGTGTTTCTAGGTATGAGAACCGAATAGTTGAACCCTTTGGGGTACAAAGTTGGATGAGATACCCCTTCTTTCAGCATAGTTGGGAGGTCTGGTGAATCTCCCTCTCCTTCTCATTCTCCCCTTCAGGCCCCTTCCCCTCAGCTCAGCTGTTACTCGGCCTTTCAGAAAAATGGATAGGAGAAATGACTGCGGTTATAGGATGCTCCCATTCCAGGTGAGGCTTCTGCATTCTCACCAGGCCATCTGCCCCCTCCTGAGTTCATTTATTAATCTTGAGCCCCTTACCACTCTGTAGTTGAATTTCCTGCCTAACCTGTCTCAGTCCTCCCCTGCAAAGTGAAGGAGGAGGAGAAGAAAACCTGCCCGACTCTAGCTCCTGTTTCCTCCCTCTTCTATTATCCTCTCCTTCAATCACTGGTTAGAGGAAGGAGAGGCCTTCCTGGAAAGGGTGGGCTGTAGGGAGGCCAGATGGCTCAGCAGATCATAATCCTAAGTGCACAGGGCCCTCTGCTTCCCTCTGGGAGCCTGGAACTTCACTTCCCTCTAGATACACAGACTGAGACCACAGAAGAGGACAGTGTCTTGCTGATGCCTACCGTCTTGGCGGCAACTAAGGACCCTCTGGCCATGGGCCCTCCAGTTGCCAACTTGCCTAAGAAAAACAAGACCAAGAAGGCCCCTATTAAGTCTATTACTAAAGACATAACTGCTGCCCCTACAGTCTCATCTGCCAATGAGATTGCCACTAACAAGCTTAAAGTAACTTTGCAGGCTTTAAACCTGCCTATCATCCCCCAGATCAACCAGGCTTCAGCTACCACTGAAGCATCTAATATTCAGGCTTCTTCAGTCACTGCTCAGCCTAAGAAAGCCAATAAGATAAAGAGAGTTACTGCTAAGGCAGCCCAAGCCTCCCAATATCCAACTGGCAAGGAGAGTGTCACTACACAGATCAAGGCATCCTTGCAGGCCCTAAACCTACTAGACATCCTGCAGGCTATCCAGGCTCCACTGACCAGTGGGTCAGCCAACTCCCAGGCTTTGATAGTCCTCACTAAGCCCAAGAAAGTTTCCAAAGCTAAGAAGGCTGCCAATAAGGCCATAACTAGTACTGTTGATATCTCATTGGCTCTAACCACCACCCACACAGCTACCACCCAAGGCCAAATTAATAATGAGGCATCCACTACCCATGCCACAGCAACCTGCATCAGAACTAATAAAGCCTCCAAAGCCAAGAAGCCAACTGTTAAGGACATAAATACTGACACTGAACTCCTAAAGGCCCCAAATGCTGAGAGAGCTAGCAGGCAGACTGAGGCCTCAACAGTAACTAAGGCCCCCAAAATTCAAGGGCAAGAAAGCTGCCAATATAGGCCCAAATTCTGCCTGTGAGGTCTCTGAGGCTCCGCCTGCTGTTCAAATGATCACAAACCAAGCCCTAGCAGCTGCCCTTCAGGTCAAGAGAGGGTCCAGGGTTCATAAGTCTGTCACTAAGACCCAGACAGCTGAAAACCAAATTGTTGACCAAGGACCCCAGGCTAAGATAGCCACCTTTAAGACCAACATGAGTGCCCTTGAGACTCAGGTTGCTGCTGCTGTACGGGCCCTGGCAGATGACTACCTGGCTCAGTTGAGTCTGGAGCCTACAACCAGTACCCGGGGCAAGAGGAACCAAAAGGTGAGATCTCTGACATCACCATCCTTAAAATTTTTCACTTCTTTTCCATTCCTATCCTCCTAGTTTGTTCATTTGTTCCATAAAAGTTTACTGAGACTTTTTTACACTGAGCCAGGCACTGTTTTGATAGGCTGTGGGAAATGCTGAGAAGAATGTGATATAGTTCCTGCTCCCTGACAGTTCACAGATTGGTGGGGAATATTACTTCCATATACTTAGCTACAACATGGATATAATTCAGCTGGTATTTACATAGTAGTTACCATGTACCAGGGGCCTGGGTAGTTCATAAAAGTTGTGTCTTTGTGTTTTGAAAGTAACTCTTACTATCCGGGGATCATAGATTCTGGTTTTACAGTTGAGAAAACTGAGTCCCAGAGAGGTGAAGTGACTTTTCCAAGGGATACAGTTAGCAGAGTTAGTGGTGGCCAAAGGAAGAGAAGGAGCCCCAGGTCCTGCCCTTGGGTGAAACTCCTGGCTGGAAGACAGTGAAAGACATATCTAGGACTTAGGATGGTCAGTTGTAAGGTCAGGACCCACTATAAGAAGGGTTTGGGGGATTTTCAGGAGAAGGTAGGGTAAGGAGACAGAGCCATCTCTTTCACCTGGTGACTCTGGACCTTCCTTATTTCTGATGATGTAGTCAAAGGATCTCATGGGGTTGAGGGAGGTAACAGTAATTACAGGTTGATTCCATGAGGCTGGAGCCTTCTGCCACCCCGAGATGTGGCCATTTTTCAAAAAAGGGTAAGAATCCAATGCTGCCCAGTCTCTTCTCTTTTTCACTTTCCCTCTTTTTTGTCATTCAAGTTCTCTAAAAACATATTGAGATCTCCCCATGTATTCCTCTTCTCCCAGGCAAATAAGTTGGTGAAATACCTGTTGGTTAAGGACCAGACAAAGATCCCCATCAAGCGCTCAGGTAGAGTCATACCAATCTGCCTCCCTGAAATCTTCTCTCAACTCCCCTCTCTCCCATGCCCTGGAGTAACCAAGTTACTTTTATAGCCTCTTCATTCTCCCATGTGTCCTCCCTTGCCCTCCCAGCACTCTGCTATGGCTGGCATCTCCCATTAGCACAGTTGAGAACTCAGACTGCACTGTCCCTACAGGCTGGCCAGAGGGCTGCAGTTCCGTGGCCCCTGCTCAGCCCAGCTGCTCCCACTTCACCCTTCCTACAGACATGCTGAAGGATATCATCCAAGAATATGATGAATATTTCCCAGAGATCATTGAACGAGCAAGCTACGCTCTGGAGAAGGTGAAGGGGCAGCCCTGGGGGACGGGCACAATGGGGAAGCCTTGAATCAATAAAGACTTACATGGCTCTTCTGGAATAGACCACAAAGATCACTAATCCATCCCCATCACTATACAGTTGGGCATACAGTGGCCTAAGTAGGAACATAGACTAGCTCAGGGTCACACAGCAAGTCAGTGGTAAAACACAGCTAGGACTCAAGCCTCCCAGCTTTGTCCAGTCTGATGATGGATGTGTTCTGTAATGTATTTCAGATGCTCACCTCTCCTTCTCATTCCCCATTCTCTATCTCCCTAAATCCTCACAATTACAAAGGTGATGCTGATAATAGTACATTTCTTACCTGTTTTCTGTAGTGGTGGCCACGTAGCTGATTTCTCATACACACTGAAAACTGTAGCTACACAGTGCTTCTTAGCTTCATCTTTATGAATGGAAATCGGTCCAGTGAGGGTGAGTGGGTAGGCATGCAGCTGAATGGGTGGCCACAGTTGGAATTCCACATGCTCATTTTCTGTCCCTGTCTCCTCTTGCCTCCTCTTGCAGCTGTCATCTGGGAGGTGCTGCGCAAGCTGGGGCTGCGCCCTGGGTATGATTGGGCTCTCTCAGTGCTTGCTGTCCGTGTTGTTGTTTGGAAAGAAAGGATGGTTCCAGGATTGCATCAGTCTGATGGTCTGGTGGAATGGGTGGGGGTGCTGGTAAAGGGTCCAGGGTTCTGAGCTGGGTGAGTGGGGAAAATGGTCCTGAACTCTCTGCATCTTCCCACCCCTGTGTCATTCTAACCTGAGATAGAAGCTAGAACTTCAGGGGCATCCCTGACAAAGAACCATCTTGGCCTCAAGTTACTGCTTCTGGTGACCATGTGTTCACTACTTTCTGGCTTCATTGGGACTGCTGCATGTTCTAGAGAGGTCTCTTCCATGTTCAGAAATGTCTTTTCCCTCATCTGGGAACTTTTAATCTCTGTTTATGGGTTATTTTTCCCATTGTCAGGGTAAGGCACTCGCTCTTTGGGGAAGTAAGGAAGCTCATCACAGACAAATTTGTGAAGCAGAAGTAAGTGGCGTTTGGGGGCTTTGTCTGACCCTGAAGTGTTCTGAGTGTGCTGGTCTGGTTCAGAAAGTACTCAGTCAGCCCTTTTATTACACTAGCTTTAGAGGCGGAATGGGCATCCTATGCCCTAGAACTGAGTCCTGTCCATAATTCCCATGAGTGACAGTTCCAGGACTGGGCTAGACCAAAGACAAGGCCCTTGCTTTGGGGTGTGCTCAGAGCAGGGTGCCTGAAGAATGGCTCCTCTGTTTATAAAACACCCAACAGGAACTTGGGTTTACTCCTCACAGGTGGCAAGATACTTTGGCCTTCCTGTGACATCATGCCCTATACATACCTTCTCTGAAGCATCAAGTGACTGCCTTGCACGGGTCCAAAGGGAAATGACAATATTGGAGACCAATACCATGAACTGTGTTTGGGAGTGAGTCTGGGGAAGGAGGTTCTTAGAAGTCCTCCTCCAGGAGTTGATTAGTATTTGAAGGAAGTTGTCACCTGGTGCCCAGTGGTTGCGAAACAGATTTGTTTGGTTAGAAGCAAGTTTCATTTCCTTTCTCCAAGGTACCTGGAGTACAAGGACCCAAGAGGGTCCCTAACAGCAGACCACCTGAATATGAGTTCTTCTGGGGCTTGCGCTCCTACCATGAGACTAGCAAGATGAAAGTACTCAAGTTTGCATGCAAGTAATAGGAGAGCTGCCCTGACTTGTCATATTAAGGGTACCCTAACTGGAGCAGACTATGTGCGGGGATGGTTAGGTACAGGGCAGCCTGCAGTTAGTATATAAGCATGTGGAACTTTGCTGATGTCTGAGAATGCTGCTGAACATAAGGTTTACATTATTTCATTCTTTCTTTCATAATTTCTATTAGTCTGCTTGCACTGTCATAACAAAATAATACAAAATGGGTGCCTTAAACAACAGAAATTTATTTTCTCACTGTTCTGGCGGCTGGAAGTCCCAGATTAAGGTCCAGCAGTGTCAGTTTCTGATGAGGTCTCTCCCTCTGGCTTGCAGATGAATGTCTTCTTGCTGTGTTCTCACAGGGTGGAAAAAGAGCCTCTTACGAAAACAGGAATCTTATTGGACCAGGGCCCCACTGCTATGACCTCATTTAACTCTACTTCTGTAAAGGCCCAGTCTCCAAATATAGTCACACTGGGGGCTGGTGCTTTAATATATGAATTTGGGGGGAGGGACACAAACATTCAATCCATAACATACTCTCTTATCATTTCCCCTCTTCTCAGTTAAGTGACTTGTCCAAGTTCACCCAGCTATCAGAGCTGCATTTGGATTTCAGGACTGATAGAGCCCCAGGAAAATAAGAATTAAAAAAAAATACTGCTCTTGATTTTATACAGAGCCCATTGTATGTACATAATAGATAATTACAAACGTTATTGTCCTTATATTGATTATCATTCCCATTTCAGGTACGCCAAGGACTGGGCTGCTCAGTGCCGGGAGGCAGTGGAGATGGAAGTCCAAGCTGCAGCTGTGGCTGCGGCTGAGACTGAGGCAAGGGCTGAGGCAAGAGCCCAAATGGGGATTGGAGAGGAAGCTGTGGCTGGGCCCTGGAATTGGGATGACATGGATATCGACTGCCTAACAAGGGAAGAGTTAGGCGATGATGCTCAGTCCTGGAACAGATTTTCATTTGAAATTGAGACCAGAGCCCAAGAAAATGCAGAAGCCAGCACCAACATCGACTTCAGCAGAGGAGTTAGCACCAGGGCTACCTTCAGCGATAGCGCTTGTATTAGCTTTAGTGGTGTGCCCAGCCCCAGTGGTGGCTTTGGTGGCAGAGCTGGCACTAGCTTTGGTGGCACACCCGGCACTAGCTTTGGTGGCACACCCAGGACCAGTGCCAGCTTCAGTAGCACAGCCAGCATTTGCTTTAGTGGCATACCCAGCACTAGCACTAGTTTCAGCGGTGCAGCCAGCATTAGCTTCAGTGGTGCAGCTAGCACCAGCTCTAGTTTCAACAGTGAAGCCTGCATTAGCTTTGGTGGCACACCTTGTACCAGTGCCAGCTTTGGTGGTGGGGTCAGCTCCAGTTTCAGTGTCCCACTCAGCAGCAGTCCTGGTTTCAGTGGTGGAGCCAGCTCTGGTTTTGGAGGCACACTCAGCACCACTGCTGGTTTCAGTGGTGCACTCATTACCAGTAGCAGCTTTGGCAGTCTACCCAGAACTAGCACAGTCTTTAGTGGGGCACTTAGCACCAGCACTGGATTTGGTGGCACACTGAGCACTAGTGTCTGCTTTGGTGGCTCTCCCAGCTCCGGTGCCAGCTTTGGTGGCACACTTAATACCAGTATCTGCTTTGGCAGCTCTCCTAGCACCACCAATGGTTTTGATGGAGTACTCAGCACCAGTGTCTCCTTTGGTGGTTCTTCCAGCACCAGTGCTGACTTTGGTGGCACACTAAGCACCAGTATCTGCTTTGGTGGCTCTCCCAGCACTGGTGCCAGCTTTGGTGGTGCATTCAGCACCAGTGTTGGCTTTGGTGGTGCACTCAACTCCAGTGCTGGTTTTAACAGTGCTGTTAGCACTAGTGCCAGCTTCAGCAGTGCACCCAGCACCATCTCTGGCTTTGGCAGTGTGTTCAGCACCAGTGCTGACTTCAGTGGGGCACTTACCACCACTACTGACTTTGGCATTACTCCCAGTACCAGCATTGGCTTTGGTGGAGTTCCTAGCACCAGCCTCTGCTTTGGCAGTGTGTCTAATGCCAACCTATGCTTTGTTGGCCCTCCTAGCACTAGCGCCTGCTTTAGTGGTGCTACCACTGCTAGTTTTGGTGATGGATCCAGTACCACTGCTGGTTTCATCTTTGGCAGTGGGTTAAACACCAGTGCTGGATTTAGTGGTGGACTGAGCACTAGTGCTGGCTTCAGTAGTGGACTAGGGACCAGTGCTATCTTCGGTAGTGGACTGAGCACCAGTGCTGGCTTTGGTGGTGGACTGATCTCAAGCGATGGCTTTGGTGATGGACTGGGCACCAGTGCTGGTTTTAGCAGCACACTTGGCACAAGTGCTGGCTTTAGTGGTGGCCTCAGCATCAGTGATGGCTTTGGTGCTGGGCTTAATAACAGCTTCAACGGAGGACCAAGTACCATCATTGGCTTTGGCAGTGGTTGCAACACCAGCACAGGCTTTATTGGCGAACCCTGCACCAGCACCAGCTTCAATGGTGGACCCAGTTCTATCATTGGCTTCAGCAGTGGACCAAGCACAGGTGCTGGCTTCAGCAGTGGACCAAGCAGTGGTGCTGGCTTTGGCGGTGGACCAAGAAATGGTGCTGGCTTTGGTGGTGGAGCCACCAGCCTTGGTGCCTGTAGCTTCTCCTATGGCTAGTGAGGTTTCAGGTAATTACATTTCCACAGCCATGGTCCTTGGGGATGGGTGTAAGAGCTGGGAAATGCTATAAGAAACTCCAAAGTGGGAGGTTTGGGTGGGGAGATGAGGACAACGAAGGAAGTATGAGAAAACAGTATATTTGGTACTAAAATGTGTTCCTGTTTGGTGTTTTGTTTTCAGGTTTATTTCCCAGGTTTACAGATATGGCTAATGAATTGCAGCAGTTCTTCCCAAGGAACCAAGGTACATCCTTGGAATTTTTGTCCACACAGCAGTATAAGCAGATATTATCAATCAGCTGAGGGTGACACGCTATGAAAAATCTGCTTGGTGATCCTACTTTGTTGTTTGCTTCTTGTGTGCTGTCATATTTTCATATCAGAGTTACATTAAATTTGCAAGATGAATTGGAGTTTTTTTTCCTGTCTTTTAATATGTTTAGGTTGTTGTAGTGACATTTCAGGTTCATGGAAGAACTAGAGGGCGCCTGGGTGGCTCAGTGGGTTTAAGCCTCTGCCTTCAGCTAAGGTCATGGTCTCGGGGTCCTGGGATCGAGGCCTGCATCGGGCTCTCTGCTCAGCAGGGAGCCTGTTTCCCCTCCCTCTCTCTGCCTGCCTCTCTGCCTACTTGTGATTTCTCTCTGTCAAATAAATAAATAAAATCTTTTTTTAAAAAAAGAACTATAGATCAGTGTAGCTTTTCAGAGAAGGTGGGCTGCAGCTTTAGGCTAAAACGAAAGTATGATTTCAGTGGGATAGAGACCTGGAGGAAGCACAGCAGGCAAGGAGATTATAGTCTGAGCAAAGATATAGAGGGGAAAGGCCTAGGATAGAAGGCAGAGAGAGAGGGTTCTGGAGAGTAAATATACATACATTTTGAGACATTTGTTTAAGAACAGAGAGAAAGAATGAAACTAGATGTGGACACAGGAATAAGGGAGGGTTTTCTTGAGATAAGAGAGAGAGAGAGATCTGAGCATGTTGCAGAGAGTGTGGAGGCAAAAGCCAATAAAGGACAGAAGGTAGATATAGAATAGTAAAGAATTTACTGAAGTAGCCCATGCCTGAAAAGGTGGGATGGGATAGAGTGCCAGGGAGTAGAAGGTGACCCTGACTTTGAATAGGATTTAAGGGTGGCTGTGGAAGCAGATAAATGTAGCTTTGTTTCAAGCAGTAGATCATCCCCCCAGAAAGTAATGTGGATTATACAAGATTTGGGTCTTGCTGGTGGCTATGATGGAAGAACAAAGGAACCAAGGCAGTGAGTGTATGAATCTGTCTCTTCACCACCAGACTGCAGATACCTAGATGCATGGAGAGTGGCTGAAGAAATGGAACATAGGATTCAAGCTGGCTAGTGATGGTAGAACAATGAGGAGAAAGAAAAGTAGTGGATTCTAAGACAATGGAAGAATCAGAGGGTTATACTCTTGATGCAGTACAAGAACAAACATTATTCATTCAAGAAATACTACACGCATGCTCACTATGTGGGAGGCATGCTTCTAGGGATCCTGTAGGTGACACAGAGTTGTAAGGACTAGGGGCCAGGGGTCAGATAGTGGGATCCTTGTATTTAAGCAGTTGTACTGGGGGCAGGGTGTCTAGATGATGCCAAGACCCATGGAGTGGATGGCTGAGGGGGAAGTGATCACTGGAGTTGAGGGGGTCAGGGAACTTGGAGGCCAGGGTATTATTTGGATAATTTGTATGAACTGTGAAATCACTCAGGATGGCAATAGGAGTTAGAGAAGAGAGGAACACTGTGGTCCAGTTACAGATTCTTCTGAGTGTACAAATGAAGGTGTCTGGTCCTCAGCCATGCTGCACACCAAAGAGCAAGGGCCATACGTACTCACAGAGACTTATCTCTTCCCTCACGTTGAGAGGTGATTCCCCAGAACCCTTCCCTCTAGGAAGCCCTCATCCATTCAACACCCCACAGTACCAGAGGCATTTCACAAGATTGGGATCTTAAGATCTTGTGGGAGAAGACTTACAATGACTTCTCCCTTTTTATAGGCAGCAAGAAAAGTCTTTATTGATAAGGGTTTGGTAATTAAGAAAGGAAAAGTTTTATTCAGAACTACACAGCTCCTTGGTTGTAGCTAGAAATCAAGACCTGTAGGCCAAGTCCAGGGTCTTAAGGTAAGAGAAGTGCAAGGATAGCAGCTCTTAAAGGTGGGAGATAGAGCTAAGGCAGTTTGACTTCTTGGAAAAGGCTCAGTAGTGGGCAGGGACAGTGTCCAGAGCTTCCTCAGGTTCTCGGGTGATGTCCACATTCTGAGAGGAGAGAGCCCAGGATTAATAGGAATGAGCCAGCCCTGTGGAGATCTCGACTCTCCCCTGACTCTTGTCCTCACTGACAGGCTCCCCTCCTTCAGCCAGGCCTGGATCCTGACCCTTTTGTCAGGCAAGCCTCTGGGGAATCTCAACCTGACGACTTTGGGGTAGGGGTTGCTCTAGCCCTGCATCTCTTTGGCACCTCAGGCCTGGGCCATGGTTCCTGCATTTCTGGGTGCTAGTTATTCTACCTGTTGGTATGAAACACCCAGGCTCTGTGGGATTGGGGTGGTATTTCTGAGTGGGTTGGCTCTTTCACCATGTGCTAGCTTAGGCCACAGAGTCCCTCACCTACCTCAGGTTTCTCCCGATGTGTGTTTACGGCTTCCACGTTCAGGTAGATGGACTCCACTTTGCAGCCTCAGAAAGAACAACCAGTCCATCCATAAGTCCCCAAGGTTAAGTACAGATCTTCCCTGAGCTGTCATTTGCTCCCTCACCCTTCACTACCTATACCTTGAGCTCCACACTGTGTGAAGATTGTGACTATTCTGTAGGGAGGGGACTATAGACCAGCTGTGCATTGTATGGGGAAGACACCAGGTCTAAGAAAAGCTAATGGGATGTTCTCCCAGCTGCCCCTAA
Source organism: Martes martes (assembly GCF_963455335.1). NCBI lineage: Eukaryota > Metazoa > Chordata > Mammalia > Carnivora > Mustelidae > Martes > Martes martes. The sequence continues at coordinate 44,942,044 of NC_137897.1, forward strand.
TAGTCTCAATGTTCTCTGAGCTTCAGTTGCTCAACTGATAATGGGAAGGAGATGGGAATAGATGATCTCTGGGGACTCCCCCAATTCTTGTACTCTGTGAGACAGCAATCTAATCTGTATAATAGTGATGGAGCCCTGTGGACCTCCTAAACTGTGTTAAGTGCTGAAGTGCTCGAAGAGTCCTGGGGCCACTGCCTTGGGGCAATCAGTCCAAGGTAAAGTTTTTTTAGAGGACAAAAATGGTTATGGAAACAACAGAGATGTGGAAGGTCACAAAGGAGTTCTGAGAGCCTGAATAAAAAGGAGTGGTATCACTCTGGGGCCTGGGGGCTGTCAGAGGAGGTCCAATGCCTATGGAAGGCACCCCCGCCCAGCTCCATCCCTGTGGATTGCAAACTACTCTGGGCTTCAGTGCACTCTCTTCCCTATTCACACCCCAGAAGATATTTGAGTCTCTCTCTCCCCTGCTCATACATATTTCATAGCAAACTAATGTCCCAAGAGATAGTCTAAACTTACCAGGTCATTCTCTGAGCTTTCTTCAATCTGGCCCAACCTACACTTACTCCTCTGGTCCCCTTTGGGGACCTCTCCTTATACAGGTTAGTGTTCCATGCTTAGTGCTTTGGTAGAGCCAGAGAAAGTTGAGGACAGGCCCTGGATTTAGAGGCCATCCCGGTTCTTCCCTGCCTCATCCTTTTATTGCCAATTCTTCCTTCACCAGGACATCCAATTACTCACCCAAGAAACTTCCCTCAGGACTCTCTAGGCAAATGGTATGCACTGAAAGCATGTTCATGCCCTCTATGTGTCTTTCTTCAGATGAGGTTGGGAGCACTCACCATAAGCCACAGGTGTGAGTTTAAGCACCGTGTGCAAAGGACACTTGAGATATGGCAGCTCATCTGGAAAGGAGGAGAGAGTAGCCATCACAGACAAGGTACTGGGGAGGGTACCATCTCCTCAGGCCTCTTCTGCCATACCCCCTTCCTTATGGTCAGCTTCATCAGGGTCACCCCCCCTACACTCTGCAGTGGACAATGTTGAGAACAGGGTGGGTAGTGAGGAAGAATGCAGAAAGGTGGTCTCTAGAGCAGAGAGGAAGGAAGACCCTGGGGAATGCGAACAGACTGTGAGTTCCCCAGGAGGGACAGGCTCATTATCTGGGATGTGGCCTATCTCCTCACTCACAGGGCAAGCATGATACTAAGGCAGACCTCCCTTCTGACCAAAGCCTAAGGCCTTCCACAAGCTCTTCTAATATGAAGGCCCACAGATGTTTCTTGGCAAGTGTTTGCTGAGAGCTTGTTACGTGCCAGGGCCCTTGGAAATGTGTATATGTACCTTGGCATCTCCCATAGTTTTCTCTTCAGCCAAGGCCTTTGCTTTCTGACACCTCTCACACATGATGGGTAAGTATTTCTTGATTCACTGGTTTCCAGTTGTTGACTATTATTCATAAAGTTGTTCTGAATATTCATATACCATTTCTTGTATAAGCCTAGGTTTTCATTTATTAGACATCCCTGAGAGGAGGAGATGATTAGGTCCATTCCATGGTTGAGGAAACTAAGGCTCTGAGAGGAAAGACACTTTTCCTATGTCACAGTCAGGAAGTGGCAGCATTGGGACTTGAACTTAAGACCCTCTGAGGCTAAACACATGCTCTGCCCACTGCAGCCAGCTGCCACGGCCATGGAGGGGCTCACAGTGTCATGGGAATGACACCCCCATCTCTCACCACTCTCCAACAGCAGCCACTCTCTCCCACCCAGGCTGCCCTTACCACTTTCCATCTCCCTTCACTGAGTCAAAACCAAACCCCTCATGGCTTCTCTGTCCCCAGGGTTCACACTTTTTTAAAGCCACCACCACCCTCCCAGCCTCCTGAGACATCAGGTTTGACGATATCCTGGGCATCCATCTTGCTCCTTCTTGTCTTTGTCATCATCATTACCAGGCCCTGGGGCCCAATGCTTTGGGTACAAGGTCTCATTCCACCTTTGTTGATACTCTTCAGGGGTTACTGTTCCCCATGACACATGTGACAGAATGGACTCAGAGAAGGGAAGTGACTTGCCTGTGGTCTCTGACTTCCTCTGCCACCACTTGGAAAAGTAATCTTGGCCCAACCTTTTCTTTCTCTGCCCCTAAGAGTTCCCACCTCTTACAGCACAGGATTGGGCTAGATGTACTCTGAGGGTGCTCCAGCTCTGAGGTCCTGTGGGTCTGCTTTCTGAGTCATATCATCTCTCTGGGCCTCAAATTTCCTCACTAAGTAACAGGGGTAAAAACATGTACCTAGCACTGCCTAACCCAGCTCCTAGGGCTGCTGGGGGCAGCTGGGGGCAGCTGGTGTGGTCTGTGCATGAAAGAAGGCAGAAGTGGTAAAGCAGTGGGAGAATGACAGGTGCATGTGCCCCTCCCTCAATCTACACATCTAAGGTGGGGGTTCTCTGGAAAGAAACTGAGGTTGACACCCCTCCCTGCCCTCTGAGCCCCACAACCTTGGGTAGGTCACTTCAACTCTCAGAGCCTCCATTTCCTTATCTGCACAGTCAGGGTTACAGTGCTTGCCTCACAGTCTCAAAGACAGTACTGATGACAGCTTGTTTCAGAGAAGTAGTGTCTCCGCTTTTTCAGGTTGATGCATACTGTTAAGGTTGGTTTTGAAAACATTAACTCAGAATAATACTAATACTAAAAACAGCAGCTGACCCTTATATAGCCCATACTATGTGTCATAAACTGTCCTAAACTTTTTACATATGTTAATTTATTCAAACTTCATTATTGTTCTCTCCATTTTACAGATGAGGAAATTGAGGCCAGAGAAGCTAAAATAATTTGCCAAAGCTAGTACGTAACAGAGCAAGAATTTGACCTCAAGCATTCTTGTTCTAGATACTGTGCTCTTAAGCACTAAGGTATAAACCACAGACTGCTGGTGTCAGGGTCCCAAATCATATCTAGTTTCCTATGCCAGGAACAGATAGGAGAGTGGTACCTGAACTCTTATCCAGGAAGTAGGCCAGGAGGCACCGCATGACAGCCTGATGACAGATCACCAGTACATTTTCCTGCCGTTCTAACTCCATTATAACTGGCTCCAGACGCTGAACCAGATCCTCATAGGACTAAAAATGACAGAATATTTGGGGAAAAAAGGGAGATGAGGAGATTTGCCAACAGAAGAACCCAGGACTATGAATTAGGAAAAGTTGGTTCTGTCACCAGTTCAGTTGTTGACCTAGTAGTATGATCTTAGACCACTCACTTCTTTTTTAGCATCTTAGTTTCTCATCTACTAACTGAGAGCATTCAACACAGTTGACCAAATAACAACAATAATAAAACTTCTTAATATAAAATTCCTAGATTTCTTCCCATCTAGTTTTCCCTCCCTTCCCCTGTGGTCCTCTGTGCTATTCCTTATGTTCCATGTATGAATGAAACCATGTGATAAATGTCTTTCTCTGCTTGACTTATTTCACTTAGCATAATCCCCTCCAGTTCCATCCATGTGATGCAAATAGAATCTGGGAAACAAATTGAGGATTACAGAGGGGAGGGAGTGGGGGAATGGGGTAACGGGGTGATGGGTATTAAGGAGGGTACATGTTGTGATGAACACTGGGTGTTATACACAACTAATGAATCATTGAACACTACATCAAAAACTAATGCTGTACTATATGTTGGCTAACTGAACATAATAAAAATAAATAAAATAAAATAAATTAAAAAATAAATAAATAAATAAATAAAATGTTTTCCCTCCTTAAAGATAAAATAAAATAAAATTCCTAGAAAAACTAGATAAAATAAATGTTTGCACTACCGATCTTTCAACAAAATAAAGGAAAATATGAATGTAGGGTTCCAAAATGAAGAAAAACTTGGGGAAAAAAAAGAGAGGTAAGTGGATGTAGAAGCCACAATGCCTTGGGTCCATTTGTCAATCACAATACCTGAAAGGCTTGAGATTTTAAAACCTTATAGAGAGAGAAGACAAGGCCTTAGCACTTCATAAGGTGGAGAATTGGGACTGAAATTTTCACACAAATCTGAAACACTCAGAGGGCTACATCTTTAGTAGAAGTCTAAACTAGAAAAAAATATATATCCACAGGCAAAAGGAAACAATAACATTCATCTGCCTCTGCTAGACTCAGTGGAAAAATTAGGAAAAACTTCTTATAATAATATATTAACCACAAACCTACCATCATGTGGGTATGTGGTTCAAGCTTACAATACCATGTGTTTTAGAAAATGCTAAGATGGGATTTTAATAAAAAGCAATTTCGTCATTAGTTCCCAGGCGTATCTGGAAGAAGCAAATGGAAATTATCTCTGAATCCTCTTAACTTAGTTTGTGCAGAATTCTTACATATAAATTTCACTAAACTGAAGCTCACATAACATGCACGGAAAATAAGCTATTATTAGTGAAAATAAACAGAAAGAATAAGAGAAGAACCCTAAAAACATAAGATAAAGGATCCATATAAATATATATATATATATATAAAATAAATATGTTTGAAATTTATAAAGAAATAAAAGACGGACTAAAAATGAGAGAAAGAAATAAGATGCCATTAAATATATGATGTAGATTTGGAAAAAAACTAATGGAATTTCTAGAAATAAGAAATATATTTATTAAAAATGAAAACTGAATGAACTGGGTGAATGAAAGATTAGATAGAATTTAAGAAATAGTGATTTGGAAGATAAAGCTGGAGAAATTACTCAGAATGCAACAAAGACATTAAAAATAAGAAGTTAGAAAACAAAGGATAGGGACAGGATAAACACACGTTCAGTTTTATTTCCAGAAGGAGATAATAGAGATTATATGAAAAAGAGATGAAGACATAATGTCTGAGAGGTTCTAGAATTAATGAAGAATTCCAATCCTCAGATTCAAGAAGTCTAAATAATCGCAAGCAAAATAAAATAAAAAAAAATTAGATATATCAGATTAGAACATAAAAGCAATGAAGATACAAAGATCTTAATAGCAGCCACAAAGAAGGTAAACAGCAATTAGACTGACTAGAGACTTTTTAGCTACATCAGAAGCCAGAAGACAGTGGTGACGGGGGAAGTGTTAAGATGGCAAAGTAGGGGGATCCAGGGCACAGCTGTATGGAGGTCAAATCCCTTGGAACACCCAGGAAATTGATCTGAGTATTGGAAGAAGGATTTCTACAGTTGGAGGGAAAAAGCATTACAGGCCCATTCAATAAAAATAAAGCGCATCTAAAGGTCCAAATATTCCCCATTGCAAGCAAGGAGGAACTCTGCAGAGGAATGACCCGTGGGAAAGAATAGCCAAAACACAGTAGCAGAGTGCACATACCATATATTAGAAACACTTCTTGAAGTGCCAAGCCCTGGACATTGTATGATTACTTTTTAACATAATATTACTTTCAGATACAGGAAATATAACACACAAAAGACAGAAACATAGCCAAAATGACAAGGTGGTGAAACTCTCCCCAAAAGAAATTTCAAGAAGAAATCACAACCAGGAACTTGCTAAAAACTAATATAAGCAATATATCTGAACAATAATTTAGGACAGTCATAAAACTACTAGCTGGGCTTGAAAGAAGCATAGAAGATACAAAAACAAAACAAAACAAACAATAACAACAACAACAAAACACCTTGCTACAGAGACAAAGGACCTAAAAACTAGTCAGGCTGGAACAAAAAGTGCCATAACTGAGATGTAAAACAGACTGGATATAATGACAATGAGCATTGAAGAAGCAGATAAGAGAATAGGTGTTATAGAAGATACAATTATGGAAAATAATGAATCTGGAAAGAAAACTAGTAGATCATGAAGGTAGACTTAAGGAACTCATTGATTCCAAAAACTACAATAATATCTGTGTCATAGGAGTCCCAGGAAAAAAATGGCAGGGGGGGGGGGAGGGACAGAAGTCTTATTTGAACAAATTATAGCTGAGAACTTCCCTAATCTGGGGAAGGAAACAAGCACTCCAGGGCAAGATTCACAGAGAACTCTTCTCAAAATCAACAAAAAGTCAACACTACAACATATTATAGTGAAACTTATAAAATATAAAGATGAAGAGATAATTCTGAAAATGGCTAGGGCCAAAAGATAAAGAGGCAATTCTAAAAACAGCTAGGGGCAAAAGATACTAAGGTTACTAGCAGACCTGTCCACAGACACCTGGTAGTCCAGGAAGCAGTAGAAGGAAATATTCAACATGCTAAATGGGAAAAATATGCAGCTAAGAATACTTTATCTAGCAAAGCTATTATTGAGATTAAAAGAAGAGATAAAGTGTTTCCAAGACAAGAGGAAACTGGGTGGCTCAGTCAGTTAAGAATCTGACTCTTGGTTTTGGCTCAGATTGTGATCTCACAGGTCATGAGATGGAGCCCTAAGTCAGGCTTCATGATCAACAGGAAGTCTGCTTGAAGATTTTCTCCTTATGCCCCTTTTCTCACTTGCTCAAGCTCTCCCTCTAAACATCAATCCTAAACTAGCCTTGCAAGAAATATTAAAAGGGATCCTTTAAAAGGAGAGAGAGCTCTAAACTAACAAAGATCAGAAAAGAACAGAGACAACCTACAGAAACTGTGACCTTACAGTACCACTTTACAATGATACCAAATTCATATTTTTCAACAATTACTCTGAATGAAATGACCTAAATGCTCCAATCAAAAGCCATAGAGTAGGGGCACCTGGGTGGCTCAGTGGGTTAAAGCCTCTGCCTTCAGCTCGGGTCATGATCCCAGGGTCCTGGGATCGAGCCCCACATTGGACTCTCTGCTCAGCAGGGAGCCTGCTTCCTCTTCTCTCTCTCTCTGCCTGCCTCTCTGCCTACTTGTGATCTCTATCTGTCAAATAAATAAATAAAATCTTTAAAAAAGCCATAGAGTATCAGAATAGATTAAAAAAATAAGACCCACTGATACACTGCCTACAAGAGACCCATTTTAGAACAAAAGTCACCACCATATTAAAAGTGAGGGGGTGGAGAAAAATTTATCATGCTAAGGGACATCAAAAGAAAGTTAGAAGAGTCATTCTTATATCAGATAACTAGATTTTAAAACAAAGACTGTTAGAAGAGATGAAGAAGGGCACTGTATCATAATAAAGGGGTCTATCCAATAAGAAGATCTAACAGTTATAAATACTTATGCACCTAACTTGGGAGAAGCCAAATATATAAAGGAATTAATTAACAAAATTTAGAAAACTCACTGATAATAGTATAAGAATAGTAGGGGACATTAAGATCCCACTCACAGCAATGGAGAGATCATCTAAGCAGAAGATCAACAAGGAAACAAGGGCTTTGAATGACACACAGGACCAGAAGGACTTCACAGATATATTCAGAGCATTTCATCCTAAAGCACCAGAACACATATTCTTTTCAAGTGCACATGGAACATTCTCCAGAATAGGTTACCCACTGGGTCACAAATCAGACCTCAACTGGTACAAATACAATGAGATAATACCATGCATATTTTCAGACCACAATGCTATGAAACATAAAGTCAGTCACTAGAAAAAAAATTGGAAGGACCACAAATATGTGGAGGTTAAAGAACATCCTACAAAAGAATGAATGGTTACCAGGAATTTAAAGAATACTTAAAAAATACATAGAAGCAAATGAAAGTTAAAACATGAGGTGAACCATGAAAGACTATGGACTCTGAAAAACAACCTGAGGGTTTTGAAGGGGCGGGGTGGGAGGGTGGGGGAACCAGGTGGTGGGTATTAGGGAGGGCACAGATTGCATGGAGCACTGGGTGTGGTGAAAAAACAATGAATACTGTTACGCTGAAAATAAATAAAAAATTTTTTAAAAAAAACATGACACTTTAAAACCTTTGGGATGCAGCAAAGGCAGTTGGAAGAGAGAAGTGCATAGCAATACAGGCCTTTCTCAAGAGGCAAGAAAAGTCTCAAAGAGAAAACTTAACCTTACAACTAGTGGAGCTGGAAAAAAGAACAGCAAATAAAACCTATACCAAGCAGGAAACTAGAATTAATAAAATTAAAGCAGAATTCAGTGATAGAAAAATAGAATTTAAAAAAAAGAACAGATCAATGAAAATAAGAGCTGGTTCTTTGAAAGAATTAATAAGATTGATAAACATCTAGTCAGACTTATGAAAAAGAAAAGAACATATTGCATGGAGCACTGGGTGTGGTGCATAAACGATAAATCTTGAAACACTGAAAAAAATAAAATAAAATAAAGATGTTAAAAAAAGAAAAGAGAAATGACCCAAATAAATAAAATCATGAATGAAAGAGGAGAGATCACAACCAACACCAAGGAAATACAGACAATTATAAGAACATATTATGAGCAACAATATGCCAACAAATTAGGCTATCTGGAAGAAATGGCTGGATTCCTAGAAACATATAAAGTGCCCTGAATCAGGAAGAAATAGGAAATCTGAACAGACTCATAACCAGTAAAGAAACTAAAGTGGTTATAAAAAAATCTCCCCCAAAACAAGAGTCCAGGACCGGATGGTCTCCCAGGGAAATTCTATGAAACATTTAAAAAATTAGGGGCACCTGGGTTGCTCTGTGGGTTAAAGCCTCTGCCTTCAGCTCAGGTCATGATCGCAGGGTCCTGAGATTGAGCCCCACGTTGGGCTCTTTGCTTGGTGGAGAGACTGCTTCCCCCCCCTCTCTCTCTGCCTGTCTCTCTGCCTACTTGTGATCTCTGTCAAATAAATAAATAAATAAAATCTTTTAAAAAATAAAAAATTAATACATATTCTTCTGAAGTTCTTTCAAAGAATAGAAATGGAAAGAAAACTTCCAAACTCATTCTATGATGGCAGCATTACTTTGATCCCAAAACCAAACAAAGACCTCACTCAAAAGGAGAATTAGAGACCAATATCTCTGATGAACATGCATGCCAAAATTCTCACCAAGATACTAGCTAATAGGATCCAACAGTACATCAAAAGGATTATTCACTATGACCAGGTGGGATTTATTCCTGGGCTTCAAGTGTGGTTCAACATCTGCAAATCAATCAATGTGATACCACATTAACAAAAGAAAAGAAAAGAACCATATGATCCTCTCAATAGATGCAAAAAAAAAAAAAAAAAGCATCTTTCTTGTTAAAAACTCTCCGCAGTGTAGGGAAAGAAGAAACATACCTCAGTATCATAAAAAACTGTATATGAAAACCCCACAGTGATTATCATCCTCAATGGGGAAAAACTGAGAGCTTTTCTCCTAAGGTCAAGAACAAGTCAGGGATGTCCTCTCTCACCACTCTTGTTCAACATTGTACTGGAAGTTCTAGCCTCAGCAATCGACAACAAAAAGAAATAAAAGCCATCCAAATCAGCAACTTTCACTCTTTGCCATCGACATGATACTCTATGTAGAAAACCCAGAATGCTCTCCCCTTCCAAAAATTCCTAGAACTGATACAGGGATTCAGCAATGTGGCAGGATATAAAATCAAATCACAGAAGTCAGCTGCATTTCTATACACTAAAAATGAAGCTGAAGAAAGGGAAATCAAGGAATTGATTCCAATTATGATTGCAACAAAAACTATAAGCTACCTGAAATAAACCTAATCAAAGAAACAAGTATCTGTATTCTGAAAACAATATGACACTTATAAAAGAAATTGAGGAAGAGACAAAGAAATGGAAAAACATCCATGCTCACGAATTGGAAGAACAAATATTGTTAAAATGTCTATGCTACCCAAAGCAATTTACACTTTCAAAGCAATCCTTATCAGAATATGATCAGCATCTTTTATAGAGCTGGAACAAACAATCCTGATATTTGTATGGAACCAGAAAAGACTCTGAATAGCCAAAGGGATGTTACAAAACAAAACCAAAGTTGGTGACATCACTATTCTGGACTTCAAGCTGTATTACAAAGCTGTAATCATCAGGACACTTTAGTACTGGCACAAAAACAGACACATAGACCAATAGAACAGCATAGAGACCCCAGAAATGGTCCCCCAACTCTATGATCAACTAATCTTTGACAAAGCAAGAAAGAATATCCAATGGAAAAAAAGACAGTCTCTGCAAAAAATGGTGTTGGGAAAATTGGATGGCCACATGCAGAGGAATGAAACGGGACCACTTTCTTAACACCATACACAAAAATCAATTCCAAATGAATGAAATATGTAAGTGTGGGACAAGAATCCATCAAAATTCTAGAGAAGAACACAGAGAGCAACCTCTTTTCCCATGACCATAGCAACATCTTGCTCAACATGGCTTCAAAGACAAAGGAAACAAAAGCAAAAATGAAGAATTGGGATTTCATCAACATGAAAAGCTTCCACACAGCAAAAGAAACAGTCAACAAAACTAAAAGGAGCCTATGGAATGGGAGAAGATATTGTCAAATGTCTCATCAGATAAAGGGCTAATATCCAAAATCTCTAAAGAACTTATCAAACTCAACTTCCAAAAAACAAAAAATCCAGTCAAGAAATGGGCAGAAGACATGAACAGACATTTCTCCAAAGAAGACTTATGAATGGCTAATAGACACATGAAAAAGTGCTCCACATCACTAGCCATTAGGGAAATACAAATCAAACCCACAATGAGATACCACCTCACACCTGTCAGAATGGCTAAAATTAACAACTGAGGAATCAACAGATGTTGGTGAGGATGTGGAGAAAGAAGAATTCTCTTACACTTTTGGTGGAAACGCAAACTGGTGTAGCCACTCTGGAAAACAGTATGGAGGTTTCTCAAAATGTTAAAAACAGAGCTACCCTGCGACACAGCAGTTGCACTCTGAGGTATTTATCCTAAGGATATAAAGATAGTGATTCAAAGGGGCTCATGCACGCCAATGTTTATAGCAGCAATGTCCACAGTTGCCAAAATATGGAAAGAGCCCAGATGTCCTTCTACAGATGAATGGATACAGAAGATGTGGTATATACAATGGAATATTACTCAGCCACCAGAAATGAAATCTTGCATTTGCAATGATGTGGTTGGAAGTAGAGGGTATTATGCTGAGTGAAATAAGTCAAAAAATGACAAATACCATATGATTTCATTCATATGTAGAATTAAAGAGATAAAACAGATGAACATAGGGCAAGGGAGGGAAAAATAAAATAAGAGGAAACAGAGAGGGAGACAAACTATAAGAGACTCTTAACTGTAGGAAATAAACTGAGGGTTGCTGGAGGGCAGGTTGGGGGGGATGGGGTAATTGGGTAATGGACATTAAGAGGTCACTTGAAGTAATGAGCACTGGGTGTTCTATGCAACTGATTAATTACTGAATTCTACCTCTGAAACTGATAATGTGGAGCATATTAATTAAATTGAATTTAAATAAAAATTTTTTAAAAAGAATGAAACATTATATAACTTAAATATAGATGCAAAATCTCAGGAGCAGAATTTTAGAGAAGGGAGAAAAAGAGAAATATAAACTAAGCATAAAGGTTCAGAAAAAAAATCTCAAAATAATAGAAATAAGCTCAATTAAATCAGTAATTATAATAAAAGTAAATGTATCAGAATTACAATTTAAAAAACAAATATTTTCACGTTGTATTAAAAACAACAAAAGCTGGGATGCCTAGGTGGATCAGTCAGTTTTGCATCTGACTCTTGATTTTGGCTCAGTTCATGATCTTTGGTTCATGGGATTGAGCCCTGTGTTGGTCTCCATGTTCAGTGAGGAATCTTCTTCTCTTCCTCTCTCTTTTCCTTGCCTTCTGTCCCTCCCCCTGCTCATGATATCTATGTCTCTAAGATAAAATAAGTGTCTTCTAAAAAATCAATTATATTCTGTTTACAAGAGATCTAAAACAAAAATACCCAGAGAAATTGTAAGTAAATTAATAAAGATGAACTAGGCAAATACTAACTAGAAAACATATATATATGTATATATAGATAGATAGATAAACAGACAGAGAGATAGATAGATACAGCTATATTATTACTAGATAAAATACACTTTCAGGAAGAAACATTACTAGGGGAAATATTATTCCTAATAAAATATGCAATTCACTAAGAAGATATAATTGCTTTAAATTTGTATGCCTGTAATAACATAGCCTCAGCATATATAAGGGAAAATAAAGGCAAACTCAGACTCACTTTATAATGTCATTTCTGAGGATGAGGATAAAAGTGTGAAATTGCTTTGCAACATAGGATATGTATTATTTTACCTTCCCTGGTGTCCTGCTTTTATTATAATTGTTCCCAGGAATGTATATCAAAAATGGAGTATGACTAATAAATACTTTAAGATGTGGAACTGGCTAAATGAATCTGCTGGGTGGAAAGCAGTGAGGATCCACCTGATATGGGAATTAGGGAACTGATGGTCTGGTTCATGTGGTAGCAAAGAATCTGGTCAAACTATTAGCCATTGTCCCACTCTAGACTCTAACCCACTGTCCAGAGACTGGATCTTTAGGCAACTTGGCAATAAAATGACAGGAGTATGTTGAACTACTTCAGGTGTCTTTAGTGAAAGGATACCAGAGACAAAATCTAGGATGAGGCCCTCCTGAAACAGATGGGATATAAGGAGGCAATTATTTTAGCTTTAGTAAAAGAGGTATCTGTTGCTGATAGCCGTGAAGCAGAGAAAACCAAGAACGAGATTATCATGTGCTTTGTGGGATGGCAGCTGCTACAAAATATGCTTTACTCTGCTTCTAAAGCTGTCCAGGGAACTATGCAATTTTGGCTGTTGGAATGAAGTTACTGGGAGGAGTTCTAGGAGTCAGACAACCCCTCCAAACCTTACCTCTCCCTTGGGATAGCGGTAGCGATATTTATCTTGGTCCCGTAGTGCAAATTCTTCAGGGTAGTGTTCCTGGATTTCTTCATAGGTCATCTCCTCACAGACACCCTGAGAAAAATTATTTGGGGATAAAAGTATTCTCAAGGTGAAATCCATACAGCCTTTACCATAGTTCTGAGTCCAAAGATTATGGCACAGCAACACACCTGATTTTCTGTGAAGATAGCTTTATGTTTGTGCCTATTGTCTGAGTGTGTGTGTGTGTGTGTGTGTGTGTGTGTGTGTGTGTGTGTATGAAGTGTGTGGATGTGAGAGAGTGTGCATGTGTACAGGTGTGTTCAGTATGAGTATATGGTGTATACCTGTGGTGTTTCTCTATGATTGTCCCAAAAGGTTTGTAGATGTACATTGTACATTTCAGTATGTGTTTTATAAATATATGGGCTTAAGGATTTGAGACTGTGTTTGTGTGTATGTGTATCATGCTGGTATGTTTAAAGACATATGCCTTGTGTTTGTGTATTTGTCTCAGTTTTCGTAGTGTGTTTGGTGAGCGTGCATGTGTGTACAGGGTGTCTGAGCATCTGAGAATATGCTCACATGAGGGTCTCTGTGGTCTGTTTCTCCATGTATGTCTCAGTGTGTCTGTGGCCTGTGTTTCTGTGAGTGTATAGGTCTCTGATTATGTCTCTGATGTATATGTGTGAATAGCTGTGTGCCTATGCCTGAGGTCATGTGAATTTGTGGTAATATGCTTGAGGTTATGCACCTGCACTTTGTGCATTTTCATCCATGGTATGCCTATCTGCATCCGTGTGATGTAGGTATATACAAATACTGCATGTGTGTCTACGGTAAGTGTGTCTATATGTATCTCTAAGTGTGTCTGTCTGTGACTGTGTATGTGTGTGCATGCACGGTGCAAGTGTTGATTGGTAGATGTGTCTGAAAGGGACCCTCTGTCAGACTAGCAGGTCAATGTGTCTGTGAAGTGTATGTCTGTGATTATAAACATATTTGTGGTGGATGTCTATGACTGTGTATGCAAGCACACACATGTGTGCACTTACATAACAGTGCTCTCCCATTTATAGCACTTCCCATCCCCTCTGCTCCTCCCTACGCTCCAGGACCTCTGGCAGATAAAGAAACAGATATCCACAGACATCTCAGAAGATAAGAATTAATAAATTCCTAACAGTTTCAGAGTGGACCTTGGGGAAATATAGTCTCCTTACCCAAAGCAGGAATTCAGAGCTCAGGGAATGAGTTCCTTAGGAGCACATGAGAGCTTCCCAAGTTCACTGAAAAATACCCAGAAGTGAGGTGGCTGTTGGGAGTGGAGGTGGAAGGCAATGTTGGGTTTATAAGATTTCCTTTTGATTGTGTGGATTCCAGTTAGACTTTCCTGTAAAGGAGCAATAGGCTCTGGCTGTTGTATTTTGAATCATATATCAGCCTTTCTTCAGGAGTGAATTTCACCCCTGCCATAACCCACAAACAGCTCTGCAGTGTCAAATTTCTCCACTGACACTGTCTATGGGAAAAAGTGCACTCTACTGGATACACAAGATCCTTCCAGATTGGCTTTGACTTTCTATTTAGAGGCATGCTCAAAGCCTCTTGCCTGCAGAAGTGACACTGACTTCATATTGACTTAAGGCAAATTGCCTAAACTCTTTGAATTTTATTTTCCTCATCTGAAAAATGAGAATTACAACAACCTCACAAAAGTGTTTTGAATATTAAAAATAATATATCTAGCACAGAATGTTCAAGGTACATTTTAAAGACTCAAGCAGTGGAACTAATTATTAATATATTATTTTTTTTTTTTTTAAAGATTTTATTTATTTATTTGAAAGACAGAGATCACAAGTAGGCAGAAAGGCAGGCAGAGAGAGAGAGAGAGAGGAGGAAGCAGGCTCCCTGCTGAGCAGAGAGCCTGATGCGGGGCTCGATCCCAGGATCCTGGGATCATGACCCGAGCCTAAGGCACAGGCTTTAACCCACTGAGCCACCCAGGCGCCCCAATTATTAATATATTATTGATCATGGAAAATAAACCAGCAATTTAGGCATCATTCTAAACTATTACTTTTTCCTTACTCCTCCCCTAGAGCAAATTGCTGTAATTCTATCTGCTAACTTTCTCAAAAATCTATTCCTTTTTCTTTCCTGTCTCCACTGCTACAATCTCAGCAGTTCTAAACACACACACACACACACACACACACACACACACAACCTTCTTTGTTTATGCTGGGCTCTGCCTGACATACCATTCTTGATCCTCTCTACCTGACTAACTGTTAATGAATGCTCAGCTAGGCATCACTTCCTCCAGGCAGATCCTGGCTGGGTCAGATGCCCTGCCCTGACATCTGTACATCTATGGTCTAGCCTCTCAGAGACTATATCACACATGCTGTTTTGTATTCCTCTGTTGTTGTTTTTTTTCTGTCTACCCTGTTTTGACCGAAAATTCAGTGAAGACAAAAATCAATCTCTTTCTCCAGCACCACCCCAGAGCCTGAAACAAAGTAGGTATTCAATAAATGTTTATACCACATGTGGGCCAGAAACAAGTAGTGACTGATCTCTTATGACGAAGGGTTTATATATTTTCTTGAATGTATTTTAATGCAATTATATGTGATATGTAGAATGATACTGTATATTCCTTTTCTAAATATGTGTATCTCTGTACATCTATAGCTAAGTACATGTGTATGTATGCAGACACACATATACTTCTTTGCATTTATTGAAGTATATCTACCAGGCAAGCAAGTTAACCTAACTACATGAAAGTTAACTATATTTGTGATAAAGTTTTTACTTCTGGGTCTAACAATCATAACCTGTGGACTGCTACCTGATGTCAGTATAACTATAATCCAGGTGAGACAACGGGGAGGAAAAAAAACACTTTTGCAAAAGGCACATGGGAAAACCTGACTCTGAAGCAAGATTGCTATGTCATGAGGGTCAGATGGTCTTTTTCTTCATTCTATTTCCAATACCACTATTTTAGTCCATTGTCACCTCTTGCCTGGATTAATGCAACCATCTCCATACTGATCTACGTGCTCAGTCTGGCCCTTTTCCTAACTAGTTTCCACAGATGATCAGAAAGGTTATTTATTTATTTATTTATTTATATTAATCAAGTATAATTAACTTACACTGCTATATTAATTTTAGGTATATAATATAATGATTCAATAATTCTATACATTTCTCAGTGCTCATCAAGATAAGTGTACTCTTAATATGCTCTGGCTATTTCACTCGTCCCCCTGCCCACCTCCCTTCTGAACAACCACCAATTTACTGAAGAGTCTGTTTTTTGTTTATCTCTTCTTTTATCATTGTTTATTACATTCTTCATATATGAAATAATATGGTCTTGTCTTCTTTTTACGAATGTGAATCACATTCAGGCCACTTCTTGACTTAGACCACATCTTTGGCTTTCCATTTTTAGGGCAGCATCCAAATATCTCAACATGAAGTATAAAACTCTTTGAGACGCCTTCCTTTCCAAACTCACCTCCCTTATACTTCCCTTTTTACAACATTTTGTCATAGGATATGCACTGTCTTATTTATGGCCTGCCTTTGGGCTCCATGAGGACAGAGAACATGTCTATTCTGGGCTTCACTGGATCTACAACACACAGAACAGTGTATGGTGCATACTTGTTGAATTAATTGTGTTCTTCAAAGGAGCCAAAGAAGAGGCAACCCAGGGGATAAGCCCAAGTCAAGT
Source organism: Martes martes (assembly GCF_963455335.1). NCBI lineage: Eukaryota > Metazoa > Chordata > Mammalia > Carnivora > Mustelidae > Martes > Martes martes. Next base: position 44,958,666 of record NC_137897.1, read on the forward strand.
CCCATTAACTACCAGGAAATTCATTGCCCACGATCTCACCGCATCAATTTCGTTCAGGGCCTTCCACTGCTCATAGGGAACACCCAGGGCCTCAGCTGTCTGGATAGTCCTCTTCATGTGGCTGGTCCACACCTTCAAGGAGCTGATGCCCTGGGACTGGATGAAGTTGGCCAGGGCATAAGCGTACTGGGGAGTGGGGTTGCAGAGGATGAGAAGAGGGGAGAGAGAGATGAAAGAAAACAGGGTAGCTGTGAGATCTGCCACAAATGGTGAAATGATGATGAACAAGAAAGAGTAGAATTAAAATGTTTCCATTTTATAAACAGGGATATGACAAGGATCAAGGAAATAGAAACAGGTATGTGTGTTTATGTATGTATATGTGTGTGTGTGTGTGTGTGTGTGTTCACTGATGTTTGTTTAATAAGCCCCTTGCTCAGTTATTCATTCAAAGAGCCCACCTCTGGCAATTGTGGAGCCTGGGACAAGACTACAAATGGAGGCACTTTACCCAGTCAACCTCCCTTCTCTTCTCATTTGTGCCTCCATCCTGCACTTGTAGGTGTTTTGAGTACATGTTTGTAGATAACCTAGTCATATGACCAAATTCTATCCAAACCCTATTTCCACTGATTCCCATGATCCAGAAACAGTGACCGTTTGGTCACTTCTTTGCCGAGGGCTACACACTACTGTGATGTGGCCTGCTCTCAGGTGGACAGACTCTGAGATAGGCCCACACAGGCATGGAGAGCAGACTCCAGGCCAGAAGGGTAGGGGATTCTGGGTTTTGGGTACTCAGAGTGTGGTCCAGAAGTAGGGGTGTGTGATTTGGGGACATTTCTTTTTGACTCTGGGGATTCTCATTTGCTTGAGTTGGGGTCTTGGAACCCAGCTTCTAAGGTCATTCAAACATATACCGAGTGTGTGTGATCATGTACTGGGTATCAGGGTGTCCTGTTCTCAAGACAGAACCAGTCCAGTAGGGAAACAATGACAGTACTGAAAGGAAACATGAAAGGCTCTGGGAGCCCAAAGGAGCAAGTGGTTTGTTCTTTTGCATAGCGTCATGTTATTAGTCACAGGTAGTAATGTGAGGAACATTGGCACAAATGCATAAATTTATTTATATGTACACATGTGTATGTACAAATATAAGTATTTTGTATACACATTCTAATTATGAATTATGAGTCAGTAGTTAGTGTGCTCTGGTGGAAGGAGCCCTTGATTGGGAATTAGGCAACAGGGGTTAAACTTTCCCGGCTTCCTTATATGTCCCTGTGTGACCTGGGACACAACCCTATTTCTCCCTGACCTTATATCTTCTGCCTGTAAGTTGTAAACACCATTAGCTCACTGAACCTTTCCTATGAGCATCACATTAGATAGTGGAAGAGAACACATAGAGTGCCCTTGACATACAGTAGGTGACAGCCTCTGTGATTGATTATGAGTGACAGCCAATGAGAAAGTGTTTTGTAAGCTGCATTGTGCACTGTACCCATAAGTATGAAGGTTGGTGACAGGAATTTACCTGTACATGCACTTGTTTGTGTGCAAGGGCAGTATGCATTGTGGAGATGGCCATGTGTCCAAACTGGTTATTGAGCTGTGTGGGCAGAGCCATAGCTGGCTCCAACCAAGAGACCCCTGGCTGCAGGTAGTGCCATAGGGAAAGGGTGATGCCACTAGTACCCTCTATTCTGCTCTGAAGAGTAAGATAGGTGGGAGTCAAAGGTCTGAGTCCACCTAAAGGGGAGCCTGACAGCCTGAAGTAACAGAAAGGGAACCATGAGGACCAGGCCTTCCAGTGCAGTGCCTTGCTTAGGACACTACCACTTCTGCAGTGGGGGATGAAGAGGGGCAGGCAGGAAAGCCTGGTTTTCAATCCTGGCTCTTTTTTACTGGTTACGTGACCTGGGGCTGCTCTTTTCTCCTCCCTGGGCCTCAGCTTCCTCAGATTTCATGAACCGTTAATGGTAATGCCCATCCCATAGAGCTGTTGTGAAGATTGAGTGCGGTCACACTTGTGGAAGCAGATGGTGCCGTTGCTGTGCACAGGTGCCCAGTAAAAGAGAGTGCTTCCTCCCTCCTGCACCCCATTTCCCATTTATTCTACCCAAGCCATCCTCCCAGCAAGAACAATACCTGTGTTAATAAGCCCAGGCACAGGGCCAAACATTAAGGAAAATGTGTGCCTTGTTTTATTTTATATCCTTAAGGTGCAGGTTACTATGCTTGGCTGGAGAGAAGAAAAAAATGCCACAGTCAGAGATGAGCTAGAACTGGGACAGATGGAGTCCAGGGCACAGTGACCTGCCTGGGAGGGCAGGAAGGGACAGGGGAGGGCTTCCTGGACCAAACCAGGGAGCAGAAGCTGGACCCTGGAAGGAGGTGGAGGAGAGAGGGCAGGAAAAGAGCAGTAACTGGTGGGGAACAAGTGCTGACAATGGAATGGCCTGAAGTGGGGATGGGGGTTGTGGCATCATCCCTGAGTAAGGGAGAAAATAGATTCAAGGATGGGGCGTATAAGGGCAGCTGTCAGGGCATGTGATGGTCACCAGCTGACAGAGGAGAGCAACCTAGGTGGGGGAAACTGCACAAGCAAAGGCGCAGAGTTGAGAGAGAGAGGAGAGGAATCAATCAGGCAAGTGTGAGGGGTGCTCACTGTAATGGGGCTGGAAGAGCAAGCAGATCTGGGCAAGCATGAAGTGCCAAGACCAAGCTAACAGACATGCAGATGTTGTTAGCACATGGGAGTCATTCAAGGATGGGTCAAGACTGAGTGACTGATTGGGTGGAATAGCAGGTGTGACAAGAACCTGCTTTTACCCTGTCACTGACTCCCCCGTCCTTAGGACCCAGGCAGTAGCTGTACCATCAGCCACAGCCCACCTGGGCCAGCTCACCCAACGCCTCAGTGTGCCTGGGTCCCTTCTTACCTGCTTGCCCCGAGCTGAGAGGCCAGAGTCACCTCCGATGCGGCCTCTGAGGTTGAGTTCACTCTCTCCGTGCCGGCATAGGTAGATGGATCGGGGTGTGACATGGATGTTCATGAGATAGTAGACTGTGCGGCTCTGGATGTGGTCCTGCACTCGGTTCACCATGTATCGTGTGCCCACATCGAAGATCTTGATGTAGGATAGGTGGCTGGGCCAGCCCAAGAAGGAGGAAGTGCAGCTCAGGGGATGATGATGGAGAGGCTAATCCCAAGACAAAGTCCCATCCCCACACCCTGCCTTCAAGCCTCTTCTACAATGCAGCTTTCACCTACCTTTCCGCTAGCAAAATGTCATGCTTCGCCCTATTCTGGGTACATGTTCTAGAGACTTCGCTCCCAGCCACCTTAAAGAGCTCTCTGCCTACGCGCACCTTACTGGAGATGCGCGCGTGCCTCAACCTCCCCTGAGAGAGGTGCACGAACGCCCAGCCTGGTGTTCTGGGACCCACGCGGTGATAGACCCACGCGGCGATAGAGCCGATAGAGCTGGAGGCGCCGCGCCCCAAACCATCCCCTGGGAGAGGTGCGCGCAAGCCCTGAGCTCTCAGCCCCAGCCAGCGGGAAAATCTCAGTGTGCGATTGCTGCTTGGAACCTCTCTGGCGGTCTGGAGCTGCCCAGACAGACACAGCTGCCTTGGTTTTGCGTACAAGCAGGAGATCCTGCGTCCCCAGGGACCGTGACTCAGAACCTGCTCTGCCAGCGGCCCAGCGGCTGCAGCACCTGCAGGGGAGCAGACTGAGGCTTCTCTCTGAGAGGGAGGTTGGGGTGCAGTTTTCTTTCCTCTAAACCTCCAAAAACCATCAAAAGCTGTCAAGGCGAGAGAAAAGAAGTGAACAAACATAAAAACCTCCAGAGAACAAAAACCTGAAAAAAAGTTTTTCTCAGAGCCCACCCCCTTGAGGGGGTCGGGAGGACTTAACTCAGGGAACATCATTGACTGAAAACCCACGTGGCAGCCCCCTCCCCCAGAAAACAAATCAGGAAAAAAAAAAAAAAAAGACTACAAGAGAACAACCACCACTACTTCATAGATACAACTTTTATTTTTAATTCTTTCCCACTATTCTGGTTCATTTTTTTTTCTTTTTTTATATAGATAATTTTTTAACCTATTTACCATCACAGTGAGATGTCCAGTACATCAAATTCCATGATAAACTTCTAACCTGAATTTTTTTGATACATACACATGTGTTTTTCTTTTGCTTTTCTATTTTCTTAATTTTTAAAAAAATTTTTAATTTAGTTTAGTCCAGTTTATTCCTTTTTTATTTTTATTTTCTAATATTCATATAGAGTTAAACTTCAAGGTAACCCCCTTTCTCCAAGCAATGCTACCCCTATAGGTGAACCAATTTTTAATCCCCCTTTTTCTTAGGAAAGTTGAGTCCTTTAACAAAGATATCAAGATACATCCAGGAAGAATCAAAATAACCTTCCTCGCCCACACCGAGAATCTATAACCATGCTCCCATCTTTTTCTTCTGCCAGTGTCTCTGTGTATTTATGTTTGTCTGGATAGTATATAAATCTTATACTTGGGGTTCTTCTTGACGAGGCTCCTCCTTTTTTTTGCTTATATATATATATTTTTTTTCTCTCGTCATATACTTTTATCAGTCTTTTTGTTTGTCTGTTTTTGTTTGTATACGTCATAAACCTTACCCTGGGGCCCATTTGGGCTGAACCTTCACTTTTATCTTCCCTTTTTTTCCTGTCTCTCTCTCTCCCTCTTTTTTCTTTTTCTTTTCTTTTTTCTCTCATTTGGGTGGGGAATCCTGAGTGCTGAGAAGCGTTCCAGGGTGCACCTTGACTGCACCACGGTCAATACATCCAGCTACATCTGTCCAGTCATCTCTCACCAAAATGACTAGGAGGAGGAATCCCCAACAGAAGAAAAATACAGAGGATGGGCCTTCTGCAACAGAGCTAACGGCTATCAACATAGACAATATGTCAGAAAGAGAATTCAGGCTAACAATTATCCAGGCAATAGCTAGGTTGGAGAAAGCCATGGATGACCAAACAGAATTGATTAGGGCAGAATTGAAAGCGACCAGAGAGGAGGTTCATAATGTTAGGGCAGAGCTGAAGGCCACCAGGGATGAGGTTCACAACGCTCTCAATGAGTTCCAATCTAATCTAAATTCTCTAAAAGCTAGGGTAACTGAGACAGAAGATAGAATTAGTGATCTGGAGGACAAACAAATAGAGAGAAAGGATCAGGAGGAAGCCTGGAACAAACAGCTTAGAAGCCACGAAAACAGAATCAGGGAAATAAATGATGCCATGAAACGTTCCAACGTCAGAATTATTGGAATCCCTGAAGGGGAGGAGAAAGAAAGAAGTCTAGAAGATATAGTGGAACAAATTTTTCATGAAAATTTTCCCAATCTTGCGAATGGAACAAGTGTTCATGTACTAGAAGTAGAAAGGTCCCTCCCCCAAGATTATAAATTCAAAAAAAACATCCAGGCACCTCATAGTAAAATTGAGGAATCATAATTGTAGATACAATCTCTTGAAAGCCGCTAGGACAAAGAACCTCCTTACATACAGAGGAAAGCCCATCAGAATAACGTCAGACCTGTCCACAGAGACCTGGCAAGCCAGAAAGGGCTGGCAAGATATATTCAGGGCACTAAATGAGAAGAACATGCAGCCAAGAATACTTTATCCAGCAAGACTGACATTCAGAATGGATGGAGAGATAAAGAGTTTCCAAGACCGGCAAGGCTTGAAAGACTATGCAACCACCAAGCCGACACTGCAGGAAATATTAAGGGGGGTTCTATAAAAGAGGAAAAATCCTAAGAATAGCATTGAACAGAAATATAGAGACAATCGACAGAAAGAAAGACTTCAAAGATAACACAATGTCAATAAAAACGTATCTCTCAATAATCACTCTCAATGTGAATGGCTTAAATGCACCCATAAAACGACACAGGGTTGCAGATTGGATAAAACGACAGGACCCATCCATATGTTGTCTACAAGAGACCCATTTTGAACCTAAGGATACACCCAGACTGAAAGTGAAGGGATGGAGAAGCATCTTTCACGCCAATGGGCCTCAAAAGAAGGCCGGGGTAGCGATTCTCATATCAGATAAATTAGATTTTAAACTAAAGACGGTAGTCAGGGATACAGAAGGACACTACATCATTCTTAAAGGGACTATCCACCAAGATGATCTAACAATTGTAAATATCTATGCCCCCAATATGGGAGCAGCCAATTACATAAGAAAACTATTAATCAAGATAAAGAGTCATATTGATATGAATACATTAATAGTAGGAGATCTTAACACGCCTCTCTCAGAAATAGACAGATCATCGAAGCAGAAAATCAATAAAGAAATAAGAGCATTGAATGACACATTGGACCAGATGGACCTCATAGATATATACAGAACATTCCACCCTAAAACAACAGAATACTCATTCTTCTCAAGTGCACATGGAACCTTCTCCAGAATAGACCACATACTGGGTCACAAATCAGGGCTCAACCGATACCAAAAGACTGAGATGATTCCCTGAATATTCTCAGATCACAATGCTTTGAAACTGGAGCTCAATCACAAGGAAAAGTTCAGAAGGAACTCAAATACCTGGAAGCTAAAGACCACCTTGCTTAAGAATGCTTGGATCAACCAGGAGATCAAAGAAGAACTTAAACAATTTATGGAAACCAATGAGAACAAAGACACTTCACTCCAAAACCTATGGGATACAGCAAAGGCGGTCCTAAGGGGGAAATTCATAGCCATCCAAGCCTCCCTCAAAAAAATTGAAAAATCCAGAATACACCAGCTGTCTCTACACCTTAAAGAACTGGAGAATCAACAACAAATCAAACCAACTCCACACGTAAGAAGGGAAATAATCAAGATTAGAGCAGAGATCAACGAGGTAGAAACCAGAGATACAGTAGAACGTATCAACGAAACTAGAAGCTGGTTTTTTGAAAGAATCAATAAGATCGATAAACCATTGGCCACACTAATCCAAAAGAAAAGAGAGAAAGCCCAAATTAATAAAATTATGAATGAAAAGGGAGAGATCACAACTAACACCAAGGAAGTAGAAACAATCATCAGAAGCTATTATCAACAGTTATATGCCAATAAGCTAAGCAACCTAGATGAAATGGATGCATTCCTGGAAAACTATAAACTCCCAAAATTGAACCAGGAAGAAATTGTCAACCTGAATAGACTGATATCTAGTAACGAGATTGAAGCAGTGATCAAAAACCTCCCAAAAAACAAGAGCCCAGGACCTGACGGATTCCCTGGGGAATTCTATCAAACTTTCAAAGAAGAAATAATACCTATTCTCCTGAAGCTGTTTCAAAAAATTGAAGCAGAAGGAAAACTTCCAGACTCTTTTTATGAAGCCAGCATCACCCTGATCCCCAAACCAGGCAAAGACCCTACCAAAAAGGAGAATTTCAAACCGATATCACTGATGAATATGGATGCTAAGATTCTCAACAAGATCCTAGCAAACAGGATCCAACAGCACATTAAAAAGATTATCCACCATGACCAGGTAGGATTCATCCCTGGGTTACAAGGATGGTTCAACATTCGCAAATCAATCAATGTGATAGAACAAATCAATAAGAGAAGAGAGAAGAACCACATGATCCTCTCCATTGATGCAGAAAAAGCTTTTGACAAAATCCAGCATCCGTTCCTGATTAAAACGCTTCAAAGTATAGGGATAGAGGGAACATTCCTGAACTTCATCAAATCTATCTATGAAAAACCCACAGCAAATATCATCCTCAATGGGAAAAAGCTTGCAGCCTTCCCATTGAGATCAGGAACACGACAAGGATGCCCACTCTCACCACTCTTGTTCAACATAGTATTAGAAGTCCTAGCAACAGCAATCAGACAACAAAGAGAAATAAAAGGTATCCAGATTGGCAAGGAAGAAGTCAAACTCTCTCTCTTCGCAGATGACATGATTCTTTATATGGAAAACCCGAAAGACTCCACCTCCAAACTACTAGAACTCATACAGCAATTCAGTAATGTAGCAGGATACAAAGTCAATGTCCAGAAATCAGTGGCTTTCGTATACACTAACAATGAAAATACAGAAAGGCAAATTAGAGAATCGATTCCATTTACTATAGCACCAAAAACCATAAGATACCTCGGAATAAACCTAACCAAAGAGGTTAAAGATCTGTACTCGAGGAACTACAGAACACTCCTAAAAGAAATTGAAGAAGACACAAAAAGATGGAAGACCATTCCATGCTCTTGGATGGGAAGAATAAACATCGTTAAAATGTCTATACTGCCCAGAGCAATCTATACTTTTAATGCCATTCCAATCAAAATTCCACCAGTATTTTTCAAAGAGCTGGAGCAAATAATACTAAAATTTGTATGGAATCAGAAGAGACCCCGAATTGCTAAGGAAATGTTGAAAAACAAAAATAAAACTGGTGGCATCACGTTACCTTATTTCAAGCTTTACTACAAAGCTGTGATCACCAAGACAGCATGGTACTGGCATAAAAACAGACACATGGACCAGTGGAACAGAGTAGAGAGCCCAGATATGGACCCTCAACTCTATGGTCAAATAATCTTTGACAAAACAGGAAAAAATATCCAGTGGAAAAAAGACAGTCTCTTCAATAAATGGTGCTGGGAAAACTGGACAGCTATATGTAGAAGAATGAAACTTGACCATTCTCTTACACCGTACACAAAGATAAACTCGAAATGGATAAAAGACCTCAACGTGAGACAGGAATCCATCAGAATCCTCGAGGAGAACATAGGGAGTAACCTCTTTGATATCAGCCACAGCAACTTCTTTCAAGATATGTCTCCAAAGGCGAAGGAAACAAAGGCAAAGATGAACTTCTGGGACTTCATCAAGATAAAAAGCTTCTGCACAGCAAAAGAAACAGTCATCAAAACAAAGAGGCAACCCACGGAATGGGAGAAGATATTTGCAAATGACAGTACAGATAAAAGGTTGATATCCAGGATCTATAAAGAACTCCTCAAACTCAACACACACAAAACAGATAATCATATTAAAAAATGGGCAGAAGATATGAACAGACACTTCTCCAAGGAAGACATACAAATGGCTACCAGACACATGAAAAAATGTTCATCATCACTAGCCATCAGGGAGATTCAAATCAAAACCACATTGAGATACCACCTTACACCAGTTAGAATGGCCAAAATTAGCAAGACAGGAAACAACGTGTGTTGGAGAGGATGTGGAGAAAGGGGAACCCTCTTACACTGTTGGTGGGAATGCAAACTAGTGCAGCCACTTTGGAGAACAGTGTGGAGATTCCTCAGGAAATTAAAAATAGATCTTCCCTATGACCCTGCAATTGCACTGCTGGGTATTTACCCCAAAGATACAGATGTAGTGAAAAGAAGGGCCATCTGTACCCCAATGTTTATAGCAGCAATGGCCACGGTCGCCAAACTGTGGAAAGAACCAAGATGCCCTTCAACGGATGAATGGATAAGGAAGATGTGGTCCATATACACTATGGAGTATTATGCCTCCATCAGAAAGGACAAATACCCAACTTTTGTAGCAACATGGACAGGACTGGAAGAGATTATGCTGAGTGAAATAAGTCAAACAGAGAAAGTCAAGTATCATATGGTTTCACTTATTGGTGGAGCATAACAAATAATATAGAGGAGAAGGGTAGATGGAGAGGAGAAGGGAGTTGAGGGAAATTGGAAGGGGAGGTGAACCATGAGAGACTATGGACTCTGAAAAACAACCTGAGGGTTTTGAAGGGGCGGGGTGGGAGGGTGGGGGAACCAGGTGGTGGGTATTAGGGAGGGCACAGATTGCATGGAGCACTGGGTGTGGTGAAAAAACAATGAATACTGTTACGCTGAAAATAAATAAAAAATTTAAAAAAAAAAAAAGAGCTCTCTGCCTGTTACCACCTTCCCCTGTTTCCTTTCTTCAGTTTCAGCTTGATCCAGGCTATCTTTTCACAATCACTTTTTACACTCCAGGGATCTGGGTTCTGTTCTTCATAGTTCACACTCATGACATACTCAGAGAGAAGCAGTAATCCTGTGACCCTGGCTGCCTCCCACATCTTACTGGAAGCTCCTGAATTGTCTACTCAATCTTCTAAATCTCAAGCTGAGTTCTGCACCTCTATTCTTTAAGTCCCTGCTATGATATATTGTATTTGACACCAGACAGGCAGCTACCAGATTGTGTCTGTGCGCACTTGTGTCTGTATGTGTAGGTCTCTTCTTACTGTATGTGTAGGTTGTTTTTTCCCCTATCTGTCATGCAGTCAACAAACACACCCTCCTTTGTTCGAACCATTGTCCTTGAGGTGGGGACTCAGCATCTTCCCTTTGCAAGCTCTTCATTCAATCAAGAACATACACTTGGAAACATGTGACCAATGCTCAACATCCCTTCCATAAACAGTCTCTTAGATGTGCCAAGTATTGGGATGTGGGGATGCAGAGATGGTCCACAACATGGAAATCTTGTGGTCCTTGCTTCAAGCCCCATTTTTATCTCCTCGATTCTGTGCTCTAGTCATGAATTAATAACTATACACAGAGTGATAATCAAACTATTCAACAACCTGTCTCCAGAGGAGCTGGGAATGAGCAACACTGACTAATTAGAGGACTAGAACCATGGAGTAAGTCTTCTGAGGCCCCTGCTGCACCAGGCATGAGTCCTTTAGTTGTTGGACTATATGGAGTTCAAGGAGATCCCTGGGAAGAGGTGGGGAAGGCTGAACCAATGTGGTGACATACCAGGAGCCCTGGATGCACAGTAGCAAATCAAAGTAAATATAAATAGCTGAATTAACCCAAGGCATGTAAAACAGTGGCTGATAGGTTTGGTTTTAGAAAGCCTCCTCTCTGATCTTCCTAGAGATGGCCTCTTAATCTGTATTATACTTAATCATGCCCATCCCTGTCATCTATATCCCATGGTTTCTGCAGGACATTTGCACTTGCTAAGCATTTTCTTTTGTGCATCTGGCAGGGAGCGGGGACTTTGAAATACATGAATCCTCATAATCATCCTAGGAATCAAGGATTATTAGCTTTGTTTTATAGGAGAGGAAACTGAAGCACAGAGAGTGGAAATGGTATGCTTAAGGTTACTCTCTCCAGCTATCTTGTCTAAGAGTCTCAGAACTTAGTGGTGGAAAATATCTGATGTAGCCTTGTTGCCTAATTACTGTCTATTCCTGATGCTAGGTCCTGGGTAGTTCTAGCAGAGCTTTCAACTTCTTCTTTAGTCTGACATTCTACGTACCTTCACACACTGGCCCTGCTTGGCCTCACCTCACAGTCCCATATCCACACCCATGCCCATAATTTCTCTGTTTCAATCTAGCCTTTATTATTTTGCTGGAATATTCTCTAAACTCCCCCACTTTTATTCAGATTTAACTACAGTATTCCAAAATGCTGTTCTGTTTGCTTAAAGACACTCCTTTCCTGCTTTCCAAAGCTGAGCTCCTATGCATCCATTCTTTGAGAGCCAACACATTAACTCTCTTCAGGACGTCTTTGAACCCAGAATCACATGAAGTCATTTAGAGGTGCTTCCCACCAAAAGTAATATATAAGCTAGTGCCTATCTCTACTATGTGAAATCTAAAATAAAAATCATACACTATATTATATGAGGAGGTCCCATGAAATTTTGTGATTTTTTCCCCCATTTTGACCACATTGATGCTGGTTTTGAAATTAAAATAGTAAAAACTTTCCAGATTGTTTTATTCCTATTTTTGGTAGCCTCCACATTTCTGGTACCCCAAACACATGCCTATACTGGGTAAACCTGCTCTTCCAGATCTCTCTTCCCAAGCTGAGCTGAGTTTTCTCCTTTGTATTCCTTTAGCTCACTTGGTTTACAATTTCTACAATTCTGATCAACTGCATATTCATTGGCTTCTCCAACTAAATGTGCATTCTATCACAGCACGGACAACCCTTCTCTCTTTGGATTCCTAGGGCACAGCTTTGGCTGGGCCCTGATACATGGACTGTAAATGTCTGTTGATGTAAAAATCATTAAATAAGGTCAAACTTCAGAATGTGTCATCTTTAGGCCCAAACTGATTCATCAAACACTACCTGAGCACCCTCAGTATTCTATGCTGAAGACTAGGGGCTTTCTCATGCTTCTTTCACTTTAGCTCCCCTTCAAGCTTTTTTCACCATATGCTGCTAGTCTATATGGTGCATTTGTGGAAATTTGAATAAATTACACTTTCCTCAAGAAAGAAACATCCCCACTCCAACACACATGCCTCGGTGAGGAAAACAAGTGTACCCTTGACCTGGTTGTCTTTGCACAGTGAACAGTCTTTACAATTGTATATAAAATTCCTGCTTCTCGCACCAAGTGTCTAAGCCTCATGTGACACTTCTTTATGATACAGGGATGTGGGAAGAGGAGAATTTGGCTGGAAGTGTGAGATAAGGGTTTGAATAAATGTTCTACTGACTCATTATGTGGCCTTAGTTAAGTCCTTGCACAGTTCTGGGTCTCAATTTCTCCATCTATGAGCAATGCAGTAACAATACTTGCCTCTTAGGACTTTGGTTGGGCAAAGCTGGAAGGATGTTGTTTAAACTTCCTAATGTTTTAATAACTATTTGAGGCCTCCTCATACTCCTCACTTGGGGCCCTAAGGGCCTGGGTGACCATAGTCTTCTCGCATCACAACCCATTTTGAGGACTCTGGGAATATCCTATGTCTGAAACTCACATATTCCAGCTAACATGTTTCTAATTTTTAGCTGACATTATGAATGAGAGTTTCATATTTTCATGTGTCTTCCCATATATCAAGGCACTATGGAAGCTATCTGCAGATAGAAACCACCTTTCTTGCCAGTATTTATACTCCTATGTACACCACAACTCAAAGAGGCCAAATACTTATTGATTGAAGAGGTACATGGGTTTATGAAAAGAGACATGAGTAGGAGACAAAATATATGGTTAGAATCCTAGTTCTACCCCTTGATTTGTGCTGGGAGCTTGGCAAGTGGTTTCAGCTAAGATTCAATTTCCTCTTCTTGAAAATTTATGAACATAAGATCTATTTTGGCTTCCTTTATAGGGGTGCTGAGGGGATTCATTGAAACAAAGAAGGTGGCATCCATGTGTGAGGAATGCTTTTGAAAAAAATAAAAGCAACAACTACAGGAGGGAAGAATTTTTTCTTAGAGATCAGGGTCCTGATCTGTTCATATTGGTCAGGAAGGCACTACTTTAAAACTCTCATGGACACTTTATATATCAAGGATTCACTACCTCGGACAATTAGAGCTTGGAGAGTCCTAAAGGGAAATCATTGATTCTAGCTTCCTGACTTTACAGATAGAGAAGGTGAGACCCAGAAAAGGACATTTCCACAGATACTAAAGGACATCAAAATAGGGGTAAAGATCCAGTCCTGGAATTTAGGGTTCTGGGTTCTTACCTGTCCAGTTCATCATCCAAGGGTTGGTAGTTGACCTCATAGCATTCAATTCTCTTTAGAAAGTCTTCCAGAACCTTTTCCCGGTCACAGTCTATGTAATCAGGGCTGCCAAGTTTTACTTGCTAGGAAAAGGGAGAACAGAGGAACTGTGAGAGACAGAGACTCTAACAGTGAACTTTGGAAGTGCCCTTAGAGATCACTGAGTACAACATCCCTCATCATAAAGATGAGGAAATTGAGACTCAGACAAAAGGTCTTGCCAAGTTACAAATCAGTCAATTTAAGAGAATTTAGAATGTGTGACTCCTTATGCTTTATTTCTATGTGATTAAACAAGGTTTGTTATATTGTACTTAGTTCTAGAGAACATGGTGTTTAAAAGATGTGGGTTGGCTAATTGAATTTAAATTAAAAAAGAAGATGTGGTGTATATCTATATCTAGGTATATCTATATCTATATTTATATCTATAGATATATATCTATATATCTATATAGATATATCTATATCTATATTACTCAGCCATTAAAAAGATGAAATCTTACCATTTGCAACAACATGAATGGAACTAGAGGGTATTATGCTGAGTCATAAGGAATAAGAATAAGAAATAAGTCAATCAGATAAGACAATTATTGTATGATTTCTTTAAATAATATTTTATTTATTTATTTGAGAGAGAGAGATTGAGAGAGAGAGAGCATGAGCAGGGGGAATGGGCAGAAGAAGAGGAAGAAGCAGACTCCCTGTTGAGCAGGGAGCCCAATGCAGGACTCAATCCCAGGACTCTGGAATCATGACCTGAGCTGAAGGCAGATGCTTAAAAGACTGAACCACCCAGGTGCCCTGATTTCACTCATATATGGAATTTAAGAAACAAAACAGAGGATCATAGGGGAAGGGAGGGAAAAATAAAATCAGAGAGGGAGACAAACCTTAAGAGACTCTTAACTATTGGAAACAAACTGAGGTTTGCTGAAGGGAAGGTGGATGGGGGGATGGAGTAACTGGGTGATAGGCATTAAGAAGGGCACTTGGTGTAATGAGCAATGGTTGTTATATGCAACTGATGAATCACTAACTCTACTTCTGAAACTAATACTACACTGTATGTTAATTAATTGAATTTAAATAAAAAAAATAAAAAGTAATAAAAGAGGATCTGAAATTGTGATGTGAGAAATGGCCGAAGAAGAGGAACAGGAGATTTTGGCCAGGGGTCATAATGGCGTACATGTATTGAGTGTTTAATGAGAGAACATGGCATGTTGGCTTTAAATTTCTGAAAGGTTAATGTCTCTTAATCCCCCATGATTACCTTCTCCACCCACATTTGTCATCTCAGTGAATGGTGCTATCATCCATTCAGTTACCTGAGCCTAGAAAAAATATGGGAGTCATCCTAGATGTGTCTTCATCCCTCACCTCTCAGCAGGCACAAGATCCTCTCCATTCTATCTTCTAAATATCCCTCCTATTGATTTCCATTCTCTCTTGCCTGGAAACTTACTCTAGCTTTATGACTAGTTTCTCTTGTCTACAGTCTTGTTACTTCTGATTTATTCCTCATACTAGCATCCAGAAAGATATTTTTTAACATGCCCATCTGACCATGGCATTCCCGTGCTTAAAACTCTTCACCATTTTCTTATATCTTTTAGGGAACAGTGTGAACTATTTTATCAGGTGACCCATTTGTAATAATTGAGTCCAAAAGGATTTCTTCATCTCACCTCCCACTGCACTTCTATTCCTCCACACACTTTGCTCTAGTCAACTTGAACTTCTTATAGTTCCGTGGAGATACAGTGATTAGTATATGCTATTCCCTTATATCCAATTCTTCACCTGTCAAATTCCATTTGCATTCTTCAAGATTCAGGTCAGCTATTGCTTTCATTG
The DNA here is from genome assembly GCF_963455335.1 of Martes martes. NCBI lineage: Eukaryota > Metazoa > Chordata > Mammalia > Carnivora > Mustelidae > Martes > Martes martes. The sequence continues at coordinate 44,974,091 of NC_137897.1, forward strand.
AGAAGTCTTCCCTGGTACACATCTATCCCTCCCATGCAAGGCTAGGTATTCAACAGTGTTCTCCCAGAGCCTCCTTTATTTCTTCATCTCAGCACAGACATACAGTTATGTCTGTAAACCTGTCAGTATCTCCAAGTATCTCTCACTAGACTGTGAGATCAAGGGCAGCACTCTCCTCTATGTCTTGAATACACAGAATGGCCCAGTTCAGTTGTATAGATTAAATTTGTGTTGAATCAGTAAATGGATAGATGGAAGGGTAGATGAATAACAGAGGGGTTGGACATGTCTTATGCCCTAAGAGAAAAAAATAGGACCAATCAGTTAAAACTTCAGGGGGGCAAATTTCAGCTTGATTGGACTGCATTTGATGATGGAATGAGTCTCTTTTCATTGGAGGTATGAAAAGAAAATATAGACAAATATTTAGCTGAGATTTCAAGTATATGATGGAGGGTTGAGGGAGGTAACCTATAAGGTCTCTTCTGTCCCTGAGCTCCAGTAATTTCATGAAACAAGGAACAGTAAAATGTGGCAGATGATCCAATTCTAGACCACATGTCTAGAATCTAAAAGCAGTTACATTTCTGATACAAGCCTGAGGTCCAGTCCTACTTCTACTTCTTTCTGGTTGTATGAAGCTTTGAAAAACTCTTCTCTTGGAATCTGCTTCCTCTTTCCAACAATGAAGTGATTCCTAACATGCAGGTTGTTGTAACAAATCAGTAAGAGTCAAGTTTGGTGCCCAGTGCATATTAATGACTCTATATTATGGCTTCTTTAAATTTCATAGGGTTATTGTAGGCCAGGAAGGTCAGGAAATACTTCCTATAGGAAGTAGGAAGAATAGTTAGGAATAGGAATAGGAAGCTTAGGAATAGGAATAGGAATAGGAAGCTCAGAAATAGGAATAGGAATAGGAAGCTCAGAGAAGGATATCACCTTTAATAGCCTCATAGAGATCTTTTATGTGTTACCCAAGACTGAGGAAAAGTAAAGAGGAAAGGGTAAGGTACTCCTTACCCTGATGTTTTCTGCAATGATGCCAGGGTCATTACAGATGGACTCAATGAAAAAGACCTATAAGAGAAAAAGAAGAGAAATTTCCAGCAGGGAATTATATTTGGTAGGGCCAAACATAGCTTCACCTCTTCTCAGTGACTCTGAGTCATCCCTAGGGGCATCTATGACAACATAATTTCATACAGTGTTACTTTTCAGGATTCTGAGTTTTATGAGACATATTGACTTAAAACTGAATGATCCTAGATTATTTTTTATGTTTTTATTGGTTTTTAGTTCTTATATATGCTTTTTGTAGTAGTTCTCTTCCCTCCTTTCTCATTTCCACCCCACAGTGTCAGCCTGTCAGCAATTATCTTCCATTGTCCAATATGGCACCTCTTTCCTGTTCTGTTTTGTTGTTTTTGTGATCTGGAAAGCCATATAACCAAATTACGATGTTGAACTTGAATTTGTAGCTGATTTGGCAGATTAGAGTCCTCTGGTTTGCCTACTAGATTAAGTATGCTGTAGATGAGAGTGGGAATGTTACTATACCTTGTAACCATGTTCTTTAGCAAACTGCAGAATTAGTGACCGTCGTTCTCTGGTTGTGTTGGTGGCATCAAAAACCTAGAGGCCAATGATGAAATTGGTTTACTCTGAATCTGGTTTTGGGAGAACACCTACTCCTTGGCTATCCTTGTGCTAGGTGGAGGGCTTCCAGTATAACATAGATCTTGACTGAGTTTTGAAGAATAGGAAGGACTTGAAATAATTGATTTATGCCAATTTCTTAAGTATTCATTGAGTGCTTGCTGTCAGTCCAGAAATGTCAGAGACTGTAGGTATAAACAAGAGTAAAACTGTAAGTTTTTACTAGGGTAATTTTATAGGTAAAATAACCAAGGCTTAGAGGAAGGATTTGCCTTAACCAAGGCCACCAAGAGTTGCTAACAGAGCAGAGCTAGAATGGATCCTCTCAACTCCTAGTTGAGGCTTCCTCTTTCCTATCACTTTGGAGCTCTTCAAGAACAGGAAACAATTCTCTACCTTCAGCACCTAAGGTGGAACAATTTGAGGCTATTTTCTCCTTTTAGAATTCACAAATCTTACCCCAAGCATCTATGAAACTAAACTGACTAGATATTTAAGTAAGTCTCTAGAACTAAAAAATGTTTGTACTGTAGTCTTAAACTGTACTGTGGTCTTTCTGAATTGTTGGGGGTGGGGTGGTAAAGCACAGTGGTTAAGAGTGTAGATTTTGGACCTATGCAACCTGAATTCTAGTTTTGGCCTTGTTGTAGTCATGCTGTGCCACCTTGGGGAATTATTCAATCTCTCGGTACCATTTTTCTGGGCTATAAAATGGAGTATAACAACAATGCCTGTCTCATGGGAGAGGGTGGAATTAAATTAATATGGTCAAAGTTCTTAGAATAGTGTATAGAACATAGTAAATGCTCAGTACATACTAGGGGCCTTCATTCTGGCAGAAACTTGAAGAAAAAATGCAAAATTCCTTACCGCAACATGACCTTCCTCATGGCTGAGATAGTCATGGACATCCTTCAGGGCTGCCAGGGCACACTGCCTGAAAAAGATGGAGAAAGAAACAGAGACAATCCCTGTCCCCAAGATGAGTTCCTCTCTATGTTCCTCCATTATCTTTTGCACCACCTCTCAGATATTTCATGTTAAATTATTCATCTATGAGGGCGCCTGGGTGGCTCGGTGGGTTGAGTGTCTGCCTTCAGCTCAGGTCATGATCCCGGGGTCCTGGGATTGAGTCCCGCATCGGGCTCCCACCTCCATGGGGAGTCTGCTTCTCCCTCTGACCTTCTCCCCTCTCATGCTCTCTCTCTCTCTCAAATAAGTAAATAAAATCTTTAAAAAATATTCATCTATGAAACATTTACACAGGCTATCTTATGTTGTAGGCACCATGACAAGCACAGACAGGTCACACAGTTGAAAGTGGCTCTGTGTGCACATCTTAGAGGGAGGCATAAAGTGATATACCCAGGAAAAAAGGACTAATGACAGAGTCATAATATTAAAAAACAACATTTGAGGTGATAGAACACAAGTGGAACTGGTCCTTAAACCCAGGTAGAGATTGAGTATATAGTCTGTGAAGTAGAAGGCATTCCTGGAATGGGTAATAGTATAAGCACAGGTATGATGGTGGCAATATATTTATGCATTTGGAAAAAATATGTTTAGTGTTTACTCTTTGTTGGGTTCTATTATAAGGGCATGGATCAATAAATGAGACCTAGGTTCTGTTCTTGAAGTGCTGTGTCTTGTAGAGGAGAGAGAACTTGAGATTAAATAAATGGTATTGGAGAGACTGGAATGGGCCAAGTTATTGACATCCTTAAAGGCTCAGACTCTTAGATTTTCCACTCTCTCCTGTAAGGAGTAGGAGACATTTCCTTTCTAAGTTATTAAGTAGGGGATGGTTATGACCACAAACAAGTTTTGGGTATGGTAGGGGAAGAGTTTTTCCGATCACCATTTGAGAGTCTAAAAGACCTCCTTGTTAACCCAAATTACTCTGCTCCACACCCCCATTATCTGAACAAAGCCCTCCTTCAGCCAGGGGCAGCTCTGATCTCTAAAATATTAGACACTTACTTCCTGATATGTAGGGCCTCCATGTTGTCTGGAAGAAAAAATTCGTAGTTCTTGTAGCTCACTGCCTCTCGTCGGTACTGGCCTAAATTAAACACTGAAAGCAGGGAGGTCTGGTGAAGGGATTAGAAAGATTCTAGTGGAAAAATATGTCATTGCTGGGAGAGATTTCAGAGATTGAAGGAGGTATAGTTTGTAGTTATATGATATGCTTATAAAGCTTCAAATTATGGTTACCATCTCATTTATTCCTCACAACAACTCAGCAATATAGGATTTACAATCCCATTTTACAAATGAAGAAACTGAAGTTCAGAGAAAGGAAGTAATTTTCATAGTTAATAAATGGGAAGCTGGATTAAAAACCAGGCCCGTTTGGCTCCAAAGCTAGTGGATTTTCTGCTATTCTATTTTTTCATAAACTCTAACACTTTCAATGCTCTACTGTATTGGAAAAATAAGGAAACAGATCCAATGAATAAAATCAATCACTAAGTATCAAACAGTGAGTCAGCAGGTAATAGAACTAGACTGGACCTCCTAAATCCTAGTCCAATGTTATTACATTTTCCAGTATCATGACAGAGAATGTAAATTTATTGCCCTCTCTAGGCTATATTTTCCCATTAGTAATAGTTAAAAACCTGATAGCAGGTAAGGAAAGGAGGAGAAAGAGGATAAAGGGACCAATGCAATATTTCATTAATCCATTTAATAAATACATTCTGATGTGCATTCTGACACACACTGTAAAGTGGATATGAGTTCTGAGGTCTCAAAGATAGATGAGATATTCATGATGGGGCCCCAAGGAGTTCACAATCCAGCAAGGACTGACAGTAAACTAGCAAACATAGAGTTCCTACACAGTTTGTTGAGTTCTCCAATAGGCATTCAAAAGAATAAGGGGGAAGGACAGACTAATTACATTTGGAGTAATCTAAGATGATTTGTGGAGAAAGAAGTATTTAAGTCAGTCCTTTTAGGAAGGCAGGCCTTTTATAGGCAACCAAGGGGGTTGGGAGTGGGGAACAAAGACATTTCAGGTAGAGGAACATCATAAGCAAAGGTATAACATTGGCAGAAGGCAGAACATATTTGGGGGATGGTGAGTCATTCACTGTAACTGAAGCCTGGGACGCTGACAGGGACGGATTGTGGAGGACTTTGAATAACAGGCTAAAAAACTTGGGTTTAAACCTGTAGACCAAGAAGACCCTTGGAGACTGTAGGTATGGTAAGCTTTATACTTTGAAGCATGACTCTGAGGCTTTGTGCTCTGTGAAGTGGACTGGACTGGAGCAGATGGAACGCATGTGCATTAGGGCACAGACCCATGCACCACCATCCCATGTTCCCCTAACATCCAGCAGAAGCTACTTGGAGACTGCAGTACTCCGCAAATACTATTCTTTCTCTGCTCTTCTGCCAGTATTCTACTCCTCCCACAGGACCAAGCTCAAATATATTCTATCTAGAAGTTTCTCTGCCTTCCAGTTGGTGATTTCCTCTGTGAGCCCCCTCAGTACCCTGCTCTAGGATTCCTTAAGTGACCATGAGGTTTTAGTATGCATCCCAGCCAGATAGAAAACTCTTCAAGGACAGGGTGTGAATCTCATTAATTTTTACATCTTCAATGCCTAGCATGGATTTTGGCACATAAAAAACCATTAGGGAACACTTCGCCAGTGATTAGAGAAGGAAAAGAAGAAATAGGAGAAAGAGAGGAGGAGAGTTGAAGAAAGGGGGGAAGCGTGCAGATACATAGGGTGCTGGGATGGGCAAGAGAAAGGCGAGAAAAATAATGGAAAAAAGGTGAGTATAGGGCCAATGTGGGATTAGTTTTTCTTCCCATCAGTAGAACCAAGTAGCAGACCTGGCACAGTGAGTGTCAGGCTTTGGAAATAACCAGAGGTGGGCTCATTTCCTGGTTCTGTCACTGGGTGGCCATGTGCCTTTAGAGGTCCTTCACAGTAATCAACTGTGGAATGATGATAATACTAGTTTCTTTTTCATGGGCATTATAGAACTTAAAAAATAGATGTTAGTTCTTTGAGGATAGGCATCCTATTCTACTTGTCTTTGCTCAGTATCCAACAAGGGCTTTGTCACAGCTATGTGCTCATTGAATAATTAATTATTGAATAAATAAATGCCCAAGAAGAACTGTTTGCTGCACTGGGGAGCAGTGCTCCATTTCACTGGGGGTCTAAGTACTTGCTTAGTGTACCAGGAAAGGGGGAACATGGTCCCAATAAAAAATTTCAGATAAGTTGATAGTCACTGAAAGCATCAATATAGTCATTTGAGATAAATATAAACACTGGTAGACTTTCTTACCATTACTGTTTTTATTCTGAATTGTATATGATGTGGGGGCACCCTATCTCTTACTGTTTAGAGTGTCTGAATGTCTTAATCTGGTCATACTTCAGAGATGGAAAGGAATATGACCTGGTCCCCTGCCCCCAGAACAGCTCCTGGTGAGAGACCCAGACACACACTGCAACAACACACTCTATAATTAGTGTTGGCATAGAGAGGGCTGTCGGGTGGTTTGGTATGGGAGCCCAGAGAAACAGTCTTCTCAGGGGGAACAGAGCAATCAGATAGGAATGGGGATACAGGCTGGAGGTGGGCAGAGAAATCAAATGGGGAATGGGAGAGAGCAATTACTAAATAACTGGTAGTAAGCAGAAAAGAGACCACACTGAAGAGAATGGAAAATTGGAAACAGGGAGTGAAGGAGGAGTTTGGCAGGCAGGGAAGGAGGACTTTCTGGAGGTTGAAAAAGGCAGGACCACTTCCAGGTGGGAAGCAGAAGTCAACAAGCTCAGACCTAAAGAGAGGCACCTTCTGAACTCCAAAAGATGAGGTGAGTGAAGATGCCCAACTTTAGTGAAGACTCTGTGGGAACCTCTGGGCTGTGGCTTCAATATGCTTGATTCTACATACCCTAAGGCTTGAAGAAAACCTTAAGGTTTTGAATACATGGTAATGTTAGTCAAAGTAGTAATATTGGTGTGGCAAGAATAATAATGGTAATAAAGTAATAATAATGGTAATAAAAATAGTATATTACTCAAAGGATTATGTTAAGGCCTTGTAAAACTGTAGGTCCCTGAGAACAGACATTTAATCTCACTAGTTTTCCTATACCTAGTACCTAGAATACCTTGAGGCATAGAGTATGTTCTCAAGATTCTGTAAAACTTTTAAGAGTGTGGTGGTGGTGGTGGTGGTAGTAGTAGTAGTAGCAGTAGTAGTAGTAGTAATCTGAAGATTGGTAATAATGGTTTGAGGTGTTCCTGATACTGAGGGAATGTCTTTTCTCATGCCTGCTACCTTAACCTTCAGCCAGTGGCAGGTAATGGGCTGTAGAACAAAGGGTTTCAGAGACATACCTTTAGTTGGTGTTCCTATCCAGTTGAGATATCTTGTGAGCTTCGTGGAGATATAGGTCTTTCCTCGAGCTGGTAAACCCACCATGATCACCATTGTCGGGGAATTGGTAAACTGGGGTATCGATGCTGAAAGATAAACGGAATCTCAAAAACTTATTCCCAGGTTCCCATTCTCTTCTGGTATCAGCTCAGAGATGTTGAATTGGGAAAACATCTTACCTACCATTATAAGAACAATAACAAAAACCTGGAATTTTTCAAACTGACTTCTGAATTCTTCAGAAAACTGAGATTACAGTGTGAACAGCTAAACCCAATCTATAGAGACAGGCAGGCATCTGCAGGGAGCAACAGAGCAGGTGTTTGCTTATCTTTCAACATATAAACTCATAAGAAGACTGAGCTAAAATTTATAATAAATTGCTAAATGTTCATTGTGGGATAGTGTGAGAATATGAAGCCCCTGGGGCTGAAGACATAGGTGGTTTTGCATCCTCTAGGAATTCCACCAGTTACAGAAGAATCTTGAGAAATATGTCCTGTGGTTCTGGTTTGGAGAGGAAAACAGAATAGCAGCCATTGCTGAAATTGTGCCCAGACCATTCTCATTTTGTATTCTATGAAACAAAAGCCTTAGTCTTCACAGAGAAAGGGAATGCAACTGTAGTTTGAGAGCACTGATGGAAATTAACTGCAGCTGACAGAGTGGAATGCCCAACACTATTGAGACTGCTGAGACCAATCTACTCCATCTCCCTAAAAGAAAATAAGCCTTAATCTGAAGAAGGAAGGGCAACAGAAACTGAGAACACTGGTAGAAACTCACTACACCTGGAGAAGGAAAATGGGAAAAAAATGCTGTAGCCCAGAAGGCATAGGAATATGCACTAGACCCACTATTATAGTTAAAGAAGAGTCAGAACACATGGAAAGGTCACACCTCCAGGACTGAGGATAAGCCTGCCTAAGACTGAGGCTTAATCAGATTAACATGAAATGTCATTAGTTCCCTTTTCCCTATTACCAGACTAAAATAAGTAAAATAATAGAAGACTACACCTTCAAAGGAAGAAAAAGATAATTGTCTCCAGAGAGCAGCTCAAAGGAAAGAATCAAGGCAAGAAAAAAAATGGTCTGGAGACAAAGAAATCATCAGTATCAGACTCAGTTATGATACTCATATTGGGACTAACAGGCAGGGAATTTAAAATAGCTATGACTGATAAGTTAAAAGCTTTATTGAAAAGGTAGACAGCATGCAAGTTCAGATAGATAATTTCAGTATGGGGATGGAAAGTATAAGAAAGAATCAAATGTAAATGCAAGAGAAAAACACAGTAATGGATCTGAGGAATGTCTTCAATGTTCTCAAAAATGAACTTAACATAGCTGAGAAATATATGAACTTGAAGATGGATCAGTAGAAATTACACACCCTAAAATGCAGACAGAAAAAAACAGTAAAAACAAACAAAACAAAACAACCCAGAACAAAACTTCCAAGAACTTTGAGAAAGTATCAAATAGTGTAATATATATGTAACCTATAAATAACCCATAAATATCATATATATACATATATATGTAATTAGAATATATTATATATATAGAATGTAATATATATGTTAGTAGAATAATGGAATGAGAAGAGGGAGCTAATGGGAAAGAAGAAATATTTGAAGAAAGAACTGCCAAAATTTTCCAAAATTGAGTTATTGACAACAAACCACAGATTACAGTATCTCAGAGAATACTAAGCAGCATAAATAAAACTTTAAAAAGAAGCACACCACACCTAGACATAGCAAATTCAAACTGCAGAAAATCAGGCAAAAATAAAATACTGAAGGAGGCCAGGAAAAAGGCATGGTAGGAACACCTTACTTACGGAAGAACAAGTAGGAGAATTATACTGGACTTCTTGTTAGAAGCCACATAAGCAAAAAAGATAGTGAAAAAAAAATCAAATATTGAGAGTAAACAAGAGCAGCAGCAATAACAAAAAAAGCCCCACAAACCCTGTCAATGCAGAATTCTAAATTCAGGAAAAACGTCCTTTAAAAATAAAGGCAAAATAAATACTTTTATTTCAGACAAACAAAAACAGGAAATTCATCACAGGCAGACCTGTCATATAAGAAATATTAAAGAATAATATTTAGGCAGAAAAGATCTGATATAGGTCATAAAATTGGATGTACATCATTAAAGAAGAACATTGGAAAATGAATAAATTAAGGCAAAATATACCTTTTATTTTGCATATTCTTAATTGTTCTAAAAGACTACTGTCTAAAGCAATAATAGTAATAATGTATTGGGTGTTTAAAGCATATATCAAAATGAAATAAATACAAAATGAACAAGGAAAGGGAGGAAGAATCTGGGAATGTTCTCTTATAAGGTACTTGTTCTACACGTAAAGTAATATAGTGTTATTTGAAGGTGAACCCAAATTATTTTAAAACATATATCATAAACCCTGGGAGAACCACTAAAAAGTAAAGAAAAACCCCAAAAAGAAAAGCACAAATATATATAAACAATAAGTAAACACACCAATAAAATGGGATCATGAAAAATGCTCAAATAAGATGAGGAAAAGCAAAAAAAAAAAAAAAAGATAAAAAAGAAACAAGTCTGGGAAGATGGTGGTAGAGTAGGAAAACTCTAGGCTTCCCTTGTCCCACAAATACAGCTAGATAACTATCAACCATCCTAAATAACCCCAAAACCAAGCTGAAGACTAGCAGAACAAATTCCACAACTAAACATAGAGAATAGCTCACATCAAAGAAGGTAAGAAGTGTGAGAGAAGCAGAGAGAAACAGATCACAGTCACCATGGTGGGGAAGGAGCTGCAGTTGCAGAAGAAGGTGAGAGACAGACTAGCACACAGGGGATCCCACATGGGGAAGACAAGCACCCATGGAAATTGGCTTGGAAAGTGAGAGGGGCTGAAATTTGTGAGCTATTAATGAGGTTCAATTAAAAAAAATGGAGGCTTTTACTGCTAGGATAAATGAGGCAGAAGAGAGAATTAGTGATATAGAAGACCAAATAATGGAGAATAAAGAAAGTGAGAAAAAGAGAGATAAACAACTACTGGACCACGAGGGGAGAATTTGAGATATAAAGTGATAACATAAGATGAAACACGATTAGAATAATTGGGATCCCAGAAGAAAAAGAAAGAGAGAGAGACAGAAGGTATATTGGAGCAAATTATAGCAGAGAACTTTCCTAATTTGGGGAAGGAAACAAGCATCAAAATCCAGGAGGCACAATAAAGATAGGTCAATAACCCATCATCTAATAGTAATAGTAAATAGTAATAGTAACAGCAAAACTTACATGTCTCAGAGACAAAGAGAAAACCCTGAAAGCAACTCAGGACAAGAGGTCTGTAACCCACAATGGTAGAAATATTAGATTGGCAGGAGACTTATCCATAGAGACCTGACAGGACAGAAAGGACTGGCATGACATATTCAGAGCACTAAATGAGAAAATTATGTGGCCAAGGATACTATATCCAGCTAAACTGTCATTGAAAATAGAAGGAGAGATAAAAAGCTTCCAGGACAAAGAAAAATTTTAAAAAATTGCAAACACCAAACCATCCCTCCAGGAAATATTGAAAGGGGTCTGCTAACCAAAGAGAGAGCCTAAAAGTAACACACCAGAAAGGAACAGAGACAATATACAGTAACAGTCACCTTTCAGGCAATACAATGGCATTAAATTCATATCTTTCAATAGTTACCCTGAATGTAAATGGGCTAAATGCCCAAATCAAAAGACATAGAGTATCAGAATGGATAAAAAAACAAAACAAACCAAAAAACCCACAAGACCCACCAATATGCTGTCCACAAGAAACTCATTTTAGACCCAAAGACACCTCTAGATTTAAATGGGAGGTGGAAAACAATTAACCATGCTAATGGACATCAAAAGAAAGCTGAGGTGGCAATCCTTATATCAGACAAATTAGATTTTAAGCAGAAGACTATAATAAGAGAAGAGAAAGAACACTGTATCATACTCAAAGACTGTCAAACAAGAAAATCTAACAATTTTAAATATCTATTCCTGTAACATGGGAGCAGCCAATTATATAAACCAATTAATAACAAAATCAAAGAAACACATCAACAATACTACAATAATAGTAGGCAACTTTAACATCCCATTCACTGAAATGGACAGATAATCTAAGTAAAAGATCAACAAGGAAATAAAGGCTTTTAATGACATACTGGAGTGATGGACATCACAGATATATTCAGAATATTCCATCCCAAAGCAACAGAATACACCTTCTTCTCTAGTGCACATGGAACGTTCTCCAGAATAGATCACATCCTGTGTCACAAATCAGGTTTCAACCAGTACCAAAAGATTGGGATCATTCCCTGCATGTTTTCAGACCGCAACGTTTAGAAACTAGAACTCAATCATAAGAGAAAAGATGGAAAGAACTCAAACACATGGAGGCTAAAGAGTATACTACTAAAGAATGAATGGGTCAACCAGGAAATTAAAGAAGAATTTTAAAAATTCACGGAAACAAATGAAAATGAAAACACGACTGTTCTAAATCTTTGGAATGCAGCAAAGGCGGTCCTGAGAGGAATGTATATAGCAATACAAGTCTTTCTCAAGAAGCAAGAAAGGTTTCAAATAAAAAACCTAACCCTACACCCAAAGAGGCTAGAGAAAGAACAGCAAATAAAGCATAAACCCAGCAGAAGAAGAAAAATAATAAAGATCAGAGCATAAATCGATGAAATAGAAACCAAAAGAACAGTGGAAGAGATCAACAAAACTAGAAGCTGGTTCTTTGAAAGAATAAGATTGATAACCCCTTGGCCAGATTTATCAAAAAGAAAAGAGAAAAGACCCAAATTAATAAAATCATGAATAAAAAAGGAGAGATCACAACCACCACCAAATAAATACAAACAATTATAAGAACATATTATGAGCAACTATACACGAGCAAATTGGACAATCTAGAAGAAATGGATGCATTCCTAAAGACATATAAACTACCACAACTGAACCAGGAAGAAATAGAAAACCTGAACAAACCCATAACCAGTAAGGAGATTGAAGCAGTCATCAAAAATCTCCCAACAAACAAGAGCCCAGGGCCAGATGGCTTCCCAGGGGAATTCTATCAAGTATTTAAAGAAGAATTAATTCCTATTCTCCTGAAACTGTTCCAAAAAATAGAAATGGAAGGAAAACTTCCAAACTCATTTTATGAGGCCAGCATCACCTTGATCCCCAAATGAGACAAGGATCCCATCAAAAAAGAGAATTACAAACCAATATCCCTGATGGACATGGATGCAAAAATTCTCACCAAAATGTAGCCAAAAGGATCCAACAGTACATTAAAAGGATTATTCACCACGACCAAGTGGGACTTATTCCAGGGCTGCAAGTTGGTTCAACATCTGCAAATCAATCAATGTGATACAATACATTAATAAAAGAAAGGACAAGAACCATATGATACTTCCAATAGATGCTGAAAAGCATTTGACAAAGTGCAGCATCCTTTCCTGATCAAAACTCTGCAAAGTGTAGGAATAGAGGATACATACCTCAATATTATCAAAGCCATCTATGAAAAACCCACCATGCATATGATTCTCAGTGGGGAAAAACTGAGAGCTTTTCCACTAAGGTCAGGAACACAGCAGGGATTTCCATTATCACCACTGCTATTCAACATAGTACTAGAAGTCCTAGCCTCAGCAATCAGACAAAAATAAAAAAATTAAAGGCATTGAAATCAGCCAAGAAGAAGTCAAACTATCACTCTTTGCAGATGATATGATACTATATGTGGAAAACCCAAAAGACTCCACTACACATCTGCTAGAACTTGTACAGGAATTCAGTAAAGTGTCAGGATATAAAATCAATACACAGAAATCAGTTGCATTTCTCTACACCAACAAGACAGAAGAAAGAGAAATTAAGGAGTCAATCCCATTTACAATTGCACCCAAAACCATAAGATACCTACGAATAAACCTAACCAAAGAGGCTAAGAATCTATACTCAGAAAACTATAATGTACTGATGAAAGAAATTGAGGAAGACACAAAGAAATGGAAAAACGTTCCATGCTCCTGGATTGGAAGAACAACTATTGTGAAAATGTCTATGCTACCTAAAGCAATCTACACATTTAATGCAATCCCTATCAAAATCCCATCCATTTGTTTCAAAGAAATGGAACAAATAATCCTAAAACTTGTATGGAACCAGAAAAGACCTTGAATAGTCAGAGGAATATTGAAAAAGAAAGCCAAAGTCGGTGGCATCACAATTCCAGACTTCAACCTCTATTACAAAGTTGTCATCATCAAGACATATGGTACTGGCACAAAATCAGACACATAGATCAATGGAACAGAATAGAGAGCCCAGAAATAGAACCTTAACTCTATGGTCAACTAATCTTCAACAAAGCAGGATAGAAAGTTCAATGGAAAAAAGACAGTCTCTTCAACAAATGGTGTTGGGAAAATTGGACAGCCACATGCAGAAAAATGAAACTGGACCATTTCCTTACACCACACACGAAAGTAGACTTAAAATGGATGAAGGACCTCAATGTGAGAAAGGAATCCATCAAAATCCTTGAGGATCTCACAGGCAGCAACCTCTTTGACCTCAGCCACAGCAACTTCTTCCTAGGAACATCGCCAAAGGCAAGGGAAGCAAGGGCTAAAATGAACTATTGGGACTTCATCAAGATCAAAAGCTTTTGCAGAGCAAGGGAAACAGTTACCAAAATCAAAAGACAATTGACAGGATGGGAGAAGATATTTGAAAATGACATATCAGATAAAGGGCTAGTATCCAAAATCTATAAAGAACTTATCAAACTCAACACCCAAAGAACAAATAATCCAATCAAGAAATGGGCAGAGGACAGGAACAGACATTTCTGCAAAGAAGACATCCAGATGGCCAATACAAACATGAAAAAGTGCTCCACATCACTCAGCATCAAGGAAATACAAAAATAAAAACCACAATGAGATACTACCTCACACCAGTCAGAATGGCTAAAATTAACAAGTGAGGAAATGACAGATGCTGGCAAGGATGCGGAGAAAGGGGAACCATCCTATACTGTTGGTGGGAATGCAAGCTGGTGCAACCACTCTGGAAAACAGGATGGAGGTTCCTCAAAAAGTTGAAAATAGAGCTACCCTATGACCCAGAATTTGCACTACTGGGTATTCACCCTAAAGATACAAACGTAGTGATCTGAAGGGGCATGTGCACCCAAATGTTTATAGCAGCCATGTCCACAATAGCCAAACTATGGAAAGAACCTAGATGTCCATCAACAGATGAATGGATAAAAAATAAGTGGTATATATATACAATGGAATACTATGCAGCCATCAAAAGAAATGAAATCTTGCCATTTGCAATGACGTGAATGGAACTAGAGGGTATTATGCTTAGTGAAATAAGTCAGTTGGAGAAAGACAACTATCATATGATCTCCCTGATATGAGGAAGTCGAGAAGCAATGTGGGGGGTTTGGTGAGTAGGAAAATAATAAATGAAACAAGATGGGATCTGGAGGGAGACAAACCACAAGAAACTCTTAATCTCACAAAACAAACTGAGGGTTGCCGGGGGTGGGGGTAGGGAGAGGGTTTTGGGTTATGGACATTGGGGATGGTGTGTGCTATGGTGAGGTCTGTGAAGTGTGTAAATCTGGCGATTCACAGACCTACACCCCTGGGACTAATAATATATTATATGTTAATAAAAAAATAATGTTAAATTAAATTTAAAAAAAAGATAAAAAAAAACTTTTGCGCAACAAAGGAAATAGTCAACAAAACCAAAAGATAACCGACAGAATAGGAGAATATATTTACAAATGATATATCAGATAAAGGGCTAGTATTCAAAATCTATAATGACGTTATCAAACTCAACACCCAAAGAACAAATAATCCAATCAAGAAATGGGCAAGAGACATGAACAGACATTCTTCCAAAGAAGACATACAAATGGCCAACTGACAGATGAAAAAAATGCTCAACATCACTCTGCATTGGGGAAATACAAATCAAAACCACAATGAGATACCACTTACACCAGTCAGAATGGCTAAAATTAACAAATCAAGAAACAGCAGATGTTGGCAAGGGTGTATAGAAAGGGGAATGCTCTTCCTCTGTTTCTGGGAATGCAAACTTGTGTAGCCACTCTGATAAACAGTATGGAGATTCCTTAGAAACTTAAAAATAGAACTATCCTACAACTCAGAAATTGCACTGCTGGGTATTTATTCAAAGGGTACAAACATAGTAATTTGAAAGGGCACATACTTCCCAATATTTATAACAACAATATCCACAATTGCCATACAATGGAAAGAGGCCAACTGTCTATTGGCAGATGAATGGATAAAGAAGATTTGGTATATATATTCCATGGAATATTACTCAGCCACCAAAAGGATAATATCTTGCCTATTTCAATAATGTGGAAGGAACTAGAGGATACTATGCTAAATGAAATAAGTCAACCAGAGAAATATAAATATGATTTTACTCATATGTGGAATTTAAGAAATAAAACAGATGAACATTGGGGAAGGGAGGCAAAAATAAAATAAGACAAAATCAGAGAGGGATACAACCCATAAGGGACTCTTAAGTATAAGGAAACAAACTGATGTTTGCTGGAGGGGAGGTGGATGGGGGGATGGGGTAACTGATGATGGGCATTAAGGAGGGCAATTGATGTAATGAGCAGGGGTTGTTATATGCAACTGATGAATCACTAAACTCTATCTCTGAAACTAGTACTATACTGTATTAAATCTAAATACAGTAAATAAAATCTTTGGAATTAAATATGTAATGTATAGATTAAACAGCAAATTAGAAAAGAATTAATGAACTGGAAGATAAATCTGAAGAAATTATAAAGAATGTTCCATGGAAAGACCTCAACGTGAGGCAGGAATCTATCAAAATTCTAGAAAAGATCATAGGTAGCATCCTCTGTGACACTTGCCACAGCAAATTCTTTCAAGGCTTGCCTCCAAAGGCAAGGAACTTTTGGGACTTATCAAGACCAAAAGCTTCTGCACAGTAAAGGAAACAGTCAACAAAACAAAGAGCAACGGAATGAGGGAAGATATTCACAAATGACACTACAGACAAAGGGCTGATATCCAAGATCTATAAAGAACTGAAACTCAACACACACAAAACAGATAATCACATCAAGAAATGGGCAGAAGACATGAACAGACACTTCTCCAAAGAAGACATACAAATGGCTAACAGACACAAGAAAAAATGTTCCTCATCATTAGCCATCAGGGAAATTCAAATCAAAACCACATTGAGATACCAACTTACACCAGTTAGAATGGCCAAAATTAACAGGACAGGACACAGCAAGTGTTGGAGAGGATGTGGAGAAAGGGTGATCTTCTTACACTGTTGGTGGGTATGTAAGTTGGTGCAGCCACTTTGGAAAACAGTATGGAGGTTCTTAAAAAAATTAAAAATAGAGCTACCCTATGACCCTGCAATTGCACTACTGGGTATTTACTCCAAAGATACAGATGGAGTGAAAAGAAGGGCCATCTGTACCCCATCATAGCAGCAATGTCCACAATAACTAAACTGTGGAAAGAGCTGAGATGCCCTTCAACAGAAGAATGGATAAAGAAGATGTGGTCCATATATACAATGGAGTATTACTGAACCATCGGAAAGGATGAATACCCAACTTTTGTACCAACATGGACAAGAGTAGAGGAGATTATGCTGAGTGAAATAAGTCAAGCAGAGAAGGACAATTTTCATATGGTTTCACTTATTTCTGGAATATAAACCATTAGGAGAAGGAAGGGAAAATGAAGGGGGGAGTCAGAGGGGGTGAGGAACCATGAGAGACCATGGACTCTGGGAAACAAACTGAGGATTTTAGAGGGGATGGTGTGGGGGATGTGTTAGCTCAACGATGAGGGCATATATTGCATGGAGCACTGGGTATGATACGCAAACAATGAATCATGGAACACTACATCAAAAACTAATGATGTACTATATGGTAACTAACATAGCATAATCATTAAAAAAAAAAAACGAAGAATAGAAGGGGAGTTCCTTATCCTGATAAAAGGCAGCTGTAAACACACACACATGCACACACACACACACACACACACACACAGAACTAATAGTGTAGTTAATGGTGAAAGATTGAAAGTTATCTCCCTAAAATCAGGAAAAAGAGAAAGCTGTCTGCTCTCGTCTCATCTTTTGAACATTGTACTAGAGATTCTAGCCAGGGTAATTATGCAAGAAAAGAAGGGCCATATGGACCCTAATACTCATAGAAGCAATAAAATGAAATAAAGGGCATTCAGATTGGAATGGAAGAAACATTTATTTGCAGTTATACACAGAAAGTTCCAAGGAATCAACTATAAAATTCTACTAGGACTAATACATGAGTTCAGCAATGTTTTGGGATAAAGTTCAATATATAAAAGTCAATTCTATTTCTTTAAAGGTGCAAAGCAAACAAAATGAAATTAAGAAAAATAGCCCAATTACAATTACATAAAAAGTACTTAGAATTATATGGAGCACTGGGTGTGGTGCATAAACAGTGAATTCTGTTACACTGAAAATAAATTAAATAAAAAAAATTTAATATAAAAAAATGCAAAACTTGTACCCTAAAAACTACAAATAATTATTGAATGGTATTAAAGAGAAGCTAAATAAATTGAATAACATCTCATTTTCATGAACCTAAGACTTAATATTGTTAAGGTACCAACATATTCCAATTGATCTACAGATTCAACACACTTTCTATCTAAATTTCAGCTGATTTCTAAGATAAATAAATAAATAAATAAATTTCAGCTGATTTCTTTGCAGAAATTGACAAATTAATCCTAAAATTCATGTGGAAACCCTAGGGGACTAGAAGAGCCAAATCATCTAAAAAAGAAAAGCACAAATTAGAGGACTCATCTTCCAAAATTTAATTAAAAACTATAGCAATATCAAAAGCTTCTGCACAGCAAAGGAAACAGTCAACAAAACAAAGAGGCAACCCAAGGAATGGGAGAAGATATTTGCAAATGACAGTACAGACAAAAGGTTGATATCCAGGATCTATAAAGAACTCTTCAAACTCAACACACACAAAACAGACAATTATATAAAAAAATGGGCAGAAGATATGAATAGACACTTTTCCAATGAAGACATACAAATGGCTACCAGACACATGAAAAAATGTTCATCATCACTAGCCATCAGGGAGATTCAAATTAAAACCACATTGAGATACCACCTTACACCAGTTAGAATGGCCAAAATTAACAAGACAGGAAACAACGTGTGTTGGAGAGGATGTGGAGAAAGGGGAACCCTCTTACAATGTCGGTGGGAATGCAAGTTGGTGCATCCACTTTGGAGAACAGTGTGGAGATTCCTCAAGAAATTAAAAATAGAGCTTCCCTATGACCCTGCAATTGCACTACTGGGTATTTACCCCAAACATACAGATGTAGTGAAAAGAAGGGCCATCTGTACCCCAATGTTTATAGCAGCAATGGCCACGGTCGCCAAACTGTGGAAAGGACCAAGATGCCCTTCAACAGACGAATGGATAAGGAAGATGTGGTCCATATACACTATGGAGTACTATGCCTCCATCAGAAAGGATGACTACCCAACTTTTGTAGCAACATGGACGGGACTGGAAGAGATTATGCTGAGTGAAATAAGTCAAGCAGGGAGAGTCAATTATCATATGGTTTCACTTATTTATGGAGCATAACAAATAACATGGAGGACATGGGGAGATGAAGAGGAGAAGGGAGTTGAGGGAAATTGGAAGGGGGAGGTGAACCATTAGAGACTATGGACTCTGAAAAACAACCTGAGGGTTTTGAAGGGGCAGGGTTGGGAGGTTGGGGGAACCAGGTGGTGGGTATTAGGGAGGGCACGTATTGCATGGAGCACTGGGTGTGGTGCAAAAACAATGAAAACTGTTACGCTGAAAAGAAATGAAAAAAAAAAAAAACTATAGCAATAAGGGGCTTGGGAAGATAAAGGAATAGGAAGACCCTGAGCTCACCCAGACTACATTTTCAACTTGATATCACCCCCATCCAAGGAAATAAACCAGAGAGTGATTTAAAGATTGGCAGAATAAACAATGCATGTAAATACAGAGGAGAAGCTGCATATGAAAGGTTAGGAAGGCCAGAAAGGTAGAGCAGTGCTGCCCAGAGGAGGGAGGGAGCTGTGTGCATGGAGAAGGCAGAGAAACAGGCCCTCACACCAAGGAGATCAGACTTGCCATAATGTTTGACTTTAACACCCAGAGGGGCTGAACTCTAAAAGTCAGCTTACGGGGTACTGGACCAGCCAGGAGAGCAAGTAATAGTTGTGTTGCCACCCTTAAAGAGACAGCAGCCTGAATGGAGAGGAAACATAAAAACATCAGTTTGTACAACACAGGGGGCAAACAGGAATCAAATCTGTTCATACTGATTTCATTACGTGTTAGGGGACAGCTTTGAAAATGAGGGAGCCATTTTCCTCCCATAGACACTTGTTACCTAAACCTCTAGCAGTTCACAATGTCTATGAATTCTCCAGAGGACTCACCCACTCCAAGATTGATAACTTTGGCGCTAAGCTCTGGGCAAATTTTGTTAAAGCTGCTCATGTACCTTGCCCAGAAGCTGGGTGCATGGTTGCCATCATGCACTGTGCCATTGACCACACCAGGCCCAAACACCACACCACACCTAGCTTTGTACTCCAGTCATCATCACATTCCATGTCTTGCCATGTGCTCCCAGCTGCTATCACATGCTGTGACAAGCTGTCAGGTGTACACCTGCTGCCCACTAAGCCTGGTCACTGTGCCAAGGCCAAACACTGCATTGTACCCAGCTGCATGCCCCCCCACAGTACCCAGGGCCCAGCCCCACCAATATATCATCAAGTGCCATGTGCAGCCTCTCACCCCACAGCCACCCTGCATACAGCTTCCAGCCACTGCAG
The DNA here is from genome assembly GCF_963455335.1 of Martes martes. Classification (NCBI taxonomy): domain Eukaryota; kingdom Metazoa; phylum Chordata; class Mammalia; order Carnivora; family Mustelidae; genus Martes; species Martes martes. The sequence goes on from NC_137897.1 coordinate 44,994,256, forward strand.
TGTTTCAGAGGATTTTGCATAGGACTAGAGCCCATTACAAATTTTGTTAACTGTGTTGTCCTGCTCCAAAGTTCCCTGGTGGGCATGCCCCATCAGGGCAGGCCAGCATGGGTCCTAACAACACAGAGAGAAAGCATAGCTCCCAACAGGCAGTCAGTGTAGACAACTGCACTAAAAGGAAAAGTGACTCAGACATAACAGCAGGACATAAGCAACACACATAAGATACTTTCCTGAAGTGCTGGGTTCTGATGAATAGAGGACACCGCATGAAAGAGCACGCCAGGAATTTTTTTCATAGAATCAACACTTCCAGGAGTAGAAGACAAAGCTGACTTTCTTAACACACAGAAACAGATACAAAATGAGGAGAGAGAAATTTATCCCAAATGAAAGAAAAGCACAAGGCCACAGTCAGAGAGCTAAATGAAACAGATTTATGTAACATGTCTAATAGAGAATTTAAAGCAATAATCACAAAGATACTCACTGGACTTGAGAAAAGAGTGGAAGACATGAGTGAGATCCTTAACAGAGATAGGGAATAATATAGCAGAAATAAAGGGCAGAATGAACAAAATGAGGAATATGCTTGATCAAATGAAGAGCAGGATGGAAGAAGCAACAGAATGAAATACTGACATAGAAGACAGAATAATGGAAAGTAGTTACACTGAACAAAAGAAGAAAGAATTATGCAAAATGAGAATAGATTTAGGGAAATCAGTGATTCCACTGAGTGTAATAACATTTGTATTACAGTAATCCCAGAAGAAAGGAAAGAAAAGGTGGCAGAAAATTTATTTGAAGAAATAATAGTTGAAAACTTCCCTAATCTGGGGAATGAAACAAATATCCAGATCCATAAGGCAGTGAGAACCCCCCCAAATATCAAAAAAGCAGACACACCATGATATATTGTAATTAAACTTGCAAAATATAGTGATAAAGATAAATTCTAAAAGCAGTAAGGCAAAAGAAGAAAATAACTTACAATGGAAAACCCAGAAAGATAGATTTTTCAACAGAAACTTTGCAAGCCAGAAGACAATGACATGATATATTCAAACTACTGAATGGGAAAAATGCACAGCCAAGAATACTCTATCCAGCAAGGCTATCATTCAGAATAGAAGGAGAAACCAAGAGTTCCTCAGATAACCAAAACCTAAAGGAATTAATGTCCACTAAACCAGCTCTGCAAGAAATAATAAAAGGGACTCTTTGAGTGGAAAAGAAAGACCAAAAGTGAAAAATTAGAGGTGGGAAACACAAAAACAGTAAAAATAAACATTTCTGTAAAAATAATTCAAGGAAATCACAATAAAATGATATAAAATTTAATAATATATACCTAAAATGTGAGTAGGAGAGGAGAAAAGCATGGGTTCAAACTTAAATGACCATCAGCTTAATGTAGACACCTATATGCAGAAGAGATTATAGACAAACCTAATGGTAACCTCAAATCAAAAACCAGTAATAAATATATAAAGGATAAAGAGAAATAAATAAAAAAGAACATTAAAGAAAATCAGCAAAATATTAAAGAGAAAAAAACAAGAGCGGATCAGAGAAAATCCTCAGACACAACCACAAACCACATAAAAAAATGGCAAAAAAGACACATCTCTCAATAATTACACTTTGAATGTAAATGGACTAAACACTCCAATCAAAAGACATAGGGTGACAGATTGGAATTAAAAAACAATACCCCATGCTGCCTATAGAAGACCCATTTTAGAGCTACACATATCTACAGATTGAAAGTGAGAGAACAGAAAAAACATACAGATGGATGTCAAAAGAAAGCCAGAGTATTAATATTTCCATAGGATAAACTAGACTTTACAACAAAGTCTGTAACAAGAGACAAAGGACACTATATCATAATAAAAGGGACAATCCAATAAGAAGATATAACAATTATAAATATTTGTGCACTCAACATAGGAGCACCCAAATACAGAAAACAGTTAATAACAAACATAAAGGAACTAGTTGATAATAATACATTAGTAGGGGACTTTAACACCCCACTAACATCAATGAACTGATAATCTAAACAGAAAACGAACAAGGAAACAATGGTTTTGAATGACACACTGGAACACATGGATTTAACAGGTATGTTCAGAACATTCCATCCTAAAACAGCAGGATACACACTCTTTTAAAGTATGTATGGAACATTCTCCAGAATAGATCACATATTAGTCTACAAAACACAAACATGAACAAATTAAAGATCAAAGACATATCATGCATATTTTCTGACCAAAATACTATGAAACTAGAAGTCAACCACAAGAAAAAATCTGGAAACACCACAGATACAGGGAGGTTAATAACATGCTACTAAGCAATGAATGCATAAAACAAGAAATAAGGAATACAAAAATACATGGAAACAAATGAAAATGAAAACACAATGGTACAAAGCCTTTAGGATGCAGCAAAAGCAGTCCTAAGAGGGAAGTATATAGCAATACAGACCTCAAGAAGCAAGAAAAATCTCATATTAAAAGAAAAAAAAAAGAATCTGAAAGGAACTAGAAAAAGAACAACAAAATAACCTATAACCAGCAGAATGGAATAAATAATACAGATTAGAGAAAAAATAAGTGATATACAGAATTAGAGGGGATGAAGCAGGACGATGGAAGACTAGAGGACCTCGTTTAATCTGGTCCCTTGAATTTAGCTAGATAACTAGCTAGCTAGCTAGATAACTATAAGACCAAAACACATTAATTCAACCTGAGATGTAAGAAGAGAATTGCTAGAATTCTACAAATAGAAAAGTGACCATTTTTTCAAGGTAGGAGGTATGGAAAATGAATCTGAGAGGATATATTGGAAGATGATCAGTGGGGGAAGGGAGATGCCATATGACAGCTACAGGAAAATGATATAGTCCCTGAGCGCAAAATTCGAATCTTTAGAAATCTGCTCCAGTGAAAGAGGTCCCTATCTGAAAGGTGCTCAAGTGGTGAAGTGGGGCAGACTCCTAGGTGAGACAGTGTGGTCTCAGGATCCCCAGGGTCACAGAAAGAACATGGGTGCCTGAACCAGCAGTTCCCAAGCATTGGAGTGGGGAAACTGGTTAGGGTCAGTGAGCCCAGGAGGGGCCTCTCAAATCAGTTTGCCATAAGCCATGAACCACAGTTTGGTCAGGTGACAGCTCTCCATGTGGGGATCCTGCAAAGGCTGGAAATATGAGGCCCTCTGCCTCCTCCTGGGAGGGGTGATGCAGAAGCATGCATGACTAGATGACCCCTGTCCACTCAGGGACCCTACAAAGGATGGAAATGTAGCAGCCCTCCACCTTCCCCTGGCCTCCCAGGTTTGGGCATGCACTGCAGGAGACTGCAGAGTTTGGCACACACAAAAGTGAAGACTGTTTATCCCTGAGGGTTTACTGAAGAGAGGGGAGTGAGGAAGAGAGTCAGTGACATAGAAGACAAGTTGATGGAAAGGAAGGAATCTGAGGAAAAGAGAGAAAAACAACTGTTAGACCATGAGGGGAGACTTTGAGAAATCAGCAATACTATAAAATGAAACATTAGAATTATTGGGTTGCCAGAGGAAAAAGAGAGAGAGGGACAGAAGGTACATTTGAGCAAATCATAGCTGAGAATTTCCCTAATATGGGGAAGGAAACAGGCATATCAGAATAAGAGGTAGAGTGGAACCCTCTCAAAATCAATAAAAATTAAACACCCTGACATATAACAGTCAAGCTTGCAAATTTCAGAGATAAAGAGAAAATCCTGAAAGCAGCTCAAGACAAGAGGTTTTTGACCTACAGGAGCAGAAACATCAGGTTGGCATCATACCTACTCACAGAGACCTGGCAGGCAAAAAAGGACTGGAATGATATATTCAGGGTATTAAATGAGAAAAACATGCAGCCAAGAATATTTTATCCAGCAAGGCTTCATTCAGAATGAAAGGAGAGATAAAAAGCTTCCAGGAAAAATGAAACTAAAAGAATATGTGACCACTAAACCAGCCCTGCAAGAAATAGTAAAGGGGATCCTCTAAGTGAAGAGAGAGCCCAAAAGTAACATAGACCAGAAAGAAACAGAGACACTCTACAGAAACAGGGACTTTTCAGGTAACACAATGGTATTAAATTCATATATTTCACTAATTACTCTGAATATAAATGCTCCAATCAAAAGACACAAGGTATCAGATTGGATAAAAAAGCAAGACCATCCATATTCTGTGTACAAGAAACTCATTTTAGACTTAAAGAAACCTCCAGATTGAAAGTGAGGGGGTGGAGAATAATTTATCATGTTAATGGACATCCAAAGAAAGCTGGGATAGCAATCCTCATATCAGACAAATTAGATTTTAAACCAAAGACTGTAGTAAGAGATGAAGAGGAACATTATATCATACTTAAAGGGTTTATCCAACATTAATATCTAAAATTATAAATATTTATGCTCCTAACTTGGGAATAGCCAATTATATAAAACAATTAATAAGCAAATTTTAAAAACACATTAATAATAATACAGTAATAGTAGGGGACTTCAACACCCCACTCACAGCAATAGACAGATCATCTAAGCAGAAGATCAACAATAGCCAAACTGTGGAAAGAGCCAAGATGTCCACTGACAGATGAATGGATAAGGAAGATGTGAGATATATATATATATATATATATATATATATATATATATATATATATATAATCACACACACCCCAGATTATTACTCAGACATCAGAAAGGATGAATATTTATAATTTACATTGATGTGGGTGGAACTGGAGGACATTATGCTGAGCAAAACAAGTCAACTAGAGAAAGACAATTATCATATAGTTTCACTCATATGTGGAATATAAGAAACAGCAAGGATCATAGAAGAAGGGAGGGAAAACTGAATGGGAAGTCATCAGAGAGGGAGGCAACCCTGAGAGACTCTTAGCTCTAGGAAACAAACTGAGGGTTGCTGGAGGGGAGGTGGGTGATGGTCATTAAGGAGGGCATGTGATGTGATGAGCACTGGGTGTTATATGAAACTGATAAATTATTGGACATGACATCTGTAACTAATGATGAACTATAAGTCGGCTAACTGAATTTAAATAAAAAAATAAATGATACATGAATTAAAAAAAAAAGAAAACATCAATGAAACCAGGAGATGGTCTTTGAAAAAAATCAATAAAATTGATAAACCTCTAGCCAGACTTGTCAAGAAAAAAAGAGGAAGGTTCAAATAAATTCATAAATGAGAGAGGAGAAATCACAACCAATACCACAAAAATACAAATAATCATAAGAGAATATTATGAAAAAACTATATGCCAAAATCGGACAAACTAGAGGAAATGATAAGTTCCTAGAAATATACAAACCACAAGAACTGAAACAGAAAGAAATAGAAAACTTGAACAGACAAATAACCAGGATAAAAATTGAATCAGTAATCAAGAAACTCCAAACAAACAAAAGTCCAGGACCAGATGGCTTCACAGGTGAATTCTACCAACATATCCAAGAGACACATGAAAAGATGTTGATCATCACTTACCATCAGGAAATGCAAATCAAAACTACAATGTCACCTCACACCTGTTAGCATTGCTAAAATGAACAACATAAGAAACGTCATGTGTTCAAAAGGATGTGAAGAAAAAGAAATCCTCTTGCATTATTGGTGGGAATGCAAACTGGTGCAGCCACTGTGGAAACAGTTTGGAGATTCCTCCGAAAGTTAACAATGGAACTACCTTATGATCCAGCAATAGTGCTAGTGGGTATTTAAGCAAAGAATACATCAGCAATAATTCAAAGGGATTCCTAAACTCCTATGTTTATAGCAACATTATTACAATACCCATGGCATGGAAATAACACAATTATCCATTGATTGATGAATGGATAAAGAAAATGTGTTATATATTTATAAGAAATTATTATTCGGGCATAAAAATGAATAAAATCTTCCCATTTGTAATGATGTGGATAGAACTAAAGAATATACTGCTAAGAAAAATAAGTCAATCATAAAAAGATTAATACCGTATGATTTCATTCATATGTGGAATCTAAATAACAAAACAAACAAGCAAAAGGAAAAAAAATGAGAGAGAGAGGCAAAGCAAGAAGCAGATTCTTAATTATAGAGAACAATCTGATGGTTACCAGAGTGAAGGGGACTATGGGGATGGGTGAAATAGGAGATGGAGATTAAGAGGTGCACTTGTTGTGATGAGCACAGGGTGATGTATGGAAATATTTAATTACTATATTGTACACCTGAAACTAATATGACACTATATATTAATTAACTGGAATTTAAATAAAAACTGAAAAAAAGAATAACTTTGGATTAGACATTTGTTTCTGGGATTTGATCCCTAAAGTACAAACAAGAAATGACAAAAAAAAATAGGTAAATTGGACATCATCAAAATGATTTTTCTTTTTGCTTCGATAGATATTATTAAGAAAGTGAAAAAAGAAACTCAGAATGGGAATAAATATTTGCAAATTATATATCTGATAAGACTCTAATTTTCAGAATATATGAACAACTCATACAAATCAACATCAACAAAAAGACAAATAACACTTGGGGCACCTGGATGGCACAGTCAGTTAAGTTTCTGACTCTTGGTTTCAGCTCAGGTCATGATCTCAGGGGCATGATCTCAGGGTTGTGAGATTGAGTTCCACATCAGGCTCCTCACCAGGTGCAGAGTCTGCTAAAATTTCTCTCTCTCCCTCTCCCTTTGCCTCCCCCACGCACTTCTTTCTCTCTCAAATAAATAAATGAATGAATAAATAAATAAATAGAATCTTTTTAAAAAACAAATAATCTGGAGGAGGGGCAAGATGGTGGAGAAGTAGGAGACCCTGTTTTAATTGGTCCCGTAAAGTGAGCTAAATAGCTACCAGAGCACTCTGAACACCCATGAAATCAGCCTGAGATGTAGGGTTATACACTTCTGGATCTCTACGAGGTCAGAAGACATCAGTGGAGAGGTAAAGCTGAGTGGGAATACTCAGATGGATATTGGAGGATAAGCAGAAGGGGGAGGGAGCCACCAGAAGTGACCCATTGGAAAGTAATACCCCAATACGAAAGTGTCCTGTGGTTGGAGACCAGCATTAACTTGGGAGTCTGGTTGAAGGCACTCAGAAAGAGCAAAAGAGCTTGGGTGGTAACTGGTGGAATCGGGTGGTCATGGGCACAGGCTTAAACTCACCTTCCCAGGATGGCCAATGCCGGCGACCACCTGTGCCAGAGAGAGTGCAGCAGGGTCTCCAGTCTGTGGTGCCTGAGGGCCCACCTGTTGTTTGCACCACCGCTCAGCTGGGTGCACTCCTGCCCATGCATGAGAGCTTCTGGTGTGGGTGCCAACCGGCACCCTCTAGGTCCACAGCCTCCTGCGCGCTGCATGCCCTGCACCATCATGGGCTGTGAGAACACACACCCCTGCCTCCCACCCCCCGCACCTGACAGAGCTTGGTGTGGGTGCCATCCTGCACTCCTTAGGACCCAGCCACCTGCCACCGACCGAGAGTCTGGACACTCCCAGACCATGCCTGGCAGAACCTGGTATGACCTCTGGTTGGGATCCCTCAGTGGCAGCCTTCTCTGACCTGCACAACTGTGGGGACTGAGAACATCCTGTGTGGGCCTGGACCCCATATAGCAGTCCCAGCAAAGGGAGCCACCAGAAATGGGCTCCCTGGACCAATATTGCTCATGGTTATTGGCATAGGTGTGCAGACACAGGCAGGGGCCTTGGGTGACCAGTGAGATGGTAGCTAGGGTGCACTCCTGCTGTGGGAGGCTGTGCTGTTCAGCAGAGTTTGCAAAGGGAGAGTCTGTGTGTTCTGGACCACCCAGAGGGGAGCAGACTGAGGCTTCTCTCTGAGGCGGAGGTCTGGGTGCAGTTTGCTTTCCACTAAACTGCTGAAAAGCTACAAAAAGCTGCCAAAGAACAAAAACCTCCAGAGAACAAAAGCCTGAAAAAATGGTTTCCACAGAGACCAGCCCCTTAATAGGGGGCAGAACGAATCAACCCAAGCAAGACTGACTAAAAAACAATGCCGGAGGCCCCTCCCCCTGAAGGCAAGCCAAAAGAACAAGAGGAAAACCACCAGAGGCTCCTCATAAAATTGTAAAACCTCAGCATCAGGGGAAAACAATATATTAAGCTCCCAGTATTGACCTAAAACTTGTATATTTCATGAAGACAATTTTTTTTAATTCATTCTCATGATTCTTGTACTTTAATATTTTTTTACCTACTTATCATTACAACTAGAGGTTTAAGACAACATATTCCATAATAACCTTTTAATTTGAACATTTTTCATAAATATACCTGTGCTTTTCTTTTTCTTTTCTATTTTTTAATATACATATAGATATAAACTTCAAGGTAATCCTCTTTCCCTAATCAATACTACCCTATATATAAACCATATATATATATATATATATATATAAAATATGTTATATTTATATATATAATATATAATATTACTATATATTACTATACTAATCAATACTACCCTATATATAAACCATATATATATAAAATATTATATTTATATATACAATATATAATATTACTATATGTTACTATACTAATCAATACTACCCTATATATAAACCATATATATGGTTTATATATACTACCCTATTATAAACTGTGTGTGTGTGTGTGTGTGTGTGTGTATATATATATATATATATATATATATATATATATAAAGTGAGATCATATGTATGATCTCACTTTATCCCTGGAAAGTTGAGCCCTTTAACAAAGATATCAAGATACACCTAGGTTGAACCAAAATAACCTTCCTCACCCACATAAAGGATTTGTAACCACCCTCCCATCATCTTCTGTCAGTGTTTCTGGGTATTTGTTTTTGTTTTGGTATTATATAAATCTTATCCTTGGGGATCATTTTGGCTGGGTTCCTTTTTCTTTTCTTGTCATTTACTTTTGTCAGTCTTTTTATTTGTCCATTTTTGTTTATATACCTTATAAATCTTACTTTTGGGGCTCATTCTGCCTGGGTATTCTCTTTTCTCTCTCTCTCTTTTTTTCTTTTTTCTTTCTTTTTGGTGGTGACTTCCAATTGCTCCGAAACTTTCCAGGGTGCAACTTGCCTGGATCATGGTTGAAATAGTCAGCTATACAATGCCCTCAACCACCTTTCAACAAAATGACTCGGAGGAGGAACACCTAACAGAATAAAAATTCAGAGACTGTACCCTCTACCAGAACTATTGGATGTGGACATAAACAGTATGTTGGAAAGGGAATTCAGGGTAACAATTATCCAGGCAATGGCTAGGTTGGAGAAAACCATTAGTGACAACATAGAATTTCTATGGGCAGAAGTGAGAGCCAAACTGGCAGAAGTAAAAAATGCTATCAGTGAGATCCATTCTAATCTAAATATGCTAAAACTACGGTAACTGAGGCAGAAGATAGAATTAGTGGTCTAGAGGACAAACTGATAGAGAAAAAGGATCAGGAGGAGGCCTGGAACACCTTAGAAGCCAGGAAAACAGAATTAGGGAAATAAATGATGCCATGAACCTTTCCAATGTCACAAATATCGGGATCCCTGAGGGGGTGGAAAAAGATGACTAGAAGATATAGTTGAACAAATTCTGGATGAAAATTTTCCCAATCTGTTCAGGTCCTACAGGCAGAAAGAACACCCACGAAGATTAATGAATCTAGAAAGACCTCAAGACACTTAATTGTGAGACTCATGAATCATAATTTTAGACAAGAGCTTCTGAGGACAGCGAGGGGGAAGAGATTACTTACATAAGAGAGGGAGGTCCATCAGAATTATATCTGACTTGTCCACAGAATTCTGGCAAGCCAGAAAAGTCTGGCAAGACATATTAAGGGCATTAAATGAGAAGAACCTGCAGCCAAGAATACTTTATCCAGCAAGGTTGACATTTAAAATGGATGGAGAGATGAAGAGTTTCCAAGACCATCAAGGTTTAAAAAAGTATGTGACCACCAAGCTGACACTACAAGAAATACTAAGGGGGGTTCTATAAAAGAAGAAAGAACCCAAGAGTGACATAGATCAGAAATTTACAATGTATAGAAACAAGGACTTCACAGGCAACATGATGTCAATAAAAACATATCTTTCAATAATCACTCTTAACATGAATGGCCTAAATGCTACCATAAAATGGCGCAGGGTTTCACACTGGATAAAATGACAGGATTCGTCCATATGCTGTCTACAAGAGACATGTTTGGAACCTAAAAATACATCCAAACTGAAAGTGAAGGGATGGAGAAGCATCTTTCATGCCAATGGGACTCAAAAGAAACCTGGGGTATCAATTCTCATATCAGATAAATTAGATTTTAAACTAAAGACTGTAGTCAGAGATACAGAAGGACACTACATCATTCTTAAAGGGTCAATATACCAATAAGATCTAACAATTGTAAATATTTATACCCCCAATACTGGAGTACCAACTACATAAACCCACTGTCATTCAAAATAAAGAGTCATACTGATATGAATACATTAATAGTAGGGAATCTTAACATGCCACTCTCAGTAATAGATCATCCAAGCAGAAAATCAACAACAACAACAAATACAGAGTTTTGAATGTCACACTGGACCAATGGACCTCATGGATATATACAGAACATTCCACCCTAAAACAACAGAATACTCATTCTTCTCAAGCACACATGGAAATTTCTCCAAAATAGACCACATGCTGGGTCATAAATCAGGACTCAACCAATACCAAAAGACTGAGATTATTCCCTGCATATTCTCAGATCACAATGCTTTGGAACTGGAACTCAACCACAAGAAAAAGTTTGGAAGGAATTCAAACACTTGGAAGCTAAAGACAACCCTGCTTAAGAATGTTTGGATCAACCAGGAACTCCAAGAAGAACTTAAACAATTCATGGAAACCAATGAGAATGAAGACACTTCAGTCCAAAACCTATGGGTTATGGCAAAGGCAGTCCTAAGGGGGAAATACATAGCCATCTAAGCCTCCCTCAAAGAAATTGAAAAATCCAGAATACACCAGCTCTCTTTACACCTTAAAGAACTGGAAAACCAACAACAAATTAAGCCAACCCCAAACACAAGAAGGGAAATAATCAGGATTATTGAAGAGATCTGTGGGATAGAAACTAGAGATACAGTAGAACACATCAATGAAACTAGAAGCTAGTTCCTTGAAAGAATCTATAAGATTGATAAACCACTGGCCAAACTAATCCAAAAGAAAAGAGAGAGAACCCAGATTAACAAAATTATGAATGAAAGGGGAGAGATCACGAGTAACTCCAAGGAAATAGAAACAATCATCAGAAATTATTATCAACAGTTTTATGCCAATAAGTTAAGCAACCTAGAAGAAATGGATGCATTCCTGGGAACTTATAAACTTTTGAAACTGAACCAGGAAGAAACTGTCAACCTGAATAGACCAAACCTAGTAATGAGATTGAAGCAGTAATCAAAAACCTCCCCCAAAAACAAGAGCCCAGGACCTGATGGATTCCCTGGGGAATTCTACCAAACATTCAAGAAGAAATAATACTTATTCTCCTAAAGCTGTTTCAAAAAATAGGAACAGAAGAAAACTTCTAGACTCTATCTATGAAGCCAGCATTACCATGATCCCCAAACCAGGCAAAGACCCCATCAAAAAGGAGAATTTCAGAACAACATCCCTGATGAATATGCACGCCAAGATTCTCAACAAGATCCTAGCTAATAGGTCCCAACAGTATATTAAAAAGATTATCCACCATGACCAGGTGTGATTTGTCCCTGGGATGCAAGAGTGGTTCAACATTCACAAATCAATCAATGTGATAGAACAGATCAATAAGAGAAGAGAGAAGAACCACATGGTCTTCTCAATTGATGCAGAAAAAGCATTTGACAAGATACAGAATCCATTCCTGATTAAAACACTTCAAAGTATAAGGATAGAGGGAACATTTCTCAACTTCATAAAATCTATCTATGGAAAACTCACAGCGAATATCATTCTCAATGGGGAAAAGCTGACAGCCTTCCCTTTGAGATTAGGAACACTGCAAAGATGCCCACTCTCACCATTGTTATTCAACATAGTACTAGAAGTCCTAGCAACAGCAATCAGACAATAAAAAGAAATAAAAGTTATTCAAATTGGCAAAGAAGATGTCAAAGTCTCTCTCTTTGCAGATGACATGATACTTTATATGGAAAACCCAAAAGACTCCACTCCCAATCTATTAGAACTCATACAGCAATTCAGTAATGTGGGAGGATACAAAATCAATGCACAGAAATCAGTTACTTTCTTATACACTAACAATGAAATTATAGAAAGGGAAATTAGAGAATCGATTCCATTTACTACAGCATCAAGAACCATAAGATACCTGGGAACAAACCTAACCAAAGAGGCAAAGGATCTGTACTCAAGGAAGTACAGAACACCCACGAAAGAAATTGAAGAGGACACAAAAAGATGGAAAAGCATTCCATGTTCATGGATCGGAAGAATAAACATTGTTAAAATGTCTACACTGCCTAGAGCAATCTATACTTTCAATGCTATTCCGATCAAAATTCCACCAGCATTTTTCAAAGTGCTGGGACAATCCTAAAATTTGTATGGAACCAGAAGAGACCCCGAATTGCTAAGGAAATGTTGAAAAAGAAAAACAAAAGTGGGGTCATCACGTTGCCTGATTTCAAGCTTTACTACAAATCTGTGATCATCAAGACAGCATTGTATTGTCACAAAAACAGACACATAGACCATTGAAACAGAGTCCAGAACCCAGATATGGACCCGCAACTCTATGGTCAAATAATCTTTGACAAAACAGGAAAAAATATCCAGTGGAAAAAAGACAGTGTCTTCAATAAATGGTGCTGGGAAAATTGGACAGCTATGTATAGAAGAATGAAAGTTGACCATTCTCTCAAAACATACACAAAGATAAACTCGAAATGGATGAAAGATCTCAATGTGAGGCAGAAATCTATCAAAATCCTAGAGGAGAACATAGGCAGTAACCTTTTCAACATCAGGTACAGCAACTTCTTTCAAGACTTGCCTCTTGAAAGGAAAGGAAAGGCAAAGGAAACAAAAGTGAAAATGAAATTTTGGGACTTCATCAAGATCCAAATCTGCACAGCAAAGGAAACAGTCAACAAAACAAAAGGCAACCCACAGAATGGGAAGAGATGTTCACAAATGACACTAAAAAGAGCTGATATCCTTGGGGCACCTGGGTGGCTCAGTCGGTTAAAGCCTCTGCCTTCGGCTCGGGTCATGATCCCAGGGTCCTGGGATCAAGCCCCACATTGGGCTCTCTGTGCAGCAGGGAGCCTGCTTCCCCCGCTCTCTCTGCCTGCCTCTCTGCCTACTTGTGATCTCTGTCTGTCAAGTAAATGAATTAAAAAAAAAGAGCTGATATCCAATATCTATTAACAACTCCTCAAACTCAACACCCAAAAATCAGATAATCATGTCAAAAAATGGGCAGAAGACATGAACAGACACTTCTCCAAAGAAGACATACAAATGGCTATCGGACACAGGAAAAAATGTTCATCATCCTTAGCCATCAAGGAGATTCAAGTGAATACTGTTATGCTGAAAATTAAAAAAAAAAAAAAGTAACTCAGAGGAAAAAAAAAAAACACATTGAGATACCACCATACACCATTTAGAATGCCAATATTAAAAAGACAGGAAAAAAAAAGACAGGAAACAACAAGTGTTGGAGAGGATGTGGAGAAAGGGGAACCTTCTTAAACTATTGTTGGGAATGCAAGTTGGTGCAGCCACTTTGGAAAACAGTGTGGAAATTCCTTAAGAAATTAAAAATAGAGCTTCCCTATGACCCTGCAATTACACTACTGGGTATTTACCCCAAAGATACAGACATAGTAAAAAGAAGGGTCATCTGTACCCCAATGTTCATAGCAGCAATGGCCACAATTTCCAAACCGTGGAAGGAGCCAAGATGCCCTTCAAGAGACAAATGGATAAAGAAGATATGGTCCATATATACAATGGAGTATTACTCGTCCATCAGAAAGTATGGATACCCAAATTTTGTATCAACATGGACAGGACTGGAGGAGATTATGCTGAGTGAAATAAGTCAAGCAGATAGAATCAATTATCATATGGTTTCACCTACTTGGGGAGTATAAAGAATAACAGTGAGGACATTGGGAGTTGGACAGGAGAAGTGAGATGGGGGAAATCAGGGGGGTAGACAAACCATGAGAGACTGTGCACTTTGAGAAATAAACTGAGGATTTTGAAGGAGAGTGGAGTGGGGGATTGGGAGGGCCTGGTGGTGTGTATTAAGGAGAGCATGTATTTCATGGAGCACTGGGTATGGTGGATAAACAATGAATCTTGAAACACTGAAAAAATAAAATAAAATTAAAAAAAGAATTAAAAACCCCAAATAATCCAATTTAAAAATAAGCAAAACATTTGAATAGACAGTTCTCCAAAGAAGATATATAAATAGCCAATTAGTTCATGAAATGATGCTTAACCTCATAGTCATTATTGAAACTCAAATGAGCATCATGAGAGAGATATCATTTTATACTCACTTAAGATGGGTATAATAGGGGCACCTGGGTGGCTCAGTGGGTTAAACCTCTGCCTTCAGCTCAAGTCATAATCTCAGGGTCCTGGGATCAAGCCCCACATCGTGCTCTCTGCTCAGCAGGGAGCCTGCTTCCCCCTCTCTCTCTGCCTGCCTCTCTGCCTACTTGTGATCTCTCTCTCTGTCAAATAAATAAATAAAATCTTTAAAAAAATGAGTGTAATAATAAATGGACAATAACAAGTGTTAGTGAAGATACAGAGAAATTAGAATCCTCATATGTTGCTTTTGGGGATGTAAAACTTTGAAAAACAGTTTGGCCACTTTGAAAACCAGTTTGGCAGTTCCTCTAAGCATCATAGATTGGGTTATCAGATGACTCAGCAATTCTGCTCCTACATTTATATCCAAGAGAGATGAAAACATATGTCCACACAAGAACTTGTACAACAATGTTCATGGCAGCATTATTCATGATTGCCAAAAGTGAAATCAGCCCAAATGCCCATCAGTTTATGAGTAGATTAACAAATGTGGTATAGCATTCAGTAGAATATCATTCAGTTATAAAAAGGGGTATCTACACATGCTGCAAAATGAAAAACCTTGCAAACATTTTGCCCAATGAGAACAGGCAGGTGCCAAAGACTACATATTGCATGATTCCATTTGTATGAAATGTCCAGAACAGGCAAATCTATAGAGACAATAAACAGATAAGTGGTTGCCAGGGGTCTGAGGGGAAGGGGGATCTGGAATGACTCTAAAGGGTATGGAGTTTCTTTTGAGGGTGATGAAAATGTTCTGGAATTACTGGTGATGGTATACAACCATGTGAATATAATGAAAAACCACTAAATTGTATATTTTAAAATGGTTTATTTCAGGGGCACCTGGGTGGCTCAGTGGGTCAAAGCCTCTGCCTTCAGCTTGGGTCATGATCTCAGAGTCCTGGGATCAAACCCCACAGCAGGCTCTCTGCTCAGGGAGCCTGCTTCCTCCTGTCTCTCTCTCTGCCTGCCTCTCTGCCTACTTGTGATCTCTGTCTGTCAAATACATAAATAAAATCTTTTAAAAAATGGTTTATTTCACAGTATGTGAGTTATATCTCTATCAAAAATAATTTTTTAGAAAACATAGGCAAAGTTATAAGGAGCAAATATTAAGCTAAATGAAAATAATGTAATAACAATGGGGAAAATTTTTGATTTTAGGGCAAAATGCCAAAGATATTAAATTATCAGAAATAATTTCCTTACACATTGATAAAACATTAAATTCACCAGGAAGATATAGCAGTTGTAAATTTTTATAATTAATTATAAAACCAAGACTGACATAGGTATAAGAAGACAACAATAAATTTTTCATATCAACAAGCAGACAATACCCCAGAAGAATGTAGACCATTTGAGCTAGATTAAGAAACATAACTTAATTCAACTATATACTACACTAAACCCAACTATAAAATGTATATTTTTTCAAGTGTTTATGGAATGTTTACTAAAAGTGACCCTTTGTTTGTCCATAAAGCAAATCAAATAGATTTCGAAGAACTGAAATCACAAGAAGTTTGTTTCCTGACAAGAATGCAATCAAACTAGAAATGGCACCAAATTCCTGGAGCCCTCCTACTGTGTCAGGCATTAACCCTTTAGTTGTTAAATGGTGATTAGTAGGTCCCAGCAGTCCTGAATAAAGGGGTGAGGTGCCCAGGATGATGGGGTAAGTGGTGGGGAAATTAAGAAAGCCAGGAACAGTGTTTATTTTTTAAATAATCTGGAAATATTTAAAAAATCCTTATGTCCATACAATTATGCATCTGAGGACTATCAGTCCTATTTTTTTATCCCTTCTATTTAGTAGGTAAGTGATAACATCAGATGCTTATACTCAAAAGCAAGAAAGTCTGAAAATTAATGAGCAGACTATCTAACTCCAGAAGTTAAAAAGAAAAATCAAAAGAAAGTGAAAGAAATAGAATAATGATAAGAAAAAAATAGTTTAATAGAAAACAAAGACAGAAAAGTAAAAAGCTAAAAGTTGATTATGTTTAAAAAACTTTAAAAAGTGATAAACTTCTGGCAAGACTGATCAAGAGGAAAATGAGAAGATACCAATAAACAGTATTAGAACAAAAGAGAGGACATAACTGCAAGTGCAACATTTAAAAATCCAAATATAAGAACTTCAAGCAAATAAATTTGGAAAGTGATATGAGACAGAAAAATTCCTGGAAAACCATAATTTAATTTTAACAAGTAGAAATAGCAGACTGGAATGATTCTATAATTATTTAAAAGATTGCATCAGTTAAAATTTTTCTGATAAAAAAGATAGTAGGTTCAGATGTTTTTACTTGAAAGTTGTGCCAGATATTTGAAGAACACATAGTTCCTTGGATAATCTCTGTCAGAAAATAGAATGAAAGGAAATCATTCCCACTTGATTTTATGCCACTAAAATCAAATAGAGATATATGAGAACCATGGAAAAATTAGAAGCCAAGCTCACTCATGAACAAAATATCAAATTCTTAAATAAAATATTAATGAACTAAATCTAGCAGTTTTTATTTATCCTAGGACTGTGAGATTATTTTAACACAAGAAAAATCTCTAATGTAATTCACATTAGTAAATTAAAATAGAAAATTAACATGTCATCTCAAGAAATAGAGAATACACATTTAATAAAATTCAAAGTCTACTCATTTTAAAAAATCCTATTGGTAAACTAAGAATAAACTGGAGCTTCCTTTTTTTTTTTTTTTAGATTTTATTTACTTATTTGACAAAGAGATTAAGAAGGAGCAGGGGCAGGCAGAGGGAGAGGGAGAAGCAGACTACACACTGAGCAGGAAGCCAGGATGGTGGGGCTTGATTCCAGGACCCTGAGATCATGACCCAAGCCTAAGGCAGACACTAACCAAATGAGCCATCCAGGAGCCTAGGATTCTTTTAACCTATTAAATGAAATCTACAATAAACTACTGCATTTTACTCAATGGTGAACCTTTAAAAACATTCCCTTTAAAATTAGGATCAACATAACAATGCACACTATTAACACTTCTATTCAGCACTGTACTTAAAATGGTGTGTTTGTGTTGGAGATGAGAAGTCCTAGGAGTGCAGTAGTATAAGAGAAAAAGATATAAAAATATAAAGATGGGAGGTAAAGAAAGAAAATTGTCATTTACATATAAATTATCAAAATTAATAAGCAAAGTGATCAGATTTTCTAATTATAAATGCAATATACAAAAACTACAATTATATTTGTATACATTAGCAATAAACTGCTATAGCATGTAATCTTCTAAACGGGTATAGTTTACAATAGCAACAAGAAATAAAGGAATTTCTTATAATGATGTTCAAGTGCCTTCGAATTATAAAACTTCACTTGAATAACATGAAAAGGCTTTAAATAGATGGAGAGACATACCGTGTTTAGAGAAGACTCAATGTCACAGAGATTGATCTTAATTTGATCTTAAATTGATCTACAGATTGAATGCAATTCCAATCAAAATCCCAAAATGCTGTGTGTGTATGTGTGTGTAACTTGAAAAGCTGATTCCAAAATTTATGCAGACAAAATATTTTACTGCAGTATTGTTCATAACCAAAAACTAAAAACTACGTAAGTGTTCATCAAAAGTTAGATGGATAGGGGAACCTGGGTGGCTCACTGGGTTAAGCAGCTGCCTTAGGCTCAGGTCATGATCCCAGGGATCTGGGATAGAGTCCTGTATCATGCTCCCTGCTCAGTGGGGAGTCTGCTTCTTCCTTTGCCCCCCCTCTACTCATGACTTCTCCCTCTCTCACGCATTCGCACGCTCTCTCTCAAAGAAATAAATAAAATCTTTAAAAGAAAAACAGATGGATAAACAAACCATGAGGTATTCACAAAATGTAGTATTGCATGGCAAGGAGAATAAACAATATAACTATATGCAACAATAATATAGATGGCACACAAAACATAACATTGAATGAGAAAACAAGTCCGGATGGACATACACAGCTTTTCAAGCACTTTACGCATGTTAAGGCATTTAATTCTCAGAACCACACCATTGATTGTGTTCACCTCTTCACCCACCACCCTCTTTGGAACAAGGTAGGTCTAGAGAGGATGCTCCAAGCAAAAGATAATTTAGATCTTTCAGTGGTAAATAGACTCCCCAGCAAGGGAGGTGAGGCAAACACTAAGTTTATTGTGTCTGTGGGCTGACATAATTCAGTCAATCACTAATGAGTGACTGTCTTGTGCACATAGAGCCAAGGCTTGCCTATGGTGAGTAGTAGAGTGGAAGTAGAGCATTAAACATCTGCTATGTGCCAGGTTCTGAGCTTGATGCTGAGGATACAATGGGCAGAAAGATCACACACCCACCTTCTTGTTTAAATAATAACTAATATTTATGGAGCACTTACTATAAGCTGGACATTCTAAGCATTTTATATATTTTACTCTCTAATCTCCACAACAACACTATTATTCACTTTCTTTTACAGATGAGGAAATGGAAGCACAGGGAGGTAAAGAGACTTGCCCAAAGTCACAGAGGCAGGAGGTGGGAGAGCCGAGATTCAAACCTAGGCAGTCTGGATCCGGACCTCCAAATCACTGAATCATCCCAACAACACAGTGTGAGAAATAGTTATTAGTTCTGTTTTGCATCTGAGGAAAGAGAAGCTCAGAACTAATGTAAGCACATATTTGTTTTGTACCCTCTATGTGACAGAGACTATATTAGGTGTTTTATGTATATTTTTCCTACAACCTAAAAGATAGAGTTCATGGGAATATAAAGGTCCTAACTCTGGAGGACCCAGGTATGCAGAGACTGGTTTGCCTGCTTGCCAACTAAACCCAACAGCCCCTCAGAAAGAATTAAAGTGGTTGACTGTATGGGGGTGGGATGTAATTCTCTGTCTCATCCAGGCTCCTAGATCTCTGGATGAATGAGTGAAACTTCTGGTGGAGAGAAGGAAAGAGAACAGGAGGCTGTTTTTTTTCTGCCTCTTCCTCTTCTTCCTTTATCTACATCTTGCATACTACACACCATATTTAATATCCCACATCTTCCTGTATTTTCTAAGCAACTACCTCTCCTCCTACTAGCACTGAGCCTGGGCCCCCTCTAGCATTAGCATAGAGGAACCTTGGTCAGCTGGACCTCAAAATGTCTGTGTCCCACAGTCCACAGTTGTCTTAAGTCTGTCCACCTCACAGTTCCTCAGGGCATAATTCTTGGGTTAGATACACCTTGGTCTACAACCCTCCCCTGTTATCTATGGGAAATGGTATACTTCAGTGTTTTAAAAAAATGTTACAACTTTTGTTTGCTTCTCCTTTGTCTCTGATTTCTAAAATTTTCAAAGTGAACCCTACACAGCAGACTGTTCCTGAGAGACTGAGTGTTTTCTCTCTCAAATTCCCAGAGCAGCAAAAGTGTCCATGTGTGCCAAGAAGGCAATGCAGGAGACAGGATACCCAGACTTTCCCAACTCAGACAAGTGTAGATTTATTAGAAGAGGCTTGAGGAAAAGGAGGAGCAAAACTGACCAATGGCATGGGACTGTTGTGCATCCAGCACCTGTTCCCTGAGAAATTTTGCCAGCAACCACTACCTTATTTCACCCCAGCACTATTAGACAGGACTAATTTACAGACACTTCACTGAGGTCACCAAAATGAAACATTCTAGGTTAGCAATGAACAGTTCCAATCTAGCAATGTCAAATTTCAAACAAGAAGAATTTCAAAAAAGTTCTGGATAAGAAAGAAAAAAAGTGCCTAGTCAAAAATCCCACTGATTAAGATGGTCTTCACCTAATCCTCATTCTTTCTTCATCCTTCATCTCTCTCTTTCTGACTTTCTCTTATTCTTTATCTTTTCTGACATTATCCTTTTGTTGTTCTACAGCTATTATAGTCAACTGCTTATCTAGTCCAACTCTCAGGTTGGGCTTGGGGTAGATGTTGGGAGAGCATGTCTTTGCGGTTCTTCTACACCCACTCTATCACCACCTTGAAGCCCATGAAAGCAAATCACACTTACAGCCCCTTCTCCGCTGTAGCCTGTTGTTGCCACTGCTGTGTGGAATCCAGATCTTCTGCAACCTGGTTTGGGTGAGCTCTCCCATCTCTCGAGACATCTTAGGTGTCACAGCTAATGACACCACTGTCCACAAAGTACTGGGCCTCACTTCCTGTCTTACTAGCTGTCTCTTCTGTTAATGTGGCCAAAGCAGCAGGTGGACAGAGTTGGGACAGGGAGGTGCACTGGACTTATGAGCCCTCTGGCAGCCTGTCTCCAGCCCCCTCTCCTCTTTCCAAGTCCTTGCTTGACTTGCCTGCCTCTGTGCCTGTATGTAACAGTGGGGGCTTGGATGCAGAGAGAGAGGTTGGGCAGAGGTCATCAGAGGCCTCTGAACTTCAAGGGCTGTGTACATAGCAGATTAGTTGGAGCCCAGCAGGGAAGGCAGCCAGCAAGACAACCTAGGTCTGGCCAGTTATTTTCCTCCAATGAAGACAGGACTAGTAGAACATGCAAATAAAAGACCAAAGATCATGTGCTTATATCCTGTGTGGGGTGAAAAAGGTAAAGGTGATGGAGTCAGGTCTCAGCCACTTTCACAGATTGAAATAAAAAAAAAATGGGCCCAACTAGAATGTCAGGTTCTAACCCAGAAACAGAGATCCACATCAGAAATTCAAGGTTCTCGAGTACAAACAAAATCCTTACAGAAAAATGCAATGTTTTGAGCTAGCAATCAAAAACCAGAACTGGAAGTGGAAGGTTCATTATCTCACTGCTTCCCCCTACCCAAAATGTTATTGCAACTGTTGTCTTTCTGTGAATTCTGCTGCCCTTCCTACCACAGGGCCTCTCCCTCCTAAAATGTGCTGCTTGGGGGCTCTCTTGAGAGAGAGGAGCACCATCTGACCATCTTTATGTTCTCCCCAGCCATGGCTAAGTAAATTAGAGTAAACCTGACACCTTGGGAAGAGAAGTGAATGCAGCCATTTCTGTGAGGAGAGATACTAAGCACTGCACACACGGCTGTCAGCTGGCATTACGTGCCCTAGGGAGAAAGGCATCATGATCTGATCCAGAATCTGACTACAGTTCTTCAGGCCAAGCTGTGGAGATGGAGGTTTAGGGTGAAGGCTGCAACAGGCTGAGTGTGGGGAGCAGGGAGCAATGACCTCAAAGTAGGACAAGTCCATAGGCCAGATTCATCCCACCCAGATGAGTCTACTTTACCTTCCCCCATTCCCCTGGGGGGAAGAGCACATGTAATGACACAATTTACCTGGAATATGTCCAAGTGTACTTTTACTTCATTCTTTTGCAACCTTCCCACCCCCCTGATGAATCTCCAATGATTGGCTACAAGGAATCTCAACTTTCTTCCATTGAACTGGGCTACAAAGGAACAAGGTCTTGGGTATAGAAATCCCTAATCCCTTTCCTCCAATGCTCCTGGCTACACTTTGCCTTTTAAGAAGTTCCTTAAAAGTTTATTCTTAGTATCCTAGTCTATACAAAGGTTAGATTCCAGTTGTGTACAAATCATTCCAAATCTTCAGTACATTTTGGAGCCTGCCCATCTAAATGAATCTACTGAGACAGCGTGAACCGTGGTGGTTAACAGCAATGGGCTCTGGAGCCATACTACCTGAGTGGAATCCCACCTCTTGCCCCATTATGAGATCCTGGGCAGAAAACTTACTTTACAGTGCCCCAGTTTTTTCATCTGATTAGAATTTCTACCCACTTCTTAAGATTGTTGAAAACTCAACATGTTAACACATATAAAGCAACCTGGGAAATATTCAAAATACATTAGTCAACACCTATTCCCTTTGTGAATTAAATGATCAATCACCTCTTGGGCTGATCTGAAACTTCTAATATAATGCTGGGTATACAAGAAACAGTAAGGGGAATTTATAACATATAACATTTATAATAAAGAGCTCCTGCCAATCAATTAGAAAGATAAATTTATTTTTACTTTTTTGGTTTTGTGATACAGAAGGCCCTAGAAATCATTTCATCCAACCTTCTCTGTTAAGAAAGTGGGCGCCTAGAGCAGGGAAGTATTTCCTAAGGTCCTGTGCCCAAACAAGTGCCCAAGTCAGGAGTAGAACACTGGGGACCTCATTTTCCCAGTCCAAGGCTTTGTTGTTGTTGTTAATTGATCAGTTTAGCTTGACTTAAGAATGTGGTGTTCCAAATGATCTCAGAACCTTCAGAGTCTCAGAACTAGACTTTGGAAGAGATACAACTCTTAATTTTAATAAGTCTCCTAATAAGTATTACTCTGCAAATGCTACTTTTTTTTTCCTCAGCATTGGCTTTGCTAGCTACTAAGTTGTTTTTTTTTTCTTTTTCTGACATTGCAGTTTTACATCTTTTGTTTATTTTTGTATTACTATTTTAAGTGAAGTATAATTAACATGCAGTGTTATATTAGTTTCAGGTGTACAGTATAATTCAGTAAGTCTATGCATTTCGCAGTACTCATCTAGGTAAGTGTACAGTTAATCCCCTCTACCTATTCTACACCTCCCCTCACCTGCCTCACCTCTGGCAACCACCAATTTATTTTCTGTATTTAAGACTGTTTTTTGTCTTTTTTTCTTTGTTTGCTTCTTAAATTCCACAAATGAATGAAATCATATATTTGTTTTTCTCTGACTGACTTACTTATCGTAACACTCTCAAGCTCCATCCATGTCATTGTAAATAGGAAGATCTCGTTTTTTTTATGCCTTTTACATCTGAGTAGTATTCCATTGTGTGTGTATAAGTATGTATGTGTATGTGTGGGGATTATATATATACATATAGTCATATATACATATATACATATATACACACATATATAGTCTCAGATCCATTCATCTATTGATGGATACCTGGGCTGCTTCCATATCTTAGCTTTGTAAATAAGGCTTCAATAAACATAGGGGTGTATATATCTTTTTGCATTAGTGTTTTCATTTTCTTTGGGTAAATACCCAGTAGTGAAATTGCTGGATCATATGGTATTTCTATTTTTAATTTTTTGAGAAAACTCCATACTATTCTCCACAGAGGTTCCATCAATTTGCATTCCCACTAACAGTGTAAGATGGTTCCCTTTTTCCCCCACATCCTTGCCAACACTTTTTATTTCCTGTGTTTTTGATTTTAGCTATTCTGATAGATATAAGGTAATATCTCATTTTGATTTTTTTTAAAGATCTTCTTTATTTATTTGACAGACAGAGATTACAAGTAGGCAGAGAGGCAGGAAGAGAGAGAGGGAAGCGGGCTCCCCGCGGAACAGAGAGCCCGATGTGGGGCTCGATCCCAGGACCCTGGGATCATGACCTGAGCCGAAGGCAGAGGCTTTAACTCACTGAGCCACCCAGGTGCCCCTCATTTTGATTTTCAGTGCTAATAATCTTACACGTAAAGTTTCCATTGCCCACAAAGCAACAACATATTTCATATCCTAGTTGCTCCTTATAAACATTCTCACTAGTCTCATAGGGAAACTAAGGTCTAAGGAGGGGAAGTAGCTTGTCCAAGGTAACTGAGCCAGTCATATGAACCTCCATCTCTATTTACAGTTTTGTCCTCATGACCCTGACAAGAGGCAGAAATGTAATTTTAGCAGCAGGAAATCTGAGATAGGAGGCTAGCAGGCTATTGGCAAGGTCTGAAAGCGTAAGCCTGGGGTCCAGGCTTGAAAATTCAAATTAAAGTTGCCTAGAACTGGAACTAGCTAGCTGGTTGTTTATTGTTGATGTGTTGTTTTGTTTTGTTTTATTTTGCTTTTGTGGTACGTGGGCTATCGGTTTTTGTTTGTTTGTTTGTTTACCTCTGTTATTAACTTTGATCCTTGAAGCAGGAAAACTAAACAAGCTTTATGGAAAGGTCTCAGAATGGCTGTTCTAAATCAAGCTCCAACCTAATTCTCTAGCCATGTCTCTTTTTAGACCCCCATGCTTAAACTGTACTGGCTGACTCCCTGAGTCCCTAAACATAACATGACATGTACTTTTTACCTCTGGGCCTTTGCTCCACCTGAAATGCCTTCTCTTTCCTTCCATTCTCAATGAAATCTGACTCACTCCTCAAGAACTGGTTCAATGTTGCCTCTTCTGGGAACCTTTCCCTGTAACCTGGGACAGGCATTATCTTTGGTTCTCATATTGTCTATATGCTTCCATTTATCCGAGCACGTATCCACCAGTTTTTACTGGTGTACTTCCTTACTGGACTGTGAGTTCCTTGAGGATGGGGACTAGACCTCAATTATCTGTGATCAGTGTTTCCAGTGTCCAGCTCAAGTCCTGGCAAAGAGAAGACACTTGCTTAATGAGTAGTTGTATAATCTGTATCTCTCTTCCCTTGATGAGATGAACATATACACAAAGAATCCCCGTTCAGGAAGGTAAACAGTATAACTGAGATCTATGCAGGGAATGGGGTAGGCAAACTAACTAGGTCTGAAAGAAGAAGGAGGTATCTAGAAAGTTTCTCAACCTTGAATGGGGTAGAATAGAATAAACAAAATATGAAGTCCCCTGCCCTGAAAAAGCCCAATTAACTGGTAGCAGAAAAAGAGTTCACTTTCACTCAGTATCAGAGACTCACTCAAGACAAAGATCTGAACCACGAATTCTAAAATGGGGTTAATTCTAGGGAGAAAAAGCACACAGTGTGACTTCCGGAGGCCCACAGATCCTAACCGTCCTTCCAAAGTCAGGGGTATGTAGGATAATCCTATTAAATGCATTATTAAGACCATACCCATGGGTTACAAAATCACAAATGGTGTATCTCTATTAGTAATTCTTGGGAGTGTGTGGGTATAAATGCATTTGTGAGGGGTAAGAGTGTACAGGGGAGATTGGCCACATGCTTATAGTTTATGAGCTGATACGTGAGTATTAGGCCTTTTGTGGCAGCAGCTTAGGTACCACTTCCTTTGCAGCCATTGCCCTGGTTCACTATTCCCCCACTATATTCAACCCCATGCCTGGGGCCCAAGGCTCACTGCATCCTAGTCCTAAGAGTGGCTCTCTACAGACCATAGTCACTCTGGGAGAAGAGCTGGAGGCCTGTGGGTGGTATTACCCGTGGAGGCGATAGAAAAATACCAGGACCACTAATCTCAGACAGATCATGGAAGACCTGAAACATCTCCAGAAATTTGGTTCCTGTTCTCCTACAGGAGACAACCCTCTGAAGGAAGTAGGCCAGGGACTTCAATTTCCATTTCGGTAAGGAGGTTATTGAAGCCCAGAGAAAGTGAAAGCCTTGTTCAAAGTGCCACAGCAAACCAGACCTACTTTATACACCATTGTGAGATATAATCCCTACCATCCAGATCACTCAAAACTGGAATAGATCAAAATAGAGAGACTTCTAAGGTGCTAAGGAACTTTCCTTTTGTTCAGTGTCCCACAAAGACAGGTTGGGATGGATGAGAGATAGATAGATGATAGATAGATAATTAGATAGATAATTAGATATAGATATCGTCTTTTCCTCAATTCTCCCATACCCTTTAAGGCACACTTCAAGTAACCCTATATAAAGAAAAATTACCAGAGAGCCTAAAGAATGGATTTGGATTTGTGTACCTCTATCTATTTCCCCTTCTGTCTCACTTACCTGTTCTCCTAGAGGTTTTTTCTTCCATCACTAATTATCCAACACACAGCTTTCTTGCATTTAGACCTTCAAAGCAGGTACAGAGATGGCGTCAAAGAGGGAGTCTGGAGGCGTTGGTTGGTTCCTTGAAAAGGCTGTGGAAGTACCCTTGATAAGAGGGGCATGTGTGCACTCTGTTGAAATACCAGCTGTGTTAGTTGTCAAGGAAGTTCCTGAGCCATCCGGAGCCTTTTTTCATCAGGCCAACCATGTGTTCACCTTGCCCCAAAGGTCAGAACTAATATTAACAAGCAACTGCAGAATGAGGAAATTAAAACCAGCAATGTAGACAGGCAAGATCTGGATTTCGTCAGGGCTGAGCTGCAGGTTGGTCTTCAGTGTAAATGGGCACACTCTCTTACTGGACAGTGATTTGGCAATATGAAGCAAGAGCAATAAAAAATGTTATTTTCCTTTGTCCTAGTTATCCCACTCCTGGGACTCAATCCTGAGCCAATAACCACCAAAGCATGAAAAACCAAAATTTTTATTTTAATTGTAGAGCTATTTAACTTGATGGCAACAACTGGAAAGTAACCTTAAGTCCTTTTGGAGGAAAAGCAGCTCTTTGCACCTTTTATGCAGACATTGAGGATGATGGCTCTAAGGCTATGGAATTCTGGGGAAAAAATTATGCTTGCAGTTTGGGGTGAGAAACCTAAGAATGCAAAGTCATGCTTTTCCTTGGACATTAGGCATGTCTATTATTCCTATTTTTGTGTTGTCAAAAACAAGTCACTAATCTGTTGCTTTTGCACTTGCCCTGTGTTTATTCCCTTAGGAAATAGTTATAGACTCCTAATATATGTTGTGCCCTAGATTAGAGGAAGGGGCTAACGAGATAAATCAGACATGGTCATTGCTCTATGGAGCACCTGGGTGGCTCAGTCTGGTAAGTGTCTGCCTTCGCTGAGGTCATGATCCAGTCCCATACTGGGCTCCCCGCCCAGCTGGGAGTCCACTTCTCCCTCTCCCTCTGCAGCGCCCTCTGCTGTTCCCCTGCTTGTGTGCGCTCTCTCTCCCTCAAATAATTTTTTTAAAAAGACATGGTAATTGCTCTCAAGTTGCTGGCAGTTGTGTGACAAAAACAGAAATCAATGGTAGCTGTGCATTCAGATAAGTGCTGCGACAGAATGGACCAGAGGGTGCTGTGGGGACCCAGAGGAAAAAATCTAACTGGGGAGGTGTGTGGGTGTTAGGAAAAACTTATTCAGGAAAGTATTCCTTGGGCTGATTAAGATAGGCTTTGAATTCTGGCTCTACCACTTCTGTGCGACTGGGGTGAATTCACTCATTTTGTCATATTTAGCCTTAATACCCCTTACAGGGTTGTCCAGAGAATGAAACAAATAATGCATATGGAAGAGCCATGGGGTACATTGGGAGACAGTGCTGCTCTGGAGCTTGGGTAGCCCACTTAAATACCCTGGGCCTCGCTTTTACTCATCTGAGAAGTGGAGCCACGAAAAAGTATGTGTTGGGCCATGTCCTTAGGAACGTTATGAGGCCCAAGACAAATAATGGCTATAGGGTGGGCATGAGACAACTTCCTCTCTTCCCCTCCCCTTGCCCTATAAGGCCGGGGCCTTCTCCTAAGTCTAATTCCACTGCAGCACTTCTTACCGCTCCCTCTAGCTGCACAGTTCCCTTCGAGCTTCCCGTCTCCCACACAAGCACCAGAGGCGCACTTGGAGGTAAGGTCAGTTGCACTGGGGGCGGGGCTTCGGTTGCCGTGCGGTTTCGTACAAGGTTCCGCGGCTTAAAAAGTGGCGAGGCCCTATCTGGAAGTAATTGGAAGCACAACGGGGTCTCGTGAGCCGCACGGAAAGGCAGACAGACTCTGACGCTTGGGCCACTTAGCGGCGGGAGGAGGAGGGGCCTAGCTGAAGGACTTCCTCTTGCATTCATTCCTCCTAGGCGTCTGCACCACCCCATCAAGTTCCGCTCCTCCCGCCAATGAGAACTGGGGGGATCGAAGCTCCGCCCCACTTTCCGCCACCAGCTTTGTGGCGCGCAGGAGAACGTATGCGCCAATGCTCGCGGAAGGCGGGATTTGAACAACTCGGGAGTGAGTGGTGGTGTCCAGCCATTCTGTGTCCCCTGGGTTGGGCGCGGACTGTGAGGTGTTGTAGTTCGCTGTTGAGATGTTGCGGGTGGTGAGC
This sequence comes from Martes martes, assembly GCF_963455335.1. Lineage (NCBI taxonomy): Eukaryota > Metazoa > Chordata > Mammalia > Carnivora > Mustelidae > Martes > Martes martes. Next base: position 45,022,829 of record NC_137897.1, read on the forward strand.
TGGAACATCAATGGGATCCGGAGCCCCCTGCAAGGGATGGTATACGAGGAGCCCAGCAACTGTGCCGCCGTGGCCGTGGGGCGCATTTTGGACAAGCTGGATGCCGATATCGTCTGCCTTCAGGAGACCAAAGTGACGAGTGAGCGCTCAAAAATCCAGGATCCCTACCATACTTTATCTTTTACACTAACTTTTGTCCCCTACTTAATCTCATTTTACGTCACCATTTCTCTATCCGTAGAGTTCTCCTCTTAGTCCCAGTTCAGAATCCTGATCCCCTCCCCCCTAAACCCCTATTTCTCACTACAGCTTGATGTCTTAATTCCTGCTTCATCTCCTGTCGTCAGCAGAGCTTTAATTCCCTCACCCGTGCAACCTTCATCCTGGCACAGATCCTCTAATTCCTACTCATTCTCCTGCCCCAGCTCAGTACCCCAAATTTCCTCCTCCTCACACACTGTCCAGCTTCAACTCCCAAATTAGATTCCCCAATTCTCTTTCCCTGCCTCGAGCTCAGATCCTTTAATTCCCACCCCATCTTTGCCCCCAGCTCAGACTCCCTGATTTCTTCCTTTTTACCTCACCATCTCAGATCCTCAGTTCTCCCCTCAGATCCCCTAGAGCTCTACCACCATTTCTCCTTCCCAGCCTCAGAACCTCTTATCATTTCTATCTTATGTCCCACGCAGAGATTAGATCCCCTAGTTCTCTCTCTCCCACCCTAGCTCAACAACCCCCATTCCTTCCCTCTCTCTTACACCCCCCTCTAAGACCCTCTAACAACTTTTTCTCCATCCCCAGCTCAGATCCTCTAATTACCTCACTCTCCTACCTCATATCCCCAGCTCGGATTGTCTCTCCCATATTCCATTTCCCACCTCCAGCTCCCTCCTTTCACCTAATCACTAGCTTCCTCCCACCTAATTTCCCTCCTCCCATTCCATAGCCTACCTCCTTCTTACTCTGATATCAATTCCCTCTCTAGGTTTCTAGTTCCTCCTCTAATCACGGATACTTCCTTTCCCTCCCAGCTCTGGCTCTGACGTGTGCAGGGTATTAGTCTACAACTTCAATTCCAGACCTTTGTGTCTGGGGCCCTACCTTTATCTCTGACACAATCTTATATTTTTTTTTTTTTGTAGGGGATGTGCTGAGAGAACCTCTGGCTATCATTGAGGGCTATAACTCCTATTTCAGCTTCAGCCGCAACCGCAGTGGCTATTCTGGTAAATGGGGCTTTCTGGGGACTGTAAATTAGTGATGGCGGCAGGTCGGGGGTGAAAGGGTTTCCAGTATTTGATAAGGTAATAAGAAACTCAGGTTTTTACTTTTAAATTTCTTTTGAAGTTACAAAGCTGCTTTTAATACTTTGGGGTGAGCCCCACAGGAATAAAAAAACACTGGGAAAGGGTACCCCCACAACTCCCAGGATGGCTCAGGGGTAGAGAGGCTGCCTGAGGGGAAGGAAGCACAAAAGGGATCCACTGCAGACTTAGGGCAAAAGGAATGCCATTGGTGCTAGGACCTGTGAGCACTACAGGAGAAAACATGAGTGTGGTGGGCCTGGCTCCAGGTACACAGGGGAGGCCTAGAGGCTTGGACACGAAGCCACAAAGCTACTTGGGTTCCTCCTTCTCGTTTGCCTTTTTCTGCTTCTGCTGAATGATCTCTGAGTCCCTCTGCTTGAAAATATCAGCAGAAAGCCTGTCACCTTGGTACTTTCCCTTGAACTAGTAGCTCTGCTTTTTCATATTCTTCTGGTGGTTGAGCTAACACTGGTTACCGTGGGTCATGGTGACCACAGCAGCTCTGGCCTACCTCCGTTGCATCCCCTCACTCTGTCTGATGTTGCAGGCTCCCAGGCTTTTAGTCCACAGAACTAAAGTCACATAAAGCTATGTGAAGGATAGTTTTTATGTGTAAAATTACCCTATTTGACTTGGGAAGCACAGTTAGTCATGTGGTGGTTAATTGTATGAGCTCTGGAGCCAGACTGCCAGGGTTTGAATCCTACCTCACTTCCTTGCTGTGTACCCTTTGGCAAGTTAATCAACCTTTTTATGCTTCAAGTTTCTCAGCTGAGAAAGGGAGATAGTGCCTACCTCCTACGGCTAGTATGGTCATACCTTGTTTTGTAGATATGTGTATGTTTATATATAGATATATGTATATAATATATATAAACTTAAATGTAAATAAATATGTAACAAATATATGAATCTATATATCTATATATAATATATTTTTATATATACATATATATGTAAAGCACTTTATTATGTTTTACAGATATTGCATATTTTATAAATTGAAGGGTTTTATGGCAACCCTGTGTTGCAAATGTCTTGGCACCATTTTTCCTGCCACATTTGCTTACTTCATGTCTCTTTGTCACTTTTTGGTAATTCTTACAATATTTTAAACTTTTTTATCATATTTGTTATGGTGATCTGTGATCAGTGCTTGCAACTTCCTAAAAGCTCAGATGACAGCATTTTTTAGCAATAAAATATTTTTTAATTAAGGCATACACATTTTTTAGACATAATGTTATTGCATGTTTAATAGACTACAGTACAGTAACAACATAACTTCTATTTGCCCTGGGAAACCAAAATATTCATTTGACTTGCTTTATCACAATATTTGCTTTTTGTGGTGTTCTGGAACTGAACTCGCAATATACTGGGGTATGCCTGTATAAGGATTAAACAGATTAGTCCATGTGATAATAATAATAGCTAACACTTTTTTTTTTCTAAAGATTTTATTTATTTATTTGACAGAGAGAGATCACAAGTAGGCAGAGAGACAGGCAGAGAGAGAGAGAGAGAGGGAAGCAGGCTCCCCGCTGAGCAGAGAGCCCGACGCGGGACTCGATCCCGGGACCCTGAGATCACGACCTGAGCCGAAGGCAGTGGCTTAACCCACTGAGCCACCCAGGCGCCCAATAGCTAACACTTTTTGAGCACTTATCACGTGTCCATGTAAAACACTTAGACTAGTAGCTATTATTGTTCTGTGGCTTTTTAATTTTTTTAAGATTTTATTTATTTGACAGAGAGAGGGAACACAAGCAGGGGGAGCAGCAGCAGGAGATGCTCTCCGCTGAGCAGGGAGCCCAATTCAGGGCTCCATCTCAGGACCCTGGGATCATGACCTGAGCAGAAGGCAGATGCTTAACTGACTGAGCCATCCACGTGCCCTCCTGTGGCTTCTTTAGATGAAGGAACTGACATTCCAGGATTTGAGTAGAATTGCCTCAGTCTCTCGGGAGCCATCCATGGCCCTGGAGTTGAGAGAATTGTCAGTACAGCCACACTAGATGAAGATGACTCGGGGGACCTATGTGGGGGCAATAAGCTATGCAATAGGCTATTGACTTTTAGGCCCATTCAGAGTATCCTGTCTATCTTCAGGTGTAGCCACGTTCTGTAAGGACAGTGCTACCCCAATGGCTGCTGAAGAAGGCCTGAGTGGCCTACTTGCCACTCATGATGGGGACGTGGGTTGCTATGGAAACATGGATGAATTCACCCAAGAGGAGCTTCGGGCTCTGGATAGTGAGGGCCGGGCCCTCCTCACACAACACAAGATCCGGTAATAGCCCACATCCCCCTGTCACTGAGCACTGTTGCTTCTACTGTTAGTATGGTGATTCTGAAGCTCACCTTATAAACATATATTCATCATGGAAAATGTCCCACATTTGCCTTTCTTGGACTCTAGTTCTGGCTGGGTTACTCACTATGTGACCTTGGGCAAATCAGGTTCCCCTGTGAGGTTTGAGTTCCCCATCTCTACAGTGGGGAACTGGCTGGGAGGTCCAGCTCTCTTATTACCACAGGCACATCAAATGCAACTTAGCAGCTCATAGCCCCATGTTGCTGTCTTTCTGGATGTCCTGTCGTGAATGGCAGCACCATCACCTGGTTTACCTGGGTGTTATCCTAGTGCCCCCTCCCTGCCTTACCTGTAGTCAGTCCCCAAGTCCTGTGCATGCCAGTACATTCCTGTCTTTCTGTCCCCTTCTTCACATCCATCCTACAGGCAAACATTAAGTGGAAGCCACATGGTATGGGGGGAAAGGAGGCTTGGAAATGACTTTTTCTTGTGTTTTGGGGGGTGGTCTCTTCTCCTCAGCACATGGGAAGGGAAAGAGAAGACCTTGACCTTAATCAACGTGTACTGCCCCCATGCGGATGCTGGGAAACCTGAGCGGCTGTCCTTTAAAATGCGCTTTTATCGCTTGCTGCAGATCAGAGCTGAAGCCCTCCTGGCAGCTGGCAGGTATTGTAAGCCTGAGTACTTGAGCTTGTTCTAGGTGCCCAACCCATTTAGGTGTCAAGCTCTATTGGAAGGATATGGGATCTTTGTCTTTTGAGTTCCTTTATAGCCTTGTTGGAGACATCAGCGTGCCTACCTGAATGGGCTCTGCACTGTATGAGCTGTGAGGACCAGGTAAAGTGATACAGATACGGGTTTTGTACTCAGATACCTCTAAACACCTTTCCTGGCTCCTTTTACTCACTATGAGTCCCGAGGCTAGTTCTGCTTTATTTTCTCTTGTTAAGTGAGTGTATGAATCCCTACTACAGAGTAGTTTTAAGGATGAAATGAGATGAAGAAGCTAAAGTGCCCAGGAGCAAATGAAAAGTCTTGTCCGAGGGAAGGACAGGAAAATGAGGGTGGGTTAGAGTAATCAAGGGATACTTCCTAAGAGAAGTACCTGGCCTCAACTTTGCAGGACTAGAAAGATACCATTAGGTAGAGATAAGTGAGATGGTCATGTCAGATAGGGAATGATGTCATCTTTGGAGATCAGGATTGGGTTGGTCAGGCATAAAACTTAGCAAGATTATGGTAAGATTGGAGCAATGCATTGCTATAGGCTCCCACTTTGGCCGTAAAATGTGAGGAGGGGCTAATCTGAGCTCTTGGGCCTAGAAGACAGTAGATGGGCCAGGACTACTGCTTCCCTTTCTTGAGTGTCTAGTTGATAATCCCATGTCATGTTTTTTAGCCATGTGATCATTCTGGGTGACCTGAATACAGCCCACCGCCCCATTGACCACTGGGATGCAGTCAACATGGTAAGGCTCTTCTAGGCCCCTTTCCTCACTTCTGACTGTAGTTCTGTTTAGCCAGCCAACCAATGCTAGATTTTGGGTCCAAGGGTAGCTTCCTTCATGGAAAAGCAGAGCTTAGTTTGAAATAACTTCTGAAAGCACTGAAGATTGTTCATTCACTCAGGAAACATTACTGTCTTGCCCTTGACTTGGTCATGAGCCATGTGCTGAGGACTCAATTACCAGTCAGTTCTGGCTCTTGTCCCCTCAGAGGTTTCAGCATGATGAGGGGCTGTGGACTTACAACCAGCCAATTATAGAAAGATATCTTCAGAGCTGAAGCAGAGATGGCAGTCTAGGGGAGCCTGGAGAAATGGGATTCCTGGGCCAGTCTAGACATTAGGGAGACATCTGAAAGTAGTTGAATTTTTAAAAATTAACATATAATGTATTATTTTTTTCAGGGGTACAGGTCTGTGATTCATCAGTCTTACACAATTCACAGCACTCACCATAGCACATACCCTCCCCAATGTCCATCACCCAGCCACCCCATCCCTCACACCCCCCCTCCCCTCCAGCAACGCTTAGTTTGTTTCCTGAGATTAAGAGTCTCTTATGGTTTGTCTCCCTCTCTGGTTTCATCTTGTTTCTGAAAATGGTTGAATTTTAAACGATGAGTAAAATAGAGCTTTGGGGGTGGGGGAAGCAAAGCATTCTAGCTTAAGCAAAGGCTGCAAGGTGAGAATTTGCTTGGTATGCATGGTGAACTGCAAGTCCCATTCTTGTTAGGGGTTGACGGGTGAAGGGAAGTGAGTGGCAGGAGATGGGGCGGGAAAGTCCTTTGGGGGCCAGATTTTGAGGTCCTTGAATTCCACATTGTCTTGATCATTTCTCTAATACACTGTTTCCTGCGCGTGAACTTTCAATACCTCCCTGTTACCTCTGCAATACAGAGAAAACATCTAGGCCTGGCATTGAAGGCATTTTAATCTCCATTTCCATCTTCAGTACCCCTACATACTTTGTCCACTCCAGTTAGGTTATCTCCTCTCAGCCCATTGAAAAAGTTATTTTCATTTTGATTTTTCTCACTGTACCCTGTCTTTTGTTGTTGTTGCTGTTGTTGTATGGACCTTTCATCTTTGAATCCCTCTAGGCCAGTGGTTCTCATTCTCTGACAGCACATTAGAACAAGGAGCTTTTATAAGAATGTTAATACCTTGGTGCCACCCTAGGGATACCTGGGCTGCTCAGTCAGTTAAGCGGCTGCCTTCAGCTTGGGTCATGATCCCAAGGTCCTGGGATCGAGTCCCACATCGGGCTCCTTGCTCACCGGAGAGCCTGCTTCTCCCTCTCCCTCTGCCCCACTCATGTGCGTGCTCTCTTTCTCTCTCTCTCCCTCTCTCTGTGTCAAATAAATAAATAAAATATTTTTTAAAAATACCTTGGTGCCACCCTAGACCAATTAAATCAGAATCTGTTGGTTGTGGGGCCAGGGTAGCAGTATGTTTTACAAGGTTCCAGGTTGATTTTCTTGTACAGTCGGGCTTCAGAACTACTGCCCTAGAATCTACAAACCAGTTCTCAGCTTGCTCACGAGGGGAGCGATCAGTAACTTAGGCTGGCATAGTCCAACTCAGCATTGGGCTTGGCTCAGAGAAGGGGCTGTAGGAAGAGTCTTTTGATTAACTTAGAGAAGAGCTACATAAACAGATGTGGCTCCAAGTAGGGAAAATGAACAGAAATGAGATAATGAAAGAATGGTGGTGGTAGTGTGACAGGGAAGAGAGTGTACATTACAAAGTGCAAGCCTTCAGTCCCTTCCTACCTTATTTCTCATCAGGCATTAACTCAGTCTGTTCTTTCTCCTTCCTGCAATAGTGTCATATAACTATGCCTTTTCTTCCTAGTTCAGAACTATCATAGATCTCTCAAGTGCACCTCTTACATTCTTCCTGCCAGGAAAAGACTAATAGTATCAGGTCACATGACAAACACAATCTTTCCAAAATAGCAGAATATGTCCTCTTCCCCAAAGTCTGGCTTTTCTAGTCTTCATCTTCCTAAGTGACACCATCATCCCCTTGGCTACTCCATCCAGAAGCCTGGGAATTGTGTTAATATGTCTTTCTTCTCTACACCCACAATCAATGGGTACTGCTGATTTTAGTTCCAAATCATCTCTTAATTTCATTTTTATTTGTCTCCTCTGGCTCTACCCTAGTCTAAGTGATTATCATCTCTTGCTTATATGGACTTTGATAGTTATCTCCTGCTGGTCTGCTGGTCCCCAGTCTGGTCTCCCTTTGTCTTTTGAGTTCATGCTTCCTTTCTCCACAGGCCCATTACAGAGGTTGCAATCTCAATTTAAAACACCCTCTGCCTGGGTTGCTCCTGCTCAGCCTTAACTTTCCAGCTCCAGATCACTTTCTGAAAGGAAGCCTCATTGATCCCTTGGACGAGCTCAGGTTCCCACGTTGTCTCTAGTACCATGCCTGGCACATAATCAGTGTTCTTTAAACGTTTTTCTCATTGAATGAGTGGGTGGGCCAGATGGATTGGATGGATGGATGAAATGGGGGTCAGAGCCAAAGGAAGTAGTTAGGTATGGATTTCTGGAACTCCTCAGCTAAGGAGTTTGTGGGGGAGAGAGGAGATGGTCTGTGAGGCCTTTGACACCCACAAAATAAGCCAGGTAGTTCCAGAGGGTTTAAATGAAAAGGTAGCATTTTTCTTACCTCCTAATCCCAGTCCTACTTCCTAGAGATAACCACTTTTAACTTCCTGCTTTCCATCCTTTTGGTGAGCAGTTCTGAGAATTGCTTTGATTAAGCAAACCACAAGCTTTCAGATTTAACATTTAATCCCAGCTCTGCCAGTTCTGGGCCGTGTGACCCTGAGTACTAGTCTTTTTTTGGGACACTCATATTTTCTTATCTTAAAAATGAAGCAGTTAGTCTAAGTCTCTTTCAGTTCTAGGCATCTAGTTTTGCCTTTGTCTCATCCCTCTCTCCCTTCGCCAGGAATGCTTTGAAGAGGACCCAGGGCGCAGGTGGATGGATGGCTTGCTCAGTAACCTAGGATGCCAGGCTGGGTCCCCTATACGACCCTTCATTGACAGCTACCGCTGCTTCCAGCCAAAGCAGGAGGGTGCATTCACCTGCTGGTCAGCAGTCAGTGGGGCCCGCCGCCTGAATTATGGCTCCCGGCTTGACTATGTGCTGGGGGACCGGACCCTGGTAATAGACACCTTCCAGGACTCCTTCCGGCTGCCTGAGGTAATGGGCTCTGATCATTGTCCCGTGGGTGCAGTCTTGAGTGTGTCCTCTGTGCCAGCAAAACAGTGCCCACCTCTATGCACCCGCTTCCTCCCCGAGTTTGCAGGTACCCAGCTCAAGATCCTTCGCTTCCTAGTTCATCTCAAACAAGATCCTGTGTTCAAGCAATCAGCACTGCGACTCAGCAAACAAACCCGGATACAGATGCACCAAAACAAAGCCCGTGTACGTTCAACCAGGCCTCGGCCAAGTCAGGCTGGCCCCAGCAGAGGCCAAAAAAACCTGACAAGCTACTTCCAGCCATCTTCTAATTGTCCCCAAGCTTCTCCTATCTCGGAGCTTCCTAGTGTGGTTGCCCTCATGACCCCAAAGACTCCGGAAGAGGAGGTGATGACAAAAGTGGTGGAGGGGCCGGCCAGTGCTTCAGAGGCCAAGGATGAAAAGGAGGTACGGACTTCTTTTTGGAAGTCTGTGTTGGGGGGGCCCTTACCCATGCCCCTTTGTGGGGGTCACAGGGAGCCATGTGTGATGCGAACTGTGAAGAAGCCAGGACCCAATCTGGGCCGCCACTTCTATATGTGTGCTAGGCCCCAGGGTCCTCCCACTGACCCTTCCTCTCGCTGCAACTTCTTCCTCTGGAGCAGGCCCAGCTGAACCAACCCAAGGTATAGATGTCTGGCATGGTCAACCCTGTACATAATCTGAAGCTAGCTCCCTCCTAAGCTGCCTCTTTCTCCCCCAAGGACTCCTCCTCCTCTTCCACTTTCCTGAAGAACACTTTTCCTCTTCCTCTTCCTTTAAGCCCTCTCTGATTCTTCTTCCTGCCTGGCTCCTCCTCATTGGTGAGCTTCTTGTTCCTTAATGCTGTGACCCAGTTCCCCACTCCACTTCCCACCTTCCTGTCAGAAGTGCACAAGAACCAGTTGCCTCAGGAAGTTGATTTTAAAGCCTTTTCTTTCTTGCTGAGAAATATATCTGTGCCTAAATAAAGTCTGTATTTTTGTTTTAGTACACCATGTCTTGTAGACATTTTGGATGTGCTTCATGAAGTTGAGTCAGACATTACCTCAATACTAGGTTTGACAGCTGCCTGTAGCCTGATAATACAACTTCTAGGAAGGGGGGAAGAAGGAGTGGTACTACCATAAACGTGCTCTGTAGAGTTGTGAAGGTTCCCTACACTGCTGAGGTTAGATCAGCAAAAGAGGTGGCTCTGGTGTGTTAGAAAGCTCAGGTGGGTTGCATATCCTTAAACCAGCGCTTCCCAACTGGTGTGTCCCACAGCTGCTACAAAATGGGTTATAGGGTGGGAAGAAATGGCCCTGGAGTTGACAGGTAGAACACAAATGTCAGGAGTACCTCCTAGGGAGGTAGTATCATTAGTTCACCCAGGTGTGCCATGCAAATGTTTTCTGTGTGCTATGACCTGTAAAGATTGGGAGCATTTCCTTGAAAAAGTTGCTCGTTATAGCCAATTATCTTTCCTACCTTAGAAAATAGAGCTGGTAGGTCCTTTCTATAGGGTGCTGTGGAGAGGTAAGGATAACAGATTGAGGCCATCCATTCTGTGTGCTGGAAAATACCTCCAAAGTTTTCGGGAACTATTTCTTGCTTCCAGGCAGTTCAATTAGGGCTGATTCCATCTCCTGGCTTCAGGGGCTACATGGGCATAGGGTTTCCAGGTTTACCAGTGAAGAGTCAATCCCTCGATTTTTGTTGAAACTATTGGGAAGGAGCCATTTCAAATAAACCTGCTAAGTGTCCCAGCTCTTCGTATGTGGCTCACTGTGTAGTTTTTGTCTGCCATCTTCCTCTTTCTGGATCAGTATCCCTATCAGTAAAATGGGTTGGTCAGACCAACAAGTGATCTGTGGTTTCCTCGTGGCTCTGCCATTTGTCTGAAGGGTCAGTTATAATGCAGTTTCTTGTCTAACAAAGGACTACAAATGCTGCAGTTTGTTGTTTATTTTCAGACTGAAAGCTAGAGGCACACAGCAAAGCAAGGGCAGGAGGAGGCTTAGTCCCATATGAAGTACAGATGGAGTGGGGCTTTGAGGCAGCTGGCTTCTCAGGCATAGGTGGTGACATACTGGGGCCCCATATTCCCGAAGTAGGAACGTTCCCACTCACTCATGAGCTCAAAGTGCACAGGCCGATGACAGAAATTGCAGGCAGCCATAGACACATCCTGGAGGGGCAGCCCCACCTCAGTCCAGGCTACCAGCAGCTTCTCTAAAAGGTGGGTAAGGGGTGGGGAAGGAAAGAATTGGTTAGACAAGATCTTATTAACCTCTGTGTCATGATACAGATATGCCAAGATAATGATCCCCTCAAACCTCTATGATACCTTGTAACCAGAAGTAACTCCTGTCTGCTCCATTGTGTCCTATGAATAATGTATAAACGATTGGGAAGCATTCATTTGACATAATTTAAAGCTGTACTATCCTGGCTTGGACCACTCCTAGGTATAGGACATGCTGCGACCGAAGAAGTGAATCCATCATCAGGAAACTGAGTCTAATGAAGATGACAGTGACAGTAACCATACAGTGTCATCGTTTGTGACCTTTGAGTCTGGGGTGGGCAGTGTTCCCGTACTGGGGGGGAACCTAGAGAAGAGAACCTGACCCCATTGTTGGAAAAGCCTCAAGTGTGTGTCAGGGCTCTGTCCTTGACTTTGTTTTTATGCTTACTCCTGGGAGATCTTGTTTAGTCTCATGGCTTTAAACACCATTTATATGCTGATGATTCTGAGCTTTTCATCTTAGCCCAGACCCCTATTCTGAATTCTAGGCTTGTATATCCAGCTGCCTTTCTGTATCTCCACCTGTCTAATCAGCATCTCTAATTTCACATGAGCAGAGCTGAGCTATTGATCTCTTTACCTTCCACCAAGTCTACTCTAGTTTCATCCTTATCCATCTCTAAGTTGATGGCAAATCTAGTTGTTTAGTCCAAAAATTTTAGAGCCATCTTCTATTTTTCTTTTTCTCTCTAACCACACATCTCATCTATCAGCAAGTAACCATTGACTTTACCTTCATAATTTAGATCACTTCTCATCACCTCTAATACCATCATCAGGTCTGAGTCATTATCCTCTCTTACTTGTAGTATTATAGTAGCCCCCAAATGGATCCCTACTTCCACTCATTCTCCCTTTGTCTATTCTCAATATAGAAGTCAGACCAATTCTGTTAAAACCTGAGTCAACTCTGTCACTCCTCTGCTCAAATCCCTCAAAAGACCATCTATTTCAGAGTTAAAGCCAAATTCCTTCACAATCTGGACTCACATTTCCCCTCACTATTCAGTTTTTGCCTTTTGCTTACGCCAGTGCATCCACACTCCTCTCTTCTTTGTTCCTCAAGTGTAGAAGAATACTCCTGTAATAGGATCTTCCCTGCCTTAGTCTATTCCCTCTACCTAGGATGACCTTCCCCTTGATATCTGCCCAGCTAACTCCTTCACCTCCTTCATAGCTTGGCTCAAGTGTCACCGCAATGATCTCTACCCTTAACACTCAATGCTACAACCTTCCTCCAGACCAGCCCCTCCACACCTACATTTCCTAGTCCCTTATCCTGCTTTATTTTTTCCGTAACACTTAAAACTACCATGCTATATGCATTGCTTATTTTTTTAAAGTTTTTTTTACTATCTCCTAGCACTAGAATGTAAGCTTCAGAAGGACAGTGATTTTTGTGTCTGCTTTGTTTATTACTGGATCCCCAGCACCTAAAACAGTGTCTAGCAAACAGTAGGTACTCAATAAATACTTGTTGAAAGAATGAATGAAAGGATGACTAAGTCTAGAAGATAAAGGAAGTAAGCCAGAGGAAGGAGTGAGGGAGGGTGTTCCAATAAAAAGGGAGCATTATTAGCAAAACACAAAAGGTAAGAAAGTAGAGCAAAACAAGGGAATTTTAAGTTAGTGTAGCTGGAAAAAATAAAATGAATGTGGAAAAGAGGTGAGGGCATAGAACTCACCATGTTTGAGGCACTGAATGCCATGCCAGGGGGCTTCAGATGTTCTGCAGGCCAGTGATCTCCAAATTTTGGACTGTACATTCTATCAGTATAAACATTTTAACACATGCTTCCAATCTATATGTTTTTTATATATGGACACATGTATCATTGTCAGTCTAAATGTTAAAGATAAATATCAGTAATGCCTAACTTCCTATTTTTAAGATAAAAAAGAAACACAAAATTCTAATGAGCCCCCTCACCTAATGGGTCATCTTGCATACCTCACATTGGAAACCACTGCTCTAGTCCAGACAAATAGGAAACATGAAAAGGTTTAAGCAAGGGAAGTATATAGTCATATGTCTAGAAAAATCCCTCTGTTGGTCACTGTGGACAAAAGATTAGAAGGGATCAAGAAAGAAACAGGAATATTAGAAAGAAATTACATTGACATGTCTTCTAAAATTGGCAATAGAAAAAACAAATTTGAGAGAGACTAGCAACCATTTGCAGGATTTCAGGATGGGTTGACTAGAGTTAAAGGACAGACGGAGTCATGGTAAATGTCTCTCATATCTCTTTCCTGCAAAAGCTCAGCATGAATGGACACTCAGAGAACCAAGAATACTGAGGGTTCTACAATTGAAGCCCAGAGCAATGGAGAGGACTGAGCAAAAGGTTCAGGAGTCTGGATCATCAACTCAGGCAGTAGACCTAGTGGTTATGACTGGTGGTAGAGACAGACTCCACAGTTCAAATCCAGTAGCTGTGTGACCTTGGGCCAGTTTCTATATATTTTGTGTCTCAATGTCCACATATATAAAAGGGAATTGCTAATAATGGCATCTCAGCCTCATGTGTATTAGATGAGTTAATACATGCAGAGTTTAGAACAGTGCTTGGTACATGTTAAGTACTTAATAGATGTTGGCTAGCATTATTTGATGTTTTTGAATGAATGGCACCTACCTATCTTGTCTTCGTTGAACTCTTATACTGCCTATGCTCCAGACAAACAGAATGACTGTTGCCAGTGCATGTCTTGTGTTTTCCTATCTCTAGGTCCTTGCTCATGGAATTTCCTTATTCTGGAATGTCTTTGCACTGTACCACATGTACTTCAAGGTGCAGCACAAGGACTTCTTCACCCACAAAGCATTCCTGACTTCATGCTTCCTACTTTTTCTAGCCATAAGTGCTCACTCTTCCTCCAGCTCCCAGAGCACTGGAGCTCATCATACTGGACCAGTACTGTCTATGTCTGTCTCCTTTTTTAGACTGTCAACTGCCTATATGTCTTTTGTCTAACTGACTTAGAATGAACACCTGCTCTATTCCAGACCATGTGCTAAAAACTGCATTCAATGGGAATCTGGTAAACTTGAGGTAAATTGACTAAACTGGCATCATTCAGGATAAAACCCAGGCTATTCAGTAGCCCTACAAATCTCTCAATCCAGTCCCTGTCTTATGTTGTCTTTGTAGACTCATAGACTGGCACTTCCTTCTTCCACTCCATTCCTACTACCTACATTTCAGTAACACCTGTTTATTTTTGATATATCTCAAGCAGCTTTGCACCATTCTCTTTGCCTTTCTTTATGCTCTTCCTTCCCCAAGGAACACCACTTCCACACTCTGTTTCTTCTTTTGGTTCAATACCACTCACCTTATAAAACTCAGCTCACGTGTCACCTCCACTAGGAAGCCTGTCTTGAATCCTGCATGTTGGGTTTGGCCTCTCCTCTCTGCACCCACAACTCTCTGATGTACTGTCTTTGTTGAAATTTGATAACCTCTTAAAGTCATTGCTTATGTCTGCTATGGCTCACCTGAACTGGAGCCTAGGGACTGTTTCTCATCCATTTATTTCCCTAGTATAGGGTCTGGCACACAATATGTGTTCTAGAAATATACTTTTAAATTAAATAACATTCATTCCCTCAAATTCTTCAGATCCTGGGGTTGAAGGGAAAGAGAGTGCTCTAGACACCCATATTGAGGACTTACGCACAAAGTCTTCCATCATCTGAGGGCTGTGGTGGGGAGAGGGTGCCAGGCGCAGCAGTTCTTCACCCCGGGGAACGGTTGGGTAGTTGATGGCCTGCACATAGATACCATGCTTGGAAAGCAGGAGATCACAGATCTTGCTGTTCAGTGCTGCATCACCCACCTGGGCTCAGGAGAAAAGCCTGTCAGTATCTGCTACCCTTGCCCTACTATCACTAGTTCTATTAAGCAGGTGGAGGGAACCAGACCAACGAACATCACTGAATTTTGGGACAGAAGTTTTTTGTTTTTGTTTTTGTTTTTCGTAAGGGGCTTAGTGGCAGCTCCAGAATTTCTATCAAGGAGTTTCTCAGGCAGCAATTAAATTTGAAGGGGTTGGGATGAAGGTGGTGTAGGTACCTTGTCTTGAAGCTGTTTGCAGAGCAAGCACACTGGTTTTACCTAGGTAGTATGTTAATTTGGGGTGATTCTAGGTAAGAAGATGAACTCCCCAAGCTATCTCTGGGGTGCTGTCATTGGCTTAATTTTTTAAAAAAAGTTCAAAAATAGTCTTTCCCAATTTCCCCAATATTTCCCAATATTCCCCCAAAGAATATTGGCTTAGCCCAAGCAGTGACTATTTCTTTCTCGTCCATAAAACGTCACAAAAAAGTGTCCTTACCACACCCTGACATACTGACACACACAAATAGACGTTATTTAAAAAAGGAGTAGCAGTTCATTTTCAAAGGCAGTAAACAAACATGGTTGGAAATCCAAAATAGCACTTTGTCCCATGGTTTTTGACTTTCTGTTTTCTGAGCTTTACTTAAAATCTTACTAAGAAACATGTTTCACGCGGGATGCCTGGGTGGCTCAGTGGACTAAGCCTCTGCCTTCAGCTCAGGTCATGATCTCAGGGTCTTGGAATCGAGTGCCGCATGGGCTCTCTGCTTGACAGGGAGCCTACTTCCTCCTCTCCGTCTCTCTGCCTGCCTCTCTGCCTGCTTGTGATCTCTGTTTGTCGAATAAATAAATAAATAATCTAAAGAAAATATGTTTCACATCATGTCCATATTATACATACACATACACATATGTGTGCATATATACATATATAGAACTGAAACATTTCTCACAAAATACTACCTTCTCCGTGTGTGATGTATGCCAACATTTTCAATTCTATTTTTTTTTTTTAGTTTTTAATACCAGTCATAACTTACTAAACTGATTTTGTGACCCAATAATGGTCTTGGTCCATAGTTCCAAAAACACTGAATTATAGGTCATGGGTACCCAATATTGTGAGGGTCAGGATGGTCTAATAATCATGAAATAATAGCTAATGCAAAAAAGAGAGGTAACTAATCCAGAATGGCTGATAATTTTTCAAAAAGGGTAACATAGCTCAAAATAAGGAGGGTAGTTAACAGGAAAGCAAAAGATTGATAAGAGAAGCAGGTGTTGGTTTGCTGGGTGTGGGAAGGTTCCAAGAAGAGATAAGTGGGTAGGGCAATGGTTGGGGGGGGCTCTCACCCGGATGGGGATGATGTGGCTGGGGCAGGGGATGACAGGAAGGCCCTTGTCCATTAGTAGTTGGCGCATGTGCTTGACATTGCGCTGGTGGGCTCGTCTCAGGGCTTGGCCCTCCTCTCCCTTGAGTAGCCTCACAGATTCCAAAGCCCCAGAGAGCACCATGGGAGGCAGTGAAGTGGTAAAGATGAAGCCAGCAGCATAGGAGCGCACCATGTCCACCAAGTCATGGGTGCTGGCGATGTAGCCACCCACACAGCCAAAGGCCTTGCCTGGAGACAAGGAGGAATAGGATATGACAGAGCCCATAATTAGTCTTTAGAGGAACAGGATCACGTCCGGATAACACAAGGATGCGCACAGAAGCTGGAGTTCCAGACTCCTGTCCCAGGCCTCTGCTTATCTCTCTTGTCCACGACAAGACAGACAGCTGATAACTCTGCTGCTTTGAGATAGGACTTTCAAGGCGTGCAACATGCAGTGAGTAGATAGGCAGTAGCTGGGTGGGGACCTTTAGCTGCTTAGGCCCAAAAGTGGAACTAAGATGAAGCTTGGGGATGGAGTGGGGGAGGAATTTAGAACCAGGGCTCTCCAGGTACTGACTTAAACTTGGCTATTTAGCCCTGCTTAGGGTTCTTCTCAAAAAACCCTCCCAGACTTTCTCAGCAACTCTGCAGTGGGGTAGGAGTAGACAGAGGGAATCCAGGAGTTCCATAGCCTGAGGCTATGAATTTTACCCAAATAACTTCTACAGCTTTGGGGAGAGGGGAGGAAAGGGTCTTGCAGGGGCCTCCTTTCTGGTTTATTTATAAGGGCATCCCAAGGCACTCACTCACCAAGAGTTCCAGAGACAATGTCAATCTTGTACATAATTCCATCACGCTCCCCAATCCCAGCACCCCGGGACCCATATAGTCCTACAGCATGAACCTCATCCACGAAGGTCAGAGCCCCATACTGGTGGGCCACATCACATAACTCCTCAAGGGGACAGATGGCACCTGAGAAAAGCCAAGAAATAGAGGTAGGAGATCACAACATTTCCCCAGCCCCATCTCCAGTGTGGAATTTGTGACCTATAGCTACTTTGGGTTGGGAAAGGTACAGGGTGTGCGTAATTACTTGGGACTATTTCACACCTCCTTAAATGTTTACTGCATCCACCTCATGCCCACTCAAGGCGTTTGTGTGTGTGCATTTTCCCTAGTTTGTAATTAAGCCTTGCCTTTCTGTTTTCCTATTTTTACTTCTGACAATATCTGTCCTCTTGTTCAAGCCATTTTCCAGCCTCTCTTTGCTTCCTCCCCATCCCTCAAGTTTGTATATTTCCACTTAGGATTGGCACTAGCCCATATGATGCCTTTGTTTTAATAAATTCAAAAATGCAACTTTTTGTTCCAGGTTAATGCAGTCCTGATTTCAGATTCAATTCATCCCCTCAGGCAGGTACTTTTGGAAGCCTTGTCAATATCTTTATACTGCACTGGTCCTCCCTGTTTCTATCTTCCTGGATCTCTGTCACTATCTCCCCCCCCCCTTTTTTTCATAGCCCTTTCCATTGTTATTTCTATGTCTCCATTTTTCTGTCTCTGCTTTTGTTTCTCTCTCTCCTTTTCCTTCCCCGCTCTCTTTTTTCTCTCTTCCTTTCTCCCCCTTCCTTCCCTCCATCACTTCTCCTTCTCACTGTTTTTGTCCCTTTGTGTCTACATCTGTGACTATCCCTTTGGTTCAGACTTGTTTCCCTGTACCTTGTGTCTCTTTCTGAGTTTCTTTGTGCCCCTGTCTTTTTGTCTTTTCTGTGTCTCTGTGAGAGGGCATTTCTCTGTCATCTCTGTCAATATTGTTACCTGAGGGAACCCTCCCACAGGCTCAGTCTCAATGTATTGAATGAAAGAGAATTAGAAGTATTCTGTTCACTCCTCACCATTTTTCATACAGATTTGCCATTTTCCTATGCTAATCTAGATGTCTTCTATCCTGATGTTTATAAGGTCTTCAAATGGCTGTGAATCTCATATGTGGCCTTTTTGGCAACTCCTGCATATACAAGAACTCATACCTACTGTCAATCCCCATCTGAAAAATGCTGAGGTGCAGGGAATTGGAATACAGAATAAAATTCTTCAGGTGGAAACAGGGGCTCCAAACCAGAATTAAAGAATGTGAGCAACCCAAGATAACATGAGGGGCAAAAATCACTGGAGGTGGAGCTTGAGACAAAGAGTGAGATAGCTCAAGCATCATTTCAATGGAAGAAATTTAACCCTAGAATTGATAGTTTAAGTACTGTCTACCAACAAAATAAGGAGACATTCATTTGTAAATGTAAGGAAGTAGAATGATCACAACCTGGTTTTCACTATTATGATATTTACTTAGATTGTAATAAGTGGAATGACTTCCATTGTCTCTAATTCTTACAACCAGATGTTTTATGTTGGGGAAAACTGAAGCTCAAGGAGTTGAAGATCATAGAGTGAGTAAGTGCCAGAGGTAGGATTTGAACTCAGGTCTCTCTCACTTGAAAACACGTTTTGATTCCAATGCTTCATACTAGACCCTGAAAAAAACTCCCAGTGGTTTTTAAAGTTTTTCATTGCAGAAACCAGACACTAGAATGATTGATTTGCACATCATTTCTAATGGAGGGAGTGTTGTGTGAAGGAATTGGAGTTGGAGGAATTGGAATCATATGTTCTAGGGTACAGATTGGAATGTTCTAGGGTACAAATACTTTGGCACCAATTTACTGAGTCAACCAAGACAAGTTGGGTGCTGCTTCTGAACTTCAGTTTCTTAATCTGTAAGATCAGTATAATAGCTGCCTTTGGCATTTACCAGTTGTATGACCTTGGGCAAGTTACTTGACTTGTTTGTGTCTCAGTCTCCTCATGTAAATAAATAGAAATAATAATAGCACCTGCCTCATGGAATTCTTGTGAAGATTAAGTTAAAAATACTAATATTTTGCTTGGCATATAAACAAATTCTATACATGTCAGTTATTATCATTGTTATCGTGGTTTTTATGATATACATACCATCCATGGAGTGAACAGTCTCAAAGGCCACAATTTTGGGTGTCTTAAGGTTGGACTCCTTTAGAAGTTTCTTCAGGTGGTCAGGGTCATTGTGCCTGAAGACAAACTTGGCTGCTCCACTGTTACGAATACCTTGGATCATTGAAGCGTGATTGCCTGCATCTGAGTAAATCTCACACCCTGAAGAACCAGATACATATTCGTTAAGCTTTTTTTTTTTTTTTTTTACATATTCGTTAAGCTTCTGTTCCAGTATTTCTGCTTGGCAGAGAGCTGGCCATCCCTCCCTTTGAAGACTCTGCTTCCCTCTCCTCTGAAGCCTTTGTGACACCTCTTCCTCCCTTGAAATTCTGACCCCTACACACTTCCCTTCAGTCATTCTAAGCCTGATCTGAAACTGATTATCTTGGGGTGGAGGAAATTTAAATTCCTAAGAAGCTCTAGAGTTTCTTGACAGGGTTTAGGTTCCTACTCCCAGATACATAAGATCAAGCCTTGGAAAAGAGTTTATTCAAGGGAATGGGACTAGACCTGTTGACTTGGACTGATAATAGTTTCTTCCTGATCTAGATGAAATCCCACCTCTTCTAGGTAGCATCCCTCTGCTTATAGTTACAGGATGGATACTTAACAGATTTTCCATTTGACTCATACGTTCATGGCATGTCAGAGCAGAATGGAACACTAGTGAACATGGAGTCCAGCTTCTTAACTGTTGTAAGTGAGGAAACTAAAGTCTACAGAGGGGAAGACCTTTCTCTAGGGCCTGAGGAATGCAGGGCTTTTCACTGAACAAATGTGGTAGAGCAGGTGGAGGTGGGAAATCGGTGGAAGGAATTGATTCTTGGCTCCCCCAAAATTGCACTGACATCAAGGAACTGTGGCCTTTCATTAGAGTAAGTTGTCGTTTCTAACTGAGGAAATCAGGCATGACTTCCTAGAGGACCTGACATGAAGGAAAGTAGACTGGGAGTTTCCTGAGAGCAGGAATCATGCATTTTTATTGTTGTTAATGTAAGAAGATGTTATTTGAAGGATGCATTATACAGTGTAGTTCCAGTGAGTTAAGCACACGGCTATTCCCATATGCTTCTACAAATACCTTTATAAACACTTATATCTTAGTGAAAGAAGATGTTCTTTGAAAGATGCATTATACACAGTGTAGTTTGAATGAGTTAAACACACTGCCATTCCCATCCACTTCTACACATAAGTTTACAAACACTTACATGTTCATGAAAGATGTTATTTGTATTTCCCTGATGATCTGTGATGCTGAGCGCCTTTTTATATGTCTGCTATCCATCTGTACATCGTCTTTGGAAAAATGTTTATTCATGTCTTCTGCCCATTTTTAAATTGAATTATTAGTTTTTTGGGTGTTGAGTTTTATAAGTTCTTTATGTATTTTGGATACTAACTCTTTATCAGATATGTCATTTGCAAATATCTTCTTCATTTCATAGATTGCCTTTACTTTTGTTGATTATAAACTACCAACACTGAAACAGGAAGAAATAGAAAACTTGAACAGACCAATAACCAGCAATGAAATTGAATCAGTAATAAAAGAACTCCCAACAAAGAAAGGTCCGGTGCCAGATAGCTTCATAGGTAAGTTCTACCAAATATTTAAAGAAGAGTTAATTTTTACTCTTCTCAAACTATTCCAAAAAATTGAAAAGGAAGGAAAGCTTCCAAATTCATTCTATGAGACCAGCATTACCCTGATACCAAAACCAGATAAAGACTCCACTAAAAAAGAGAATTACAGGCCAATATCCCTCATGAACATAGTCAGAAAAATGCTCAATAAAATATCAGCAAACCAATTCCAACAATGTATTTTAAAAAATCATTCACCATGATCAAGTGGAATTTGTTCCTGGTTTGCAAGGGTGCTTCAGTAAGTCAATCAATGTGATACACCACATTAATAAAAGAAATGAAAAGAACCAAGTGATCATTTCAATAGATGCAGAAAAAGTATTTGACAAAGTACAACATCCATTCATGATAAGAACTATTGACAAAGTAGGTTTAGAGGGAACACCTCTCAACATAATAAAGGCCATATATGAATAACCCACAGGAAATATCATCCTCAATGAGGAATAACTGAGAGCTTTTCCTGTATGGTCAGGAATAAGACAGGGATGTCTACTCTCACCACTGTTATTTAACATAGTGCTGGAAGTCCTAGCCATAGCAATCAGACAACAAGAAGAAATAAAAAGAATCCAAATCAGTAGGGAAGAAGTGGAATTTCCATGATTTTCACATGACATGATGTTCTATATAGAAAACCCAAAGACTCCACCCCCAAATTGCTAGAACTGTTAACTGAATTCACTAAAGTCACAGGACACAGATAAATGTACAGAAATCTGTCGCATTTCTATACACTAATAATCAAGCAGCAGAAAGAGAAATTAAGGAATCAGTCTCATTTATAATTGTACCAGAAACAATAAGAATCCCAGGAATAAACCTAACCAAAGAGGTGAAAGACCTGTACTCTGAATACTATAAAACACTGATGGAAGAAATTGAAGATGAAAAATATGGAAAGACATTCCATGCCCAAATATTGGAAGAAAAAATATTGTTAAGATGTCTATACTACCCAAAGCAACCTACACATTCAATGCAATCCCTATCAAAATATCAACAGTATTTTTCACAGAGGTAGAACAAACAATCCCCAAATGTGTATGGAACCACAGAAGACCTTGAATAGCCACAGCAACCTTTAAAAAAGAAAAGCAAAGCTGGAGGCATCACAATTCTGGACTTTAAGTTAGATTACAAAGCTGTAGTGATCAAAGCAGTATGGCACAGGCAGAAAAATAGACACACAGATTGATGGAACAGAATAGAAAACCCAAAAATGATCCCACCACTGTATGGTCAATTAATCTTCAACAAAGAAGGATAGGACATCCAATGGGGGGAAAAACCAGACTTTCAACAAATGGTGTTAGGAAAACTGGATGACATGCAAAAGAATGAGCTGAACCGTTTTCTTACACCATACACAAAAATAAATTCAAAATGGATTAAAGACCTAAATGTGAGACCTGAAGCCATAAAAATCCTAGAGGAGAACACAGGCAGTAACTTCTTTGACATCGGGTATAGCAACTTCTTACTAGATTTGTCTCCTGAGAAAAGAGAAACAAGCAAAAACAAACCACTGGAACTTCATCAAAATAAAAAAGCTTCTGCACAGTGAAGGGAATAATCAACAAAACTTAAAGGAATCACATGTTTTATCTTTCTATCTCTGGTACCCATTACAGGTCTAAGTACCCAGTAGATGCTAAGTAAACATTCACTGAGTGAATGGATGGATACACAAATTACTGATATATAAGTGAGCAAATGAATATATTACTGAATGAAAGAGTGAGAGAAGGGGTATCAAAGATGAGGCTAGAAGCTAGATTATTGAGGGCTTTGGAATCCATGATAAAAAGTTTGGGTTTGTTCCTAAGGGCAATGGGGATATATTAAGTTTTGGGCAGGGGGTAACAAAGATAGGTTTGCCTTAAAAAACATTATTCTGACTGCTGTGAAGAACAGAATATAGGAGGGCAAGAGTGAAATCAAGAAAATGATGTTGGGGGTGCCTGGGTGGCTCAGTTGGTTGTCTGCCTTCGGCTCAGATCATGATCTTGGAGTCTCAGGATTGAGCCCCGTATCAGGCTCCCTGATCATCAGGGAGTCTGGTTCTCCCTCTCCCTCTGCCCCTCCCCACCTGTGTTCTTTCTCTCCTGCTCACTTTCTCAAATAAATAAATAAAATCTTAAAAAAAGAAAATGATTTTTGTCTAGGCTAGAATGATGGCAGTAGAAACGGAAAGAAGTTTAATTCTAATGGTTGAGGAGGATCTTCACTGAAAAATTTACAAAGAGGTTGGATTTAATTGGGGTTATGTGTGCTATCAGAAAAAGTTTCTGGAAGCAGTGGGAATGTTTACAATGTGCTGAAGAATCAATAGGAAATAAGGAAGTAAATAGCAAGTGTGGAGACTTCTCTCAAACAGTTTTTTGTTATAGGAGGGAGAGAGATAGGACAGTAGTTAGAGAGTGATGAGAGGACCTTTTTTTTTTTTTAAAGATAAAAGAGACTTTAACATGTCTAAAGAGGAAAGGCTGAAGACACAAGGAGAGAAGGAAGTGATAGATCAAGGTTCCTGAGGAGGCAGAGGGGACTGAGACACAGAGCACCAGCAAAAGGATTAGTCAACAAAAAGAAGGGCACCTCTTTCGTTGTGACAGGAGAGAAAAGGTGAAGAGAGGACGTGTGGGGATGTTTGTGAGTCTATAGGTAGTTTGCATCAAGGATTTGAGGACATTGCTACTTGAGGACTTCTATTTTCAGTGAGGAAGGAAGTGGAGTTATCTGTTGTGGTTGAGGGTAAGGTGGAAGGGTGAGAAGGCTGGGAAGAATGGGGGTTTGCAAAACTGCCCGGGAGATTTGGAAGGCTGACTTTGGAAACAGGATTGCTAGACAGCATAGAGGACCTGGTAAAGGTTGGGGACCATGAAGTTTTAGTGGCTCCCACCTGAGTAATTATATGCACCTAGGATTGGCATGGAGAAGGTGGAGAGATATATTCATCCGTGGTTGGGGATGTGATGGAAGACAACAGGCATATGAATTAAGGACATTATTAGCTAAGGAGTGGGAGATTGGGAAGATCAGGTCCAGATGGGATCCACTATACAAGGAAGGGATTGACTTTAGGCAGAAGAGATGCACCTTCAAATTGTAAAAGGAAAGAATGAAATAAGTGTAGGTGAAAAATCAAAAAAGTTTGTAGGTTTGATGTCTTTAAGTTAAAGGAGTTTCTGTCTGGTGGCTTCTGTTTTCTTTGTGATATGAGATGTGAGGTTATTTGCTAACAGTGAAGAAGGAGATAGTCACAGGTTTTAAAAGAAAATAATATTTGGAAAAAAGCTAATATAGGGACATAAAAGAACTATTTATGGGTGTTTGGAGCCCAGGTGAGTTGTGGGGAGAGGTGATAAATTTATGGTGTTACCCTTCCGTGAGTTTGGGCAATGTTCCTCAGTAGTATTCTTCAGCCTAACTGAAGAAGGGGAGAAATGAGAGAGATGTAATCATCCAGTTTTGAGGATATATAAAGTGGGTAAGAAGGAAGAGCAATGAGATCAAGTGAACTCGGAATAGAAGGAAAAGATGATGGAGGCAGTGAGACTGCATGCTGTAGTTCAAGATACCAACCCTAAACTTACCTGGCAGGATCTTTGCCAGGGTGAAGAGAGTAGAGTCATTGGCCACAAAACAGGAAGAAAAGAGCAGGGCTGCATCTTTTTGGTGCAGCTCAGCCAGCTCCTGCTCCAGCTCCACATGAAACTTACTGGTACCTGAAATGTTGCGGGTACCACCAGCTCCAGCTCCATGACGCTGCAGGGTCTCCCTGGCCAGGAGAAAACAGAGGAAAAACATGGAGAGGAAAAAACCCTCTTCAGGCACTGAGGAACTGGGCAGGTTTTTCTTCAATGATGGAGGTCAGTGTTTACTTAGTGATCCTATATGAGTTGTGTTCTATATAATCAAGTAGAGGGCAGGATGGAGACAATGAGGATACATGGGTCCTCCTTCTCAGGCTGATGGCATTCAGGGATGGGGGGAGAAGCTAGGTTGAATTTGAACAGCTCTAAGACGTTCTAGAGGAGGTCACACAGTATCTCTGGCAATACTCATTCTGTCCCCAGAGTAAGAGCTCATGGAAATTGCTTGGTCTTCCATCTTTTCCATAGAACTGGACAATCAAGAGTTTGGAAATCATGGTTTGTTGACTGACATGGTTCATATATGAGGATTAGATATGCTGGAAGACCATGTACAAAAGGGGTGGTAGGTGGTAGGTTTCCACTGCCAGCTCTGCCTTTCCCTTCCATGTATGGCTTTGATTCTTCTCTGTTTGTGTCCCCACAGCTCATGCCCCAGATCTTACTACTCACTGTGTAGCTTGCAAAACCTGAGGGTGCCGGCTCATGCCTAGGTAGTCATTACTACACCAGACAGACACATCCTTTGAGGCCATAGATGCCTCAGAGAAGTGTTGGGCAAAGGGGTATGCATCAGCCCAGCGGTTTACAGTCTTGAACACACGGTAGGTGTGGTCCTGTTTCTTTTCCATGATCTTATGCCTGAAAAACTGGTCATAACCAAAAACATGGTTTCCTGCAGAAGTAGAGATGGAGATGAAAATAATTTATTTTTAAATCACTTCCTGAGTAGTCCATATTTTATCCGTGCTGTTGATTTTGAGTTCTCCAGTTCTCTTCATTTATTCATTTATTTGATCAGTCATTAACTTACCAAGCCACAGTAACTCTCCACTACTTCATTCAATCATCCCTTTGCTTTCTCACTTGCTCATTCACTCAGTAAATCATTCATACATTCACTCTGGCTTCCTACCCCTGGTAAGGCCTCCTCTCTTTTTCTAAGGTTATTGTGGTATCATTCTTGCTGAAATCACTACTTCTAGTTTCAGTGGAAAGAGTATCAACAGATCTGGTTTCTAGGTATTGCTCTGTCACTTCCTAGTTATGTGACATTGAGCAAGTCATGAATCCTTTCTCTTAGTTTTAATTTCCTCATATGTAGAATGGGGCTAATAATACATTCTTGAAGAATTGTGAGCATTTGATGACAAACAGAATGTCACGTAGCTGAACTAATATTTGGTGCATAGTAGTAGTATTATAATTATAGTAGTAATAGTAGTAGCTAATATTTAATTCTATTATTATAACCAATATTTAATGAGCACATATTACATGTAATGCCTTATCTTGGGAACTTTATAAGTATTATTTCTTGTAGTCCTCACAATAACCCTATGTGGAAAGTATTATTAGTATCTCCATTTTACAGATGAGGAAATGGAGGCATAGATAGGTTAGGTAACTTAACCAAGGTTATACAGCAAGTAAGTGACCTACAAGCAAGTGACCTAGTGTTTACTTTTAAAACCGCTATTTACTGCAAAATGGAGCAATATTGTTTTTGAGAAAAATTGAAATAATGTATGCCAAAGGACTTGTTAAACTCTAGAACTCTATACATGAGACAGAAATCATGATTGTTGCAGATGACAAGTTATGTGGTAGGGATATAAACTGGTAATATCTTTGCTGCAGGGATGTTTG
The DNA here is from genome assembly GCF_963455335.1 of Martes martes. Taxonomy (NCBI): domain Eukaryota; kingdom Metazoa; phylum Chordata; class Mammalia; order Carnivora; family Mustelidae; genus Martes; species Martes martes. The sequence continues at coordinate 45,048,919 of NC_137897.1, forward strand.
GAAATATGTATCAAGAGTTTTTAAATGCAAATACTGGCATACCTAGAGAAATATTTGCAGCATTTTTAAAAGAAAAAATGATTGATATCCAGTACTAATTTTTTAAAAAACCTCTGAACAATTGATGTGCCTGGGTGGCTCAGTTGGTTAAGCATCTGCCTCTTTTTTTTTTTTAAGATTTTATTTATTTATTTGACAGAGAGAGATCACAAGTAGGCAGAGAGGCAGGCAGAGAGAAAGTGGGGAGAAGGCTCCCCGCCGAGCAGAGAGCCTGATGCAGGGCTCAATCCCAGGACCCTGAGATCACAACCTGAGCCAAAGGCAGAGGCTTAACACACTGACCCACCCAGGCTCCCCAGTGTCTGAATCTTGATTTTGGCTCAGGTCGTGATCTCAGGGTTGTGAAATTGAGCTCCAAATCAGGCTTCTGCTTAAGATTCTCCCTCTCCTGCTGACCCCACCCCAGTTCTCTCTCTAAAAAACAAAACAAAACAAAACACAAAAAAAAACTAAGAACAACAACAAAAAAAACTTCTGAAAACTTATTATGAAAATTTGTCGACCCAGTAGAAAAATGGACAAAGAATATAAACAGAAAAGTCAATAAATGTAGAAGATGTTTAATCAAGGAAAACCAAACTGCAAAATAAAATGTTCACTGATACCGACAAAGATTTAGAAGTTTGATGATATCAAGTCCTAGAAAGGGTGTGAGAATATGGATACTCTCTTTGATAACTTGTACACGACTTTGGAGGGCTAATTAGCAATATTTATTAATATTGAAAATGTACACAACCTTACACCCTAAGAATTTTCACCTATTAATGCTTTCCTATAGAAAAAAAAAACTGACCTATGTGCATGAAAATGTACATTGAATATTGTTTGTTTCACCACTGTTTGTAATAGGAAAAGTTGGAAGCAACTCAATAGGGGAATAGCTAAATAATCTCTAGTATATTCATACTGGGTCTATAATACTATATGTTATCTTTGATGTATGTAAAACCAACATACACTATAAACCAGAATAAAGCACAAGAAAAAAATAACCTGAATTATAGATGTTTGATTAACTGAATGATGCTGCATCCATGCTACAGAATAAACTTCAACATTAATAATTATTATGCATCTCTATGCTTAGGGACATGGAAAGATGCCCATGATGTATTGTTAGGTAAACAAAGGAAGGCAACAAAACCAGTAGAATAAAATCACATTTCTCATAAAAACATGTGTGTGGAGGGAAGTATAGGAGATGTGTGTATGTGTGTGTGGTTAGTTATGGAAAAATATCCAGAAGAAAATATAAATAGTTAATGGTGGATGGTGGAACTCTGAGTGATTTAAATTTCCTTCTTTATATGTTCCTATATCTGTTGAAAAATACTTTACAATGAATCATTTTCCTTTTATATTAGAAAAAAAGCCAAATTCCATTATGAAAACTGAATATAAACGCATACAAGAAAGGGGAAAAGGCTGTCTGTAAAGGATGTTTTTGAGGGAAGCATGGAGAAGAAATAATAGGAATAAACCTAGTATTTAATGAGGGCTCAGAACAGCTAGAAACACTTCCATAAATCTAATTTTATTTTTTCCTTATGTTAACCAGCTGGGGCAAGCATTAAAATTTCACTAAAGGGAAGTGACTTACTTGCCAGCATTAAAATTTAAACCCAGATTCCCTTTGGTTCTAAAACACTTCTTTGCCATTTCCTCTACTGTTTCAGAAGCTCCTTGAGGACTCCTTCCACATTGCAACCCCCCTTTATTTCCACTTCAACAAACTCACCAACCATGTTGTTCTGAACCAGGTGTGTGACCTCTGAAATTGGGTCTGGCTCCTGGGGATTGGAGAGTGGCTTTCTCAAGCTGGTTGAGGCCAGGAATCTGGGCAGGTCTGACAGTGAGTGAGATTCATTGGCCATGAAGAGAAGGGAGAAAAAAAAAAGAGCATGTTCTGTCTTCTTTAAACTCAATACAACATGAAAATTCAAGTTTATGAAGTATAGAAGACTATGGAGAGCAGAAATATTCTGTCAAGTAAGCCCCTACTCATCTCCCAAAGTGGAAACGTCTGTGTCAGGACACCTTCCATAAGATGCTACATTTTCCCTGTTAGAATTTTCCCTTGGGTAAAGCAACTGAGGCAGCCACTCTGAATCTTATACTTGGGAGATATATGCAGGGCAGTGTACCTTGTTATTCTTTTCTGAATGTCATTAAAATTCAAATTTGAAATTTTCACCTTTAATGATATCCCAAAAGGGCCTATGAAAAATGTCAACTGTGTCGCCCTATTTCAAGTGTGATAATCTTGAATAGTCTTCACCAATTGAGTTGACCTGGGGCTTCATAGCCTTCTAAAAGATGTACCTGCTTCCAACACTTACTCTTTCATGGAAATCCAGATTGTTGTATAGTGGTATTGCTTAAATGTGCGAGCCCTGACTGTTGGGATCAATTTAGCCACTTGGGAGAGAGGAGGTAGAACGCTAGAGGGATCATTTTAAACTAATGGTGTAAAGTTACAAGAGCCTATACATGTATGTGTGTTGGGGAGGGTACATTTCAGTGCACTGGCTAAGCTATTGCCTACCATGGGAACTACTGGACTTCCCATCATGGGATGTATACTAGCTGACCTAGGACTAATTAGCCTAGCTCAGGACTGTAATGAAGTGAATTCAAGCATTAGGAGTAGAGCCTGGGTAAGGTGGCACTTGACTCCAACCTGTCTTGAAAATCTTCACATCCTCCTGGACTTCTGGAGCTGCCTTCTGCACAATCTTGCTCTTCCCATCTTGGAGTTCTGACAGCATAAAGGGACAGTGGCTCTTGGCCCAAGATGGAGAGTCTATGCAAAGGTAAGAGAGTAAGTGGCAGTGCATTTCTAGCCATAAGTTTAGTTTAACAATGATTACTAAGACCTACTGTATCCCAAAGCTCTTTCTCAGGCTATGATAGAGATATAGAAATGGAATGGATGAGTCTGGTTCCTGTGCTAGGGGAGCTTCTAGGCTGGCAGAAATGGCATACACTGAAGATACATTATGAACAATGTTGGGATGAGAGGGAGGACATGGGCTATGGAAGTCTAAAAGAGGGAGGGGACATGACCCAGAATTGGAATTGAACACCCTGGAGGTTTAGACAAGCTTCACAGAGGAGATGATGCCCTAGTTAAGTGTCACATGAGAAGTATGAGATACTCTGGTAAAGGGTAATTGTGAGGGTCATTTGACGGGAGCAAAGAAACAAAAGCTTGAGATTATAGAGTTGATCAGGCAATTTTAAGTAGTATCAGCATGACTGGAGTATATAGAGTGTGAGGGGCATGAGAGTGAGACTCTTGAGATATATTGGCAGAAGTTGGAACCCCGATGTGTTTTGGGACCATCTCATTTAGCCTTGACACTTTTTACATGGACCTTCTCATTTATTAGGCAATGATGGCCAGTATGACTTGGAACTTTGTTTCCAGGACCCAGACATTCTCCCCCATTTGCCAGAAACTTCTTACCTCCTCCAGCCTTGGTTGCCTTAAGGTGAATTTGAGAACAGGTTGGTCCTTGGGTGGCCAGGATAGGACAGCGTCCAATACCAAACAGGAACTGGTGACTTTTAAGCATCTTGCCCAGGGGGCCTGTGTGGCCCCGGGCAAGGACTGGACAGCACTGCAGCAACATGGCTGCTGCTACCATCTTGAGCCCGAAGTCCTGAACAAGATTTGGAAGAGATAAGAATCCATCATGAAGGCCTGGCCAAAAGCCAAGGGTCATTCCTGTGTTTGATCCTTTGTCTTTAGCTTTCCTCCCAATGCAAACTGCTCTCTCCAGAGATGCCCTTATTGTCCTTCCATGGTAAGAACTTTTCCTAATATCAAAATGTACTGATAGGGCATCAGGGAGGAAGAAATGAGACAATGACCATTAGACAATGGGGTAAAGGAAAGAATTCCAACTGAAGGTCAGAAAGCCTAAATTCTCATTCAGACTCTGCCACTGACCCCTTCTGTGATGATGAGGATTACTGAAGTGTGATTGTATGCAGCAGGATGAGAGCTGATAACCCACTAACTCTTAAGTTAACACTTAAGGCTAAAAAGTCTTTCTAAGAATGTTAGCCTCAGTCAAGTTAATATTCAGCCGGCAAATGCAGATGGATGCCATTGGCAAAGGCTCCTGAGACTTGACTTAAAGTGTTTACTGAGCAGGCCCAACCAGAGAGGGAAAAGGAGCTTGAGGCTACAGGTACCAGCTTAAGTAGATTCAGCAAATAGGACAAAAGGGCAGGCCCTAAGCCATACAGGCCATATGCCACCGGAATGGTATTTTGTTGCTTTTGAACTTGCTCCTGGATTTTTGAAAAGGACAATTAGAGGGGATGAAAACAAGACCCAAAGGGTCTAGGAAACAAGTCTAGGCACTAATGAAAGAGGCAGAGGATAAGACTGAGAGGAGAATGGACAGAGAGGAGATCAGAAAAAAAGGTAACAAATACCCATAGTAGGCATTCAATAAATATGTGTTGAATTTGGGAGTAAGTTAATGAATGAATAGGGACTGAAGTAAAGGAAAGAAAGGAAGGGTAGGGAAAGAGTCAGGAGAAAAGAGAAATTGTGAAAGATAAAAGGAGGAAATTGATAGAGAACAAAGGCATGGTGGTAGCGGTGAAGTTAGAAGAACAGAAATTGTGGGAAAGAAACAGATCAATAACATAGGGAAAGGGGATAGGTTCGTGCTATAAATAGGGAGAGGAAAACTGATCCAGAAAACCAGAGCAAAAAAGGATGATGGGAAATACAAAAAGATAGGGAAAGAGACTTAGATGAGAGAGAGAGTGAGTGACAGACCAGAGGTAGAGGCAGAGACAGGCAGAGGGACACAAAACAGACATGCGGAGAAATCAAGGAACATACAGGAATATACAAAGACTCAGAAAACTGAACGACAGAGAGGAGGAAATCCAGAAGGAGCAGAAAGTCAGTCAGGCACAAAGATAAAGGATAAATGCTGCCAGAGATAGTGGGGGTGGGTGAGAGCAATACCGAAGAGTTAGGGTAAGAGGAGATCGACCCTACTGAGGGAGATGAAAGAGAGACTGAGCAACAGAGAGAAGGGAATAGAGACAAGATCAAAGTATAGGAATGGAGAGGTGGTTAAGGTGGGTTAAGGATTGGAATGAGGGAGGGCTAAGAGATACAAAGAGAAGGACAAAGAACAAGAAGGAGAAATAAATTAAAAGGAAGAGGAAAAACTGGAGATCCAACGTCAGAGGGTGAGACAAAATATAGAACAGAACAATAGGAGAGATATAGAAGAATGTGGGAAGACTAAGGCCCTGGCACCATCAGGAGAGCTACTGAGTAGAATCTAGCAGCATCTCTAGTATACAAGACATTATATTGTAAGGGAGAAGTAAACAGGAGGAGCTCATGGCACTGTCCTCATATGGCAACCTCCTTCAATTTCTTATAGAGCAACACCCCTCCCCCCAATGCACAAAGCAATCCTTTCCCCTTGTTCATCCAAGAGGATTCTCCCCCCAACATTAACAGGCTGTCAGAGGAGTGTAGGTCAGTATGTGGGGCAGGGTGTGTGGGCCCTGAATTTAGGAAAGGCCAAGGGGTATTGAAAAAACTAAATGAAACTCATATTAAGCCTTTAGGACAATGCCTGGCACATAGTAATTTTTCAATAAATGTTAGCTTTCCATACTTCAATTTCAGCTTCCCTGTTGGATGTTCTTGGAAAGCCACTTCCCCTCTCTGGGTCTTAGCTTTCATCAGCTGTCAGATGTAGGCTACTTATGCCTACTTCAAATGGTAAGTAATTAATTGGATCCAATGCCTACACCACATGTGGAAATACTGTTTTCCCTTCCCCTGCCTGCCTGCAAAGGCCAAAGGGCTTAGGGCTGAGTCTGCAGACCACAGATAAAGCTCCCAGTATTTATCACCATTGGGGTCTGACCACTCCCTTAGCTGAGACCAGGGTGTGGGAGAGAAAGAGAGCTCCTTTCTAGAATCATGTCTAAGCATCTGGCCGGGGCTGACTCTGGCAATATGTGGTAAGGATGGATGGATTACCCAGTAAAAGACAGACAAAGAAGATGGCCAGGTTCCAGGCTCCTGCAAACTCCCTTCCCCAACATCAACACTGACAACAATAATGACAACAACAGTGGGATATGTAATAGGAAAGAAAGCCCCCAAGAATGAAAGCAGAGTTCAGTCCTGCCTTGGGATGGTGGTAGATTAAGGCCTATTCCCACCCCATATATAGCTCAATACACTCATCATCTCTAAGGGACTTTCGACCATGATATTCTCAGGGACCCGGAAAAATATAGACTACTTTTTGTTAAATTATCAAGTTCTTTCAAACTTAAATTCCAATTTCTCTGTTCAGATACTCCTTTCCTCGGATTTGCCCAGCCCCACCCACTCTGCCTGCCCAGCTTTATGATCCATAATCTTGCAGTCCAGTTGCCTTCACCTCTGTTTCCATTCCATCTCACTACTTATAATAGTGGGATTGGAGTGAGTAAAATTGAATCAAGAAAGTATTTTAGGGACACCTGGGTGGCTCAGTGGGTTAAGCCTCTGCCTTCGGCTCAGGTCATGATCTCGGGGTCCTGGGATCGAGTCCCACATCGGTCTCTCTGCTCAGCAGGGAGCCTGCTTTCTCCTCTCTCTCTCTCTGCTTGCCTCTCTGCCTACTTGTGATCTCTTTCTGTCAAATAAATAAAATCTTAAAAAAAAAAGAAAGTATTTTAGGCAATTTAGGGCATTAAGAGCACAGCTGCTGAAGCCAGACACTTTTGAATCCTGGCTCCACAACTCACTAGCTCTGGGACCTTAGAAAAGTCATATCTCTTCTCTATACTTTATATCTGTAAAAAGTGGATAATGAAAAAGACAAACTACTTTACAGGGATGGTGTGAAAATTCAGTAAAACAATCTATACAAAGTGTATAAAAGAGTGCCTATCTTAAATACTGAAAACAATGTTAGCTATTATTTCTATTTTCTACATTTTCTGTGTAGAGAAAGTGAAGGTACATTCAAGAAATGTATCTTCGCTCGTCTGTACACCAGACTAGTTCTTAAAAATTGATACTTATTTCAATCCTGATTTTTGTCCTTATCCTATTACAACTTACTATATGAACTTGGGATCTGTACTTTCCCTCTCTGTGCCTCAGTTTCTCCACAGGCATTGGACTAGATAACTTCATAGATTTCATTTGGTTCTAATAGTCAAACACTCACAGAGTACTCACTGTGTCAAACACTGTTGTAAATGCTTCACATGCATTGACTTATTCAATTCTCACAACAACCCTGTGAAGTAGACACTACTATTAACTTTATTTCAAACCTGAGGAAACTGAGCCCCCCAAAGGTTTATAACCTGTCCAGGTCACAGAGCTAGTAAGTAAGAGAAGCCAGAAGCAATCTGGCTTCAGAGCCTGCTAACTTAACCACTAAGGATCTGTGATTCAAATATTACTACATATTTTCTTGACTGAGAGCCTGACTCCAGACATTAATCCCTCTGCTGCACTAACAGGACCCTTTCTGGGACATTTGATTTTGGACTGTGACAAATGCCTTTACCAAAGGAACAGATTTCTAACTGAAATGGAGTTTCAGGCACTGGTGAACATTTTCATTCATTCATTCATTCATTCATTCATTCATTCCATTTAACAACTTATGCACCCATTGTGTGGCAATCTTTGCCAAGGATTTTCATAAAACAATGTTTTCACCCAAAGATAGAATGGTAAAATTTCAGGCCAAGTGACAGATCATTACTTAAAGGTGTTCTCTGAACCTTAAAATCCTCTTTCATGTCAGCAGCCAAACTGTAGTCCCAGAGATCAGAAGGGCCAACCACAACATTATCCCAACAAAGATCCAGAAACCACTCACTGCCATATCCCTTGCTCCCTCTCTCCCCTTTGTGGCCTGCGTTGCAAGAATCCATTAGGTCTGGAGAGGATGTGATCACTTTTCTTCAGGAACTGGATGTATCAAGACTTAATTCCCCTCCTAGCATCCTCTCACCATCATGGAAGAGTCAGAGAATTTTATATACTTGAATCATAGAACCAGAAATTTTTAGAAACAAGATTTTAGAAGACCACAAAATCAAAATTAGAGGACATTGTGGAGATTATAGGACAAGACTGCCTCCCCTTTTTTTTTCAGAAAGTGAATGACTTGCCTAGGGTTTCAGAGTGAATTAGGGTGAGAATACAAATTTATGGACTTTTAGCATAGAGCCCTTTTAGTGATGCAAAATTCCTCTTCAACCTTCTCTCCTTATTTATGGTAATCAACTCTCAAGTCCTTCAAATCTCTCTACCCAATTTATCATTCCCATCATCCCCATATTGCCTCAATTTTCTCTCCCTACCTCTGGTCCTCTAGGCACTGACCTACTGAGCTCTACCATCAGCTGAGCAGAGAGAAAGATTCAAAATGAGGGAGGAATGGAGAATTACTGGATGAAATACCAAACCACCTTTCTGGAAGATGGAGAAGGAAAGGACTAGAGAGACAGAAAGACAGAGATGCAGTGTAGAAGAAAGAGGGAAAAAAAAATGATAGAAAAATATACAGACAGAACTCAGGCAAAGGAAAAATAAGAGAAAGTTAGAGGTCAGGGAGAGATGAAGTGAAGTGAGTGATCCTGAAAACTAACAAGGGAGAGGAAACAAGGGGTGGGGGGGCAAGACAAAGGAAAGTCAAAAACAGGGAAAGCCAAAAAAGATATAAGGGGGAAAAAGAGAAAATGACAGACAGACAGATTCTGAGGAACAGTCAGATCTAGTCAGGCCAGAGAGTCGGAATGTGCAGCCTTGAGGTGGGCAGCAAACCAGAAAGAGCACACCCAGGCTGAAAGCAACTCTTACCTGTTGCCCTGCACTGAGGACGAACGAACGACGGGTGGGTACTGTGGGTCAGGACCTGGCATTTATCCCTTCTCCCATGGCTCAGCTCCACCCTTCTCTCCTGCTGGCCAGGCTCTGCATTGGCCCTAAAGGTATCTCAGGCTTTTGCTAGAGATAAAACCCAGTGTAGTCCGCTGTCACCCAACAACCTCATTTAGCACTGCCTTCCCCCTGTTTTCTTGCTCTTGTTCCCTGGCATAGTAAAGTGAACTTGGCTGGGTTTTGGAATCAGATAATCCATAAATAGCTAGGGCACTTTGAGCAAAACCACCTCTTTGACTCTTGGTTTCCTCAATATAAAATGTGGACAGAAAACTCAGAAACAACTGTAGCACACGTGGGAATGGCCTCAAACAGGCAGCTTTTTTAGACAACATTCAGGCCATTGTAACAATTTAAAAACGTCATCTACAGAACAAAATTTGCACAGCGCCTGGTTCAAAGAAATAATAGCCAGTATTGACTGAATGATTACTGTGCACCAGACCTTTCACTAAGTATTTTACAGAGATTAATTTCGCCCACCCCAGTAAGGACGTTATGAGATAGGTGCTATTATACCCATGTTACAGATGAAGAAACAGGCTCAGGGATGTGAAGTAAGCAACTGATAATTACCCAGCTAGTAAGTACAGAGCCCTACTGTGAACCCAAGCAGTCTGGTGAAGTTATACAATAGAACTCACACTCTTTTTAAAGATTTTTTTAAATTTAAATTCAATTTAACTAACATAGAGTGCATTATTAGCTTCAGAGTAGAATTTAGTGATTCATCAGTTGCATATAACACCCAGTGCTCATTACAAGTGCCCTCCGTAATGCTCATCACCCAATTACCCAATTCCCCACCTACCTTCCCTCCAACAACCCTCAGTTTGTTTCCTAGAGTTAAGAGTCTCTTATGGTTTGCCTCCCTCTGTTGTTTTACCCCTCTCTTTTTTAAATTTTATTTTTCCTTCCTTTCTCTTACATTCATCTATTTTGTCTCTTAAATTCCACATATCAGTGAAATCATATGGTATTTGTTTTTCTCTGACTTATTTTGCTTAGCATAATACACTCTAGTTCCAACTATGTCATTGCAAATGGCAAGATTTCAGTCTTTTTGATTTCAATTTTTTTCTGAGTAATATTCCATTGCGTGTGTGTGTGTGTGTGTGCACGCGCGCGCATGTGTATCTCACCTCTTCTTTATCCATTCGTCTGTCAGTGGACATCTGAGCTCTTATTTTGGCTATTGTGGACATTGATGCTGTGAACATAGGGAGGCCTGTTCCTCTTCAAATGACTATGTTTGTATCCTTTGGATAAATACTTAGTAGTACAATTGCTGAGTCATAGGGTAGTTCTATTTTTAACTCTTTGAGGCACTTCCGTACTGTTTTCCAGAGTGGCTGCACCAGTTTGCATTCTCACCAACAGTGTAAGAGAATTCTCCTTTCTCAGCATCCTTGCCAACATCTACTGTTTTCTGAGTTGTTTTAGCCATTCTGACCAGTGTGAGGTGGTATCTCATTGTGGCTTTGATTTGTATTTCCCAGATGGCAAGTGATGTGGAGCAATTTTTCATGTGTCTCTTGGCCATTTGGATGTCTTCTTTGCAGAAATTCATGTCTTCTGCCCATTTCTTGATCAGATTATTTGTTCTTTGGGTGTTGGGTTTGATAACTTTGTTATAGATTTTGAATAGTAGCCCTTTATCTGATCTATCATTTGCAAATATCTTCTCCCATTCTGTCAGTTATCTTTTGGTTTTGCCAACTGTTTCCTTTGCTGTGCAAAAACTTCTTATCTGATGAAGTCTCTAGAGTTCACTTTTGCCTTTGTTTCCCTTTCCTTTGGAGACATGTCTAGGATGAAGTTGCTGCAGCCAGGGTCAGAAGTTGCTGCCTGCATTCTCCTCTAGGATTTTGGTGGATTCCTGTCTCACATTTAGGTCTTTTATCTATTTTGAGGTTTTTTGTTTTTTTTTTTAGATTTTATTTATTTATTTATTTGAGAGAGATCACGCGCGAGAGGGCAAGAGCAAGAGCACAAGCAGGAGGAGCACCAGAGGAAGAAGAAGCAGGGTCCCCACTGAGCAGAGAGCCCAACACAGAGCTCCATCCCAGGACTCCGAGATCATGACCTGAGGCAGACACTTAAGGCAGACACTTAACGGAATGAGACACCGGTGCCCCTTGAGTTTATTTTTGTATATGGTGTAAGGAAATGTTCCAGTTTCATTTTTCTGCTTGTGGCTGTCCAATTTTCCCAACACCATTTGTTGAAGAGACTGTTGTTTTTCCATTGGACATTCTTTCCTGCTTTGTTGAAGATTAGTTGACCATAGAGTTGAGGGTCCATTTCTGGGCTCTCTATTCTGTTCCATTGATCTATCTGTCTGTTTTTGGACCAGTACCATACTGTCTTGATGATGACAGCTTTGTAATAGAGCTTGAAGTCTGGAATTGTGATGCTGCCAGCTTTGGTTTTCTTTTTCAACATTCCTCTGGCTATTCGGGGTCTTTTCTGGTTCCATATAAATTTTAGGATTATTTGTTCCATTTCTTTGAAAAAATTAATGTTATTTTGATAGGGATTGCATTAAATGTGTAGATTGCTCTAGGTGGTATAGACTTTTTCACAATATTTGGTTTTTTTTCATGAGCATGGAACATTTTTCCATTTCTTTGTCTCTTCCTCAATTTCTTTCATGAGGGTTCTATAGTTTTCAGAGTACAGATCCTTTGTCTCTTTGGTTGGGTTTATTCCTAGGTATCTTATGGTTTGAGGGGGGATTATAAGTGGGATTGATACCTTAATTTCTCTTCTGTCTTATTGTTAGTGTATGGAAATGCAACTGATTTCTGTGCATTGATTTTATATCCTGACACTTTGGTGAATTCCTGTATGAGCTCTGACCCCACCAAACAGGAGAATTACAGACTAATACCAACACATATGGATGCCAAAATTCTCACCAAAATACTAGCCAATAGGATCCAACAGTACATTAAAAGAATTATTCTCCACAAGCAGGTGAGATACATTCCTGGGATGCAAGGGTGGTTCAACATCTGCAAATCAGTCAATGTCATACATTACATAAATACAAGAAACTACAAGAACCATATAATCTTCTCAATAGATGCAAAAAAAAGAAGAGCATTTGACAAAGTACAGCCTCATTTCTTTTTTTTTTTCAATTTTTGTGGTACAAATTTTTTCATTGTTAATTTTTATTGTGTTATATTATTCACCATACAATACATCATTAGATTTTTATGTAGTTTTCCAAGAGAATGTTTATGTATAACAGCCAGTGCTCCATACAATATGTGCCCTCTTTATCCTTTCTTGATTGAAACTCTTCACAGTGTAGAGATAGAGGGAACATAACTCAATATCATAAAAACCAGCCACAAAAAGCACACAGCAAATATCATTCTCAATGGGGAAAAACTAAGAGCATTTCTCCTAAGGTCAGGAACATGGCAGGGATGTCCACATCACTACTGCAGTTCAAAATAGAACTAGAAGTCCTAGCCTTGCAATCAGACCACGAAAAGAAACAAAAGGCATCTGAATTGGAAAAGAAGAAGTCAAACACTCACTCTTTGCAGATGACATGATACTCTATGTGAAAAACCCAAAACACTCCACCCCCAAATTTCTAAAACTCAAACCTAGGTTGTCTTTTAGTTTTATTGACTGTTTCCTTCACTATGCAAAAGGTTTTTATCCTGATAAAGTCCCAATAGCTCATCTTTGCTTTTGTTTCCCTTGTCTCTGGAGATGTGTCTAGCAAGAATTTGCAGCTGCTGAGGTCAAAGAGGTTGCTGCCTGTGTTCTCCCCTAGGATTTTGATGGATTCCTTCTTACATTTAGGTTTCTCATCCTTTTAATATTTATTTTTGTATATGGTATAGAAAGTGGCCCATTTTCATTCTTCTGTGTGTGGCTGTCCAATTCTTCCAACACCATTTGTTGAAGAGACTATCTTTTTTCCACTGGATATTCCTTCTTGCTTTCTCAAACATTAGTTGACCATAGAATTGAGGGTCCATTTCTGGTTTCTCTATTCTGTTGCATTGATCTATGAGTCTGTTTTTGTGCCCATACCATCTTGTCTTGATGATTACAGCTTTGTAATACAGCTTGAAGTCCAGAATAATGATGCCTCCTGCTATTGTTTTGTTTTACAAGATTCCTTTCGTTATTCAGGGTCTTTCTGGTTCCATACAGATTTTAGAATAGTTGGAACTCATACTCCTTAAGAACTCTGCTCCCTTCATAATATGCAGTTAAATTTTTAAAATTTCTCTGTCTTCCCATTATTATTACTCTTTCCTTATCCATTTTCAGTTTTTCTTCTTCTCTTCTCACTATCTTCTCCTTTTCTTCTCAATTCTAGGGCAGTTGAACTATGTTATTAAGCATTTTAATCTGTGGCTCAGTATATCATCATTAATATTTTATTTAAATAAATGATATCATACTCTACATATTAATCTGCAATTTCCTTTTTTTGCCATTTGATCATACACCAATATGGCATGTAGAACTTTCCATATACATTATTTCTATTTAGTGGAATTATGTATTCCAGAATCTGAAAGTCACCAGAAGTTATTTATTTTAATTTATTATTAAGGCATAGATGACATAGAATGTTATATTCATTTCAGGTGTTTGACATAGTGATGCAACAATCCTATACATTACTTGGTGCTCAATATGATAAATATAGTTACCATCTGTACCATACAATATTATCAAAATATTCTTGACTGTATTCCCTATGCTGTATTTTTTATCTCCATGACACATATATTTTATAACTGGAAGTTTGTACCTCTTAATACCCTTCACTTATTTCACCTATCATCCCACCCACATTGCCTCTGGCAACCACCATTTGGTTCTTTGTGTTAAAGGGTCTGTCTTCTCCTCACCATCTCCCCATGTCCTCCGTGTTATTTGTTATGCTCCACAAATAAGCGAAACCATATGATAATTGACTCTCTCTGCTGAGATGGAGAGGAGAAGGGAGTTGAGGGAAATTGGAGGGGGAGATGAACCATGAGAGACTATGGACTTTGAAAAACAATCTGAGGGTTTTGAAGGGGCAGGGGGTGGGAGGGTGGGGATGCCTGTTGGTGGGTATTATGGAGGGAACGTATTGCATGGAGCACTGGGTGTGGTGCATAAACAATGAATTCTGTTAAACTGAAAAGAAATTATATAAAAACAAAACAAAAAAACAAACAAACAAAAAAGGGTCTGTCTTTTTGTTTTTCTGTTCATTTGTTTTGTTTTTAAGAGTCCACATATTAGTGAAATCATATGGTATTTTTGTTCATTGTTTGGCTTGTTTTACTTAGTATAATACTGTCTAAGTTCATCCCTGTTGTAGCAAATGACAAGATTTCACTCTTTTTTTATGGCTGCTCCATATTCCATTGTATATATGTACCACATTTTCTTTATCCATTAATCTATCAGTGGACATTGGGTGAATGCTACAATAAATGTAGGGGTATATATATCATTTCAAATTTGTGTCTTTGTTTTCTTTCAGTAAATACCTGGTAGTGGAACAACTAGATTGTATGCTCTTTTAATGTATTTATTTTTAAAGTTTTTATTTAATTTCCAGCTAGTTAACATACAGTACAGTATTAGATTCAGTTATATAATATAGTGCTTCAACACTACCATACAAACCTGGTGCTCATCACAAGTGCACTCCTTAATCCCCATCACCATTCCCATCTCCATTCTGGTAACCATTAGCTTGTTCTTTATAGTTAAGAGTATTAAGGAGGGCATGTATTGCATGGAGCACTGGGTGTGGTACATAAACAACAAATCTTGGAACACTGAAAAAAAAATAAAAATAAGTGATTAAGCTATGAAACAACAACAACAACAAAAAAGAAAGAACAGGAAACCAATGCTGTTAGCTGGGTTTCAAAAGAAGAACACAAACATGTATTATCCCATTTTTATGCATTAGGACAGTGAGAAACAGTGACGTGCCTGATGTCACACAGCTAATAAGTGACAGAACCCAGATGCGAACCTTAACTCTTTGGCCCCAAACTCATGTTGCTGACCCCTCCACTAAGCAAACTTTCTCCCCTGTTGTGCGACCTGCCTCCAGTCAGCACCGCTGTATACAGAGCCATCATGAGGGACTCTGCTCACATCGCGATGTGACCAGAATGCTCATCTGAACGACATGTAAGCAAGAGACCCTCTGAGGTCTGATGTCCTTGGACAGTTCAATTAAGTTGCTGTTGTTACTCTTCTGTGAGCGTGGTGTGCTGGGGTTCATTTGGTGTTTTTTGTATATTGCTCATCTGGCAGAGAATTACTTCTCTACAAGTTCCCACAGATGGCTTTATTTTCCATTGCTATTAAATTGGTTTCAAACAAGAAAAAAAAAGTTACAGTAATGTGTTCCCATCACATCCTCTATTTCTACCAACACCTGTGATGCTTTCTTATTTTTTTCTCGGTTAGTAGTCTTCTCCCTGAATTGTTAACATCTGTGTAAACTGCTCTCCATTAACAGATAGATGTGACTAGGGCAGACTATGTGCTTAATACATATTTGTTTAATAAATGAATAAAATCCAAAAAAAAAGAGTTGGTTTCTTGGTTTGTTTCTCTCTCCCTCTCTCTCTTTTTCTCCTTTGATCATTTCATTTGTTACTTAAATTCCACATATGAGTGAAATCATATGGTATATTTTTCTCTCTGACTTATTTTGCTTAGTATAATAATATCTACTTCCAACAATGTCATTGCAAATGGTAAGATTTCATTCAGTTTTATGGCTGAATAATATTCCCTTGTGTGTGTGTGTGTGTGTGTGTGTGTGTGTGTGTGTGTGTAATCTTCTTTAACCCTTCATCAGTCCATGGACACTTGTGCTATTTCCAAAATTTAGCTGTTGGAGATAATGCTGTTATAAATATTGAGGAGCATGTATCCCTTTGATGTAATATTACGGATCCTTTGAGTAAATACCTAGTAGTGCAATTGCTGAGTCATAGGGTAGTTTTTTCTTTTTAACTTTTTGAGGAACCTTCATATGGTTTTCCACAGTGACTGCACCAGTTTGCATTCCCAGCAGCAGCACAAGAGGGTTCCTCTTTCTCCAAATCCTCAACAACACCTGTTGTTTCTTGGCACTGTTGATTTTAGCCATTCTGACAGGTTTGAGGTTATATCTCATTGCAGTTTTGATTTGCATTTCCCTGATGATCAGTGATGTTGAGCATATTTTCATGTATCTGTTAGTTATCTGTATGTTTTCTTTGGAAAAAAAATCCGTTCATGTAATCTTTTTAAAATAATTATAGCATTATTTTTTCTATTCAAATTTTTTATTATGTTATGTTAGTCTCCATACAGTACTTTATTAGTTTTTGATGTCGTGTTCCATGATTCATTATTTTCATATAACACCTAGTGCTCATTGCACCATGTGCCCTCCTTAATATCCATCACTGGGCTAAGCCATCCCCCCCTACCCTCCCCTGTGAAACCCTCAGATTGTTTCCCAGAGTCCATAGTCTCTCATGGTTCATCTCCTCCTCTGATTTCCCCCTTTAGTTTTCCCTTCCTTCCCCCAATGTCCTCCATGCTATTCTTTATGTTTCACATATGAGTGAAATGTATATTATAATGTCTACAGTCATACCACCCTGATTGGACCCGGTCTCATCTCTGTTCATGTATTCTGCCCATTTTTAAATTGGATTACTTGTTTTTTGGGTGTTGAGTTTTGTAAGTTCCTCATATATTTTGGATATAACTTTTTATCAGATATATCATTTGCAAATATCTTCTCCCATTCTGAAGGTTGCCTTTTAGCTTTTTTTTTTATTGCTTTCTTCACTGTGTTGAAGTTTTTTATCTTCATGAACTCCCAATAGTTCATTTTTGCTTTTTTTCCCCCCTTGCCTCAGGAGATATATCTAGAAAGATGTTGCTACACCCAATGTCAAAGAGATCACTGCCTGTATTCTCCTCTAGGATTTAGGTGGTTTCCTGTCTCAAATTTAGGTCTTTAATCCATTGTGAATTTGTTTTTGGGTATGGTGTAAGAAGGTGGTCCAGTTCATTCTTCAGCATGTTGCTGTCCTGTTTTCCCAACACCATTTGGTGAAGAGAACATCTCTTTAACCCATTGGATATCCTTTCTGCTTTGTCAAAGACAAACCATAAGAGACTCTTAATCTCATAAAACAAACTGAGGGTTGCTGGAAAGGGTGGTTGTGTTATGGACATTGGGGACAGTATGTGATATGGTGAGTGCTGTAAAGTGTGTAAGCCTGATGATTCAGACCTGTACCCCTGGCGCAAATAATACATTATATGTTAATAAAAGTAATTTAAAAAATTGACCATATGGTTGTGGGTTCATTTGTGGTTTTCTATTCTGTTCTATTGATCTATATGTCTATTTTTGTGCTAGTACCATACTGTTTTGGTCACTACAACATTGTAATAGAACTTGATGTCCAGAATTGTGATGACTCCAGCTTTGCTTTTTTTTTTTTAAATTTAAAGACTTATTTGTTTATTTTTAAAGAGAGGGAATGGAGGCAGAGGGAGACAGAGAATCCAAAGAAGACCACTGCTGATCATGGAGTCTGACATAGGGCTCAATCTCACGACCCTGAGATCATGAACTGAGCTGAAACTGAAATCAAGAGTTGTGGAAAGGAAGGTGTGGGTGGGGATAGGGTAATTGGTTGTTGGGCATTAAGGAGGTCAAATGATGTGATGAGCATGGGTGTTATACTGAACTGATGAATCATTGAACATTATATCAAAAACCAATGACTGTACTTAGGCTAATTAAATTTAAATTAAAAAAAAAAAGGGTCAAATGCTCAACTAACTGAGACACCCAGTCTCTGCCAGCTTTGTTTTCTATTTCAATGTTGCTTTGGTATTCAGGTTCTTTGGTGGTTCCTTACAAATTTTAGGATTGCTTGTTCTAGCTCTGTGAAAAATGCTGTTGATATTTTGACAGGGATTGCACTGAATGTGTAGATTGCTTTGGGTAGTGTAGACATTTTAACAATATTTGTTCTGGTGCATGGAGTGTCTTTCCGTTTCTTTGTGTCACCTTCAATTTCTGTCATCAATGTTTTATACTATTCAGAGTCTTTCACCTCTTTGGTTAGGTTTATTCCTCAGTATCTTATTGTTACAGATGAACTTGTAAATGAGATAGATTCCTCAATTTCTCTTTCTACTGCTTCATTATTAGAGTATGGAAATGCAACAGATTTCTGTATATTCATTTGTATCCTGAGACTTTAATTAATTTGTTTATCAGTTCTAGCAGTTTTTTGGAGGAGTCATTCAGTTTTTCTATATAGGGTATCATGGCATCTGCAAATTCAAAGTTTAACTTTTTCCTTGACAATTTGGATACCCTTTATTTCTTTTGGTTGTCTGACAGCTCTGGCTAGGTTTCCAGTGCTATGTTAAATAACAGTGGTAAGAGTGGACATAGTTCTCTTGTTTCTGACCTTAGAGGACAAGCTCTCAGTTTTTCCCCACCGAGGATACCATTGGCTATGGGTTATTCATATATGGCTTTTATTATGTTGAGGTTTATTCCCTCTAAACCTACTTTTTTTGGTGTGCTTGAGCAGCTCAGTTAGTCAAGCATCCAACTCTTGATCTTGGCTCAGATCTCTATCTCACCATCATGAGTTTAAGCCCTGCATTTGGCTCTGTGCTGGGAGTGGAGCCTACTTAAAAAAATAAATATAAAAAATAAACCTTTGTTGATGGATTTATCATGAATGGATGTTTTTACTTTATCATATGCTTTTCTACATTTATTGAAATGACCATATGGCTCTTATCCTTTATTTTATTAATGTGATGTATCACATTAGTTTGAGAATATTGAACCACCATTCCTTGCAATCCAGGAATATATCCCACTTAATCATGGGAAATGCTTTTCTAAAATATATTCTTGAATTCGATTTGCTAGTATTTTATTGAGAATTTTTTCATCTGTTTTCATCAGGGATATTGGCCTGTTGTTCTCTTTTTTAGTGGAGTCTTTATCTGGTTTTGGTGTCAGGGTAATGCTGGCCTCATAGAATTAATTTGGAAGTTTTTGTTCCATTTCTATTTTTGAGAGTAGTTTGAGAAGATTAGGCATTAATTCTTTATTTTTTTAAATTTTTTTAAAATTTCTTTTCAGTGTTCCAGAATTCATTGTTTATGCACCACATCCAGTGCTCCATGCAATACGTGTCTTCCATAACACCCACCACCAGGCTCAACCAACTTCCCACTACCCTCCCATCCAAAACCCTCAGACTGTTTCTCAGAGTCCATAGTCTCTCATGGTTCATCTCCCCCTCCAATTTCCCCCAGCTCACTTATCCTCTACATCTCCCTATGTCCTCTGTGTTATTTATTATGCTCCCCAAATAAGTGAAACCATATGATAATTGACTCTCTCTGCTTGTGGTATTCATCCTTTCTGATGGAGGCGTAATACTCCATAGTGTATATGGACCACATCTTCCTTATCCATTCATCCGTTGACGGGCATCTTGATTCTTTCCACAGTTTGGCGACTGTGGCCATTGCTGCTATGAACATTGGGCTACAAATGGCCCTTCTTTTCAAAACATCTGTATCTTTGGGGTAAATACCCAGTAGTGCAATTGCAGGGTCATAGGGAAGCTCTATTTTCAATTTCTTAAGGAATCTCCACACTGTTTTCCAAAGTGGCTGCACCAACTTGCATTCCCACCAACGGTGGAAGAGGGTTCCCCTTTCTCCACATCCTCTCCAACACACATTGTTTCCTGTATTGTTAATTTTGGCCATTCTAACTGGTCAAAGGTGGTATCTCAATGTGGTTTTGATTTTAAACTCCCTGATGGCTAATGATGATGAACATTTTTTCATGAGCCTGTTAGTCATTTGTATGTCTTCTTTGGAGAAGTGTCTGTTCATGTCTTCTGCCCATTTTTTGACATGATTATCTGTTTTGTGTGTGTTGAGTTTGAGGAGTTCTTTATAGATCCTGGATATCAGCCGTTGTCTGTACTGTCTTTTGCAAATATCTTCTCCCATTCCGTGGATTGCCTCTTTGTTTTGTTGACTGTTTCCTTAGCTATGCAGAAGCTTTTGATCTTGATGTATTTTTAAAAATTCTTCTTTGATTTTCTGCTTGACCCATTCATTGTTCAGTAGAATGTTGTTTAACCTCCATGTATTTGTTGTCATTTCAGTCTTTTTTTCTGGTGTTTCACTTCTAGTTTCATAGTGTTGTGGTTAGAAAAGGTACATGGTATGACTTCAGTCTTTTTGTATTTGTTGAGGCCTGTTTTGTGAACTAGTATGTGATCTAATCTGGAGACTATTCTGTTCTCACTTGAAAAGAATGTGTATTCTTCTGTTTTAGGATGGAATGTTCTGAGTATATCTGTTAAGTCCTTCTGTTGCATTGTGTTAGTCAAATACATTGTTTCCTTGTTGATTTTCTGTTTGGATGATCTGTCCATTGATGTCAGTGGGTGTTAATGTCCCTATTACTATTATATTATTATTAATTAGTTCCTTTATGTTTGTTATTATTTTATATATTTGGGTATTCCCATGTTGGGTGCATAAATAATTACAATGGTTAGACCTTCTTGTGGATTGTCCCCCTTTTTAAAAGTTATATATTGTCCTTCATCATCTCTTGTTACAGTGCTTGTTTTGAAGTCTAGTTTGTACAACATAAGTATTGCTAATTCAGCTTTGTTTAGATATCCAATTGCATGGTAAATTTCTATCTCCTTTTTTAAAGATTTTATTTATTTATTTGACAGATAGAGATCACAAGTAGACAGAGAGGCAGGCTGAGAGAGAGAGAGGAGGAAGCAGGCTCCCTGTTGAGAAGAGAGCCTGATGTGGGGCTCGATCCCAGGACCCTGGGATCATGACCCGAGCCAAAGGCAGAGGCTTTAAACCACTGAGCCATCCAGGTGCCCCGATCTCCTTACTTTCAATCTGCATATGCCTTTAGGTCTAAAATGAGTCTTTTATAGATAACATATAGGTGGATCTTGCTTTTAAAGATTTTATTATTTATTTATTTATTTGTCAGAGAGAGAGAGAGAGAACAAGCAGGCAGAGTGGCAGGCAGAGGCAGAGAGAGAAGTAGGCTCCCTGCTGAGCAAGAAGCTCAATGTGGGCCTCGATCCCAGGACACTGGGATCATGATCTGAGCTGAAGGCAGTGGCTTAACCAATTGAGCCACCCAGGTATCCCAGATCTTGCTTTTAAATCCATTTTGACACTTTGTGTCTTTTTAAATAAGATTTTTATTTAGTTGAGAGAGAGAGAGAGAGAGCAGGGTGAGGGGCAGAAGGGGATAGAGATGGAGAAGGAGAGGGGAGAGAATTTCAAGCAGACCCCCCACTGGTCACGGAGCCTGATGCAGCACTCAATCTTACAACGCTGAGACCATGACCTGAGCCAAAACCAAGATTCAGAAGTCACCACGGCACCCCCACCCTATGTCTTTTGACTGGAACATTTATTCCATTTATATTTAAACTAATTATTGATATATATGTATTTATTTTCATTTTATTACTTGTTTGTCTTTTCTTTTTTTCTGGAGATTTTCTATGACCCTTTCTTACCTTTCTCACTTTTGATCTCTTTTTTGCATTCAGAGAGTCCCCTTTAATATTTCTTGCAAAGCTGAATTAGTGGTCATGAACTCCTTTGGTGTTTGTTTGTCTTGGAAACACTTTATCTCTCCTTCTATTCTGAATGATAACTTTGCGGTATAGAGTATTTTTGGCTACAGAATTTTCCTATTCAGCACTTTGGATATATCATGGCATATTCTTTTGAATTGACAAGTTTCTGTGGAGAAATCTTTGGCAAGCCATATTATGGGGTTTCCCTTATAAATTAAGGAATTTTTTGTTTTGCTGCTTTTGAGATTTTTTAATATCTTTATTTTGCAAATTTAATTACAATAGGTCTTGGTGTTGGCATGCTTTTTTAATGACTTTTGAAAAATACATATATGGTAACATATAATATATTATTTGTTTCAGTGGTACAGGTCTGTTATTCATCAGTCTTACAAAAGCCACAGCACTCACCATTGCACATACCCTCCCAATGTCCATCACCCAGACACCCCATCCCTCCCACCCCACTCCCCTCCAGCAACCCTTAGTTTGTTTCCTGAGATTAAGAGTCTCTTATGGTTTGCTTCCTTCTCTGGTTTCACCTTGTTTCATTTTCCCTCCCCTCCCCTATGATCCTCTGTCTTGTTTCCCAGATTCCTCATATCAGTGAGATGATATGATAATTGTCCTTCTCTGACTGACTAATTTCACTTAGCATAATACCCTCGAATTCCATCCATGTCATTGCAAATGACAAGTTTTTTCATTTTTGATGGCTGCATAGTATTCCATTGTATATATATACTGCTTCTTTATCCATTCATCTATTGATGGATATCTAGGCTCTTTCCATAGTTTGGCTATTGTGGACATTCTTTTGAGGCCCATTGGCATGAAAGATGCTTCTCCATCCCTTCACTTTCAGTCTGGATGTATCTTTAGGTTCCAAATGTATCTCTTGTAGATAGTATATGGACAGGTCCTGTCATTTTATCCAGTCTGCAAACCTGTGCCATTTTTATGGGATCATTAAGGCCTTTCACATCTAAAATGATTATTGAAGGATACGTTTTTATTGACATCATGTTGCCTGTGAAGTCCTTGTTTCTATAGATTGTCTCTGTAAATTTCTGTTCTATGTCACTCTGGGGTTCTTTCTTCTTTTGTAGATGCCCCCTTAATATTTCTTGTAGTGTTGGCTTGATGGCCACATACTCTTTTAAACCTTGCCAGTCTTGGAAGCTCTTTATCTCTCCATGCATTTTGAATGTCAGTCTTGCTGGATAAAGTATTCTTGGCTGCATGCTCTTCTCATTTAGTGCCCTGAATATGTCTTGCCAGCCGTTTCTGACTTTCCAGGTTTCTGTGGACAGGTCTGATGTTATTCTGAAGGACCTTCCTCTGTATATAAGGAATCTATTTCCCCTAGGTGCCCTCAGAAGCTCATATCTGAAATTATGATTTGTGAATTTCACAATTTAGTGTGTGGAGGTCTTTCTAGACTTGTTGATCTTGAAGGGTGCCCTTTCTGCCTCTAGGATATGAACACTTGTTCCATTTCCCAGACTGGGGAAATTTTCATCCAATATTTGTTCAATTATATCTTCTAGTCTTCTGTCTTTCTCCACCCCATTAGGAATCCCATTAATTCTGATGTTAGCATGTTTCATGGCATCACTTATTTCTCTAATTCTGTTTTCATGGTTTCTAAACTGTTTCTTCAAGGCCTCCTTCTGATCCTTCTTTTTTATCAATTTATCCTCTAGATCACTAATTCTATCTTCTGCCTTGGTTACCCTAGCTGTTAGAATGTTTAGACTATATTGGATCTCATTGATAGCATTTTTAACTTCTGCCATATCTGCTCTCACTTCTGCCCTCTGAGATTCTATGTTGTCACTAATGATTTTCTCCAACCTAGCCATTGCCTGTATAATCGTTACCCTGAATTCCCTTCCTGACATATTGTTTATGTCCATATCCAACAGTTTTGTGGCAGAGGTCACAGTTTCTGAATTTTCCTTCTGTTGGGTGCTCCTCCTCCTAGTCATTTTGGTGAGAGGTGGTTGAGGGGAATATATCAACCACAATCCAGGCAAGGTGCACCCGGGAACTTAATATGTTTTTCCCCAATTTTGTGGTTTTACAGTTTTATGGGGACCCTGTGGTGGTTGTCCTCTTGTTCTTTTGGCTTGCCTTCTGGGGGAGGGGCCTGCTGCATTGTTTTCCCATCAATCTTGCTTGGGTTGAGTCGCCTGCCCACTATCCAGGGGCTGGGCTCTGTGGAAACTGGTTTTTCAGGCTTTTGTTCTCTGGAGGTTTTAGTTCTTTGGCTGCTTTTGTGGCTTTTCAGGGGGTCAGACCACACAAAGAATCTGTCTGCACCCAGACCTCTGCCTCAGAGAGAAGCCTCAGACTGTTCCCCTCTGGGTGGTCCGGAACACACAGACTCCCCTTCTGCAAACTGCTGAACAGCTCAACCTCCCACAGGCAGTACGCACTCCTAGCCACCATCCCAGTGGTCACCTGCAGCCTCTGCTTGTCTCTGCACCCCTGTGCCACTAAAACTGTGAGTTATATTGGTCCAGGAAGCCCGTTTTGGGGGTCTCCCGGGAATGGACCCTCAACTCTATGGTCAAATAATCCTTGAAAAAGCAGGAAAAAATATACAGTGGGAAACAGACAGTCTCTTCAATAAATTGTGCTGGGAAAATTGGACTACTATGTGTAGAAGAATGAAACTTGACCATTATTTTACACCACACAAAAAGATAAACTCAAAATGGGTAAAAGACCTCAACGTGAGGCAGGAATCCATCAAAATCCTAGAGGAGAACATAGGCAATAACCTCTTTGACATCTGCCACAGCAACTTCTTCCAAGATATGTCTCCAAAGGCAAAGGAAACAAAAGCAAAAATGAACTTTTGGGGGACGCCTGGGTGGCTCAGTTGGTTAAGCAGCTGCCTTCGGCTCAGGTCATGATCCCAGTGTCCTGGGATCGAGTCCCACATCGGGCTCCTTGCGTGGCAGGGAGCCTGCTTCTCCCTCTGCCTCTGCTCGCTCACTCTCTCTCCCACTCTCTCTCTGACAAATAAATAAAATTTAAAAAAAAAAAAAAAAAAAAAAACCAAAAATGAACTTTTGGGACTTCATCAAGATCAAACACTTCTGCACAGTAAAGGAAACAGTCAACAAAATGAATAGGCAACTCACGGAATGGGAGAAGATATTCGCAAATGACACTACAGACAAAGGGCTGATATCCAAGATCTATAAAGAACTCAAACTCAATGCTCAAAAAACAGATAATCACATCAAAAAATGGGCAGAAGACATGAGCAGACACTTGTCCAATGAAGACATACAAATGGCCAACAGACACATGAAAAAAATGTTCATCATCACTAGCCATCATGGAGTTTAAAATCAAAACCACATTGAGATACCACCTTTCACCAGTTAGAATGGCCAAAATTAGCAAGACAGGCAACAACGTGTGTTGGAGAGGATGTGGAGAAAGGGGAACCTTCTTACACTGTTGGTGGGAATGCAAGTTGGTGCAGCCACTTTGGAGAACAGTGTGGAGATTCCTCAAGAAGTTAAAAGTAGAGCTTCCCTATGACCCTGCAATTGCACTACTGGGTATTTACACCAAAGATACAGATGTAGTGAAAAGAAGGGCCATCTGTACCCCAATGTTTAAAGCAGCAATGGCGACGGTCGCCAAACTGTGGAAAGAACCAAGATGCCCTTCAACGGATGAATGGAGAAGGAAGATGGGGTCCATATACACTATGGAGTATTATGCCTCCATCAGAAAGGACGAATACCCAACTTTTGTATCAACATGGACGGGACTGGAAGAGATTATGCTGAGTGAAATAAGTCAAGCAGAGAGAGTCAATTATCATATGGTTTCACTTATTTGTGGATCATAAGGAATAACACAGAGGACATGGGGAGATGTAGAGGAGAAGTAAGCTGGGGGAAATTGGAGGGGGAGATGAACCATGAGAGACTATGGACTCTGAGAAACAATCTGAGGGTTTTGGAGGGGAGGGTGGTGGGAGGTTGGGTGAGCCTGGTGTTGGATATTGTGGAGGGCACATGTTGCATGGAGCACTGGGTGTGGTGCATAAGCAATGAATTCTGGAACACTGAAAAGAAATTTTAAAAATAAATAAAAATTCAAAAACCATATATATTTTTAAAAGATTTTATTTATTTATTTGACAGACAGAGATCACAAGTAGGCAGCGAGGCAGACAGAGAGAGAGAGGGAAGCAGGCTTCTTGCTGAGCAGAGAGCCCAATGCGGGGCTTGATCCCAGAACCCTGGGATCATGACCCAAGCTGAAGGCAGAGGATTTAACCCACTGATCCACCCATGTGCCCCCCCAAAACTATATTTTTTATTGTTGTTGTTCTTTTAATGTTCAGAGAGAAAGAGACTAACTAGGAGAAGGTACACCAATCTACGTAACAACAGTTCTATTTCCTTGGATAATCAGATGTGCACTGCCAACATGAACCCCTTCTCTGCCTGCTCCCCTAAGTGGCTAGAGAAATCTAAAATGGCCAGGTAGCATAAGCTCAGCTTCCAGTTCTGTGGACCCATTACCACATCATCTGGTGTGGACTTTGATACCTTAAGTAATAAAATCTACAGTTCAGCAGAGCCCACTGTCATGGGGCTTGAAAGGAAATGTCTTGAGTGTTTCTACCAACATCCCACTTTTATCTCCTGTTTTTCCCATCTAGTTTTCCTGTCTATGGGAGAGGCAGCCCCATGTATTTTTCTCTGAATTAGTTGAGTATACTTCGCATTTTCATTTTGTCACCACTATTAACTGACCATTTTCACCTCTTTTTAATTTACTTTCTTAGTTGTTTCCCTTGGGTTTATTATATACAGCTTTAATTAATTTAAATCTTCAAATTATATCATCCCTCTTCGTGTGGAGTGAAAAGTCCCTATAACAGAATATTCCCAATTCCTCTTTTGTATCCTTTGTCCTGTGGACACAAGAATGTGTTTCTCCAACTCAGCCAGATGTGAGTCTTCCCAAGAACATTTATCATCCTATGTCTACAGAACTGTTACTGTTATGTTTTAACAGCCATTGCTTCCCAAGGTTCTCAAATTCGGTTTTAAATGTCATTTATGTCTGACATTGAGGGCATGTGAGGATTCAGAGAAAGAGGAACTTCTGGCAGGTGTAGGTTGATAATATCATTCTGATGTCGCTGGACCCAGATGTGAATCAATAGATTAGAGAAAGGTACATTTTCACGAAGGAAGGGAATGCAGGGATTACCAGAGGTACCTGTCAGTAGATAGGGTTGGGAGGAAATTGCTATATGGTTGGCCTCATTCTGGAGAAGACAGAATCTAGGCCTGGGGCAAGAGTATTGGATGACTGATCAATATTACAGAGTCCTGTCAAAGTTAGAAGTTGCCAAAATGTATCCTCTTAATTTGTTCTTATGGAGCAAGTCAGCAAAGAGTGATATTGAGCATACAGAGGAAGATCACTAACTGGGGTGCTGCTAGGGCCAGCAGTCAGAGTGTCCAGGTAGGGCAAGCCTTCTCCCCCACGAAGGAAACAATGGAAAGAGCCTGTGTGTTGGTGCTATTGTCCCTGGCTTAAATGTTCCAAGTGTCTCTCCTTGTTTTCTGGTGCCCTTATCAGGGTGCATGTGAAGAGGTCCTTCACTCTTGCTGTGTGGGGAACAGATCACCATTATATTATTTTAATATTTGTCCTACAGTGGACATGCTTCTTTGTATGTCATGGGGCAAAAAGATATTAAGATTGTTAATTGTGTCCCCTGATGATTATCACCCTCCAAACAGATGATAACATTCTTGGGATGGGAAAATTGTTCAGCTCTGTGGCAGTTTGTATGCAATGATATCTGCAGGTGTATGTTATAGAAAAAATTAGCTAAGTCTTGTGAGCCCTGAAAGGAATTCAGAACAAATAAGTTTAGGTGATTAGAATTTTGCCACTGTGATCTCATTAGAGAACTTTAGACTTGAAATGGATTTGTAAGCCCTCTCCCCTAATTCGGGAGGTGTGACTGAAGGATTTCTTTAGGAACTCAAAGGCTTAGGTTTTATTATCAGCATACATGTGTGTGAACATGCACATGCACATCTATGCAGATCTATGTGTGAGGAGTGGATGAGGGTGAGGTGATCACAATGATTCTAATCTGAGGTGGGTGTGACAGCTGCTATAAATCACATTTAATGAAAATCTTCACTTGGTGATATTTTACCTTCTTTATCCCCAAAATCTTCTCAATGCTACAGGGGAAACATATAATTATCCCCACTTCTCATCATGAAACCTGAATTTTAGAGAGGTTTGAAACTATCATATGGTTTTACTCATATGTGGAATTTAATAAACAAACAATCATAGGAGAAGGTAAGGAAAAATAAAA
This sequence comes from Martes martes, assembly GCF_963455335.1. Lineage (NCBI taxonomy): Eukaryota > Metazoa > Chordata > Mammalia > Carnivora > Mustelidae > Martes > Martes martes. The sequence goes on from NC_137897.1 coordinate 45,077,036, forward strand.
TAAAATCAGAGAGGGGGAAAAACCATAAGAGACTCTTAACTATTGGAAACAAACTGAGGGTTGCTGGGGGGAGAGGTGGGTATGGGGATGGGGTAACTCGGTGATGGACGTTAAGGAGGGCATGTGGTGTACTGAGCACTGGGTGTTGTATGCAGTGGATCAATCACTGAACTCTACATCTGAAACTAATGATGAACTGTATGTTAACTTATTAAATTTAAGTAAAATAAGTTTTAAAAAAAGCTCTCAGAAGGTCACACAGTTAGTAACACAGAGGAGATGAGACTCAAAGCTCTAACCTGACTGTTTTCACCAAAGCCAGTGGCTCTGGATTGTTCTTGGAACACCAGCCCAACCATCTCTTAATCATTTTATCAATTACAAATTTCTTAACCTTTCCCCCTTGCCACTTCCAACTCTATGCTTTCCTGGCTGTTGTGGTGGAGTACAAAGAGAAATTGCAGAGGAAGCCCCTGTTTTGGAAATAGGCATTTAATTAAGGGAGAAACCTGCTGCTCATGGATGTGTTAGAAGACACTTAAAGGATCCCTTCAGTATCTCAGAAGCCATCCCTTCATGGTGCAGATGATAGTGGACTAGACATGGTCTAGATGTAGTGGACATGGTAATGTGACTAGTAATGTGACCACTCTGACCCGTACCCATTTTACTAGATATAGATTCTTGGTCTTCTAAGGCGATATAAATATTAACATTGGTAATAGTAATGAGAAACTAACATTACTGGGTCCTTACTGCGTGCTGAGAATGCTAACACCTTGATTCATTTAATATCACAGCAACTTCATGTGGTAAGTCCTAATATAATCCTCACTTTATAGCAGTGATTCTGAGGACTAAATATGGTGAAACACAGGTTTATCTAACTCCAATGTCTGCAGGTATGACCACTTAACTGTACTGCATCTCTACCATGTTGTAGATGCCTCGAGAACACTATCAGCACCGACAGAATCTAGGACTCTGAATCCTAGCTAAATTTATGGTCCCTGAAATAGTTGTCACCATCAAAAAACATGGTCTCCGGCTTCTATTTATTGTGAAAATTTCACAAAGACTTGTACCACAAATACTTTTGTAGACACTTCACAACCTTGTCTTAGTCCATCTATCTATCCATCCTGTCTTTCCACCCATCTGTGCACATACATATGAAATCATGATTCTGTCCTTCCATGTATCCAAGAAATGTTTTGAGAACCTCCATAGGCAAAGAACTGAATCAAACATCACAGCCTATCAAAAAGTTTTGGCACCATCCTGTGAGGCAGGGCATGTGATCCTCTGAAAAGACCTTACTAATTTCAGAACTTTGGCTTTCTGTTGTCTTTTTTGGGCCTGATTATCTCCTTTGGGAATTATGTGACATGTTTAGCAGCAGCTCATAGAAAAAAGGCTTTTGATGTAACCATGTTTTCTATATATCTTTCCAGCTGCTAAATCACTGAAATTCTCTCTATGGCCAATAGCAAAACACTACAAAATACTCAAATGGCCTAGGAGCACTTCATAAGTGGATCTTGAATGGTGCTTTCCACCTTATACACACCCCAGAGCAAATCAGTTCCATTTGAAGATGTATATTATTTTGGAGTGTAGTGTCCATATGTTAGTTAAACTTCCCCTTGTGCTGTAAAACCACATATCTGTCCATCTCCATCCATTCTTTTATATATCTGTAGGTATTTATTCAATGTACACTTACTTGCCTTATGATTTGTCTGGATCATGTTATAAACCCATAGCACATCAGTTTGATGAAGACAAAGCTAGCTATAATTAACCCACAAGGTCACACATAACATGACAAAAATGAGGTTCTCCATTTTCCTCTCATACAAATTGTGCTGAGTACTCACTGGGGGCTGGAGCTTAGGTAGTTCTATAATACAGCTGTAGCTCACAAGCAGAGCCCAAGTTTGCAGTGTTACTGGGTGCATGGCTGTATTGGTCTGTGTTTCCCCCTCAGAAGGGACAGATGGCCTATTTCTGCTCTGCAGAAGTGTTGGCCATGTGACTGATGCTTAGGTGTCTCTGAATATACATCCCATGCTTTGGACTCTATCCAACTGAAATAAATATGAAAATATGAAAGACCCCACCAAGATATTTCTCCATGTAGGAGTCAAGCAAGACCAGTGGGAGCTCCTATTAGAGCCCTCCATGTAGATTTTTGGCAAGATGCTCTGGCATGTAGGATCTCTAAGAAGACGTATAACTGCTGGAATAATTTCCAACTCTGCATCCTTGTTCCAAGGCAGATCTTCCCATATAGGATAGACTTCTTGCAAGGGATACCTCTTCTCTCTTGAGATGGACTTTTCCAATCAAGTGCCTTACATTGAATCTGAAAAGCTATGTCAAAGAAGCAAGAATCACCAAGCAGTCACATTGTGAGAAGATTCTCTTATTTGCCATCTCTATGCTTATCAGTGCCCCAGAACTGCTGCAGGATTCCTGTGAAAGAAGGTCTTACTAGATTCATTCTCCACTCTGATAAATGACCTCATTCCCACATATCTTTAGGCAGATGAGGGTATTTTCTGATGGAAAATGGAAAGGTATTCATTTTCCCTTGTTGAACATGTCCTAAAACTTGACTACTATATATCTCTTGCTGTCTCCTCAACATCTCTGGTGAACTGTGGAACCAATCTCAGGTACTGATGGGTCAAGGATTTGGGGAAAATAGACTGGAGATCCAGGCCTAGAAGTCCATGGCTTTATTTATTTGGTGTGTGTGTGAGAGAGAGAAAGAGAGAGAGAGAGAGAGAGACTTAGAGAAAGAGATTTGGAGAGAAAAATAATTTTGAGCCTCATGAGGAGAACTAGGGCTCATTTCTGAGAACGTATACTGACCAAAAATTATAATAGCACATTAAATTAAATGATGTTTGGAGATGTCCAGAATGTCATACCTTAGCACAATGGCTAATGGCTAAAGAAATTCCAGGGGCCAGGCGGCAAGATTATAGCAGGCCAAGAAGGGAGGCTGAGACCTTTGGTGGAGTGTTGGTGCCAGTTGAATTCAATTAACTCTGGGAAATTTCAAGCTTCTACAACCATAACTATCTAATTGAGGAGATGTCCATGCTTTTTTCTCCCTAAAGTGTCCTAAATGGAAAAGCAACCTAGGGAAATAACTTCTGGATTTCAGAAGCTGTGTTTCAGCATATTCCCAATATCTGAGCTGCTTCAAGCCATCAAAGACTCAAGGACACAGAGATGTTCTATTGCAGTTACTTTTAAAAGAAAATCTAGGGGCTCCTTGGTGGCTCAGTTGGTTGGGCATTTGGCTCTTGACTTCAGCTCAGATCATGATCTCGGGGTCATGGGATCAAATCCTGCATTAAGGCCCACATGCAGCTCCATGCTTAGCATGGAATCTGCTTGAGATTCTCTCTCCCTATCTCTGCCTCTGCCCCTCTCTACTGCATGCGTGCTCTCTCTCTCTCAAAATAAACAAATAAAATCTTTTTAAAAAGTGGTATGGAATTTGTCTCATTCTCCACACATAAATATTCCTTTTGTTGTGTGGGACCCGTCTACCTTCACATCCTCAACTTCTCCCCTTGTTTCCTCCATATCTAACTCCTACTTCAGGCAGTCTGAGATACTGTGATCATCTAGGCAGGCAGATAATAATAAACTTAACCTAACATCAGAAATACTGTAAAATAAAATCAAGAGAGGCAACATGAGGTTCCTGATTGTGGTTCTCAACTTCACCTGTATATCACAACCTCCCATTGAATGTTTTATTTATTTTTATGTGTAGGTATATGTATTTTTTTACACAAATTTTCATAGTGCCTTTATTTGTAATAACAAAAGGAAAAGAAAAGAAAAGAAAAAAGAAAAAGAGATATCATATGTCCTTTGGTGGGTGAATGAGTTAACAAACTGTTGAACATCTACCATGGAATATGACTGAGAAGTGAAAACGAATGACTTATTGATACACAGAACAATCTATATGCCTTGCCAGGGAATAATGCTGAGTGAAAAGAGCCAGTTACAAAAGGTTACATACTGTATGGTTTAATTGATATAGCAGTCTCATAATGACAACATTATTAAAATGACAAAGAGATTAGTGGTTGCCAGGTATTAGGAATGGGGGTTGGTGTCTAGGAGGGAAGTGCTTGTGATTATAAAAGGGCAACAGGAAGAATCCTTACAGTGAGGGAACAGTTCAGTACCTTGACTGTGGTGGTGGATACATGAACCTACGTATATGATTAAATTACATAGAACTGGGAGAAGCCAAAGATGGCAGGGAAGTAGGAGGAGGCGCCGTTTCAACCTGTACCCTAAAGTGAGCTGATTACCTACCAAAGAACTCCAATCACCCATGAAATCAGCCTGAGATCAGAATTATACACGTCTGGATCTCTACAGGGGCAGAAGACGCCAGTGGGCAGGTAAAGAGGAGCAGGAACGTCGGACCGATATTGGAAGAGAAACAAAAGGGAGAGGAAGCCACCAGAGGTGACCCATTGGAAAGGAATACCCCAGTACGAGAGTGCCCTGCATCTGGGGTCCAGCATTAACTTGGAGTCTGGTTGAAAGCACTTAAAAAGAGCAAAGGATCATGGGGGGAAATTGTGGGAATCAGGGCACCTAGGGACAGGGGTTTAAGTCCCTGGACCCAGGACAGCAACCCCTGGCGCTGAGCCAGAGAGAGTACAGCAGAGAAACCAGGTCTTGGTCCCTGAGCGGCCAGCACACCTAGGAACGCATGGGGTCCGGCTCCCGTGAGGAGCGGGGAGCCACTCCAGATGGCAGAACGCACAGCTTGCTATCAGCCTGAGATGCACGAGCCCCACACCCTCCCCTGAGAGAGGTGCACGAAGGCCCAGCCAGGCGCTCTTAGACCCGCGCAGCGCTATCAGCCTGAGATGCGCGCGCGCCCCACACCCTCCCCTGAGAGAGGTACGTGAAGGCCCAGCCTGGTGCTCTCGGACCTGCGCCACGCTAGAGTCTGAGACACGCGCACCCCACACTCTCCCCTGAGAGAGGTGCGCACAAGCCCAGTGCTCTTAGACCCGGAAAGACCACGCATTCCCAGCCCGGGCCAGCAGGAAAATCTCAGTGTGCGATAGCTGCTTGGAACCTCTCTGGTGGTCTGGAGCTGCCCAGACAGCTGCCGCTGCCGTGGTTTTTCGTACAAGCAGGAGATCCTGCGTCCCCAGGGACCGCGACTCGGAACCTGCTCTGCCAGCGGCCAAGGGGGAATTTATATGGGCTCTGCAGCACCCACAGGGGAGCAGACTGAGGCTTCTCTCTGAGATGGAGGTCGGGGTGCAGTTTACTTTCCTCTAAACCTCCAAAAGCCATCAAAAGCTGTCAAGGTGAGAGAAAAGAAGTGAACAAACATAAAAACCTCCAGAGAACAAAAGCCTGAAAAAACCGGTTTCCTCAGAGCCCACCCCCTCGAGGAGGGCAGGAGGACTTAATTCAGGGAACACCATTGACTGAAAACCCACGTGACAGGCCCCTCCCCCAGAAAACCAACCAGGAAAGAAAAAAAAAAAAAAAGACTACAAGAGAACAACCACCACTACTTCATAGATACAACTTTTATTTTTAACTCGTTCCCACTATTCTGGTTCATTTTTTTTCTTTTTTTATATAGATAATTTTTTAACCTATTTACCATCACAGTGAGATGTCCAGTACATCAAATTCCATAATAACCTTCTCACCTGAAGTTTTTTATACATACACCTGTGTTTTTCTTTTGCTTTTCTATTTTTTTAAATTTTTTTTAAATTTTAGTTTAGTTTAGTCTAGTTTATTGCTTTTTTATTTTTATTTTCTACTATTCATATAGAGTTAAGCTTCAAGGTAACCCCCTTTCCCCAATCAATGCTACCCCTATAGGTAAACCAATTTTTAATCCCCCTTTATCTTAGGAAAGTTGAGTCCTTTAACAAAGATATCAAGATACATCCAGGAAGAATCAAAATAACCTTCCTCACCCACACTGAGAATCTATAACGACTCTCCCATCTTTTTCTTCTGCCAGTGTTTCTGTGTATCTGTGTTTGTCCTGATAGTATATAAATCTTATACTAGGGGTTCTTTTTGACGAGGTTCTTACTTTATTTTGCTTATATATATATATATATTTTCTCTTGTCATATACTTTTATCAGTCTTTTTGTTTGTCTGTTTTTGTTTGTATACTTCATAAATCTTACCTTGGGGCCCATTTGGGCTGAACCTTCTCTTTTATCTTCCCTTTTTTCCCACTCTCTCTCTCTTTTCTTTTTCTTTTCTTTTTTCTCTCATTTGGGTGGGGAATCCTGAGTGCTCAGAAGCGTTCCAGGGTGCACCTTGACTGCACCATGGTTGATACATCCAGCTACATCCATTCAGCAATCTCTCACCAAAATGACTAGGAGGAGAATTGCCCAACAGAAGAAAAATACAGAGGATGGGCCTTCTGCAACAGGGCTAACGGCTATCAACATAGACAATGTGTCAGAAAGAGAATTCAGGCTAACAATTATCCAGGCAATAGCTAGGTTGGAGAAAGCCATGGATGACCAAACAGAATTGATTAGGGCAGAACTGAAAGCCACCAGGGATGATGTTCGCAATGTTAGGGCATAACTGAAAGCCACCAGGGATGAGGTTCACAATGCTCTCAACGAGTTCCAATCTAATCTAAATTCCCTAAAAGCTAGGGTAACTGAGACAGAAGATAGAATTAGTGATCTGGAGGACAAACAGATAGAGAGAAAGGATCAGAAGGAAGCCTGGAACAAAGAGCTTAGAAGCCACGAAAACAGAATCAGGGAAATAAATGATGCCATGAAACGTTCCAACGTCAGAATTATTGGAAACCCTGAAGGGGAGGAGAAAGAAAGAAGTCTAGAAGATATAGTGGAACAAGTTCTTCATGAAAATTTTCCCAGTCTCACGAATGGAACCAGAGATCATGTACTAGAGGTAGAATGGTCTCCCCCCAAGATTATAGATTCCAAAAAAACATCCAGGCACCTGATAGTAAAATTGAGAAAGCATAATTGTAGATACAATCTCTTGAAAGCCGCTAGGACAAAGAGGCTCCTTACGTACAAAGGAAAGCCCATCAGAATGACGTCAGACCTGTCCACAGAGACCTGGCAAGCCAGAAAGGGCTGGCAAGATATATTCAGGGCACTAAATGAGAAGAACATGCAGCCAAGAATACTTTATCCAGCAAGACTGACATTCAAAATGGATGGAGAGATAAAGAGTTTCCAAGACCGGCAAGGCTTAAATGACTATGCAACCACCAAGCCAACACTGCAGGAAATATTAAGGGGGGTTCTATAAAAGAGGAAAAATCCTAAGAATAGCATTGAACAGAAATATAGGACAATCTACAGAAAGAAAGACTTCAAAGGTAATAAGATGTCAATAAAAACGAATCTGTCAATAATCACTCTCAATGTGAATGGCCTAAATGTGCCCATAAAATGAAACAGGGTTGCAGATTGGAAAAAAAGACAGGACCCATCCATATGTTGTCTACAAGAGACCCATTTTGAACCTAAGGATACATTCAGACTGAAAGTGAAGGGATGGAGAAGCATCTTTCATGCCAATGGGCCTCAAAAGAAGGCCTGGGTAGCGATTCTCATATCAGATAAATTAGATTTTAAACTAAAGATGGTAGTCAGAGATACAGAAGGATACTACATCATTGTTAAAGGGACTATCCACCAAGATGATCTAACAATTGTAAATATATATGCCCTCAATATGGGAGCAGCCAATTACATAAGAAAACTATTAATCAAGGTAAAGAGTCATATTGATATGAATACATTAATAGTAGGAGATCTTAACACACCTCTCTCAGAAATAGATCATCGAAGCAGAAAATCAATAAAGAAATAAGAGCATTGAATGACACATTGGACCAGATGGACCTCATAGATATATACAGAACATTCCACCCTAAAACAACAGAATACTCATTCTTCTCAAGTGCACATGGAACCTTCTCCAGAATAGACCACATACCGGGTCACAAAACAGGGCTCAACTGATACCAAAAGACTGAGATTATTCCCTGCTTATTCTCAGATCACAATGCTTTGAAACCGGAGCTCTACCACAAGGAAAAGTTTGGAAGGAACTCAAACACCTGGAAGCTAAAGACCACCTTGCTTAAGAATGCGTGGATCAACCAGAGATCAAAGAAGAACTTCAACAATTCATGGAAACCAATGAGAATGAAGACACTTCGATACAAAACCCTAAGGGATACAGCAAAGGCGGTCCTAAGGGGGAAATACAGAGCCATTCAAGCCTCCCTCAAAAAAAATGGAAAAATCCAGAATACACCAGCTGTCTCTACACCTTAAAGAACTGGAGAATCAACAACAAATCAAACCAACTCCACACATAAGAAGGGAAATAATCAAGATTAGAGCAGAGATCAATGAGGTAGAAACCAGAGATACAGTAGAACGTATCAATGAAACTAGAAGCTGGTTTTTCGAAAGAATCAATAAGATCGATAAACTATTGGCCACACTAATCCAAAAGGAAAGAGAGAAAGCCCAAATTAATAAAATTATGAATGAAAAGGGAGAGATCGCAACTAATACCAAGGAAGTAGAAACAATCATCAGACGTTATTATCAACAGTTATATGCCAATAAGCTAAGCAACCTAGATGAAATGGATGCATTTCTGGAAAACTATAAATTCCCAAAATTGAACCGGGAAGAAATTGACAACCTGAATAAACCGATATATAGTATTGAGATTGAAGCAGTGATCAAAAACCTCCCAAAAAACAAGACCCCAGGACCTGATGGATTCCCTGGGGAATTCTACCAAACTTTCAAAGAAGAAATAATACCTATTCTCCTGAAGCTGTTTCAAAAAATTGAAGCAGAAGGAAAACTTTCAGACTCTTTTTAGGAAGCCAGCATTACCCTGATCCCCAAACCAGGCAAAAACCCTACCAAAAAGGAGAATTTCAGACCGATATCACTGATGAATATGGATGCTAAGATTCTCAACAAGAGCCTAGCGAACAGATCCAACAGCACATTAAAAAGATTATCCACCTTGACCAGGTGGGATTCATCCCTGGGTTACAAGAATGGTTCAACATTCGCAAATCAATCAATGTGATAGAAAAAATCAATAAGTGAAGAGAGAAGAACCACATGGCCCTCTCAATGGATGCAGAAAAAGCATTTGACATAATCCAGCATCTGTTTCTGATTAAAACGCTTCAAAGTATAGGGATAGAGGGAACATTCCTGAACTTCATAAAATCTATCTATGAAAGACCCACATCAAATATCATCCTCAATGGGAAAAAGCTTGCAGCCTTCCCATTGAGATCAGGAACACGACAAGGATGCCCACTCTCACCACTCTTGTTCAACATAGTATTAGCAGTCCTAGCAACAGCAATCAGACAACAAAGAGAAATAAAAGGTATCCAAATTGGCAATGAAGAAGTCAAACACTCTCTCTTTGCAGATGACATGATTCTTTATGTGGAAAATCCAAAAGACTCCACCCCCAAAGTACTAGAACTCATACCGCAATTCATTAATATGGCAGGATACAAAGTCAATGTCCAGAAATCAGTGACTTTCTTATACAGTAACAATGAAAATACAGAAAGGGAAATTAGAGGATTGATTCCATTTACCCTAGCACCAAGAACCATAAGATACCTGGAAATAAACCTAACCAAAGAGGTTAAGGATCTGTACTCGAGGAACTACAGAACACTCATGAAAGAAATTGAAGAAGACACAAAAAGATGGAAGACCATTCCATGCTCTTGGATCGGAAGAATAAACATTGTTAAAATGTCTATACTGCCTAGAGCAATCTATACTTTTAATGCCATTCTGATCAAAATTCCACCGGTATTTTTCAAAGAGCTGGAGCAAATAATCCTAAAATTTGTATGGAATCAGAAGAGACCCCGATTGCTAAGGAAATGTTGAAAAACAAAAATAAAACTGGCAGCATCACGTTACCTGATTTCAAGCTTTACTACAAAGCTGTGATCACCAAGACAGCATGGTACTGGCCTAAAAACAGACACATAGACCAGTGGAACAGAGTAGAGAGCCCAGTTATGGACCCTCAACTCTATGGTCAAATAATCTTCGACAAAACAGGAAAAAATATCCAGTGGAAAAAAGACAGTCTCTTCAATAAATGGTGCTGGGAAAACTGGGCAGCTATAGGCAGAAGAGTGAAACTTGACCATTCTCTTACACCATACACAAAGATAAACTCGAAATGGATAAAAGACCTCAATGTGAGACAGGAATCCAGCAGAATCCTAGAGGAGAACATAGGCAGTAACCTCTTCGATATCAGCCACAGCAACTTCTTTCAAGATATGTCTCCAAAGGCGAAGGAAACAAAAGCAAAAATGAACTTTTGGGACTTCTCAAGATCAAAAGCTTCTGCACAGCAAAGGAAACAGTCCACAAAACAAAGAGGCAACCCACGGAATGGGAGAAGATATTTGCAAATGACAGTACAGACAAGAGGTTGATATCCAGGATCTATAAAGAACTCCTCAAACTCAACACACACAAAGCAGACAACCATATTAAAAAATGGGCAGAAGATATGAACAGACACTTCTCCAATGAAGACATACAAATGGCTACCAGACACATGAAAAAATGTTCATCATCACTAGCCATGAGGGAGATTCAAATTAAAACCACATTGGGATACCACCTTACATCAGTTAGAATGGCCAAAATTAGCAAGACAGTAAACAACATGTGTTGGAGAGGATGTGGAGAAAGGGGAACCCTCTTACACTGTTGGTGGGAATGCAAATTGGTGCAGCCCCTTTGGAGAACAGTGTGGAGATTCCTCAAAAAATTAAAAGTAGAGCTTCCCTATGACCCTGCAATTGCACTACTGGGTATTTACGCCAAATATACAGATGTAGTGAAAAGAAGGGCCATCTGTACCCCAATGTTTTTAGCAGCAATGGCGACGGTCGCCAAACTGTGGAAAGAACCAAGATGCCCTTCAACAGACGAATGGATAAGGAAGATGGGGTCCATATACACTATGGAGTATTATGCCTCCATCAGAAAGGACGAATACCCAACTTTTGTAGCAACATGGACGGGACTGTAGAGATTATGCTGAGTGAAATAAGTTAAGCAGAGAGAGTCAATTATCATATGGTTTCACTTATCTGTGGAGCATAACAAATAACATGGAGGACAAGGGGAGATGAAGAGGAGAAGGGAGTTGAGGGAAATTGGAAGGGGAGGTGAACCATGAGAGACTATGGACTCTAAAAAACAACCTGAGGGTTTTGAAGGGGTGGGTGTTGGGAGGTCGGAGGAACCAGGTGGTGGGTATTAGGGAGGGCATGGATTGCATGGAGCACTGGGTGTGGTGCAAAAACAATAAATACTGTTACGCTGAAAAGAAATAAAAAATTTAAAAAAAAGGAAAAAATTTACATAGAACTACCTCCCCCCCCCCCACACACATACACAGGAGTACAAGTAAAGATGGGAAAATGTAAATAAGATTGGTGGATCATATTAATATTAGTATCTTAGTTGTATTACAGTTTCCCAGATATTACTCCTGTGGACCCTGCATATAGGGTACATGAGATCTCTCTGTATACTCCATTACACCTTCATGTGAATCTGCAATTATCTCAACAAAGATTTCAGTGAAAATATATTATAAGTAGTGACCAATAAGCTTATTTGTAAAACAAAATCTGAAAATCAAAAAAATGGGAGAGAACCTGTCACTCAGTGGGGCAAGTTGTAGAACCTCCAGGCCACCTCAGGTGTTTTGGCAATTTCTGCCCAAAGTAACATGTAAAGAAACTTTAAGATCTTATCCTCAGAACAAGTGCTATGTATTGCCACCCACCCCATGAAGAGTGCATTTTTAACAATGGCCATGTGGTATTGTAACATCTGGGTTTGGGGAGAGGATTCTGAGGCAGTGGGGTCTGTTTAGTGCCCTTTAAATCCCACCGTTGAAGGTCACTTCCTATAAGTCCAATTGGGGTCCCCTTAGTGTACAGGCTTCTATACTAGCTGGCTCCTTAAGGCATAAAACCATGGCTGATCTAATAGTAGATGACATTCAGTGGACATGTCCTAGTGGCCAGAACTTGTGTTAAGTGATTTATGTAAATTAACTTACTTCATACTCATTGCAGCCCCATTCACTTTCAAAAATTAGGCTTTTTTGTGCCAAGATGTCTTAATCCTGGTCCCTTAAGTGTTCTGAATGCCCAATAGGTCCTTGGCTGATGATACCTCCTTCTTCCTAGAGTAGTTCAGTAGGAGTGGGTATCTAATCATCCCTTCCCCTCATCCACTGGGTATTCTAAAAGACAGAATTTCTTAGGTACCTATCACTGAAGATTTTGACTTAGTGGTCTGGAATGTCATCCAGGCATGGACTTAATTAATTAATTATAAATTTTATTTTATTTAAATTAAATTAATTAACATATACTGTATTATTAGTTTCAGAGGTAGAGTTCAGTGATTCACCAGTTGCATATGACACCCAGTGCTCATTACATCAAGTGCCCTCTTTACCCGATTCCCCACCTACCTCCCCTCCAGCAACCCTCAGTTTGTTTCCTATAGTTAAGAGTCTCTTATGTTTTGTCTCTGTCTCTGATTTTGTCTTATTTTATTTTTCCTTCCCTTCTCCTATGACTGTTTTTTTCTAAAATTCTACATATGAGTGAAATCATATGATAATTGTCTTTCTCTGATTGACTCATTTTAAACTCCACGTATGAAGGCAGAGATGGGCAGTTGTGGAAACAGCTCTACTTCAGAACCAATGGCAGGGGGCAAGCATTGAGAGCTGGGACAAGCAAAAGATAATTTTACTATCAGAGGAAAAGATGATGAGGGGGCTTAGATTAGAGTGGCAGCTTCCACTTACCAGAATTATTCTACTATTTCCACACTAAAGGTCATTTAAGTTTTTCACAGAGGACTTGCAGAAAATCCACTAGTTCTGTCTGGTCTTTGGCAGACATTGTGCCCATAGGAAGAACCCACTGCTCCCTTGATTCTGTCCATGATGTCATGCTTTGGAAGATGGAATACAGCCAAAATGGATGAGATGGATTTAAAACTCCTCCTTCTTTATTGGGAACCCATGTGTTTCTCAGTTCTGATCACAAGCTTACTTTAGAGGTTTCTACTCTTTAATCTCCCATTAGCAGCTCTTGACCTCTGTATTTTTAGGAGGTTATTAAACAACAGCAGCAGCAGCAGCAGCTTTCCATAATGCATATAAGGAAAGATTTTCAAGAGATTAAATGGAGATGATAGACTGAATGTGTGTGTGTGTCTGTGTATGTGTGTGTGTGTGTGTGTGTGTGTGTGTGTGTGTGTGTTAGTGGTGAAAGATATGGAATTCCCCCTAAGATATGGAACAAAGGAAAGATGTCTGCTCTCACCACTGATATTCAGCAAGTTACTGGAAGTTCAGCCAGTGCAATAAAGAAAGAAAAGTCATACAGTTTGAAAAAAAAAGAAATAAAGTTGCCCCTGTTTGCCAGTGACATGATTGTTTACATAGAAAATCTCAAGTAAATACCCCTCTTCCCTCAAAAATCCTAGAACTAATAAGTGAGTTCAACAAGGTTGAAGGATACAAGAGCAAAATATAAAATCAATAGTATTTCTGTACATGGAAATCAAAATTTACAATGTACTGAAGTTTATAATTACTCAGTGAAATAAAGCAAAACATTTAAGTGTATAGCTAACAAAACATGTAGAGGTTTTATATGCTAAAAACTCTACAATGTGGATGAAGGAAATCAAGGAAGATCTAAATAATAAGGCAGTGCTTGCGAATTGGAAGAGTCAACACAGTAAAGGTGTCAACTCCTCAAAGTTGTGATATACAGGTTTAATGTAATTCTTATCAAAATCCCAAAAAGGCATTTTGTTAATACTGACAAAATTATTCTATATGTTATATGGAAAGACAAATGAATTTGAATAGCTAAAACAATTTTTTAAAGATTTTATTTATTTGTCAGAGAGAGAGAGAGAGAGCGCAAGCACAAGCAGGAGGAGTGGCAGGCAGAGGGAGATGCAGACCAAGGGAGAAGCAGACTCCCTTAAGCAAGGAGCCCAAAGCCACCCTGGGATCATGACCTGAGGTAAAGGCAGACACTTAACTGACTGAGTCACCCAGGCATCCCATGAGTAGCTAAAACAATTTTAATTGGGAATTATAAAATGGGAAAAATCTCTTTACCCGATTTCAAGACTTATTATACAGATACAGGAATCTATAATTTTGCAGCTTTGGCAGGGGACAGATGTATAAATCAACGGGATAGGCTAGAGAACTCAAAAGTAATCCCCAGACAAATACAAACAACTGATTTTTAGAAAAGGTACAAAAGTAGAGGAGAAAAAGATGGCAGCAGAGTAGGAGGATCCTAGGCTGGCCTTATCCCATGAACACAACTAGATAATTATCAAATAATCCTAAACCCCAGAAATAGACCTTATGCCTGACAGAACAAACTCCACAACTAAAGGCAGAGGAGAGGCAACATCAAAGAAGGAGATATAACTGACTTTTCTAACAAAGAGAAGAAGACAGAGACATAGACAAACTGTGAAGATGGAGGAATTAATCCCAAATGAAAGAAAAGGATAAGACCAAAGCCAGAGATCTAAGTGAAACAGATATAAGTAACATGCCTGCTGGAGAATTCAAAGCAACAATGATAAAGGTACTCATGGGGCTTGAGAAAAGAATAGAAGACATCATTGAATCCCTTTCCATGGAGATAAAAGAATTATAAAAGAACCTATCAGAGATGAAGAATGAGATGAACAAATTTGGAAACAGCTGGATGCAATGAACAGCAGGCTGGAAGAAGCAGAGGAACAAAGTAGTGATACAAAGTTTCTATCATTAGAATACAAAGTAATGGAAAGTAAAGAAGCTGAACAAAGAGAGAAAAGATGAATAATGCAGTGAAAGAATAGACTTAGGGAACTGAGTGACTCCATCAAATGTAATAATATTCATAACATAGGAGTCCCAGAAGAAGAAGAAAGAGAAAAAGGCTGAATATTTATCTGAACAAATAATGCCTGAAAACTTCTTTACCTGGGGAAGGAAACAGACATACATATCCAGGAGGCACAAGGGACTCTCATCGAAATCAACAAAGACAGACCAACAAAAAGATGCATTGTAATTAAATTTCCAAAATATTAGTAATAAAGAAATATCTTAAATTGATTGTTTACATAATCTTAGAACACTACATCAAAAACTAATGATGTACTGTATGGTGACTAACATAACATAACAAAGAAAAATAAAAACAAAAAAGATAATATCTTAAAAGCAGCAAGACAAAAGAAGTCCTTAACTTACAAGGGGAAACCCATAAAACTAGCTGGAGTTTTCTCAGAAACATGGCAAGCTGGAAGGGAGTGGTATGGTATGTTCAAAGAGCTGAATAGGAAAAATCTGCAGCCAAGAATACTCTATGGAGCAAGGCTATCATTCAAAATAGAAAAAGAGATAAAGACTTCCCCAGACAAAAACTAAAAAATTTCACAACCACTGAACCAGCCCTGCAAGAAATTTTAAAAGGGACTCTGAATGCAAAGAAGAGACCAAAGATGACAAAGACACGAAAAGATCAGAGAAAACCTCCAGAAATAATGTCAAAACAAGTAATAAAATGACAATAAATATCTATGGATAATTACTTTCGTATTCATTTGAATGTAAGTGGACTAAATACTCCAATCAAAGACGTAGGGTGAGAAGGGATTAAGACAAAACAAAACAAGACCCATCTATATTCTGCCTACAAGAGACTCATGTTAGGCCTAAGGACACCTGAACATCTTCAAAGTGAAGGGATAGAGAAATATTTATCATGCAAGTGGATGTCAAAAGAAACCTGGAATTGCAATACTTATATCTGAAAAACTATGCTTTGAAACAAAGAGACAAGGATACTATAATTATCATAAAGGGGGTATTCCAACAAAATCTAACAATTGTAAATATTTATGCACCCAACAGAGGAGCACCCAAATATATAAAACAATTAATAAAAAGCATAAAGGAATAATAGTAGGAGACTTTAACACACACTTACATCAGTGGATAGATTATTTAAAAAGAAAATCAGAAAGGAAATAGTGGCTTTGAATGACACACTGGATCAGACGGACTTAACAGATATATTCAGAACATTTCATCTTAAAACAACAGAATACACATTCTTTTCAAGTGCACATGGAACATTTTCCAGAATAGATCACGTATTAACCCAAAAAACAAACCTCAACAAATGCAAAAAGACTGAAATCATATGATGCAGCTTTTCTGACCATAATGCTATGTAACTGGAAGTCAACTACAAGAAAAAAATATGGAAAAACTACAAATACATGGAAGTTAGCCAAAATGCTACTAAACAATAGAAGGGTTAACTAAAAAATCTGGGAAGAAATAAAAAAAGAAAATACACAGAAACAATGAAATTGAAAAACCCAATGGTCCAAAGCATTGGGATGCAGCAAAAGCAGTCCTAAGAGGGAAGTATATAGCATTACAGGCCTACCTCAAGAAAGAAAAAAGGTCTCAAATACATGACCTAACCTTACACCTAAAGGATATAGAAAAGAACAACAAATGAAGCTTAAAGCCAGTGGAAGGAAGGACATAATTAAGATTCAAGCAGAAATATATGATATAGAAACTAAAAGAAAAATAGAAGAGATCAATGAAATCAAGACCTGTTTAAAAAATAATAATAATAACAATGATAACCCCCAAGCCAGACTTTTCAAAAAGGAAAGAACCCAAATACATAAAATCACAGTGAGAGAGGAAAAATAACAACCAACACCACAGAAATAAAATTATAAGAGAGTATTATGAAAAACGATATGTCAACAAACTGGAAAATCTGGAAGAAATGGATAAATTCCTGGAAATATACAAACTACTAAAACTGAAAAAGAAATAGAAAACTTGAAGAGACTGATAATCAGGAAAGAAATTGAATCAGTAATCAAAAAACTCCCAAAGAGCAAAATTCCAGGACCAGATGATATCTGTCAGAGGCAAATTCTACCAAACATTCAAAGAAGAGTTAATACCTATTCTTCTCAAATTATTTTTAAAAAATAGAGAATGAAAGAAATCTTTCAAATTCCTTCTATGAGGTCACCATTACCCTGAGACCAAAGCCAGACAAAACAAACAAACAAACAAACAAACAGTAAAAAAAACCCCCAAAACCCCAAAAAACTCTGTAGTCCAATACCCCTGATGAACATGGATGCAAAAAACTCAGTAAAACATGAGCAAACTTAGTACAGCAAGCACTACAATTAAAAAAAAAAAAGATCATTCACCACGATCAAGTGGGATTTAATACTAGGTTGCAAGGGTGTTTTAATATTCACAAATCAATCAACATGATACAACACATTAATAAAAGAAAAGATAAGAACCATATGATCCTCTCAATAGATGCAGAAAAAGCATTTCACAAAGTACAACACCCATTCATGTTAAATACGGTCAACAAAGTAGGTTTAGAGGGAACATATTTCAACATAATAAAGGCCATATATGAAAAACTCACAGCTAATATCATCCTCAATGGAGACAAACTGAGACATCCCCCAAGGTCAGGAACAACACAGGGATTTCCACTCTCACCACTGCTGTTGAGCACAGTACTGGAAGTCCTAGCCACAGGAATCAGATAACAAAAAGAAATAAGAGGAGGAGGGGCATGATGGCGGAGAAGTAGGAGACTCTGTTTCAACCAGTCCACTGAGGTGAGCCAAACATCTACCAGAACACTCTGAACACCCATGAGATCAGCATGAGATGTAGGTTTATACACTGCTGGATCCCTACAGGGACAGAAGGGACAGAAGACACCAGTGGAGAGGTAAAGCTGAGTGGTAATGCTTGGACTGATATTGGAGGATTAAGCAGAAAGGGAAGGGAGCCGCCAGAAGTGACCCATTGGAAAATAATACCCCAATATGAAAGTGTCCTGTAGTTGGGGACCAGCATTAACTTGGAGTCTGGTTAAAAGCACTCAAAAAGAGCAAAATATATTAAGGGGCAACTGGTGGAATTGGGTGGTCATAGGCACAGGCCTAAGCCCATGGACCCAGGACTGTCACCACTGCTGACCACCCGTGTTGGACAGAGTGTGGAGGAGCCTCCAGTTCCTGGTCCTTGCACCCCCAGCTGTGCACTACTTGCACCACCGCTGGGAGGGGCGCATTCCTGTCTGTGCGTGAGGTAGTCTGGTGGGCGCTTTCTAGAACCACAGCCTTTTATGCTCTGTGTGCACTGTGCAACCGGGATTTGACTGCACACTCCCCGCCCGTGCCTGAGAGAGCTAGCTGGCAGTGTCTGGGACAACTGAGGGCCTAGACACTCCCAGCCAGCACCTGAAGGATCTCGGCCTGATCTCTGGATGGGATTCCTCAGCGGTGGGAGCTTCATGACTGAGTGCACCTGGCGGTGAAGGCCTAGTCTCCAGACAACAGTCCTGGCAAAGGCAGCCACCGGAAGCGGGCTCCATGGACCAATATCGCTTGTGGTTTTAATGGCACTGGGGTGCAGAGACATATGGGCACTTCGGGCGATCTCTGAGACAATGGCTGGGGACTCATACAGCCTGTGGGAGGTTGGAGTGTTCAGCTGAGTCTGCAGAGGGGCAGTCTTTGTGTTCTATACAACCCAGAGAAGAGCTGACTGAGCCTTCTCTAGGAGGTGGAGGTCTGGGTGCAGTTTGCTTTCCACTAAACCTCCAAAAGGCCACAAAAAAAACTCACAAAAATGCAAAAACCAAAAACCAAAAACCAAAAAAACAAAAATCCCCAAACCTCCAGAGAACAAAAGCCTGAAAAACCAGTTTCCACAGAGCCCAGCCCCTTGATAGAAGGTAGGATGACTCAACCCAAGCAAGACTAACTGAAAAACAATGCAGCAGCCCCCCACTCCCCAGAAGGCAAGCCAGAAGAATGAGAAGACAACCATCACAGGGTCCCCAGAAAGTGTAAAACCCCAACATCAGGAGAGAACAATATATTAAGCTACTGGTATTGCCCTAAAATCTGTATATTTCATAGATAGAGCTTCATTTTTAAAAATTTATTCTCACCATTCTTGTTCTTTCAATTTCTTTAACCTACCTACCATTACAACTAGAGGTTTAATACAACATACACCATAATAACCTTTTAACTTGAACTTTTTTCATACATATTCCTGTGTTTTTTTCTTTTTCTTTTCTTTTTTCTTTCTTTTTAATACATATAGATACAAGCTTCAAGGTAATTCTTTTTCCAAATTCAATACTACCTCTATATATAAACCAGTTTTAATCTCCCTTTACCTCTGGAAAGTTGACTCCTTTAACAAAGATAACAAGATAAACCCAGGAAGAACAAAAATAACCTTCCTTGCCAACATCGAGGATTTATAACTACCGTCCCATCTTTTTCTTCTGTCAGTGTTTCTGTGTATTTGTTTTTGTTCTAGTATTATATAAATCTTATTCTCAGGGTTCATTTTGACTGGGTTATTTTTTTTCTTTCTTGTCATTTACTTTTGTTGGTCTTTTTGTTTGTCCGTTTTGTTTATATACCTTATAAATCTTACATTTGGGGCTCATTCTGCCTGGGTTTTCTCTTTCTTTTCTCTCTCTCTCTCTCTCTTTTTCTCTTTTTCTTTCTTTTTGGTGGTGACTTCTGATTGCTCTGAAACTTTCCAGAGTGCACCTTGCCTGGATTGTGCTTGATATATTCAACTATACATCCCCTCAACCACCTCTCACCAAAATGACTAGGAGGAGGAACACCCAACAGAAGAATAATTCAGAGACTGTGTCCTCTCCATCAGACCTACTGGATATGGACATAAAGTATGTTGGAAAGGGAATTCAGGGTAACATTTATCCAGGCAATGGCTAGGTTGGAGAAAACCATTAGTGACAACATAGAATCTTTAAGGGCAGAAGTGAGAGCTGACCTGGCAGAAGTTAAAAATGCTACCAGTGAGATCCAATATAATCTAAATACTCTAACAGCTAGGGTAACAGAGGCAGAAGCTACAATTAGTGATCTAGAGGACAAACTGATAGAGAAAAAGGATGAGGAGGAGGCATGGAACAAACAGCTTAGAAGCCATGAAAACAGAATTAGGGAAATAAATGATGCCATGAATTGTTCCATTGTCAGAAATATTGGGGTCCCTGAGAGGGTGGAAAAAGACAGAAGACTAGAAGATATCGTTGAACAAATTCTGGATGAAAATTTTCCCAGTCTGGGAATGGAACGAGGGTTCCTGTCCTAGAGGCAGAAGGAACAACCCCCAAGATCAATGAATCTAGGAAAACCTCAAGAGACTTAATTGTGAAATTCACGAATCATAATTTTAGACAAGAGCTTCTGAGGACAGCTTGGGGGAAGAGATTCTTCATGTACAGAGGGAGGTCCATCAGAATAACATCAGATCTCTAAAGATAAAGATCTATAAAGAACTCCTCAAAATCAAACACACACAAAACAGATAATCACGTCCAAAAATGGGCAGAAGACATGAACACACTTCTCCAAAGAAGACATACAAATGGCTAACAGGCTCATGAAAAAATGTTCGTCATCATTAGCCATCAGGGAGATTCAAAAAACCACATTGAAATAGCACCTTACACCAGTTAGAATGGCCAAAATTAACAAGACAGCAAACAACAAGTGTTGGAGAGGATGTGGAGAAAGGGGAACCCTCTTACACTGTTGGTGGGAATGCAAGTTGGTGCAGTCACTTCAGAAAACAGTGTGGAGATTCCTTAAGAAGTTAAAAATAGAGCGACCCTATGACCCTGCAATTGCACTACTGGGTATTTACCCCAAAGATACAGCTGTAGTGAAAAGAAGGGCCATCTGTACCCTAATGTTCATAGCAGCAATGGCCACAGTTGCCAAACTGTGGAAAGAGCCAAGATACCCTTCAACAGATGAATGGATAAAGAAGATATGGTCCATATATACAATGGAATATTATGCTTCCATCAGAAAGGATGAATACCCAACTTTTGTATCAACATGGACGGGACTGGAGGAGATTATGCTGAGTGAAATAAGTCAAGCAGAGAGTCAATTATCATATGGTTTCACTTACTTGTGGAGCATAGAGAATAACACAGAGGACATTGGGAGTTGGAGAGGAGAAGTGAGTTAGGGGAAATTGAAGGGGAGATGAACCATGAGAGATTGTGGACTCTGAGAAACAAACTGAGGGTTTTTGAGGGGAAGGGTGTTGGGGGTTGGGAGAGCCTGGTGGTGGGTATTAAGGAGGGCACATATTGCATTTAGCACTGGGTGCAGTGCATAAAAAATGAATCTTGGAGCACTGAGAAAAATTAAATTAAAAAAATAAAAATAAAATTGAAAAGAAGGGTAGGGGGTGGGGGTTGGGTAAGCCTGGTGGTGTGTCTTATGGGGGGCACGTATTGCATTGAGCACTGGGCGTAGTGCATAAACAATGAATCTTGTAATACTGAAAAAAATTAAAATAAATTTTAAAAAAGTTATCAAAGACATGCTAATTAGTAAGGAAGAAGTAAAACTTTCATTATTTGCACATGACATGGTTCTCTATACAGAAAACATGAATGACTCCAGCAATAAATTGCTAGAACTGATGAATGAATTCAGTAAACTCACAGGAGATAAAATCAATGTACAGATAACTGTTGCACCAATAATACACCAATAATAAGGCAGCAGAAAGAGAAATTAAAGAATCAGTCACATTAACAATTGAACCAAAAATAATAAGATACCTATTAATAAACCTAACTAAACAGGTGAAAGTCCTATACTCTGAACACAGTAGCACAGAGATAAAAGAAATTGAAGAGGACACAAAGAAATGGAAAGACATTCTATGCTGGTGGGTTGAAAGAACAAATATTGTTAAAATGTTTATGTTAATCAAGGTAATGTACATATGTAATGCAATCTTTATCAAAATGCCAAGAGCATTTTTTCACAGAGCTAGAACAAAGCATCCTAAAATTTGTATGGAACCACAAAAGTCCCTGAATAGCCAAAACAAGTTTAAAAAAAAAAAAAAGGCACAAACCTGGAAGCATCAGAATTCTGGATTTCAAGTCATATTACAAAGCTGTAGTGATCAAGACAGTATGGCACTGGCACAAAGACAGACACATAGATCAATGGGATCAATAGAATAGAACAGAAAACCCAGAAATGAACCCACAACTGTACCATCAACCAATCTTTGACAAAGTAGGAAAAAATATCCAATGGGAAAGAGACAGTCTCCTCAATAATTGTGTTGGGAAGGGGTGCCTGGGTGGCTCAGTCTAAGTGTCTCTCTTCGACTCAGGTCATGATCCCAGGGTCCTGGGATTGAGCCCTACATCAGGCTCCCTGCTCTGAGGGAAGCCTGCTTCTCCCTCTCCTACTCACCCTGCTTGTGTTCCTCTCTTACTATGTCTTTCTATCAAATAAATAAATAAAATCTTTTTTTTTTAGATTTTATTTATTTATTTGACAGAGATCACAAGCACGCAGAGAGGCAGGCAGAGAGAGAGAGGAGGAAGCAGGCTCCCCACTGAGCAGAGAGCCCGATGCGGGGCTCGATCCCAGAACCCTGGGATCATGACCTGAGCCGAAGGCAGAGGCTTTAACCCACTGAGCCACCCAGGATCCCCAATAAATGAATCTTTAAAAAATAATTGTGTTAGGAAAACTGGCCAGTAACATGCAGGCGAATGAAACTGGACCTCTTTCATACACCATGCACAAAAATAAATTAAAGACAGATTAATTATTTAAATGTGAGACCTGAAACCATAATAATCATGGAAGATAATACAAGTAGTAACTTCTTTGACATAGGCTATAACAACTTCTTTCTAGATATGTCTCCTAAGTTAGGGGAAACAAAAGCAAAAATAAACTAATGGGACTTATAAAAACACAAAGCTTCTGCACAGCCAAAGAAACAATCAACAAAGCTAAAAGATAACTATGAAATGGGAGAAGATATTTGCAAATGACATATCTGATAAATGGTTAGTATTCAGAATATATAAAGAACTTATGCAACTCAACATCTAAAAAACAAATAATTCAATTAAAAAATGGGCAGAAGACATGAAAGACATTTTTTTCCCAAAGAAGAAATATACACGGGCAAAATACATATGAAAAGATTCTCAGCATCACTGATCATCAAGGTTATGCATATCAAAACTACAATGAACTTTCACTTCACACCTGTCAGAATGGCTGAAGTCAACAACACAAGAAACAACAGGTGTTGGTAAGGAAGTGGATAAAGGGGAACCCTCTTGCACTGTTGGAGGGAATATAAACTGGTCCAGTCACTGTGTAAAACAGTATGGAGGTCCTTCAAAAAATTAAAAATAGAACTACCCTATGATCCAGCAATTGCACTACTTAGGTATTTACCTAAATAATACAAAAATACTTGTTTGAATGTATCCATTCACCCTAATGTTTATAGCAGCATTATCCACAGTTGCCAGATTATGGAAACAGTCCATACAATTAATACATACAATTAATGAATGTATAAAAAAGAAATGGTACATATATATAATGGAATACATATTCTTGCATTGAGCAAGAATTAAATCTTGCCATTTGCAAGGATATGGATAGAGGTAGAGAGTATTATGCTAAATGAAATAAGATAAACTGAGAAAGACAAATACCATATGATTTCACTCATATGTAGAATTTAAGAAACAAAAAAAAATGAGCAAAGGGGAAAGAAGAGAGAGAGGTAAATCAGGGAGCAGATTCTTAAATAATCTGTAACCTTCTTGGGGGATATTGGGTGAAGGATTCATGGGATTTTCCTGTACTATCTTTGCAACTTTCTGTGCTTTTATAATGACATCAAAAATGTAAAAACAAAACAAAAACAAATATCAACACGGGGAGAGACAAGATGGCGGGGAAGTAGGAGGAGGCACCGTTTCAACCTGTACCCTAAAGTGAGCTGATTACCTACCAAAGAACTCCAATCACCCATGAAATCAGCCTGAGATCAGAATTATACACGTCTGGATCTCTACAGGGGCAGAAGACGCCAGTGGGCAGGTAAAGGGGAGCAGGAACGTCAGACTGATATTGGAAGATAAACAAAAGGGGGAGGGAGCCACCAGAGGCAACCCATTGGAAAGTCATACCCCAGTATGAGAGTGCCCTTCGTCTGGGGACCAGCATTAACTTGGAGTCTGGTTGAAAGCACTTAAAAAGAGCAAAGGATCATGGGGGGAAATTGTGGGAATCAGAGCGGTAGGGACAGGGGCTTAAGCCCCCGGACCCAGGACAGCCACCCCTGGCGCTGAACTAGAGAGAGTGCGATGGAGAAACCAGATCTTGGTCCCTGAGCGGCCAGCACACCTGAGAACGCGTGGGGTCTGGCTCCCGTGAGGGGCGGGGAGCCTCGCCAGAAGGCAGAACGCAGCACCATGCTATCAGAGCCTGAGACTCACGCGCCCCACACCCTTCCCTGGGAGAGGTGCATGAAGCCCAGTGCTCTCGGACTTGGAAAGACCAGGCACTCCCAGCCCGGGGCCAGTGGGAAAATCTCAGTGTGCTATCCCTGCTTGGAACCTCTCTGGCAGTCTGGAGCTGCCCAGACAGCCGCCGCTGCCCTGGTTTTGTGTACAAGCAGGAGATCCTGCGTCCCCAGGGACCGTGACTTGGAACCTGCTCTGCCAGCAGCCAAGGGGCTGCAGCACCCAGAGGGGAGCAGACTGAGGCTTCTCTCTGAGAGGGAGGTTGGGGTGCAGTTTGTTTTCCTCTAAACCTCCAAAAACCATCAAAAGCGGTCAAGGCAAGAGAAAACAAATGAACAAACATAAAAACTTCCAGAGAACAAAAGCCCGAAATACCGGTTTCCTCAGAGCCCACTCCTTTGAGGGGGGCAGGAGGACTTAACTCAGGGAACATCATTGACTAAAAACCCAAGTGGCAGGCCCCTCCCCCAGAAAACCAACCAGGGGGAAAAAAAAAGAAAAAAAAAAGATGACAAGAGAACAACCACCACTACTTCATAGATACAACTTTTATTTTTAACTCATTCCCACTACTCTGGTTCATTTTTTTTATACATAGATAATTTTTTAACCTATTTACCATCACAGTGAGATGTCCAGTACATCAAATTCCATAATAACTTTTAAACCGGAACTTTTTTTTAATTAAATTTTTTATTTATTTTCAGCATAACAGTATTCATTGTTTTTTCACCACACCCAGTGCTCCATGCAATCTGTGCCCTCCCTAATACCCACCACCTGGTTCCCCCAACCTCCTACCCTCCGACCCTTCAAAACCCTCAGGTTGTTTTTCAGAGTCCATAGTCTCTCATGGTTCACCTCCCCTTCCAATTTCCCTCAACTCCCTTCTCCTCTCCATCTACCCTTGTCCTCTATATTATTTGTTATGCTCCACAAATAAGTGAAACCATATGATACTTGACTCTCTCTGTTTGACTTATTTCACTCAGCATAATCTCTTCCAGTCCTGTCCATGTTGCTACAAAAGTTGGGTATTCGTCCTTTCTGATGGGGGCATAATACTCCATAGTATATATGGAACACATCTTCCCTATCCATTCATCTGTTGAAGGGCATCTTGGTTCTTTCCACAGTTTGGCGACCGTGGCCATTGCTGCTATCAACATTGGGGTACAGATGGCCCTTCTTTTCACTACATCTGTATCTTTGGTGTAAATACCCAGTAGTGCAATTGCAGGGTCATAGGGAAGCTCTATTTTTAATTTCCTGAGGAATCTCCACACTGTTCTCCAAAGTGGCTGCACCAGTTTGCATTCCCACCAACAGTGTAAGAGGGTTCCCCTTTCTCCACATCCTCTCCAACACACGTTGTTTCCTGAACTTTTTGATACATATACCCATGTTTTTCTTTTGCTTTTCTATTTTTTAAATTTTTTTAAATTTTAGTTTAGTTTAGTCTAGTTTATTCTTTTTTTATTTTTATTTTCTAATATTCATATACAGTTAAACTTCAAGGTAATCTCCTTTCCCCAGTCATCCCATTGAGGATGATATTTGCTGTGGATCTTTCATAGATAGATTTTATGAACGTCAAGAATGTTCCCTCTATCCCTATACTTTGAAGCATTTTAATCAGGAACGGATGCTGGATTATGTCAAATGCTTTTTCTGCATCCATTGAGAGGGCCATGTGGTTCTTCTCTCTTTGCTTATTGATTTGTTCTATCACATTGATTGATTTGCGAATGTTGAACCATCCTTGTAACCCAGGGATGAATCACACCTGGTCATGGTGGATAATCTTTTTAATGTGTTATTGGGTCCTGTTTGCTAGGCTCTTGTTGAGAATCTTAGCATCCATATTCATCAGGGATATTGGTCTGAAATTCTCCTTTTTGGTGGGGTCTTTGCCTGGTTTGGGGATCAGGGTAATGCTGGCTTCTTAAAAAGAGTCTGGAACTTTTTCTTCTGCCTCAATTTTTTGAAAGAGCTTCAGGAGAATAGGTGTTATTTCTTCTTTGAAAGTTTGATAGAACTCCCCAGGGAATCCATCATGTCCTGGGGTCTTGTTTTTTGGGAGGTTTTTGATCACTGCTTCAATCTCATTACTAGATATCCATCTACTCAGGTTGTCAATTTCTTCCTAGTTCAATTTTGGGAGTTTATAGTTTTCCAGGAATGCATCCATTTCATCTAGGTTGCTTAGCTTATTGGCATATAACTGTTGATAATAACTTCTTATGATTGTTTCTACTCCCTTGGTGTTAGTTGTGATCTCTCCCTTTTCATTCATAATTTTATTAATTTGAGCTTTCTCTCTTTTCTTTTGGATTAGTGTGGCCAATGGTTTATCAGTCTTATCGATTCTTCAAAAAAACTAGCTTCTAGTTTCATTGATATGTTCTACTGTATCTCTGGTTTCTACCTCGTTGATCTCTGCTCTAATCTTGATTATTTCCCTTCTTATGTGTGGAGTTGGTTTAATTTGTTGTTGATTCTCCAGTTCTTTAAGGTGTAGAGACAGCTGGTGTATTCTGGATTTTTCCATTTTTTTGAGGGAGGCTTGGATGGCTCTGTATTTCCCCCTTAGGACTGCCTTTGCTGTATCCCTTAGGGTTTTGTATCGAAGTGTCTTCATTCTCATTGGTTTCCATGAATTGTTGAAGTTCTTCTTTGATCTCTGGTTGATCCAAGCATTCTTAAGCAAGGTGGTCTTTAGCTTCCAGGTGTTTGAGTTCCTTCCAAACTTTTCCTTGTGGTAGAGCTCCAGTTTCAAAGCATTGTGATCTGAGAATAAGCAGGGAATAATCTCAGTCTTTTGGTATCAGTTGAATCCTGATTTGTAACCCAGTATGTGGTCTATTCTGGAGAAGGTTCCATGTGCACTTGAGAAGAATGAATATTCTGTTGTTTTAGGGTGGAATGTTCTGTATATATCTATGAGGTCCATCTGGTCCAATGTGTCATTCAATGCTCTTGTTTCTTTATTGATTTTCTGTTTGGATCATCTGTCTATTACTGAGAGAGGCGTGTTAAGATCTCCTACTATTAATGTATTCATATCAATATGACTCTTTATCTTGATTAATAGTTTTCTTATGTAATTGGCTGCTCCCATATTGGGGGCATAGATATTTACAATTGTTAGATCATCTTGGTGGATAGTCCCTTTAACAATGACGTAGTGTCCTTCTGTATCTCTGACTACCATCTTAGTTTAAAATCTAATTTATCTGATATGAGAATCACTACCCCAGCCTTCTTTTGAGGCCCATTGGCATGAAAGATGCTTCTCCATCCCTTCACTTTCAGTCTGGATGTATCCTTAGGTTCAAAATGGGTCTCTTGTAGACAACATATGGATGGGTCCTGTCTTTTTTTCCAATCTGCAACCTTGTGTTGTTTTATGGGCACAATCACGTTCAGTGTGATTATTGATAGATACGTTTTTATTGACATCCTGTTACCTTTGAAGTTTTTATTTCTGTAGATTGTCCTATATTTCTGTTCAATGCTATTCTTGGGATTTTTCCTCTTTTATAGAACCCCCCTTAATATTTCCTGCAGTGTCGGCTTGGTGGTTGCATAGTCTTTTAAGCCTTGCTGGTCTTGGAAACTCTTGATCTCTCCATCCAGTTTGAATGTCAGTCTTGCTGAATAAAATATTCTTGGCTGCATGTTCTTCTCATTTAGTGCCCTGAATATATCTTGCCAACCCTTTCTGACTTGCCAGGTTTCTGTGGACAGGTCTGACATTATTCTGATGGGCTTTCCTCTGTACATAAGGAGCTTCTTTGTCCTAGCTGCCTTCAAGAGGGCCTGCCTACAATTATAATTCTTCATTCTTACTATTAGGTGTCTCGAGGACTTTCGAGAATCTAATCTTGGGGGGAGACTGTTCTGCCTCTAGTACATGAACATTGGTTCCATTCACGAGATTGGGAAAATTTTCATGGAGAGCTTGTTCCACTGTATCTTCAAGACTTCTTTCTCCTCCCCTTCAGGGATTCCAATAATTCTGACGTTGGAACGTTTCATGGCATCATTTATTTCCCTGATTATGTTTTTGTGGCTTCTAAGCTCTTTGTTCCAGGCTTCCTCCTGATCATTTCTCTCTATCTGTTTGTCCTCCAGATCACTAATTCTATCTTCTGTCTCAGTTACCCTAGCTTTTAGAGAATTTAGATTAGATTGGAACTCATTGAGAGCATTGTGAACCTCGTCCCTGGTGGCTTTCAGTTCTGCCCTAACATTGTGAACATCATCCCTGGTGGCTTTCAGTTCTGCCCTAATCAATTCTGTTTGGTCATCCATGGCTTTCTCCAACCTAGCTATTGCCTGGATAATTGTTAGCCTGAATTCTCTTTCCAACACATTGTCTATGTTGATAGCCATTAGCTCTGTTGCAGAAGGCCCATCCTCTGTATTTTTCTTCTGTTGGGGATTCCTCCTCCTAGTCACTTTGGTGAGAGATTGCTGAATGGATGTAGCTGGATGTATCGACCGTGGTGCAGTCATGGTGCACCCTGGATCACTTCTGAGCAATCAGGAGTCTCCACCCAAATGAGAGAAAAATGAAAAGAAAAAGAAAAAGAGAGAGAGAGAGAGAGAGAGAAGGGGAAGATAAAAGAGAAGGCTCAGCCCAAATGGGACCCAAGGTAATATTTATGAAGTATACAAACAAAAACTGACAAACAAAAAGACTGATAAAAGTATATGACAAGAGAAAAAATATATATATAAAAGCAAAGATAAAAAAAGGAACCTCGTCAAAAGGACCCCCAAGTATAAGATTTATATACTATCAGGACAAACACAAATACTGAGAAACACTGGCAGAAGAAAAAGATGGGAGAGTGGTTATAAATTCTCAGTGTGGGTGAGGAAGGTTAGTTTGATTCTTCCTGGATGTATCTTGATATCTTTGTTAAAGGACTCAACTTTCCTAAGATAAAGGGGGATTAAAAATTGGTTTACCTATAGGGGTAGCATTCATTGGGGAAAGGGGATTACCTTGAAGTTTAACTCTATATGAATATTAAAAAATAAAAATAAAAAAAGAATAAACTAAAGTAAACTA
This sequence comes from Martes martes, assembly GCF_963455335.1. Classification (NCBI taxonomy): domain Eukaryota; kingdom Metazoa; phylum Chordata; class Mammalia; order Carnivora; family Mustelidae; genus Martes; species Martes martes. The sequence goes on from NC_137897.1 coordinate 45,106,785, forward strand.
AACTAAAATTTAAAAAAAAATTAAAAAATAGAAAAGCAAAAGAAAACACGGGTATATGTATCAAAAAGTTCAGGTTAAAAGGTTATTATGGAATTTGATGTACTGGACATCTCACTGTGTTGGTAAATAGGTTAAAAAATTATCTATTAAAAAAAAATGAACCAGTATAGTGGGAACGAATTAAAGAGAAAAGTTGTATCTATGAAGTAGTGGTGGTTGTTCTCTTGTCGTCTTTTTTTTTTTTTCTTTTTCTTTCCTGGTTGGTTTTCTGGGGGAGAGGCCTGCCACGTGGGTTTTCAGGCAATGTTCCCTGAGTTAAGTCCTCCCGCCCCCCTCAAAGGGGTGGGCTCTGAGGAAACCGGTTTTTCAGGCTTTTGTTCTCTGGAGGTTTTTATGTTTGTTTGTTCAGTTTTTTTTTTTTTTTCCTCTCACCTTGACAGCTTTTGATGGTTTTTGGAGGTTTAGAGGAAAGCAAACTGCACCCGGACCTCCCTCTCAGAGAGAAGCCTCACTCTGTTCCCCTCTGGGTGTTGCAGAGCACATAAGTTCCCTCTCGGCCGCTGGTAGAGCAGGCTCCGAGTCGCCGTCCCCGGGGACACAGGAACTCCTGCTTGTACCCAAATCCATGACAGTGGCGGCTCTCTGGGCATCTCCAGACCACCAGAGAGGTTCCAAGCAGTGATCGCATGCTGAGATTTTCCCACTGGCCTGGGCTGGGAGTGCCTGGTCTTTCCAGGTCCAAGAGCACCGGGCTTGCGGGCATCTCTCTCAGGGGAGGGTGTGGGGCACGTGTGTCTCAGGCTCTGATAGCACGGCACGGCGCTCGCATGGAGAGTGCAAAAAGGCTGTGCTTCTGCTGGCTGGTGAGGCTCCCAGCCCCTCATGGGAGCCAGACTCCATGCGCTTTCAGGCGCGCTGGCAGCTCAGGGACCAAGACCTGGTTTCTCCATCGCACTCTCTCTGGCTCAGCGCCAAGGTTGGCTCTTCTGGGTCCGGGGACTTAAGCCCCTGTCCCTAACCACCCCGATTCCCACAATTTCCCCCCATGATCCTTTGCTCTTTTTGAGTGTTTTCAACCAGACTCCAAATTAATGCTGGCCCCCAGATGCAGGGCACTCTTGTACTGGAGTATTACTTTCCAATGGGTTGCCTCTGGTGGCTCTATACCCCTTTTGGAAGATAACTTCCAATATCAGCCCAATGTTCCGACTCCACTTTACCTGCCCACTGGCGTCTTCTGCCCCTGTAGAGATCCAGATGTGTATAATTCTGATCTCAGGCTGATTTCATGGGTGATTGGAGTTCTTTGGTAGGTAATCAGCTCATTTTAGGGTACAGGTTGAAACGGTGCCTCCTCCTACTTCCCTGCTATCTTGTCTCCTCACAATGCATAGGTATTGATAAGCATGTGGAAAGAATGGTTCTTCACATGTCATCTAACCATAACTTTTTAAAAAAAATTTCCACCATCCGTAATAAATTTACATCAAAACCTAGAAAATTCATTTTAAATATAAATGGACTAAATTCCCCCAATGAAATGACACAGAGTAGCTGAGTGAGTAAAAAATCCAAGATCCTCCTATATGTTTTCTACAAGAAACTCACTTTAGATTTGAGGACACACATGTTTAATGTGAAAAAATGATAGAATATAGTCCATAAAATTTGTAATAAAAGGAAAGCAAGGTGTGCCTGGGTGGCTCTGTGGGTTAAGTCTCTGCTTTTGGCTCGGGTCATGACCTCAGTTTCCTGGGACAGAGTGTCATGTTGGTCTCTCTGTCCAGCAGGGAGTCTACTCCTTCCCTTTACTCTCCCTCTGTGCTCTCCCATCCCTCTCTCTTTCTCTCAAATAAATGAATAAAATCTTAAAAATAAAAGAAAGAAAGAGTGACTATTCTAATATCAGATGAAGTAAACATTAAGAATAAAACTGTCTCTAGGAACAATGAAGGTAGATACATAAAGATAAAAGGTAAATTCAACAGAAAGACATAACAACTGTAAATATGTATGGACCTAACAACATAGGATGTAACAAATATTGACGGGTATGAATGAAGGAGTTGACAGCAATATAATAATAACAATTTTCAATACCACAATATCAAAAATGGATAGGCCATCTAGACAGAAAATCAATGAAGAGAATGCTTGAACAACAAATGGACTTAACAGGCATACACAGAACTTTTCAGTCAACAGCAGAATATACATTTTTCTTAAATGCCCATGAGACATGTATTTTCCAAGATAAATCACATGTTACACTACAAAATAAGTCTTAATAAATATAAGAAGATTTAAAGATCTACATCATACCAAGTATCTTTTCTGACCACAATGGAATAAAACAAGAAATTAACGTCATCCAATTGTCAAATTATATTCAACTAGCCAACATATAATACATCATTAGTTTTTGATGTAGTGTTCAACAATTCATTAGTTGCACATAACACCCAGTGCTCAATCATGTGGTTTTTATCTTTCATTCTATTAATGTGATGTATTAAAATTTTCAATTTATGTTCATTGAACCATCCTTGCATCCCAGGCAAAAATATCACTCAGTCATGTTTTATAACAATTTTAATGTGTTTTTTTTATTTTGTTTTGATAATATGTTGTTGAGAATGTTTGCATTTATATTCATGTGGGGTATTGCTGTATAGTTTTCTTCTTGCAGTGCTCTTATTTGGCTTTGGTATTAAAGTAATGTTGGCCTTGTAAAATGAGTTTGCAATTATTCTTTGCTCTTCACTTTGTTAAAGGAGTTTGAGAAGTACTGGCATGAATTCTTAAAATGTTCAGTGGAATTAACTAGTGAAACCATCTGGTCCTAGGGTTTTCTGTGTTGGGAGATTTTTGATTATTTATTCAATTTGTTTATTCATTATTGATATGTTCATATTTTTAGTTTCTTCCTGATTCATTCTTGGTAGGTAGTGTGTTTCTAGAAATTTATCCATTTCTTCTATATTATCTAATTTTAGGCATATAATTATCCTTAGAAGTCTCTTATTATCCTAAGTATTTCTGTAGTGTCATTTGTGGTACCTCCTCTTTCATGTCCTATCTTCTTTGAGACTTTCCTCTTTTTCTCCCCTTAGTCTATCTGAAGGTTTGTTAATTTTGTCTTTTCATAAAACCTCAGCTCTTAGTTTTGTTGAGTCTCTATTGCTTTTCTGTTCTATATTGCATTTATTTATTTTCTTTCCTTCTTTTCTTTTTTCAGTGTTCCAAGATTCATTGTTTATGCACCACATTCAGTGCTCCGTGCAATACATGCCCTTCTTAATACCCAACACCAGGCTCACCCAACTCCCCATTGTCCACTCCCCTCCAAAACCCTCTGTTTGTTTCTCAGAGTCTGCAGTCTCTCATGGTTCGTCTTCTCCTCCAATTTCCCCCAACTCACTTCTCCTTTCCTTCTTCCAATGTCCTCCATGTTATTCCTTATGCTCCACAAGTAAATTAAACCATATGATAACTGACTCTCTCTGCTTGACTTATTTCACTCAGCATAATCTCCTCCAGTTCCATCCATGTTGATACAAAATTTGGGTATTCATCCTTTCTGATGGAGGCATAATATTCCATTGTATATATGGACCATATCTTCTTTGTCCATTCGTCTGTTGAAAGGCATCTTGAGTCTTTCCCCAGTTTGCTGACTGTGGCCATTGCTGCCATGAACATTTGGGTACATATGGCCCTTCTTTTCATGACATCTGTAAGGTTGGGGTAAATACCCAGTAATACAATTGCAGGGTCATAAGGTAGCTCTATTTTTAATTTCTTAAGGAATCTCCACACTGTTCTCCAAAGTCGCTGCACAAACTTGCATTCCCACTGACACTGTAAGAGGGTTCCCCTTTCTCCACATCTTCTCCAACACTTGCTGTTTACTGTCTTGTTAATTTTGGTCATTCTAACTGGTGTAAGGTGGTATCTTAATGTGGTTTTGATTTGAATCTCTCTGATGGCTAATGATGATGAACATATTTTCATGTGTCTGTTAGCCATTTGTATGTCTTCTTTGGAGAAGTATCTGCTCATGTCTTCTGCCCATTTTTTGATGTGATTATCTGTTTTTTGAGTGTTGAGTTTGAGGAGTTCTTTATAGATCTTGGATATCAGCCCTTTGTCTATAGTGTCATTTGTGAATATCTTCTCCCAATTCCATGGGTTGCCCCTTTCTTTTGTTGACTGTTTCCTTTGCTGTGCAGAAGCTATTGATCTTGATGAAGTACCAAAGGTTCATTTTCACTTTCGTTTCCTTTGTCTTTGGAGGAAAGTCTTGAAAGAAGTTGCTGTGGCCAATGTTGAAGTGGTTACTATCTATGTTCTGCTCTAGGATTTTGATAGATTCCTGCCTCAGAGTTTATCTTTGTATATGGTGTAAGAGAGTGGTCAAGTTTCATTCTTTCGTATATAGCTGTCCTATTTTCCCAGCACCATTTATTGAAGAGATTGTCTTTTTTTTTTTTTAAGATTTTATTTATTTATTTGTCAGAGAGAGAGACAGAGAGCGAGTGAGCACAGGCAGACAGAGTGACAGGCAGAGGCTGAGGGAGAAGCAGGCTCCCTGCCGAGCAAGGAGTTGGATGTGGGACTTGATCCCAGGATGCTGGGATCATGACCTGAGCCGAAGGCAGCTGCTTAACCAACTGAGCCACCCAGGCGTCCCGAGATTGTCTTTTTTCTATTGGATAGTTTTTCCTGCTTTGTCCAAGGTTAGTGGACCATAGATTTGAGGGTCCATATCTGAGCTCTCTATTCCATTGATCAATGCGTGTGTTTTTGTGCCAGTACCATGCAGTCTGGGTGATCACAGCTTTGTAAGATAGCTTAAAATCAGGTAACCTGATGCCCCCACATTTGTTTTTCTTTTTCAACATTTCCTTGGAGATTCAGGGTATCTTCTGGTTTCATAAAAATTTTAGGATTGTTTTTTCCAGCACTTTGAGAAATGCCCATGATATTTTTATTGGGATGGTGTTAAAAGTATAGATTGCTCTAGGCGGTATAGACATTTTAACAGCGTTTATACTTCAGATTTATGAGCATGGAATCATTTTCCATATTTTTGTGTCTTCTTTAATTTCTTTCATAGGTGTTCTGTAATTTCTCAAATATAGATCCTTTACCTGTTTGGATAGGTTTATTCTAAGGTATCTTATGGTTCTTGGTGCTATTGTAAATAGAATCAATTCTCTAATTTCTCATTCTACAGTTACATTGTTAGTGTTTAGTAAAGCAACTGATTTCTGTCCATTGATTTTTTTGTATTGCTACATTCCTGAATTGCTGTATGAGTTCTAGTAATTTGGGGATAGAGTCTTTTGGGTATTCCACAAAAAGTTCCATGTAATCTGTGAAGAGAAAGAGTTTGACTTTTTCTTTGTTAATTTGAATATTTTTATTTCTTTTTGTTGTCTGATTGCTCTTGCTAGGACTTCTAGTACTATGTTTAACAACAGTGGTAAGACTGGGTATCCTTGTTATGTTCCTGACTTTAAGCAAAAGGGTCTCAGCTTTTCCCCATTGAGAATGAGATAGATAGATAGAGAGATAGATATAGATATCTAGATATATATATATATCTATATATCTAGATATCTAGATATATCTATCTAGATAGATATATCTAGATATCTATATCTATCTCTCTATCTATCTATCTCATATATATATCTATATATCTAGATAGATATATATATAGATAGATATATCTAGATATCTATCTATCTCATTCTCATATACACATATATATGTGTGTGTGTATATATATGTGTATATATATATATCACTCTCATATACACATATATATATGTGTGTGTATATATATATACTGTGGGTTTTTCATAGATGATTTTTATGAGATTGAGGAATGTTCCCTCTATTCCTATATTCTGAAGACTTTTAATCAGGAAAGGATGCTGTATTTTGTCACATGCTTTTTCTGTAACAGTTGAGAGGACCATATGTTTCTTAGCTCTCCTCTTATTAATATGTTCTATCACACTGATTGATTTGTGAATATTGAACCAGCCTTGCATCCTAGGGTTAAATCTCACCTGGTTGTGATGGATAATCCTTTTAAAGTACTGTTGGATCCTATTAGTTAGGATCTTGTTGAGAATTTTGGCATCCATATCTATTAGGGATATTGGTCTGAAATTCTCCTTTTTGATGGGGTCTTTGCCTGGTTTGGGGATCAAAGTAATGCTGGCCTCATAGGGTGAGTCTGGAAGTTTTCTTACTGTTTCTTTCTTTCTTTTTTTTTTAATAAGCATTAACTCTTCTTTAATTGTTTGGTAGAATTCACATGTGAAGGCATCTTATCCTGGATTTTTCTTTGTCGTGAGTTTTTTGATTGCCATTTCATTTTTTTGCTGGTAATTGTTCTGCTTGAATTTTATATTTCTTTGTGATTCCATTTTGGAAGGTTGTATTTTTCAGTAAATTTATCCATTTCCTTGAGTTTTTTCCTATTTTTTGACATATAATTTCCTCTCTGTCTTTCTCTCCTCTGCAGTCTGACGAAAGGTTTACCATTTGGGTTGATATTTTAAAAGAATCAGGTATTACTGATATGTTCTATTGTTTTCTTAGAGCCTACTTAATTTATTTCTGCTTTAGTTTTTATTAACTTACTCCTTCTACTGGTTTTAGGCATATTTTGGTTCCTTTTGGTGTAATTTTAGGTTGTTTTAGATTTCTCTTGCTTCTTGGCATAGACCTGTATTGCTATAATCTGTCTTAGAAGTGCTTTTGTTGTATCCCAAATATATTAAACCACTGTGTATTCATTTTAATTCTCCTTCATACGAGGCATCTGGGTGGTTCAGTCGGGTGTCTGCCTTTGGCTCAGGTCATGATCCCATGGTCCTGGGATCAAGCCTCTCACAGAGTTCCTTGCTCAGTAGGGAACCTGCTTCTCCCTCTCCCTCTGTCCGACACTCCCTCTGCTTGTGCTCTCTCTCTCTCTCTCTGCTGAATAAATAAATAAATAAAATCTTAAAAAATATTTTTAAAATAAATAAAAACAAAGTCCCCTACTGTTATAGAATTACTGTTAATGTCTTTATGTCTGATACTGGTTGATTTATGTTCTTAGATGCTTCAATTCTGGGTACATACATATTTACAATTATTTTATCCTCTTGTTGGATTGTTCCTTTTATCATTAAGTAGTGTCCTTCTTTGTTTCTTGCTAGAGTCTTTGATTTAAAGTCTCTTTTGTCAAGTATAAGTATTGTTACTCCAGCTTTATTTGTACTTCAATTTTCATGATCAGTGTTTTTCTATCCTTTCACTTTCAATCTTCATGTGTTTTTAGGTTTGAAGTGAGTCTCTTGAAGGCAGTATATAGACGGGTCTTGGTTTTTGTCCATACAGTCAACCTATGTTTTTCAATTAGAGTATTTAGTCAATTTATATTCAAAGTAATTATTGGCATTTTGTTACTTGTTTTGTGGTTGTTTTCATACATATTCCCTGCCTTTTTCTTTTCTTGCTCACTTTTTTAGTGGTTTGATGGCTTTCATTTGTGATATGCTTGGATTCCTTTATTTTTTACATACACATTATTAGTTTTTTATTCGTAATTGCCCTAAGGTGTATATATAACATCACATGCATATAGCAGTCTATATTTGGTTGATGATTGCTTAAGCTTCAATCCATTCAAAAGCACTAAATTTTTACTCCCTCCCCTGATGTTTTATGTATATGAGATCATACTTTACATCATTTAATTTTGTGAATTCTTGAGCTGATTTTTAGAGATGAATTTAATTTTACTGTTTTTATACTTTAACCTCTGTATTGGTTTTATACATGATTAATGTACTGCATTTATTAGGTTCATGAAATTTTTTCCCTTTCCTAATTTTCTTATGCTTGATTATTGCCTTTCCTTTCCACTCAAAGAATTCCCTGTCATGATTTTTGTAAGGTTTGTTTTGTGGTGATGGATTTCTTTAACTTTTTTGGAGGAAAACACTTTATCTCTCTTCAATCTGACATTAGCCTGAATATTAGCAGAGAACGTGCTTTATTGAGGAGTAGATATAGAATAGCACATTCTACCACATGTAGGGTAGGGTTCGCTTCCTAAAAGAACTTTACCCCTTAAGAAAACTCCCAGTGAAGTTGCTTTTGGGTAAACTTTAACAATGACACTGAAACTGGCAGGGAGCTTCCACTGAACATGCTTAAAATGAGCTCCCCCCACAACCTATAGTGAGTATAAGTAGTGTAGAGTGATGACAAGAGAAAGGCACAAATAACCAGAGTCAAGATTCTGAGGAGAGCTCCACACGAAAACACCAGTGTTGTAGGAAACCAAGTTGGGAAGCGTGGCATGTTATCCATCAAAAGCTGCCCCAAGATAGCAGGTTATATAATAGGCTGGAGAGAAATTAGAGGGAGCAACTTTTTATTTTCTTGAAACCAAGCATAGAAGAGCAGAGAACAGTGGGAAGGGTGGTAAATCCCAACAAGGGAATGGCGGAAGAGTTCTTGGAAGGGCAGGAGCACTTCAGTTCACGAATGAAGGTAAGACACAGAGAATCAAATGCTCAGAGGGAATGGGCATGGCACTCTGCCTTGGTGAGTCATGGGCTAAGAGATTTGGAAGTCATGTGCAATCATCCTCTACTTCTTTGGGGAGGTTCATGCAAAAATCAATGCAAATGAGCTAGGAGGGCAGGTGTGCCACATCAGACCAGCAGGTACCAGGGAAACGGTTTCTACTGATTCTAATGAATCAGTTTGCATGTAACATGAAAAGGAGAACTGGACATTATTTGGCCCCTGCAAATTTAAAAGGGGCTAGGAGGTTAGGAGAAAGGAAAACATTTAGGGCAGGGCACTTTCTGGTGAGGCAAAAAGGACTCCTTTCCTTCCAACAACACACTGCTCATGAACTCAGATCAAAGTACAGAATCACCACCTGTCAATTCTCCTCTCCATTTCATTTAGATAAATTATGTACAGCTACCAAGATGAATCCCTGGGAGAGTCTTAAATACTGGTCTCTTGTCAATTTGACACTGATCAAAAACCAACCTTTCAATAAAAATGACAGAAAATGATTAAAGTGAGATAAAATCCAGAGGGAATGGGACTCTTCCCAGTATACACACTCAGAAATGTTACCACTTCCCTGCTCTCCCAAAAAATAAAAAATAGAAAAAAAATAAAAGCACATGTGAAGAGTAACTGGGAAAGTCCTGGTGGTGGCAACCATGGTTTGGAAGTCTGGTGACTGGGCAGCAGGAAGCACTAGTAGAAACTTTAGAAGATACAACACAACCTCATGGGGCCAGAGGACATGAGGAGAACCAATGACTGGACAGGTACAGTACCAAACAGAACACCTTGGGTCAGTGTTATGAGGGATCTGCACTCAAGTCTAACAGAGATCTCATCCACGCAGTCTCACTCGGGCCAAAACAACAGTTTCTCAGAATCAGCAACTTAAGTGTACATGAGGGTCAGAGCCAGGACAGTCCTGAGGGGGATGGCCTTCCCAAAGGATACTGTACTTGCCAATCACAAGAACAACAAAAATGACAGACAGATCCCTAGGTTCTGGATTCCTACTACCATAGTTTGCTGGCTCAGAGAAACAGGTCACTTTAAGTTCCCTTGGGCAGGATCCATTTTAACCAGCTTAGATCTATGGTTTTATTGGAATTAGGTCTTTTGGCCTCTTTGGCTATCACTCATCAATCAGGTCCTGTCTCTTTAAAACTAGGTGTTTTTCTTTCCAGAACTTGAACAGCTGAAGGGCTTGCAGAGTGCAGACAGTGTCCACAGGATTCACAGCTGTCTTCTAGTTAGCTTTTTGACAGAAATCTCTTTTGCCTTGGAAATTATGCAAGTAGAAGAGAAGCACTTCTTTTCAGTAACTGTGATAGGAGGAGAGGGGGCATTCTGTTTTTCTTCCACTTTGGAAGAAATTCTCTGTTTCATGCAGTTTCATATACTGAGGAATGGTGAAGATACATGACACTTTGGAGTTGAGGAATGAATTCTTTTCCTTGGAAAATATCCCATCATGTGACGAGTTCTACATCATAATATAATGTCTTGTGGTCCAGAAAAAGCTTGGCCAATAGGCACAGGTTTTGACAGTAGATATTGTTTTTCTTGCCATCCACATCACACATGGGAGATAGAGCCTTTGCAGTAGATCTTCTCGCTGGATGGGTGTTTCCAAACACATTTAGCCATGTGTCATCAGAGTATTGTTTGGATCTTCATGTACTTTAAAGAGAATTTGCTCATGTAGAGAATTCTCAGTCATGCATAGTCTTCGGGATAGGGAGAATGGTACCAAGTATCGCGCTCATAACAACCAAAAGCAATTCTTTTAATCATGTTGCTCCCCGCTGTGATTTGGCTTTGCAGCTTTAACGTCTCCAAATCCTCTCAAGCCTGTACTTGTGTTCTTTGGAAAGGTCCAAGTCATACTCACTAGTTAGGTTTTTCAAGAGAGGTTCTGAGTATTCCCATAGGTCTGTCTGTGTTCCTTCAAGAGGGACTTTCATTTTTCCATCTCTAAATGAGCACCTTGAGGGTCAGAATTCTATGCCTTCATTTCTTCATCATAGTAGTCATGACAAGTATCTTGGCACCAGAAAGCGAGAATATTCCTTTTGCTTATTATTTTAAAGATTTTATTTATTTGAGAGAAATTGAGAGAAAGAGAGAGAGAGAGAGAGAGAGAGCAAATAGGGGAGGGAGGGGGGCAAACAAATTCTGCACTCAGCATGGAGGCAGATGTGGGTCTTGATCCCAGGACCCTGATGGATGCTTAATCAACTGGGCTACCCAGACACCCCAGGAGAGACTATTTTTGGTTGTAGGTTTTTTTTTTTCCTTTTGGCACTTTGACTATATCGTGCTATTTCCTCTGGCCAGCAATGTTTGTGCTAATGAATCAGCTGATAGGTTTATGGGGTTTGACTATTATGTAACTGCTTTCTTTTCTCCTGTTGCTCTTAAAATTCTTTTTATCATGACTTTTTGCCATTTTAGTTATTATGTTTCTTGATATTAACCACCTTGGGTTGATTTTGTTAAGCATGCTCTGTGTTTCATGGATCTGGATTTTTTTTTTCCCAGAAAAAGGAAGTTTTCTGATATCATCAAATAAATTTTCTGCCCCCCATTTTCTCTCTCTTCTGGGATCCCTATAATGCAAATGATCTCACAGCCCTGCGATCACAAACTGAGCTGAAACCAAGAGTCAAATGCTTATCCAACTGTGCCACCTGGGTGCCCTGAGAGTGGCAAGTTTTAACTAGGTGTGCTTGGTTCACCTGCTAAAAGAAACCTGAGGTTCTTTCCCCAGGTGCTGAAGCTGTGCAGAAGTGTGTGGTTACTAGATGTAGTGTGTGTGTTAGTTTATGCTGGGCTTGTGACAGAGGTGCCTACTTCTCTGGTTGTCAGGCACATTTGCCTCAGAAGGCAGCACCTGCAGACCACAGGTGGAGTTTGCTGTAAGCAGTTTAGGGCACCACTGTTGCCATTGTGCTGCTTATTGAAGTTAGTTTGTGCTGAGTGGTCAGGGAGAAAAATGGCAGCAGCACCTTCTCTCATCCCTGGAGAGGGGAGTTTGTGTTCATTGCCATCCGGGCAACCCTCCCAGAAGACTGAACAATCTCCATTCATGTGTCCTAGGCATCCTTCAGATCCTTGCCTTCACCCTGTCTATGTCCAGGCCGTCTGCCCACCAAGTACAGTGCACCTGTTTCTATCCCATGCAGGCTGGCTGAGTTTTAAAACTCCAAAGTTTAGGGACCTGGTGTGGTACAGACTTGTGCCAGTACTCTGGGGGTGGGTCTACTGTGCCAGGACTGATGCAGGTTTATCCCCAAAGGGTAGTTGCACCAAAGTGCATGGGTACAGAGTTTGGGGTAAGGCACAGCAAAGGGCCAATGTCCACGTTAGCCACCTTCAGCAGGTCTCTGTGCCTATGCTAAAGGGCAGGGGAAGGTATGGCACCTGCCAGCTCTTTTGTCCCCAGAGAGCAATGCCACATCTCCCAAGTGTGCTCCAAGAAGGGGGAACTGCTTCTCCTGGGGCATCCCAGGGGATCCTCAGATTGTGCCATCTCCTCTCAGGTTATCTGCCCTCCTTTTCCACAGGAGAGCTGCAGCATGCTCAAGGCTACACATCAGCCTTGCTGTGGACCTCTGCACCTCTAGTTTTTGAGCCCCACTCATTGTAAAAAGTCACAAAAATCAGCACCTCTCATTTTCCCAGTCAGTGGTTTGGGGGACATGTTTTCCTTCTGTGATCCTCTGTGTGACCCCCATCTTTCACTCTATTTGTGGCCACAGGCCTCTCTCCCCCACAGCACCTGTGATCCATTTGTCTCCCTAAATCATGTCTCCACATCTCTTACCTTCCATGATATGGCCCCCTTTCTCCCTCGAGTTGTACAGTTTGTTCTGTCAGTCCTCAGATCCATTTCTTGTATTCAGAATGATTTGATATTTATCTATCTGTGTTCCAGGGATGAGGCTAGCCTAGGGTCCTGCTACCACTCAGCTATCTTAGTCCCACCTTGTCCACTTTTTTTAATTATATTTAGATTATTCATAAAAACAAATAGTTAAACATCATTTTATTTTTTTTTCCTTGCTGGCAAATTCCATAACAAAGATAACATGAGCTTATTTGACTTTTAGTAAATGTAGGATGAATAAAAGTTTTATGTCTGTATTATATTTAATTTTGTCAACTCTAAAGACATGCTTAATTTAGTTAAATCAGCAAAATTTAAACTACTTTTATTTACCAAAGATTATTCCAGACCATGTGAACTTGAAAAAAAAAATTTGGGTTACTTTCTATATTTATGGAAAACAGTTTATATAAATACTTATTTTTCTTAAAGCCAATTAAGGAGAGTTATTTTTCTAAATTAATTTTGGCAATGCCATGTGAAGGTAGGGAAATCACACATTTATAACAAATATGTGTGTGTTATACATAAACATACAAATACAAAAAGATGCTACAGTTTTTATTCTAAAATTTATGCATGATACAGATACAATAATCCAAAATTAATGAGTTTATCAGAGAATAGTTAGATAAAAATTGTGCTTCTCACACATGGAAAAAGTTATGGTTACCTACTTAGATAGCCAAAGCTTTTACTAATATTTGTGAGAAATAAATTTAAGATTTCTCACTTGCCTAGTATCCAAATACACTTTTTGTGTGTGTATCTTTCTGATAAGAATTATTTCTCAGATGCAACATGGGGGGTTTGGGGGATAGGAAAAGAATAAATGAAACAAGATGGGATCGGGAGGGAGACAAACCATAAGAGACTCTTAATGTCACAAAACAAACTGAAGGTGGCTGGGGTGGGGGGCGGTAGGGAGAGGGTGGTGGGGTTATGGACATTGGGGAGGGTATGTGCTATGGTGAGTGCTGTGAAGTGTGTAAACCTGGCGATTCACAGACCTGTACTCCTGGGGCTAATAATACATTATATGTTTATAAAAAAATTAAAAAATAAAAAAAAGAATTATTTCTCTGAAGTCTGCATTTCAAGGTGTTGCCTGGTATCCAAATACTCTTTTTTTGACCTTCTGATAAGAATTATTTCTCTGAATTTTGCATCTCATGGAGATAGTTTGAGTTCATAGAGATCTAGTAGACTCTTAATATATCAAAGAAACAGAGAAAGTATGTAATTTTTCTTTGAAAAGTAATTTTTTTCATAAATCCAGATTTTCTACAATACCTTCAAGCCTTTTGAAATGAATAGGGAGGGGCACCCGGGTGGCTCAGTCGGTTAAGCATCTGCCTTTGGCTCAGGTCATGATCCCAGGGTCCTGGGATAAAGCCTCACATTGGGCTCCCTGCTCAGCAGGAAACCTGCTTCTCTTTCTCACTTTCCCAGCTTGTCTTCCTCTCTCGCTGTGTCTCTCTCTGTCAAATAAATAAATAAAATATTAAAAGAAAAAAAGAAATGAATATGAAATTATTTGTGATTGGTTGAAAGGATAAGTGGGCTTTGAATAGATTCTCATGTGGAATTTTAGTTCTTATAAATGCTAGTTTTGTAAGACAAGGGCAGTTGTTTTGAATTCCTCAAAGAATTTGATTGTGACATGAAATAAAAAAACTAACCCACCCATCCAACTACATCATGTTTAATTTGTTTCTTTATATGAGAAAGAAGACTTGCAACTAAGATGAAAATCAAAAGATCCAATCTTAGTGGAGGATGCTGTAAAAAAATGTTGCTATCAAAATCTAAATTTTAGTTTCCAATATACCAACTTCTAACCATAATGCTACCTTAAAAATCCTTTCAGAGGTCTCTAGGTGGCTCAGATAATTTAGTGTCTAACTCTTGGATGCAGCTCAGGTCATCGGGGTCCCCAGATTTAGCCCACACTGGGCACCCTGCTCAGCAGGGAGTCTGCTTCTCTCTCTTTCTTCCTCTTCCCCTTCCCCTTCTTGTGTGCTCTCTCTCTCTTGTTCTCTCTAAAATAAGTAATAAATCTTAAAAAAATAAAAAAATAACTTTCAAATATCAGGTTTCAGCCAGGACAAATAGTAAATATTCTTGGCAGAATTGAACACCACTTTTTCCTTAAAAAAAAGAAAAAAGAAAAAAAAAGTCTTAACCTATCAAGTGACCCAAAAACAAATCAATAAATATTTTATGGCTTAATCATTGATGCAAAAGGCATTCCCAAAGAGGTTGCAAAATATGCTACCCTCCCAACATACATAGCCATTTTTTTCAGACTTCATTTTATTTATTAATTGAGAGAGCAAAGTAGGGGGAGAGAGTTATTGTTAAAGACTTTATTCATTTATTTGAGAGAAAGACAGCCCAAGCGGTGGGAAGGGGCAAGAGCCATGTTGAGAGTTAGTACAAAGAAAGATGATTCCTCTGAGAGCCGACAATGATCAGTAGTTCACTTGTTGGAAATGGGGTGCAACCCACGTATTTGGCCAA
This sequence comes from Martes martes, assembly GCF_963455335.1. Taxonomy (NCBI): domain Eukaryota; kingdom Metazoa; phylum Chordata; class Mammalia; order Carnivora; family Mustelidae; genus Martes; species Martes martes. The sequence goes on from NC_137897.1 coordinate 45,121,801, forward strand.
ATTCGTAGAGTCCTCAATCTCACAGTTGGGCTGCCTATACATGGAAGGACCAACAGCCTGCCTGCCTCAACAGGCATAAAACTAAGCCAAATTCTCAGGACACAAAAGAAGACAAACAGGAAAGCAATAGCGGTCTCTGGGAAGGAAAAACAAACAAACAAACTATAACCAAATGGGCCCCTGAAAGCAAATTCATGAGTCACAATTCAAAATACTAATTTTTACAAATGTTTTTATCCTGCTAGTATGAATTTAGAAAGGAAGGGACAACATAAAATTCTACCTATTTCTTTTGACCAGGCACCACAGAGAGAGCTGACTTTGGTTAAGAATACTCACCCCTTCCTGGGATAGAGCAGGGAGCCTGCTTCCCTTTCTCTCTCTCTGCCTGCCTCTCTGCCTACTTGTGATCTCTGTCAAATAAATAAATAAAATCTTAAAAAAAAAAAAAGAATACTCACCCTTTGTTGGCTTTTTCCAGTTTTCCCAGGATCCTGTCTTCAAGCTGCAAAGTGGATGGGGTTTCCCCTTGGGTCTCATTCTGGTCACCAGAAAATGTAAAGAAGGAAAAACCTTTACCCTTTACACTGAGTGCTTGGCTGAGATTTTTGTTTTGTTTTGTTTTACCCTAGGATATGTTGTAAATGGATAAGCTTACCTAAGTTAAATAGTGGTCACTGTAATTCAAATTATCTTTGGTAAGGTTAGCTTCCTAGGTCTGCCTTAAACTTTTTTTTTTGCCTGAGAACCCATAGAGGACTAAGTCACATTTAAATCAGACCCAGTACTAATTTGCCAGTTTCTGAACCTGATCCAGTAAAAGAAATGCTTAAATAAATTCTAAGAGTTCATAACACATATGGACACACACACACACACACACACACACACACACACACACACACACAACCTGCAGAGCTCAGATCTGAGAGGTACTTACCTTAGAAATCCAAATGCAAATAGAAAGCAACAACTCAAGGGATTCTGTAGGTCCTTATGCCTGGTTGCTTATTGCCCCTGGGGGCAGTTCTTGGGCTCAAACTACTGGCACCAGGCCTGTTAAAAAGATAAACTGAAGCATAAAAGGTATTTTAAGACTATTTAAGCAAAAATAATTTAAATTGGGCAGTGCCAAACCAGAACTGGTTAGGAGCACTCCACCAACATGAGGCAAGGTAAATACTTATACAGAGAAGGTGCAGATGCAAAGGAAAAAAAAAATTGATTGACTCTATCTTATAGTCTAATTGCCTGCTTGTGATTGGTTATCTTTAGGTTTCAATTTCTTAACTTTAAGGCATTTACAGGCTTAAGTTTTGGTTTATGAGAGCACAGAAGCATTAGAACCACTTTAGTCAGCAGGTTCTGATTTTCTTATTGTGTACCTGGGCCTCAACGTAACCACACACTTACACAAACAGTGGGGCTTGGGACATTGTGGGGATGAGGGCAAGGAGGATAGTAGGCAAAAACTTTGAGATGTAGTGTTCTAGCTCAAGCAGGAGCCTTGAGTAGGGGTGGAAAGGGATTAGGAAAGGCAATATTGAGGGATATGGGAACAAGAGACTAGAAGTTTGATTTAAAGTCACAAAGGCATGGGCAAGGGAAAATCTTTCCTGCCCTGTGATCTCTTTTTCCCATCCTCTGTACTAGTGTTGAAGCAGTGAGTGCGCCCTGAGGGCAGACCTTAGTGACTCAAGGGTGACAGGAAGGCTGTATCCTGGGCTCTCCAGGATTATGCCTGAGGAAAGCCAAGGAAGTCATCTAATCTTTCAGAGTTGTAGGGCCTGCTTGCCACATTGTTTTGCCTAGGTCTTGCCAGTCCCCTTACACTTTTCTGAGTGCCTTTCCTCTACAAATAAGTAGACTATTCCAGTCACCTGGGTCACATTTTGACTTGTTCAAGCTGCCAGAGAAGGTGGCAAAGGAGAAAGCAGCACTGAAAAAGGCTGGGTTAGCCTTTGGTTACACAAGACTAAGCCTGGAGGAATTCCTTTTCTCATGTTCATTTCTGTACTAGCACTACCCTGTAATTTTTCCATTCAGTTTTTCTGATCCAGCAAGATCCAGGATTTTTGCCTCTTTCCTTGTTCTAATAAGATTTGTAGACATATTCCTGCATATAGAATTTGCCATGGATCAACCAGGTTATTCCCACATGAGCAACTTTAAGGTGGATGAGAACTGGAGGCAAGAACTGTGGGTGATCTACCAGTGCTTTGTATGCAGAAAACTCAAGAGACCAGGAAAAACAAGGTGAATTCTTGCATATGTCATGTGCATCACATCCATATGTATACACTCCATTTTCTTTTTTTTTTTTAATATATTTTTCTTCTTGTATTGAGACCTATAACATTGCATTATTTTAAGGCATACAACATAATGATTTGGTACTTTTGGTACATATCGTAAAAATGATTATCATAGCAAGTTTAGTTAACATCTATCACCTTACATAGCTACATTTTTTTCTTGTAATAAGAACTTTGAAGATTTACTTTTTTAACAACGTTCAAATATAGAACACAGAATTGTGAATGATAGGTACCATAGTGTCAACCATAGGTACCATAGTGTACATTACTTCCTCAGAACTTATCTTCTAACAGCATGCGTGAACCTTCTGAATGTTCTCAGTCATTTACCCCACCCCACCTCTCCATCTCTGGTAACCATTAATCTGTAATATATTTATATGCATTTGATTTTTTTTTAAGATTCTACATGTAAGTGATGTAAGTACCTAGGCTGATGTCCTAAATTTCCATCCATATGGCCACAAATGACAGGAATTCAATTTTTTTATGGCTGAATCATATTCCATTATATACATATACCATATTTTTATTATCAACTTATTCATTGATGAAGACAGTTTTTTTTTCATGTTCTTGCTATTGTAAATAATGCTATGATGAATATTGGAAGGAAGATACAACTTTAAGATAGTGATTCTGTTTCCTTCAGATATATACTCAGAAGTAGAATTGCTGATTCATATAGTAGTTTTATTTATAATTTTTGAGAAGCCTCCACTGTCTTCCCCAATTTATAGTCTCACCAACTCTACATAAGTGTTCCTTTTTCTCCATATCTTTTAAAAATATTTATTTATTTGTTTATTTATTTTTTCTATTCAGTGTACCAGAATTTATTGTTTATGCACCACACCCAGTGCTCCATGCAATACATGCCCTCCATAATACCCACCACCAGGCTCACTCAACTTCCCACCTCCTGCCCCCTCAAAACCCTCAGATTGTTTTTCAGAGTCTATAGTCTCTCATGGTTCATCTCCCCCTCCCATTTCCCTCAACTCCCTTCTCCTCTCCATCTCCCCATGTCCTCCTTGTTATTTCTTATACTCCACAAATAAGTGAAACCTTATGATAATTGACTCTCTCTGCTTGACTTATTTCACTCAGCATAATCTCTTCCAGTCCCATCCATGTTGATACAAAAGTTGGGTATTCATCCTTTCTGATAGAGGCATAATACTCCATAGTGTATATGGACCACATCATCCTTATCCATTTGTCCATTGATGGGCATCTTGGTTCTTTCCACAGTTTGGCGACTGTGGCCATTGCTGCTATAAACATTGGGGTACAGATGGCCCTTCTTTTCACTACATCTGTATCATTGGGGTAAATACCCAGTAGTGCAATTGCAGGGTCATAGGGAAGCTCTATTTTAATTTCTTGAGGAATCTCCACACTGTTCTCCAAAGTGGCTGCACCAACTTGCATTCCCACCGACAGTGTAAGAGGGTTCCCCTTTCTCCACATCCTCTCCAACACATGTCGTTTCCTGTATTGTTAATTTTGGCCATTCTAACTGATGCAAGATGGTATCTCAATGTGGTTTTGATTTGAATCTCCCTAATGGCTAGTGATGATGAACATTTTTTCATGTGTCTGATAGCCATTTGTATGTTTTCATTGGAGAAGTGTCTATTCATGTCTTCTGACCATTTTTTGACATGATTATCTGTTTTGTGTGTGTTGAGTTTGAGAAGTTCTTTATAGATCCTGGATATCAGCCTTTGCCAACATTTGTTACCTCTTGTCTTTTGGATGAAGCCATTCTGACAGGTGTAAAGTGATAACCCTCTGAGATTTTGATTGTTTCCCTGATGATTGGTGAGATTGAGAACTTTTTCATTTGCTTTTTGGCCATCTGTATCTCATCTTTGGGAAAAAATATCTGTGCAATTCCTCTTCCCATTTAAAAATTATAATTATTATTTTGCTATTGAGTTGTATGGGTTATTGATATAATTTGGATATTAACTCATTATCAGCTTTATGAGTTACAAATACTTCCTCCCATTTGATATGTTGCATTTTTCATTTTGCTGATGATTATTTTGCTGTTCAGAAGCTTTTTATTTTGATGTAGTTGCACTTGTTTATTTTTAATTTTGTTGCCTTTGGCAACAAATAAATAATAAAAATAAAAAAAAAACTTCTTTTTAGGAGTGTTGTAATTTTAGATTTTAAGTTCAAGTCTTTAATTCATTTTAAGTTGATATTTTTGTAGTATAAGATAGGAATCTAGTTTTGTTTGTTTGAATGTGGCTGTCTAGTTATAGCAACACCACTTATTGAAGAGATAATCCCTTATGCATTGTATATTCTTATCTCCTTTGCCATAAATTAATGGCTATATATGCTAGGGGTTCATTTTGTGTTCTGTATTCTTTTCTACTCATCTTAGTCAATGTGTGTGTGTGTGTGTGTGTGTGTGTGTGTGCCAATACCATATTCTTCTGATTACTATAGCTTTGTAATAAAGTTTGAGATCAGGAAGTATAATGTCTCCAACTTGGTTCTTTCTCAAGATTATGTTGGCTATTTAATGATTTTGTGGTTCCATAAAAAAATTTAGAATTGTTGTTTTATATTTCTGTGAAAAATGTTATCAGCTGATATAACTATAGCTACCCTTGCTTTTATTTTGTATGGAATATCTATCTCTATCCTTTTGCTTTCAGTCTGTGTGTGTCTTCAGAGCTGAAATGAGTCTCTTGTATGCAGCATATAGTTGAGCCTTGTTTCATTATCCATTCAACCTCTTTATGTCTTTTTATTGGAGATGTTATTCTATTTACATTTAAAGCAATATTGATAGGTATGGACTTACTATTGAAATTTTGTTAATTTTTTTCCTGGCTGTTTTGTAATTCCTTGTTCTTTATTCTTTTCTTTGTCTTTTCCTTTGTAAATTCATCATTTTCTTTAGCGATATGTTTAAATTCCTTTCTCTTTATCTTTTGTGTATCTGCTATAGGTTTTTGCTTTGTAGTTACCATAATGTTTATGTAAAACATCTTATATTTTTGACAGTCTATTTTAAACTGATAACAACTTTCATTTGAAAGTATACTAAAACCCTATATTTTTATATATTTATAAATATATTAATAAGTTAATAAATATAAATATATTTATATATTCTTTTCTTCCCCCATGTTTTGTTTTTGATGTCACAATATACATCTTTTCACCTGTGTGTATTCAGTAAAAATTATTGTAGTTATAGTAATTTTTACTACTTTTATCTGATAACTTTTATACTAGATTTGTAAGTGATTTCCTCACCATCATTAGATTAATCTGAATTTAACCCTATATTTACCTTTGCCAGTGAAATGTATACTTTCATGTTTTTTTTTTTCTGTTGCATTAACAACTTTCATTTCAGCTTGAAGAAGTCCCTTTAAAATCTCTCATAAGGTTGGTCTTGTAGTGATGAACCCCCTCAGTTTTTGCTTGTCTGGACAACCATTTCTTCTTCAATTCTGAAGGACAACTTTCCTGGAGTATTCTTAGTTGACAGTTTTTTTTTTTTTCTTTCACCATTTTGAACATATCACTATCTTTAGGCTTGCAAAGTTTCTGCTAAAAAATCTGCTGATAATCTTATGGGGGGTTCCCTTCTGCATAACAAGTTTTTTTCTCTTGCTGCCTTTAAGAGTTTCTCCCTGTCTCTAACTTTTGATACTTTATAATGTGACTTGACGTGGGTCCTTTTGATTCACCTTTTTTGTAATTTTCTGGGATTCCTGGATTTGCATGTTTTTTTCTTGAGAGGTTTTCAACCATTATTTCTTTGAAAAAATGTTGTATTTTTTTTACTTTCTCCTCTTCATCTAGGAAACCTATACTATGAATATTGATCTTTTTGATTGTGTTCCATAAATCCCTTAAGCTATCTTCACTCTTTTCACTACTGTTTTTTTCTTTTTCCTCTTATGATTGGATGAATTTCACTACTTTTTCTTCAAGTCTGTTAATCACTTTTTTGTTTGTTTGACACACTTTGCTGTTCAGCTGTTCAAGCCCTCTATTGAATTCTTTAGTTGGTTTGTTGTATTCTTCAGCTCTGTGATTTCTGTTTGGTACTTTCTTCTATTTTCTGTCTTTTTATTAAGGTTCTCACTTTTAGTTGATATCTCTCTCCCTCTCATAGTTCTCTTTTTCTGTGGTGTCTTTCTCTGATTTTGGTATCATGGTGATACTGGCCTTATAGAATGAATTTGGAAGGTTAGCTTCCTTTTATATAATTTTTAGGAAAAGTTTGAGAAGAATAGTTGTTAACTGTTCTTTACATGTTTGGTTAAATTCCCTTGTGAAGCCATTTGGTCATGGACATTTGTTTCTTGGGAAGTTTTGATTACTGATTCAGTTTCATTGCTGGTAATCAGACTGATCAATTTTTCTATTTCTTCCTACTTCAGTTTTGGTATGTTATGTATTTTTTTTAGGAATTCATCCATTTGTCCTAGATTGTTCAATTTATTGGCATATGATTTTTCACATTATTCACTCATAATCCTTTGTATTTCTGTGCTCTGGGTTGTTATTTCTCCACTTTCATTTGTGATTTTTGTTTATTTGAGTTCTCTCTCTCTCTCTCTCCATGTGCGTGGGTAGAGGTTTATCAATTATGTTGATTAATTCAAAGAACAAGCTCCAAGTTTCATTGGCTTGTTCTATTGTTTTTCTGTTCTGTATTATATTTGTTTTGTTTTTATATCTGCATCATTTATTTCTGTCTTAATATTTATTATTTTTATCTTTCAGCTGTCTGGGGGTTTTGTTTTTTAATTTTTCTAGTTTCTTTAGGTTTGCATTTAGGTTCTTTATTTGAACAATTTGTTGCTTCTTGAAGTAGATCTCTGTTACTGTAAACTTACCACATAAAAGAGCTTTTGCTTCATCCTAAATATTTGTGATTTTTTTCTTTATTTCCTTCCATATAATTTTTATTTCTTCCTTTATTTCATGGTTGACCCATTCATTGTTAAGTAGCATGGTATTAATCTCCAGGTATTTGTTCTCTTACCAGGTGTGTGTGTGTGTGTGTGTGTGTGTGGTTGATTTTCACAAAACATGCACAAAAATATGCATGGCATGATTTTGAGTTTCTGAATTTCTTTGTGGCCTTAATTATGGTTTATTCTAGGAATGGTACATGTGAACTTAGAAAGCGCATGAATTCTGCTGTTTTGGGGTGGAGTGTTCTGATTATATCTGTTAAATCCATCTGGTCCAATGAGTCATACAAAGCCACTGTTTGTTTTTTGATTTTATGTTTGGATGATTTGTCCATTAATGTAAATAGGGTGCTAAAGTCCCCTACTATTACTGTATTATTATTGAAAATTCCTTTTTTTATTAAGTTTTTTTTTTAATTTGGGCGTTCCCATGTTAGGTACATAAATATTTGAAATTGTTATATCTTCTTGTTGGCATGTCTCCTTTATTATCATATAGTGTTCTTTATTTAATTTCAATTTAATTAACATATACTATCGTATTAGTTTCTGGGGTAGAATTTAAAGATTCATCAGCTGTGTATAACACCTAGTTTTCATTACATCAAGGGTCCTCCTTAATGTCCATCACCCAATTCCCAACTCCCCCCATTACTTCCCTTCCTGCAACCCTCACTTTGTTCCCTAGAGTTCGGTATCTATTATGGTTTACCTCCCTATTTTCATCTTATTTTATTTCTCCTTCCCTTCCTCTATGTTCATCAGTTTTGTTTCTTAAATTCCACATATGAATGAAATCATATGGTATTTCCCTTTCTCTGACTGACTTATTTCATTTTGCATAATACCCTCTAGTTACATCCACCTTGTTGCAAATGGCACAATTTCATTCTTCTTGATGGAGGAATAATATTCCATTTTATTTATCTATTTATCTGTTGATAGACAACTTTTTCCATATTTTGGCTATTGTGGACATTGCTGCTATAAATATTGGGATGCATGTGCCCCCTTGAATCACTATGTTTGTACCATTTAGATAAATACCGAGCAGTGCAAATGCTGGGTCATAGGGTAACTCTATTTTTAACAATTTCAAGAACCTCATCCTGTTTTCCAGAATGGCTGTACCAGTTTGCATTCTGACCAACAGTGTAGGAGGGTTCCCCTTTCTCCATATCCTTGCCAACATCTGTTGTTTACTGTGTAGTTAATTTTAGCTATTCTGATCTGTGTGAAGTGGTATGTCACTCTAGTTTTTATTTGAATTCCACTTGAAATTTATTTGAAATTCCATTTGAATTCCATTTGATGTTGAGCAATTTTTCATGTGTCTGTTGGCCTTTTGTATGTCTTCTTTGGAGAAATGCCTATTCGTGTCTTCTGCCCATTTCTTGATTGAATTTTTTATTTGTTTGTTTTTTGGGTGTTGAGTTTGATAAGTTCTTTACAGATTTTGGATACTAGCACTTTATCTGATAAGACATTTGCAAATATCTTCTCCTATTCCATAGCTTGCCTTTTAGTTTTGTCAACTGTTTCCTTTGCTGGCAAAAGCTTTCTGTCTGAACGAGGTCCCCATAGTTCATTTCTGCTTTTGTTTCTCTTGCCTTTTGGAGACATACCTAGCAAGAAGTTGCTGCCACCTAGGTCAAAGAGGTGGCTGCCTGTATTTTCCTCTAGGGTTTAGATGGATTCCTTTCTCACATTTAGGTCTTTCATCCATTTTGAGTTTATTTTTGTGTATGGTGTAAGAAAGTAGAGCAGTTTCATTCTTCTGCATGTGGCTGTCCAATTTTCCCAACAACATCTGTTGAAGAAACTGTCTTTTTTTCCATTGGATATTCTTTCCTGTTTTGTCAAATGTTACTTACCATAGAGTTGAGGGTCCATATTTGGGTTCTCTTTTCTGTTCCATTGATCTATGTGTCTGTTTTTGTGCCCAGTACCACACTATCTTGATGATTACAGCTTTGTAATCATTTGAAGTCTGGAATTATGCTGGCTCTGGCTTTGGTTTTCTTTTTTAACTTTCCTCTGGCTATTTGGGGTCTTTTCTGGTTCCATATAAATTTTAGGATTGCTTTTTCCAGCTCTGTGAAAAATGCTGATGGTATTTAGATAGAGATTGCTTTGAATGTGTGGACTGCTTTTAGTAGCATAGATATTTTAACAATATTTGTTCTTTCAATCCATGAGCATGGAATATTTTTCCATCTCTTTGTGTCCTTCTCAATTTCTTTCATAAGATTTCTATAGTTTTCCAAGTACAGATCCTTTACCTCTTTCATTAGATTACCCCTAAGCATCTTATACTTTTTTGTGCAACTGTAAATGGAATTGATTCCTTGATTTCCTTTTTGATTGTTGAAAAAAAAACTTTATTAACAAATTCCAAACCAGTATTTGTTTTTCGGTTTCATTATCTTCCATGGAAAAAACATTTCCAATTATCTGAATGGGATAGATTAGAAAATAGGATTTGCTTCATGGAAAATCATTTTAAATTCAACTTCATTAACATAAATATATTTCATAAAGAAGAAAATGTCTCTTCTACTACATATGCTTGCTTATATATACATATTTAGTGCTTATTTATAGATAAAGCTCTGTCTACTCATCTTCAAATATTTTTTTCATTGATTTCTATTTCTTCCACTTCATTGTTAGTGTATAGAAATACAAATGACTTCTGTGAATTGATTTTATATCCTAAGATTTTGCTGAATTCCTGTATCAGTTCTAGCAATTTTTTGTGGAAAATTTTGGGTTTTCAACATAGAGTATCATGTCGTGTGCAAAGAGTGAAAAGTTGACCTCTTTTTTGCCAATTTGGATGCCTTTTATTTCTTTTTGTCTGACTGCTGAGTCTGCAACATCCAGTACTTTGTTGATAAACAGTGGTGAGAGTGAACATCCCTGTCATATTACTGACTTTAGGGGAAAAGCTTTCAGTTTTCCCCATTGAGGATTATTTTCCCTGCAGTTTTATCTTATATGGCTTTTATGAGATTGAGGTAGTTTCACTCTATCCCTACACAACAGGTAGTTTTTATTAAGAACAGATTGTGTATTTTGTCAAATGCTTTTTCTGCATCTATTGAGAGGATCATATGCTTCTTGTCCCTCCTTTTATTAATGTGTTGTATCACATTGATTGAGTTGTATATGTTGAACCAATCTTGCACCCCAGGAGTAAATCCCACTTGGTCATGGTAAATAATCTTTTTAATGTACTGTTGGATTATATTAGCTAATATCTTGGTGAGAATTTTTGCATCCATGTTCATCAGGGTTATTGGTCTATATTTCTTTTGAGTGGGGTCATTACCTGGTTTGGGGATCAAGATAATGCTGACCTCATAGAATGAGTTTGGAAGTTTTCCTTCTATTTCTATTTTTTGAAATAGCTTCAGAAGAATGGGTATTAATTCTTCTTTAAATATTTGGTAGAATTCCACTAGGAAGCCATCCAACCCTGGACTCTTGTTTGTTGGGAAATTTTTGACTACTGATTCAATTTCTTTGCAGGTTATGGGTATGTTCAGGTTTTCTATTTCTTCACATTTGCATTTTGGTAGTTTATGTTTCTAAGAATTTATCCATTTCTTCCAGATTGCTTAATTGTTGACATATAATTGCTCATAATGTTCTCTTAAAATTATTTGTATTTCTTCAGTGTTGGTTGTGATTTCTCCTCTTTTATTCATGATTTTATTTATTTGTATCCTTTCTCTTTTCTTTTTGATAAATCTGGCCATGGGGTTATCAATATTATTCTTTCAAAGAACCATCTCCTAGTTTTGCTTTTCTGCTTTATTGTTTAATTGATTTCCATATTAATGATTTCTGATCTCATCTTTATTATTTCTCTTCTGCTGGATTTAGGCTTTATTTGCTGCTTTTTTTTCCCTAGCTCCTTTAGATGTATGGTTACGTTGTATATTTCAGACTTTTCTTGGTTCTTGAGGAAGATCTATATTGCTATAAACTTCCCTCTTAAGTGTCCTTCCTTATCACTTATTACTCTCTTTGATTTAAAAACCTAGTTTTTCTGGTAAAAAGCATGGCTACTCCAGATTTCTTTTGATGCCCATTGGCATGATAACTTGTTCTCCACCCTCTTATTTTCAGTCTAGGAGTTTCTTTGTGAATGAGTGTCTTGTAAGCAGCATATCAATGGTTCTTTTTTTTTTTTTAAATCCATTCTAATATCTTATGTCTTTTGACTTGAGCCTTTAGTTCATTTACATTCAGAGAAATTTTTGAGAGTTATGAAGTTTAAGCCACTGTATTACCTTTAAAATCACTGTTCTTGTACATTGTTTCTTTCTGTTCTTTGTTACTTTTGGGCTGTCTCTCTGCTCAAAGGATCCCCTTTAATGTTTTTGCAGGGCTGGTTTAGAGTTCATAAACTCCTTTAGTTTTTGTATTTCTTGGAAACTCTATATCTCTCCTTCCATTTTGAGTGACATCCTTTCTGTATTCTTGGTGCATGTTTTTCTCATTCAGCACCTTGAATATATCATGCCAATCTTTTCTGGCCTGCCATGTCTCTGTGGAAAGGTCTGCTGCCAGCCTTATGTTTCTACTTATGTAGGTTGATGACCTTTTGTCTTGAGCTGTTTTCAGAATTTTCTCTTCATCTTTGCAATGCAAGCTCTGAGTTGTTATGTTGTTATGTTAAATTGTTGACCTATTTTTATTGATTTTGATAGGGGTTCTCTGCCCCTCCTGGATTTGAATGCCTGTTTTCTTCCCCAGATCAGGGAAGTTTCTCAGCTATAATATGTTTACATAAATCTCTGCTCCTCTCTCTTTCTCTTTGTCTTCTGGGACCCCTATTATCCAGATATTATTTCACATTATGGAATCGCTGAGTTATCTAAGTCTCCCTTCATGATCCAGAAATTGTCATTCTCTCTTCTTTTCTGCTTCCTTAGTTTCCATGATTTTATCTTCTATATCATTGACCTCTTCATCCTCATCTTTACAGCCTCCATCTGGGACTGCATTTCAGTAATAGCATTAATTTCAGCCTGGGAGATTTCTTTCTCTAGCATCTTCTATGCTTTTTTCAAGATCAGCTGGTATCTTTAGAACAGTTTTAAATTCTAACTCAGACATCTTATTTACATCCATATTGACTAAATCCCTGGCAGTGAGTACTACCTCCTGTTCTTTCTTTCATGGTGCATTTCTTTGTATCATCATTTTGTCCAGGAGAGAATAGAAGAAAGAAAGAGAAAAATGAAAATAATAATATTGACAATAAAAAAACAAAACAAGACAAAACAAAAGAAACCAGAAAAAGTAACCCCCCAAAAACAAAACAAAACAAAACAAAACAACAACAAAACAAGAAGTAACAAAACAAAACAAAATAAAATAAAAAAAACCTAAATCCAGTGTGTGCTTTGGTCTGCTTTTTACAAGAAACTAGATCCCAAAATAAGAAAGAAAAATTAATATATATACACATGTAAAATAACATAAAATAAAATGAACAGAAACAAAATAAAATATATAATGTATAGGTAAATAAACATTTAAAGGAATTGGATAAGTAAGAAAATTACAGAAAAAAATGATATTGAAAGACTAAAGAATTTTAAAGAACAATGAGTGCTATATAATGTTTACCCCAAGAGTTGAAGCCTTGCAGTCCTCTGTGATTAGTAAACTTGGTGCAAGCTGGTTGTTCCTGCTGGTCTTCTGGGGGAGAGACCTAATGTGTTGATTCTTAGGTGTACTTCCCCTGTTGGAAATGTACCTCCAGTGCACAGGGAAGCAGTACTCTGTGTAAATAGCTCTGGATTCTACTATGTGCAGCTGTTTTTCAGCTGCTTTCAGCACCAATGAACAGGATGAATATGGCGGTGCCCCACTCTCTAGTTCTGCAACTCAAATTTCACAACCTCCACTCTTCAGTGAGCCTTCACAGAAAAGCAGTCAAGCACTCTTATCTCCCTGGTTTCCATCAGAACTATGTTCACCCAGATATGACTGAGCATTTTTATCTCAGACACTCAACTGAGTTTCAAATCTCCAAATTTTACAGGCTTTTGAGGCTCAGACTCACACTATTCCTCCCTGGGTGGTAGGGTGTTCTTAACACACTTCTACCTTTTTCTGGCCCCCTGCTAGGAAAGCAGTTATATGACCATGTAGAATTTGCAGTTTATGGCAGCAAAGAACAAAAAGCCAGTGCCTAAACTCACTGTTTTCAGCTGACCTCCCCTTTCTTTTGCCACACTCTGCCACACTCAGGGACCTCCATTCTTCTTATGACCCTGGGGATCCTGAGATCACGCTGTTACACCTAGGATTCTGCCCTGCTCTGCCACCTGAGCACCTTTAAGCCAGGCAAGTCCCCCACTATAGTAGACTTCTAAAAGTTCCTGTTTTGCACTCTGCTGCTTATAATACTTTGTGGTAGACTCTTTAAGTAGGCTCCCTCCCCTCTACCGTATCCACAGATATATCATCACAGATCCAAATCTCTGTGCGTCCTGCCATCCCCAAAGTGGTCACTTTTCTACTTGTGCAATTGTAGCATTTCTTTCTTCAGATCTCCAATTGATTTCAGAGGTTTTCAGGATGATTTGATAACTATCTAGCTATATTCAAGGGACCAGACAAAGTTACAGTCCCCTACTCTTCTGCCATCTTAATTTCATATAGTTTTCTTCTTTGTCTCTTGTTACAGAATTTGTTTTAATGTCCGTTTTGTCTGATATAGGTGTTTCTGCCCTGGCTTCATTTCCACATCTGTTTGCATGAGATTTTTAAAAAATTTTATTTAAATTCAATTGGCCAACATATAGTACATCATTAGTTTCAGATATAGTGTTCAATAACTTGTTAGTTGAGTATGACACCTAGTGCCAATCATATCACATGCCCTACTTAATGCCCATCCCTTAGTTATCCCAGCCCCCCACACACCTCCCCTCCAGGAGCCCTCAGTTTGTTTTCTGGAGTTGAGAGCCTCTCATGGTTTTCCCCCCTCTCTGATGACTTCCCCTTCAGTTTTCCCTCTCTTACCCTATGATCCTCTGTGCTAAATCTTATATTACACATGAGTGAAACCATAAAATGAATATGATAAATATTTTTCTCTATCACTTACCTTTCAATCTGTGTGTGTCTTTGTATCTGTAATGAGTGTCTTGTAGATATCATATAGATGGGTCTTTTTTTTAATACATTCTGTCATCCTATGTCCTCATTGGAGCATTTCAGACATTTACCATTGAAAGCAAAGATTGGTAGGTTTGTATTTATTGTCATTTTGTTACTTGTTTTATGATTGTGTTTGTAATTCTTCATTGTTCCTTTCTTCTTTTTCTCTCTCCTTTCATGATTACATCATTCTCTTTAGTGATATATCTGGGTTCCTTTCTCTTTATTCTTTGCATATCTATTACTGGTTTTTGCTTTGTGATTTCCGTCAGGTTTGTATATAACATCTTCTGCATATAGCAGTCTATCTGAAGCTGACAGTGGCTTAAATTTGAACCCCTCCTTTACTCTTCTAACTCTCACATTTTTGGTATATGATGCCATACTTTACATTATTTTGTGAGTTCTATGACTGATTTTTACAGATATAATTATTTTTACTGCTGCTGTGCTCCAAAATTTTCTTACTCTTAGTTATGGTAGTTCCTTTCCACTGAAAGAGTCCCCTTTAACATTTCTTATAGGATTGGGTTACTGGTTATAAATTCATTTGATTTTTGTTTGCCCATGAAATTCTGTCTCCTTATATTCCAAATGATAGCCTTCCAGGATATAGTATTCTTAGTTTCACTTTTTTTTTCTTTTAGCTCTTTAAACACATCATGCCACCTCATTCTCTTGAGCAGTTGAGATTCTGATGGAGAATCCACTGAAGACTTACTGGATTTCTTGTCTTTGTAACTGTTTTAGTTTCTCTTTTTGCTTTTTAAAAAAATTATTATTTTTTAAATTTTTTTATAAACATAAAATGTATTTTATCCCCAGGGGTACAGGTCTCTGAATCGCCAGGTTTACACACTTCACAGCACTCACAATAGCACATACCCTCCCCACTACCCTCTCCCGACCCCTCTCCCCCCAGCAACCCTCAGTTTGTTTTGTGAGATTAAGAGTCACTTATGGTTTGTCTCCCTCCCAATCCCATCTTGTTTAATTTATTTTTTTCCTACCCCCAAACCCCCATGTTGCATCTGCACTTCCTCATATCATGGAGATCATATGATAGTTCTTTTTCTCTGATTAACTTATTTCACTAAGCATAATACCCTCTAGTTCCATCCACGTCGTTGCAAATGGCAAGATTTCATTTCTTTTGATGGCTGCATAGTATTCCGTAGTATATATATATCAAATCTTCTTTATCCATTCATCTGTTGATGGACATCTAGGTTCTTTCCATAGTTTAGCTATTGTGGACATTGCTGCTATAAACATTTGGGTGCACGTACACCTTCAGATCACTACGTTTGTATGTTTAGGGTAAATACCCAGTAGTGCAATTGCTGGGTCATAGGGTAGCTCTATTTTCAACTTTTTGAGGAACCTCCATGCTGTTTTCCACAGTGGTTGCACCAGCTTGCATTCCCACCAACAGTGTAGGAGGGTTCCCCTTTCTCCACATCCTTGCCAGCATCTGTCATTTCCTGACATGTTAATTTTAGCCATTCTGACTGGTGTGAGGTGGTATCTCATTGTAGTTTTGATCTGTATTTCCCTGATGCTGAGTGATGTGGAGCATTTTTTTCATGTGTCTGTTGGCCATCTGGATATCTTCTTTGCAGAAATGTCTGTTCATGTCCTCTGCCCATTTCTTGATTGGATTATTTGTTCTTTGGGTGTTGAGTTTGCTTAGCTCTTTATGGATTTTGGACACTAGCCCTTTATCTGATATGTCATTTTCAAACATCTTCTCCCATTCTGTCAGTTGTCTTTTGGTTTTGTTAACTGTTTCCTTTGCTGTGCAAAAGCTTTTGATCTTGATGAAGTCCCAATAGTTCATTTTTGCCCTTGCTTCCCTTGCTTTTGGCGATGTTCCTAGGAAGAAGTTGCTGTGGCTGAGGTCGAAGAGGTTGCTGCCTGTGTTCTCCTCAAGGATTTTGATAGATTCCTTTCTTACATTGAGGTCCTTCATCCATTTTGAGTCTATTTTCATGTGTGGTGTAAGGAACTGGTCCAATCTCATTTTTCTGCATGTGGCTGTCCAATTTTCCCAACACCATTTATTGAAGAGACTGTCTTTTTACCATTGGATATTCTTTCCAGCTTTGTCGAAGATTAGTTGACCATAGACTTGAGGGTGTATTTCTGGGCTCTCTATTCTGTTCCATTGATCTATGTGTCTGTTTTTGTGCCAGTACCATACTGTCTTGATGATGACAGCTTTGTATTAGAGCTTGAAGTTTGAAATTGTGATGCCACCAACTTTGGCTTTCTTTTTCAATATTCCTTTGGCTATTCGAGGTATTTTCTGGTTCCATATAAATTTTAGGATTATTTGTTCTATTTCTTTGAAAAAATGGATGGGATTTTGATAGGGATTGCATTAAATGTGTAGATTGCTTTAGGCAGCATAGACATTTTCACAATATTTGTTCTTCCAATCCAGGAGCATGGAACATTTTCCCATTTCTTTGTGTCTTCCTCAATTTCTTTCATGAGTACTTTATAGTTTTCTGAGTATAGATTCTTAGCCTCTTTGGTTAGGTTTATTCGTAGGTATCTTATGGTTTTGGGTGCAACTGTAAATGGGATTGACTCCCTAATTTCTCTTTCTTCTGTCTTGTTGTTGGTGTAGAGAAATACAACTGATTTCTGTGCATTGATTTTATATCCTGACACTTTACTGAATTCCTGTACAAGTTCTAGCAGTTTTGGAGTGGAGTGTTTTGAGTTTTCCACATATAGTATCATATCATCTGCAAAGAGTGATAGTTTGACTTCTTCTCTGCCGATATGGATGCCTTTAATTTCTTTTTGTTGTATGATTGCTGGGGCTAGGACTTCTAGTACTATATTGAATAGCAGTGGTGATAATGGACATCCCTGTCATGTTCCTGACCTTAGCAGAAAAACTTTCAGTTTTTCTCCATTGAGAATGATATTTGCGGTGGGTTTTTCATAGATGGCTTTGATAATATTGCGGTATGTGCCCTCTATCCTTACACTTTGAAGAGTTTTGATCAGGAAGGGATGCTGTACTTTGTCAAATATTTTTTCATCTTCTATTGAGAGTATCATATGGTTCTTGTTCTTTCTTTTATTAATGTATTGTATCAATTGATTGATTTGCAGATGCTGAACCAACCTTGCAGCACTGGAATAAATCCCACTTGGTCGTGGTGAATAATCCTTTGAATGTACTGTTGGATCCTATTGGCTAGTATTTTGGTAAGAATTTTTGCATCTGTGTTCATCAAGGATATTGGTCTGTAATTCTCTTTTTTGATGGGATCCTTGTCTGGTTTGGGATCAAGGTGATACTGGCCTCATAAAATGATTTCGGAAGTTTTCCCTCCATTTCTGTTTTTTGGAACAGTTTCAGGAGAATAGGAATTAATTCTTCTTTAAATGTTTGGTTGAATTCCCCTGGGAAGCTGTCTGGCCCTGGGCTTTTGTTTGTTTGGAGATTTTTGATGACTGTTTCAATCTCCTTACTGGTTATGGGTCTGTTCAGGTTTTTTATTTTTTCCTGGTTCAGTTTTGGGCAGTTTATATGTCTCTAGGAATGCATCCATTTCTTCCAGATTCTCATATTTGCTGGTGTATAGTTGCTCATAGTATGTTCTTAAAATTGTTTGTATTTCATTGGTGTTGGTTGTGATCTCTCCTCTTTAATTCATGATTTTATTTGTTTGGGTCCTTTCTCTCTTTTTTTTTTGATAAGTCTGGCCATGGGTTTATCAATCTTATTAATTCTTTCAAAGAACCAGCTCCTACTTTCGTTGATTTGTTCTATTGTTTTTTTGGTTTCTCTTTCATTGATTTCTGCTCTCGTCTTTATGATTTCTCTTCTCCTGCTGTGTTTAGGCTTTCTTTGTTGTTCTTTCTTCAGCTCCTTTAGATGTAGGGTTAGGTTGTGTATTTGAGACCTTTCTTGTTTCTTGAGAAAGACTTGTACTGCTATATATTTTCCTCTCAGGACTGCCTTTGCTGTGTCCCACAGATTTTGAACCATTGTGTTTTCATTATCATTTGTTTCCATGAATTTTTTCAATTCTTCTTTAATTTCCTGGTTGACCCATTCATTTTTTAGAAGGATGCTGTTTAGTCTCCATGTATTTGGGTTCTTTGCAAATGTCCTCTTATGATTGAGTTCTAGCTTCAGAGCATTGTGGTCTGAAAATATGCAGGGAATATTCCCAATCTTTGGATACCAGTTGAGACCTGATTTATGACCCAGGATGTGATATATTCTGGAGAATGTTCCATGTGCACAGGAGAAGAATGTGTATTCTGTTGCTTTGGGATGGAATGTTCTGAATATATCTGTGATGTCCATCTGGTCCAGTGTGTCATTTAAGGCCTTTATTTCCTTGTTGATCTTTTGCTTGGATGATCTGTCCATTTCAGTGAGGGGAGTGTTAAAGTCCCCTACTATTACTGTATTATTGTCATTGTGTTTCTTTGATTTTGTTATTAATTGGTATATAGAGTGGGCTCCTCCCATGTTAGGGGCATAGATATTTAAAATTGTTAGGTCTTCTTGTTGGACAGACCCTTTGAGTATGATATAGTGTCCTTCCTCCTCTCTTATTATAGTCTTTGGCTTAAAATCGAATTGATCTGATATATGGATTGCCACCCCAGCTTTCTTCTGTTGTCCATTAGCATGGTACATTGTTTTCCACCCCCTCACTTTAAATCTGGAGGTGTCTTCGGGTCTAAGATGAGTTTCTTGTAGACAGCATATTGACGGGTTTTGTTTTCTTATCCATTCTGATACCTTGTGTCTTTCGATTGGGGCATTTAGCCCATTAACATTCAGGGTAACTATTGAGAGATATGAATTTAGTGTCATTGTATTGCCTGTAAGGTGACTGTTACTCTATATTGTCTTTGTTCCTTTCTGATCTACTACTTTTAGGGTCTCTCTTTGCTTAGAGGACCCCTTTCAATATTTCTTGTAGAGCTGGTTTGGTGTTCGCAAATTCTTTCAGTTTTTGTTTATCCTGGAAGTTTTTTTTTATCTCTCCTTCAATTTTCAATGATAGCCTAGCTGGATATAATGTTCTTGGCTGCATGTTTTTCTCATTTAGTGCTCTGAATATATCATGCCCGTTCTTTCTGGCCTGCCAGGTCTCTGTGGATAAGTCCGCTGACAATCTAATATTTTTATCATTGTATGTTATAGACTTCTTGTCCCAGGCTGCTTTCAGGATTTTCCCTTTGTCGCTAAGACTTGGAAATTTTACTATTAGGTGACGGGGTGTGGACTATTCTTTTTGATTTTGAAGGGGGTTCTCTGTGCCTCCTGGATTTTGATGCTTGATCCCTTTGCCATATTAGGGAAATTCTCTCCAATAATTCTCTCCAATATACCTTCTGCTCCCCTCTCTCTTTCTTCTTCTTCTGGGATGCCAGTTATTCTAATGTTGTTTCATCTTATGGTGTCACTTATCTCTTGAATTCTCCCCTTGTGGTCCAGTAGGTGTTTGTCTCTCTTTTGCTCAGCTTCTTTATTTTCTGTCATTTGGTCTTCTATATCACTAATTCTTTCTTCTGCCTCATTTATCCTAGCAGTAATAGCCTCCATTTTTGATTGCACCTCATTAATAGCTTTTTCTATTTCAACTTGGTTAGATTTTAGTTCTTTTCTTTCTCCAGAAACGGCTTTTATTTCTCCAGACAGGATTTCTCTAATATCTTCCATGCCTTTTTTGAGTCCAGCTAAAACCTTGAGAATCATCATTCTGAACTCTAAATCTGACACATTACCAATGTCCGTATTGATTATGTCCCTAGCCTTTGGTGCTGCCTCTTGTTCTTTTTTTTTGTGGTGAGTTTTTCTGTCTTGTCATTTTGTCCAGATAAGAATATATGAAGGAGTAGGGGTGCTTGGGTGGCTCAGTGGGTTAAGCCTCTGCCTTCAGCTCAGGTCATGATCTCAGGGTCCTGGGATTGAGCCCCACATTGGGCTCTCTGCTCAGTGGGGAGCCTGCTTCTCCCTCTCTCTCTCTGCCTGCCTCTTTGCCTACTTGTGATCTCTGTCTCTGTTAAATAAATAAATAAAATATTAAAAAAATATATGAAGGAGCAAATAAAATACTATAAGGGTTGCAAAGACCCCAGGAAAATGTACTCTAACCAAATCATAAGAGACCCCAAATCATGGGGGGGAGAACGGGGATATAAAGAAGTTCAGAAAAAAAAATTAAAAAAAGAAAACAAATAAGGAAAAAATATAAAAAAGAAAAAATATATATATTAGACTGGTGAGTAGAACAGGGTCACCCACTTAAGTTTGGGAGTATTTTGGTCTCTTAGAAGAAACTACCTCCCAAAACTTTAAAGAAGGAATAACATATAAAAGGGTAAACACAATGAAGGGATGGAATATGCCTATAAAGATGAAAAAAAAAACCTTTTTTTAATTTCTAAAAAAGGAGTTGATAAAGTAAGTTGTTTGGGAGAATAAAGAAAAAGAAAGTGGAGAGAATTTGCTTGGGCTGGAGAATAGAACAAGCCCAGAACTAGATTTAGGGTATATTTTGATCTATTAGAAGAAGTTTTACTCCAAATTTTTTAGAAGAAAACACCCCATGTGTATACAAAAAAGAAAGTTAGATACAATGAAGGATAAAATATGACTACAATAATGAAGATTCAAAAAAGATTATTATTATTTTTTATGAAAGGCATTGTTAAGATAAACTAGTTAAAAAACGTTAAAAAAGGAAAGGGTAAAAGTTAAAAAAAAATTAGCAGAAGAAAAAATAAATAAAATTAAAAAAAAATTAAATTAACTGCAAGACTAAAGAATCTCATGGGGAGAAAGCCATGATTTGCTTTCTCCTCCTCTGGAATTCTGCTGTTCTTGGTAAGTGAACTTGGTCTTGGCTGGATTTCTTGTTGATCTTCTGGGGGAGGGGCCTGTTGTAGTGATTCTCAAGTGTCTTTGCCCGAGGCGGAATTGCACTGTCCTTACCAGGGGCCAGGCTAAGTAATCCACTAGGGTTCGCTTTCGGGAGCTTTTGTTCCCTGAACGCTTTCCGTAGAGTTCTGGAGGATGGGAATGAAAATGGCAGCCTCCCAATCTCTGGCCCGGAGGAGCCAATAGCTTGGGGCCCCACTCATCAGTGCTCCCTCAGAGAAAAGCACTCAATCACTCCCGTCTCCTTGGCCTCTGGCCGCGCTTGGAGAAAAGCGCTCAATCACTCCTATCTCCCTGGCCTCTGGCTGTGCTCCAAGTTCACCTAGCCTGTGACCGATTCAAGGTAACCCCGACCTGAGAGCTCACTCCTCGGCTCTGTCTCTGTAGCCGGCTTCTCCGCTCTAATACCTGCGAGCTCTGTGACACTCAGACACCCCTGATCCTTCTGTGACCCTGCGGGACTTGGGGCCATGCTGACCCCACGTGGGCTTCACCCTGGTTTAGCCTCTGGAGCAATGTCCCTCAGTGGAGCAGACTTTTAAAAGTCCTGATTTAGTGCTCCGTTGTTCCGCTGCTTGCCGGGAGCCAGCCCTTCCCCCCGCAGTCTATCTTCCTGTCGCTTTGGATTCACTTCTCTGCCAGTCCTATCTTTCAGAAAGTGGTCGATTTTCTGTTTCTAGAATTGCTGTTCTTCTCTTTGATCTGTTGTTGGATTTGTAGGTGTTCAGACCGGTTTGATAAGCTATCTAGCTGATCTCCTGCTACCTGATGTAGTCTCAGCCTGCTACTTCTCCGCCATCTTGATTCCTCTCTCTTGCTGCTTTTAAAATTCTCTTTTTTTTTTTTCACTTCCTTTTGCCATTTTAATTACTATTTGTCTTGGTGTGGACCTCCTTGGGTTCATTTTGTTGGGGGAATTCTGTGGTTCCTATATCTTAATTTCTGTTTCCTTCTCCAGATTTGGGATGTTTTCAGCTATTATTTTCCCAAATAAATTTTCTGCCCCTTCTCTCTCTCTCTTCTCTGGGATCCCTATTAAGCAAATACTTTTTACACTTGATTGGGTCATTGAATTCTCTAAGTCTATTCTCATGTTGCATATATTTTTTTTTCCTCTCACTTATGCAGTTTGAATATTTTCTATTACTCTGACCTCCAGTTTGGTGATTTATTCTTCTGCTTCCACTAGTGTGCTATTTGCTCCATTTGGTGTGTTTTTAATTTCATATATTGTGTTCTTTATCTCCCATTGGTTCTTTTTTATTACTTTTTTTTTTCTTAAAGATTATTTATTTTTTTATTTGACAGAGAGAGAAATCACAAGTAGGCAGAGAGGCAGGCAGATAGGAAGGGAGAAGCAGGCTCCCTGCTGAGCAGAGAGCCCGATGTGGGGCTCGATCCCAGGACCCTGGGATCATGACCTGAGCCGAAGGCAGAGGCTTAACCCACTGAGCCACCCAGGTGCCCCATTGGTTCTTTTTTAAATCTATTTTTAAGGGTTTCATTGATGTCTTTCACTCTTTTCTCCAGTCCAGTGAGTAAATATTTTGATCATTGTTTTTTTAAAATTTTTTTTAATTAGGGCCAGTTAAACACTGTATAGTATATCATTAGTTTTTGATGTAGTGTTCAACGATTCATTAGTTATGTATAACACCCAATGCACATCACAACACATGCACTCCTTAATACCCATCACCTTATTATGTCCTCCCCCAACCCTTCCCCTCTGAGACCCTCAGTTCACTTCCCAGGGTTCATAATCCCTCATCGTTCCTCTCCCTCTATGATTTTTCCCCCTTCAGATTTTCCTCCCTTCCCCTATGGTCCTCCGTGCTATTACTTATGTTCTGCATATGAGTGAAACCATATGATAATTGTCATCCCTGATTGACTTACTTTACATAGCATAATCTTCTCCAGTTCCATGTTGATGCAAATGGTGGGTATTCATCTTTTCTGATGGCTGAATAATATGCCATTGTGTATATGTACCAGATCTTCTTTATCCACTCACTTGTTGAAGGACATCTCAGGTTCTTCATTAGTTTAGCTATTGTGGACATTGCTGCTATGAATACTGGGGTTCATGTGCCCCTTCTTTTCACTATATCTGTAACTTTGGGGTAAATACCAAGTAGGGCAATTACTAGGTCATAGGGTAGCTCAATTTTTAATGCCTCAATGAACATCCACACTGTTTTCCAAAGTGGCTGTACCAGCTTGCATTCCCAAAAAACACTGTAAGAAGGTTCCCCTTTCTCCACAACCTCTCCTACATTTGTTGATTCCTGCTTTGTTATTTTATGTAATTTCTTTTTTCCATTCTAACTGGTGTAAGGTGGTGTCTCATTGTGACTTTGATTTGTATTTCCCTGATGGCTAATGATGTTGAGCATTTTTTCATGTTTCTGTTAACCGTTTGTATGTCTTCTTTGCAGAAGTGTCTGTTCATGTCTTCTCCCCATTTTTTTGACTGGGTTATTTGTTTTTATGAATGTTGAGTTTGAGAAGTTCCTTATAGATCTTGGATATAAACCCTTTATCTGTAATGTCATTTGCAAATATCTTCTTCCATTCTGTGGGCTGTATCTTAGTTTTGACTATTTCCTTTGCTGTGCAGAAGCCTTTATCTTCATGAAGTTCCAAAGTTCATTTATGCTTTTGTTTCCCTTCCCTTTGGAGATGTGTCTTAAAAGAAGTTACTGTGGCCAATGTCAAAGAGGTTACTGCCTATGTTCTCCTCTAGGATTTTGATGGATTCCTGTCTCATATTGAGGTCTTTCATCCATTTTGAGTTTATCTTTGTGTATGGTGTGAGGGAATGGCAGAGTTTCATTCTTCTTATGTAGCTGTCCAGTTTTCCTTGGACCACTGTTGAAAAGACTGTCCTTTTTCCATTGAGTGTTCTTTCCTGCTAGGTCAAAGATTAGTTGACCATAGAGTTGAGGGTCCATTTCTGGAGTCTCTATTCTATTCCATTTGTTTATGTGTCTGTTTTTGTGCCAGTACCATGCTCTCTTGGTGACCACAGCTTTGTAATATAGCTTGAAGGCAGGAAAAGTGATGCCTCCAGCTTTGTTTTTTTCTTTTTCCTCATTCTCTTAGTGATTCAGGGTCTTTTCTGGTTCCATATAAATTTTAAGATTCCTTGTTCCAGCAGTTTGAAAAAATGTCAATGGTATTTTGATAGGGATGGCATTAAAAGTGTAAATGATATTTGCTGTGGAACTTTTGTAGGCGATTTTTATGATATTGAGGAATGTTCCCTTTATCCCTATACTCTGAAAAGTTCAAATCAGGAATGGATGTTGTATTTTGTCAAATGATTTTTCGTTTTTTTCCTAAAGACTTTTTTTTTCTTTTCGGTGTTCCAGAATTCATTGTTTATGCACCACACCCAGTGCTCCAGGCAATAAATGCCCTCCATAATACCAACCACTAGGCTCACCCAACCATGCACTCCTCTCCCCTCCAAAACCCTCACTTTGTTTCTCAGAGTCCACAGTCTCTAATGGTTCATCTACCCGTCCAAGTTCCCCCAACTCCCTTCTCCTCTCCATCTCCCCATGTCCTCAGTGTTATTCCTTATGATCCACAAATAAGTGAAACCATATAATTGGCTCTCTCTGCTTGACTTATTTAATTCCACATAATCTCTTCCTGTTGTGTCCATGTTGACAAAAATGTTGGGTATTCATCCTTTCTGATAGAGGCATAATACTCCATAGTAAATATGGACCATATCTTCTTTATCCATTCGTCCATTGAAGGGCATCTTGGTTCTTTCCACAGTTTGGCAACTGTGGCTATTGCTGCTATGAACATTAGGGTACAGATGGCCCTTCTTTTCACTACATCTGTATGTTTGGGGTAAATACCCAGTAGTGCAATTGCAAGGTCATAAGGTAGCTCTAAATTTAATTTCTTACGGAATCTCCAAACTGTTTTCCAAAGTGGCTGCACCAACTTGGATTCCCACCAACAGTGTAAGAGGGTTCCCCTTTCTCCACATCCTCTCCAACACTTGTTGTTTACTCTCTTGTTAATTTTGGCCATTCTAATTTGTGTAAGGTGGTATCTCAATGTGGTTTTGATTTGAATCACCCTGATGGCTAATGATGATGAGCATTTTTTCATGTGTCTGTTAGCCATTTGTATGTCTTCTTTGGAGAAGTGTCTGTTCATGTCTTCTGCCCATTTTTGACGTTATTACCTGTCTTGTGTGTGTTGAGTTTGAGGCAGTCTGTCTGTAGTGTCATTTGCAAATATCTTCTTCCATTATGTGGGTTGCCTCTTTGTTTTGTTGACTGTTTCTTTTGCTGTGCAGAAGCTTTGGATCTTGATGAAGTCCCAATACTTTATTTTATCTTTTGTTTTCTTTGCTTTTGGAGACATATCTTGAAAGAAGATGCTGTGGCTGATGTTGAAGAGGTTACTGCCTATGTTCTCCCCTAGGATTCTGATGGATTCCTGCTTCACCTTGAGGTCTTTATCCATTTTGAGTTTATCTTTGCATATGGTGTAAGAGAATGGTCAAGTTTCATTCTTCTACAGATAGCTGTCCAATTTTCCCAGCACCGTTTATTGAAGAGACTGTCTTTTTCCACTGTATATTTTTTCTTGCTTTGTTGAAGATTATTTGACCATAGAGTTGAGGGTCCATATCTGGACTCTGTACTCTGTTCCACTGGTCTATGTGTCTGTTTTTATGCTGGTACCATGCTGTCTTGGTGATCACAGCTTTGTAGTAAAGCTTGAAATCGGGCAACGTGATGACCCCTCTTTTGTTTTTGTTTTTCAACATTTCCTTAGTAATTTGGGGTCTCTTCTGATTCCATACAGATTTTAGGATTGTTTGCTCCAGCTCTTTGAAAAATGCTGGTGGAATTTTGATCGGAATGGCATTGAAAGTATAGATTGCTCTAGACAGTATAGACATTTTAACAATGCTTATTCTTCTGATCCATGAGCATGGAATGGTCTTCCATCTTTTTGTGTCTTCTTCAATTTCTTTCATGAGTGTTCTGTAGTTCCTCAAGTACAGATCCTTTACCTCTTTGGTTAGGTTTATTCTCAGGTATCTTATGGTTCTTGGCCCTATAGTAAATGGGATTGATTCTCTAATTTCCCTTTCTGTGTTTTCATTGTTAGTGTATGAGAAAGCAACTGATTTCTGCACATTGATTTTGTATCCTGCCACATTACTGAATTGCTGTATGAGTTCTAGTAGTTTGGGGGTGGAGTCTTTTGGGTTTTCCATATAAAGTATCATGTCATCTGTGAAGAGAGAGAGTTTGACTTTTTCATTGCCAATTTGAGTACATTTTCTTCCCTTTTGTTGTCTGATTGCTGTTGCTAGGACTTCTAGTATTATGTTGAACAAGAGTGGTGAGAGTGGGCATCCTTGTGTTCCTGATCTCAAAGGGAAGGCTGTGAGCTTTTCCCCATTGAGGATGATATTCGTTGTGGGTTTTTCATCGATAGATTTTATGAAGTTGAGGAAAGTTCCCTCTATCCCTATACCTTGAAGTGTATACCTTGAAGATACAGAAGCTATATCTTGTCAAATGTTTTTTTTGCATCGATTGAGAGGACCATGTGGTTCTTCTCTTTTCTCTTATTGATTTGTTCTATCACACTGAGTGATTTGCAAATGTTGAACCACACCTGCATCCCATGGATAAATCCCACCTAGTCATGGTGTATAATCTTTTTAATGTACCGTGGGATCCTATTAGCTAGGCTCTTGTTGAGAATCTTATCATCCATATTCATCAGGGATATTGGTCTGAAATTCTCCTTTTTGGTGGGGTCATTGCCTGGTTTGGGGACTAGGGTAATGCTGACTTCATAAAAAGAGTCTGGAAGTTCTCCTTCTGCTTCAATTTTTTGAAACAGCTTCAGGATAATGAGTATTATTTCTTCTGTGAATGTTTGGTACAATTCCCCAGGGAATCCATCAGGTCCTGGACTCTTGTTTTTTGGGGAGGTTTTTGATCACTGCTTCAATCTTGTTACTAGATATTGGTTTATTTAGGTTTTCTATTTCTTCCTGATTCAGTTTTTGAGTTTATAGGTTTCCAGGAATGCATCCGTTTCATCTAGATTGCTTAACTTATTGGCATATAACTGTTGATAATAATTTCTGATGATTGCTTCTATTTCCTTTGAGTTAGTTGTGCTCTCTCCCTTTTCACTCATAATTTTATTAATTTTGTCCTATCTCTTTTCTTTTGGATTAGTTTGGCCAAAGGTTTATCAATCTTATTGATTCTTTCAAAAAACCAGCTTCTAGTTTCAATGATGTGTTCTACTGTTTCTCTAGTTTCTATCTCCTTGATCTCTGCTCTAATCTAAATGCTTTTTCTGCAACAGAAAAAGCATTTGATCATTGTTTTAAATTCTCTAGCAGTCATATTATTTATCTCCATTTTCCCTTAGATCTTTTGATCTGATTTTGTCCTGTTCTTTCATTTTGAACATATCCTTTTGCCTTCTCATTTTGTTTACTTCCCTGTGTCTGTTTGTCTGTGTTAGGAAAATCATCTATGTCTCCTGCTCTTAAAAATAGTGGCCTTATGAAGAATAGGTCCTATAGTGTTCTGCAGTAAGGTGGAATCTGCTTCTTCAGGGATGTCTTCTATATGTGTTTTGTGTGCCCTGCTATTGTGGTTGAGCTAGTTTTTTCTTCAGTTCAGATGTCTGAAATGGTTCTCTTTGGCTGTTGTGGGCAGTGTTTGGTCCATGTTTTGCTAGTGGATCAGTCTGGAGCTGCCTTGAGCTTGAGTTGAGTCAGAGCAGACATTTGCCAGCAATGAACTAGCACCAAAATTTGAGGCACTTTCCCTGTTTCTCCTAAGAAACTTTGGTTGGTGGCCAGGGCCTGCAGCCAGACTTTCTGCCACTAGTCCAACACTGTGGCCACAGTCTTATCGTGTGTGTGTGTGTGTGTGTGTGTGTGTGATTATATTTCTGTCTCCCCAGGGCATGAGTCACTTTTGAGTGGTGCTGGCCCCTATCTGAGCTGCTTGCACACTGTTAGGGTTGTGGTGCTACTTTGAATAGGCTCAGTCCAAAAGCTTACAGAGGAAAAGGATCTTCAACATGCTTGGGGGCAGGGTTCACAGTGCCTACAATATATGTGTGCACACAAGAG
Organism: Martes martes; assembly: GCF_963455335.1. Lineage (NCBI taxonomy): Eukaryota > Metazoa > Chordata > Mammalia > Carnivora > Mustelidae > Martes > Martes martes. Next base: position 45,150,364 of record NC_137897.1, read on the forward strand.
GAGACATGCCCCTGCCGCTAGGACCAAGGCAGGTGGCCCAATCCACAAAGCATCCAAGGGTGGGTGGTGTGATTGCAACAAAGTGTGCACTGGTCTGAAAAAGGAGACCTTTTACCTGTGCTGTTGTCTGACTGGTTAATCAGCAAAGCATGTGAGAGTGAGGCAGGCAGTTTTAACTAGGTGTGTATTGGTCTTCCTTGAAGGGCCTCCCCACATCCTCCACTAGAGCCAGGACCAAGACCTTGCAGAATGTGGGTTGGGAGTGGTGGTGTTGGCAATGTTTGTGCAAGTCTTCTGGGGAAAGCACCAATGGTGTCAGGCTTGTGACAAGCATGACTGACTGGATAGGGCAGATCCACTGAATCCTCAGGGCATGGGTCACCGTGTAACTTAGGTAATGAATGTCTGGACCAAACTGGTTTCCATAGGTCTCTGTGTGTTTATGCTGGGGGTGGGTGGGATAAATGGCACCCACTAGCTCCTTTTTTCCTGGAGGAGTCCCCCAGCAATATCTGTTCCTTTGGAACACCCTCTGAGATTAGTAAATATCTTTCAGTCCCATATGACCCAAGTGTTTTTCAAACTGCTGGTTCTACCTAGTATCTCCACAGGCTGTTTGTTTTGCTGTCTCCTTAAGGGCAGGTACTCAATTTCCTCTGGCTCTCCCAGCTCTCCCAAAACTAAGCCTGCTGATTTTTAAAAACTTTTTGTTTCAAGTCCTTATTTAAATTCCAGTTAGTTGGGACGCCTGGGTGGCTCAGTTGGTTAAGCAGCTGCCTTCAGCTCAGGTCATGATCCCAGCATCCTGGGATCGAGTCCCACATCGGGCTCCTTGCTTGGCAGGGAGCCTGCTTCTCCCTCTGCCTGCCACTCTGTCTGCTTGTGCTCACTCTCGCTCCTCTCTCTCTCTCTCTCTCTCTGACAAATAAATAAATAAATAAATCTTTAAAAAAAAAATTCCAGTTAGTTAACATGCAGAGTAAAATTGGCTTCAGGAATAAAATTTAGTGATTGATCATTTATGTATAACACCCAATGCTCATCACAATTGCCTTCCTTAATACTCATCACTCATTTAATACATGTGTATGGCCACCTCCCCTCCAGCAATCCTCAGTTTGTTCTCTATAGTTAAGAGTCTGTTTTATGGTTTGCTTCTGTTTCCCCTATGTTCATTTGTTTCATTTCTTAAATTCCATATATAAGTGAAATCCCATGGTATTTGTCTTTCTCTGACTGACTTATTTCACTTAGCATAATACACTCTAACTCCATCCATGTCTTTGCAAATGGCAAGATTTCTTTTTAATGGGTGAGTAATATTCCATTATATATACCACAACATATTTATCCATTCATCAGCAGATGGAAATTTAGAGTCTTTCCATAATATGTCTATTTTTGGTAATGCTGAGTTTAAGTTCCATGGTGGTAATACCTCTCAAAATTTGGCCTCTCTAGTTTTGAAATTGACATCTTATGGGAATTTATCTTCCCACTGCAGGCTTCCTGGTATGAAAGTCTTTTTCTAGCCCTTCTCAGCATCCACAGGTTTCTACCCACATGGGTGGTTACACGGTCTGTTTAGCTCCCCACCACATTTTCACCCTTTCTACTCTCTTTAATGTGGCCTCTATTTTACATTTAGTTGTGGAGGGTTTTCTGCCAGTCTTTGGGTAATTTTGTTCTGTTTGTTTGTTTTTTTACACTGATGTGAGTGTTATCTACTTGTATCCCTGGGACAAGGTGAGTTTAGCGTCCTACTCTGCTATCTTCCCAATCACTCACATCTTTTTCACTTCTACTTATATTCTAGGAATTGCACCATCATTATGAAATCACATACTCAGTAATTTTATGATTTCTCTTTAGTTCATTTAAATTTATCATTAGGGGGTGCCTCAGTGGCACAGTCGGCTAAGTGTCTGACTCTTGACTTTGGCTCAGGTCCTGATCTCAAGGTCATGAAATCAAGCCCCTTATTGGACTCCATGCTGAGCATGCAGTCTGCTTGAGATGCTCTGTCCCTGTCCCTCTGCCCCTTCCACTCATTCTGTCTCTAAAATAAATAAATAAATCTTTAAAATTTATATCATTATTTGATTTAAATCACAACAGATATTAGGTTGGTTAACACATTTTTAACAAGTATCACCATGAGAAATACTCATGATATGATGGCATGACAAGTGTGTAAAAGCAGTAAGAATGCATTGAATGTGTTTATACACATAAAGTTTATACTTAATAATAGCAACAATGTAGAAAATCAAACAAGGGTAGGGGTGCACCATCAACTGAGTTCCATTGGTCCAGAGTTTTGGTCCATGACATAAATTATATAAAAATATATAATGTGATATGTGTATAAAAATATAATAATGGGAAACCTAGGTAAATTAATAGTGGTATCAATGGGTAGCCAAATTTAAAATAATTTGTATTTTCAATTCTGTATTTTTTCATGTCTTCCATTTGTTAAAATGGGATGAATTGACTTTATTATTATACAATTTATTATTATTAACAGTAGGAAAGTGTGGAAAAACAAGAACTTGCTCAGAATCACAGAAAAAAAGAGGAAAAAAAAGTAGAGATTTAAACAACTTATTAGTTCTGTGCATTTGAACAATCCTCAACCTTTCTTCAGCTTAAGTTTTCACATGTGGATAAGTGGTGATCATAGTGATAACCATTCAAGATTGTCATGGAGATTAAGTGGAAATATATACAAATATATGTTTATATATATTATATATATTACACATAACATACATATGCATATATACTCACTTAACCCAATACCTTAGTAGAGTCTAATTATTGGTTACATATCAGTAGTGATACAATAAGATAACAAATGAGAAAAATAAAAATCTGTATATGTAGAAGTAGTTATAAATTCATGTGTGTATATGTATGAGTGCAAGGAAAAAAATATTGGGTAAACATATTAACTTTAATATTTACAAAAATGAAAAAGTAATATCTGAGTAGAGTTTGTCATGATTTTAATTGTCACTGTGATTGGGAAGATTTCCCAAATAATCAGAGGAAAGTTGTAAAGTTCATTCTCTTTAGCCAACAATCCCATTACCAGAAATGTATTTTACAAAAACACACAATTATAAAAGAATGCATGTAAAGCAATGTTCTTCACAATATGTTTTTAATCATTGTAAATAATACAAATACCCACAATAGGTATTTGATAAGATAAATAAAGGTTTATGGTCCCAATTAAACTCTATACACTAACAGAAAAGTAAATTAGAGTTATATGTTGTGGAGTTAAAAGTAAATATGGAGTTGTATACTATTTATTAAGTAGGGACTGCAAAACAGTATTATGCTATAATTTATATTTTTAATTTAGAAATGTTATATTAGTGTATGAATAGAAAATTTTTCTAGGGTAAAATACTCCAAATTATTGGTCATGGTTATTTCTGGGCATGTTTATGTAAAGGAAGCAGACATTAAGACTTTAATTTTCTTTACCACATTTTCACATTTTTCTGTAAACATTTCTGTAAAATGCTAGCATTTTAACAGTGAGGATGAATTACCATTTTAACTAGGATAAAGATATGTGTGTCTGTTCTCATGTCTCTGGTCATGGAAGTTACTAATCTCATGAGCAACTTTCAGCTGCAGAACTATTGGTTGTTCATAAGCATTCTGCTGGATAGATGATGGTCCTGACTCATGAGAAAAGTATTTTTCCTAGGAAGGCTTAGTTTTTTTCTGGTTGTCAGAAAAAATGAAAACTGCTACCTTTGTGTGAAAGGCAGAAATGAAGGTGGCTCTCAGTGACCTCCGCCTCCTGGTATTCATTACCCCCTTTTTAAATTATGTTATGTTAGTCACTAGTTTTTCATGTAGTGTTCCATGATTCATTGTTTGCATATAACACCCAGTGCTCCATGCAGTCTGTGCCCTCCTTAATACCCATCAACAGGCTCACCCATCCCCTTTTGAAATCACTCATTCCTTGAGGCATGTGGGTGGGTCAGTTGGTTAAGGATCTGCCTTTGGCTCAGGTCATGATCTGAGAGTCCTGGGATCAAACCCCATATGGGGATCCCTGCTCAGCAGATAGCCTGCTTCTCTCTCTCTCCCTCTGTTGCTCTCCCTGTTTTTGTGCTTTCTCTCTCTCTTTCTCTCTCTCTAATAAATAAATACAGCCTTTAAAATAAAATAAAATAAATGAAAAGTAAAATCACTTATCCCTAGAACTTGCTTCTAACCAGTGAAATATGGCAAATGTTATAGGATGTCACTTCCATGAAGTTTATGTATTATCATGACTTCCACCTTGTTAGTCGACTCTGTCATGCTATTGCTTTTGATGAAGCACATTGCTGTGATGGAGTAGCCTGGCAGTCAGTCCAACAACTCTTGAGAACCTGAAATTATAGCAATGACCATGTGAGTTCAGCAGTTGATCCTCCTTAGCTGAGCCTTCAGGTGAGAACTCAGCTCTGGATGACACTTGGATCACAGCCTTATGATTCTGACACCTAAGGACCTAAAGAAGTAGTATCTAGACTCCTGACCCATAGAAAATGAGATAATAAAAATATATTGTTTCAAGCAACTACATTTATGTAATTTATTACACCTTGCTGGAAAACTAATGTACTTGACAAAGAAAAGTAAACACAAGGGAGAGTATGCTTAAAGCCAAAGTGGTATAAGCTGATCTATAGAAATAATGGGTTGGGGATGATAGCCAACTCTACCAGCTTTATAAGAAATGCATCATAATTACGTTATAATTTTGCTGCAATATGTACTCGCTCTTTGAAAAATGAAAAATATACTCAAATAATCACAGCCTAAAATAATTACTTGTAACAACTTGATCTACATCTTCCTGGAGTTTTTTTTTTCTTTGTAAAACTTTTGGATGTGTATTAAAATGTGGTACTATTAAACAGCAAACTAATAAACACACCATGCTTTAAATACCTTTAAGTATTGAGAATTTTGTGGAATGATATGTATGATCAATGCTTTGCATTGTCAAGAAATATACATGGGGTGCCTGGGTGGTTTAGTCAGTAAAGCATCTGACTGTTGGTTTTGGCTCAGGTCATGATCTCAGGGTCTGAAGATCAAGACCTGCATCAGGCTCTGCACTCAGCAAAGTCTGCATGGTATTCTTTCCCTCTTCCTCTCCCTCCCTCTCTGCCCCATTCCCTGATCACTCTTGCATGTGTGTGCTCTTTTTCTCTGAAATTAAAAAACAGAGAGAACTATACATATATACCATCATAAGTGACTGCATAATATTGTATTACTTCTTGACTTTTGAAAATCATTTTGAGTGTCATGCTTTCCTATTTCCTTCTCTTATCTTTAAGATAGCCAACAAAGCTGAGGGCATTTACGTTGCCTGATTTCAAGTTATATTACAAAGCTGTGATGACCAAGATAGCATGGTATTGGCAAAAAGACAGAAATATATATAGATAAATGGAACAGAGTAGAGAACCCAGATATAGACCCTCAACTCCATGGTCAAATAATCTTCGACAAAGCAGGAAAAAATATCCAGTGGGGGGAAAAAGTCTCTTCAATAAACGGTGCTGGGAAAATTGGACAGCTATCTACAGAAGAATGAAACTTGACCATTCTCTTACAGCACACACTAAGATAATCTAAAGATAAGATACATACACTAAGATAAACTAAAGATAAGATAAAATACCTCAGTGTGAGACAGGAATCCACCAGAATCCTAGAGAACATGGGCAGCAACCTCTTCAACATTGGTCACAGCAACTTCTTTCAAGACACATCTCCAAAGGCAAGGGATACAAAAACAAAAATGAACTTTTGGGACTTCATCAAGATCAAAAGCTTCTACACAGCAAAGGAAACAGTCAACAAAACAAAGAGGCAACCCACGGAATGGGAAAAGATATTTGCAAATGACACTACCAAGGGCTGATAGCCAAGATCTATGAAGAGCTTCTCAAACTCAACACCCACGAAACAAAGAATCCAAAGAATGGGCAGAACCATAAAATGGCACAGGGGTGCAGACTGGATAAAACACAGGATCCATCCATATGTTGTCTACAAGAGACCCATTTTGAACCTAAGGACACATCCAGACTGAAAGTGAAGGGATGGAGAAGTATCTTTCATGCCAATGGGCCTCAAAAGAAGGCTGGGGTAGCGATTCTCATATCAGATCAATTAGATTTTAAACTAAAGACTGTAATCAGAGATACAGGAGGACATTACATCATTCTTAAAGGGTTTATCCACCTAGAAGATTTAACAATTGTAAATATTTATGTCCCCAATATGGGAGCAGCCAACTACATAAGACAATTGTTAATCAAGATAAAGAGTCATATTGGTATGAATACATTAATGGTAGGGGATCTTAACACGCCACTCTCAGTAACAGACAGATCATCCAAGCAGAAAATAAATAAAGAAACAAGAACATTGAATGACACATAGGACCAGATGGACCTCATTGATATATACAGAACATTCCACCCTAAGACAACAAAATACTCACTCTTCTTTTTTTTTAATTACTCAGGATTTTAATTAGAAAAATTACAGGTCCCCAGTAGATAAATGGCCAACGTAAAAAAAAAAATGAGAAGACAGTACTCATAAGAGAATATGTAACAAATATATGGGAATATGTACAATCTTCAAAACAATCAGAAAAGTTTAACTTAAAACTATAATGAGATAACATTTTTATCAATTTAATTTAGTTTCTTCCAGTTTCCTGGCAAGGTTGTAAAATATATCGCCTAGCTGATTTCCAAAAACATAAATAATTGACTAATTTCAATACTCATTCTTCTTGAGTGCACATGGAACCTTCTCCAGAGTAGATCACAAACTGGGTGACAAATCAGGGCTCAACTGATACCAAAAGATTGATATTATTCCCTGGATAATCTCAGATCACAATGATTTGAACTGGAGCTCAACCACAAGAAAAAAATTTGGAAGGAATTCAAACACCTGGAAGCTAAAGACCACCTTGCTTAAGAATGCTTGGATCAACCAGGAGATCAAAGAAGAACTTAAACAATTTATGGAAACCAGTAAGAATGGAGACACTTTGGTCCAAAATCTGTGGAATACAGCAAAGGCGGTTCTAAGGGGATAATACAAAGCCATCTAAGTCTCCCTCAAAAAAATTGAAAAATCCAGAATGCACCAGCTGTCTTTAGACCTTAAAGAACTGGAGAATCAACAACAAATTAAACCAACTCCACACACAAGAAGGGAAATAATCAAGATTAGAGCAGAGATCAATGAGATAGAAACTAGAGAAACTGTAGAACACATCAGTGAAATTAGAAGCTGGTTTTTTGAAAGAATCAGTAAGATTGATAAACCATTGGCCAAACTAATCCAAAAGAAAAGAGAGAAGGCCCAAATTAATAAAATTATGAATGAAAAGGGAGAGATCACAACTAACACCAAGGAAATAAAAATAATCATCAGAAATTATTATCAACAGTTATATGCCAATAAGTTAAGCAACCTAGATGTAACGGATGCATTCTTGGAAAACTATAAACTTCCAAAACTGAATCAGGAAGAAATTGACAACCTGAATAGATCAATATCTAGTAATGAGATTGAAGTAGTGGTAAAAACCTCCCAAAAACAAGAGCTCAGGACCTGATGGATTCCTGGGGGAATTTTACCAAACTTTCAAAGAAGAAATAATACCTATTCTCCTGTTCAAGCAGAAGGAGAACTTCCAGACTCTTTTTAGGAAGCCAGCATTACCCTAGTCCCCAAACCAGGCAAAGACCCCACCAAAAAGGAGAATTTCTGACCAATATCCCTGATTAATATGGATGGTAAAATTCTCAACAAGATCCTAGCTAATAGGATCCCACAGTACATTAAAAAGATTATCCACCATGACTAGGTGGGATTTATTCCCGGGTTGCAAGGGTGTTTCAACATTTGCAAATCAGTCAATGTGATAGAAAGAATCAATAAGGGAAGAGAGAAAAACCACATGGTCCTCTCAATGGATGCAGAAAAAGCACTTGACAAAATTCAGCATCCATTCCTGATTAAAATGCTTCAAAGTATAGGGATAGAGGGAACATTCCTGAACTTCATAAAATCTATCTATGAAAGACCCACAGCGAATATCATCCTCAATGAGAAAAAGCTCACAGCCTTCCCACTGAGATCGGGGACATGACAAGCATGACCACTCTCACCACTCTTGTTCAACATATTATTAGAAGTCCTAGCAACAGCAATCAGACAATAAAGAGAAATAAAAGGTATTCAAATGGGGAAAGAAGAAGTCCAACTCTCTCTCAAGGTGAGGCAGGGATCCATCAGAATCCTAGGGGAGAACATAGGCAGTAACCTCTTCAACATCGGCCATAGCATCTTCTTTCAAGATATGTCTCCAAAGACAAAGGAAACAAAAGCAAAAATGAATTTTTGGGACTTCATCAAGATCAAAAGCTTCTGCACAGCAAAGGAAACAGTTAACAAAACAAAGAGGCACCCACAAAATGAGAGAAGATATTTGCAAATGACAATACAAATGGCTGGTATCCAGGATCTATAAAGAACTCCTCAAACTCAACACACATAAAACAGATAATCATGTCAAAAAATGGGCAAAAGACATGAACAGATAATTCTCCAAAGAAGACATACAAATGGCTAACAGACATACAAAAAAATATTCATCATCACTAGCCATCAGGGAGATTCACATCAAAACCACATTGAGATACCACCTTACACAAATTAGAATGGGCAAAATTAACAGGACAGTAAACAACATGTGTTGGAGAGGATGTGGAGAAAGGGGAACCCTCTTACACTGTTGGTGGGAATGCAAGTTTGTGCAGCCACTTTGAAAACGGTGTGGAGATTCCTTAAAAAATTAAAATAGAGCTTCCCTATGACCCTGCAATTGCACTATTGGGTATTTACCGCAAAGATACAGATGTAGTGAAAAGAAGGGCCATCTGTACCCCAATGTTCATAGCAGCAATGGCCACAGTCACCAAACTGTGGAAAGAGCCAAGATGCCCTTCAATGGATGAGTAGATAAGGAAGATGTGGTCCATCTATACTATGGAGTATTATGCCTCCATCAGGAAGGATGAATACCCAACTTTCATATCAACATGGACAGGACTGGAAGAGATTATGCTGAGTGAAATAGGTCAAGCAGAGAGATTCAATTATCATATGTTTTTGCTTATTTGTGGAGCATAAGAAGTAACATGGAGAACATGGGGAGATGGAGAGGAGAAGGGAGTTTGGGGAAATTGGAGGGGGAGATGAACCATGAGAGACTGTGGACTCTGAAAAACAATCTGAGGGTTTTGGAGGGGCGCGGCCTGGGAGGTTGGATGAGCCTGGTTGTGGGTAATAAGGAGGGCATGTATTGAATGGAGCACTGGGTGTGGTGCGTAAATAAATAAATAAATTCTGAAACACTGAAAAGAAATTTTAAAAAATAAATAATTATTTTAAAAAATGGGTAGAAGACACGAATAGACATTTGTCCAATGAAGACATACAGATGGCTAACAGACACATGAAAACATCTTCATCATCATTAGCCACCAGGGAAATTCAAATCAAAACCACATTGAGAAACAATCTGAGAGTATTAGAGGGGAAGTGGGTGGGGGTATGGGTGACCCTGGTAGTGGGTATTAAGGAGGTCACAAATTGCATGGAGCACTGTGTGTCGTACATAAACAATGAGTCTTGGAACACTGCATCAGAAACTCATTACACATTTTATGGTAACTAATATAACACAATAAAAAACATATAAAAATAAAAGTAAATAAATAAAATTACTTTTCATATTAAACAAAACACATTGAGATATCACCTTATACCAGTTAGAATGGCAAAAATTAGCATGGCAAGAAACAACAAATGTTGGAAAGCATATGAAGAAATGGGAACCCTCTTATACTGTTGGCTGGAATGCAAGTTGGTGCAGCCACTTTGGAAAACAGTGTGGAGATTCATCAAAAAATTAAAAATAGAACTACCCTATGACCTGGCAATTGCACTAGTATTTACTTCAAAGGTACAGATGAAGTGAAAAGAAGGGCTATATGTACCCCAATGTTCAGAGCAGCAATGTCCACAGTAGCCAAACTGTGGAAAGAGCTGAGATGCCTTTCAACAGAAGAATGGATAAAGAAGATGTGGTTCATATATATAATGGACTATTAATTACTCAGCCATCAGAAAGGATGAATACCCACCATATGCATCGACATGGATGGGACTGGAGGAGATTATGCTGAGTGAAATAAGTCAAGTAGAGAAACTCAATTATCATATAGTTTCACTTACTTGTGGAACATAAGAAATAACATAGAAGACATTAAGAGAAGGAAAGGAAAAGTGGATTGGGGGAAATCAGAGAGGGAGGAGAACCATGAGAGCTGTGGACTTTGAGAAACAAACTGAGGATTTTAAAGGGGAGAAGGATGGGGGGATGGGTGGGCCTGGTGGTCGATATTAAGGAGGGCATGTATTGCATGGAGCAGTGTGTGTTATACACAAACAATGAATCTTGGAACACTATATCAAATCTAATGATGTAGTGTATGGTGACTAATATAACACAATTTAAAAAGATAGCTATGAATTTTCACTTACACTCTAAATTACAAAAGGAAACACCAAAGAAAGTGGAGGAATGATAAATCCACTGGGCATAATACTGGAATATTAAGCAGGAGAGCTGCACCACAACACCCATCACTCATTTTCTTATGTTCAATAGGTCACTTTTTCTCTGCTTCCTCTATAAAATTATATAATTACATTTTCCAAACATTCCAGGATGTCATTAAGTTTGGTGAGATCACATTTGAAAAAGTCCTAAATTCTAAATATGGTAATTTAGTCATATTTTAACAAATATGCTAACAGAATACACACACATTTTCAGATGTAGAATCTTCTCAAATGACCAAATAATAGGGATTTTCCTTATCAAAGTATACCAGAATGTAGACTACTAGAGGTCATAAACAATGGCTAATTTGTTATCCATTGTGTATTCTGTGCCTGGTGATACACCTGGCACACAGTAGCTGTTTGGTAAATATGCATTTAACGAATAGATGAATAGATAAATAAATAAATAAATAAATAAATAAATAAATGCAAAAACACCTTGACATTGCTTATTTATATAAGCAGTGTCACAGTTCCTTAAAAATAAATACTGGGACTTATGCAACCTCTTTAGCTATATTCCCTCGTACAATAAATTAACAATTCTAAGAGCAGTAAGGTATTATAGAGAGTGATAAAATGGTAAAATCCAATTCCTATACGAATCTTATAGCAATAACCAAATTGAGGGGGTCCAGCTTAATCCACAGGGCTGACAAAAAATATTTTGATTCAACCATTTTATAGAGGAGGCAGAGGAGGAAAAGTGACCTATTGAACATAAGAAAATGAGTGATGGGTGTTGTGGTGCAGCTCTCCCGCTTAATATTCCAGTATTCTGCCCTTTCCAATTTACTTTTGGAAAAGTAAAAAAAAAAAATGAAGAAAGAAAAAGAAAGATTGAAGGAGGTAACTGAGTTTTAAGAAAATAATGACTAAATACTGGAACAAGGACATAGAAAAAAACACAAGGAAATTTATTTAGTGCAAATGAGCACTTATTTTTTTTTTAAAGGGGTTGGGTTGGAGAAAAAAGGGAAAGAAGAAATCTAACAGGCCTTTATTTTCTAAATTAAGCCCTGATTCTTCTAGCAGTTGTTGAATTTCTGAGGGGAATAATAAACAAGGCAAAAAGAATGAGAAAATAAAAAATCATTAACATAAATCTTCAGAAGGCTCCGTATCTTCAATTTTCACTAGAGTGTAAAAAAAGCTTAAAAATTAAATGTAGGTCAAAAGGTATCCAAATTGGTAAGGAAGAAATAAAACTTTCACTATTTGCAGATGACATACTATATACAGAAAACCTGAAAGACGCCACCGAGAAACTGCTAGAACTGATAAACAAAGTCAGTAAATTCACAGGATACAAAATCAATGTACAGAAATCTGTTGCATTACAATGAAGCAGCAGAAAGAGAAACTAAGAAAACAATCCCATTTACAATTGCAGCAAAAATAATAAGATACCAAAGAATAAACCTAAACAAATAAGTTGAAAGAACTGTACTCTGAAAATTATAAAACACTGATGAAGGAAATTAAAGACAACACAAAGAAACAGGAAGACATTCCATGCTTGTGGACTGGAATAACAAATGTTGTGAAAATGTTTACACAGCCTAAAGCAATCTACACATTTAATGCAATCCCTATCAAAATACCAACAGCATTTTTTTCATAGAACTAGAACAATATTAAAATTTAAAATTTCTAAAACCACAAAACACCCCAAATAGCCAAAGCAACCTTGAAAAACAAAAGCAAAGATGGAGACATCACAATTCCAGACTTTGAGTTATAATTACAAAGCTATAGTAATCAAAGCAGTATGGTACTGGTACCAAAACAGGCAGATCAATGGACCAGAATAAATAAAATCTTTTTAAAAAAGAGTCAGATAGTAACAAATATTGGTGAGGACCTGGAGACATTGGAATCCTCGCACACTGTTGGTAGCCATGTAAAATAGTGCAGCTATTTTGGAAAAGTCTGTTAGTTCCTCAAAAGGTTAAACATAGAGTTACCATATGACCCAGAAATTTCACTCCAAGAGAAATGAAAACATATGTCCTCACAAAAACTTGTACACGAAAGCTCATAAAAGCAGTAATCATAATAATAGTCAAAAATTAGAACAACTTAAAAGTCTATCAACTGATGAATAGGTAAACAAAATATGAATATATTGGAAATATTATTATTCCAAATATATTATTCCAAATAATGGAATGCGATTTGGCCATGAAAAGAAATGATTTTCTACAACATGGATGAACCTTGAAAACTTTATGCAAAGTGAAAGAAGTCAGTCATAAAACACCATATACTGTGTGATCCGTGTTATATGAAATGGCCAGAATAGGCCAATCCATAGGACAGAACCTATAGGTCATAGGCTGCCTAGGGTTGGAGAGTTCGGTAGGAAATGGACAGTGACTGCTAAAAGGTACATGAAAATTTTCTACATGTGATAATAGCCAAAAGGATGAGAAGTGATGTGATGAAAATGTTCTAAAACTTGACATATTGATGTTTTCACAGTTCTGTGTACATGTTAAAAATCATTGAATTATGTACTTTTAAGTGGTGAATCGTATGAATTATGTACTTTCAAGTGGGTGAATATGAATTATATCTCAATAAGTCAATTAAAGTATAAATTAAAGAGGGCACATATTGTGATGAGCACTGGGTGTTATAGGCAACTAATGAGTCGTTGACTGCTACATCAAAAACTAATGAAATACTGTATGTTGGCTAACGGAACATATATATCTATCTCCACATACAAAGGGCCTCATATCCTATAATTTTTTTTCTATGAAATGCTCAGAAAATGAAAATCCATAGTGACAAAATGTTGATTAATGGCTGTCAAGGGCTTGGAGAGAAGGGAATTGGGAGCAATTGCTAATGAGTATGGAGTTTTTATTGGGATGCTGAAAATGTTTTGGAAATGGATAATATTGATAGTTGCAGAACTCTGAAAATACTAAATCTCATTGTGATTTGTATACTTTAAAGGGTGGATTTTAGGAACATCTAGGTGGCTCAGTTGGTTAAGCATCTGCCTTCTGCTCAGGTCATGATCCCATGGTCCTGAGATCCAGTCCCACATTGGGCTCCTTGCTCAGTGGGGAGCCTGCTTCTCCCTCTTCCTGCTGCTCCCCCTGCTTGTGCTCTCTCTCTCACTCTCTCTCTCAACCTCTCCCTGACAAATAAATAAATAAAATCTTTTAAAAGGGTGAATTTTATGTTAATTATATTTAATAAAATTATTTTTTTATTTTATTTTATGCACCACACCCAGTGCATAAACAATGAATCTTGGAACACTGAAAAAAATTAAATTAAAAAAATAAAATTACACTTGAGGTCAAAAAAATTTTATTTTATTTTTTCAGTGTAAGATATAGTACTTTTAAAGAACTTTATTGACTGCCTTTGCACAGTAAACAAAACAGTCAATAAAGTTATTTAAAAGCATTATATCCTACAAATCATCTAATCCATGATCAAGATTTACAATTATATTTTTCTTCAAAAAAATTATATAGTTTTAGTTTTTCTGTATAAACCTTAAATCCCTGAGTTAATTTTGTCTGTGTTGTGAAGAAGGGGTTCAGTTACATGTTTTGTGTATGTGTATACAGTTATCCCAGTACCAGTTGTTGAAAAACTATACTCACTGAATTGTCTTGACATCCTTATCAAACATCAATTGGACACAGAAGTATGACTTTACTTCAGGGATCTCAATTATATCACATGGTTCTATATGTCAATCCTTATGCCAGTATTACATTGACTTCAATACTGTAGCTTTATAGTAAGTTTTGAAATCAGGAGTTGAGATCCCTCCAACTTTGCTTGTTGCTTTCAAAATTATTATGGCTACACTGGGTCCCTTTTTTTTCATATGATTTTTAGGTTTGCTTTGTCAATTTCTGTAGATAAACAATTTGGGATTTTTATTAAGAATTGTGTTTAATTTGTACATTATTTTATGGATTATTGTTATTCTAAAAATAACTTTATGATCTATGAAAATGGAATTTCTATTTATTAAATCTCTTAATTTCTTTCAACAATGTCATATAGTCTTCACTGTAAGAGTTTTCTACCATTCTTAAATTTATTCATGTGTATTTTATTATTTTTCATGCTATCATAATTGGAATTGTTTACTTAATTTTATTCTCAGTTTGCTTGTTATTAATGAATAGAAATATAATTGACTTATGTGTATTGCTCTTGTATCCTGCAACCATGCTTGTTCATTATCTCTAATATTTTGTTTATATGTGTGAATTCCCTAGAATTTTCTATATACAAGATCACATCATCCTATAACAACAACAAAAATACTGATTTTGTTGTTGTTGTTGTTGTTTTTCCAATCTGAAGTTCTTTCTTTTTCTTGCCTTACTGTTCTGGCCAGAACTTCCAGTGAAATGTTTAAGAGAAGTGATGAGAGTGAACATCCTTGATTTGTTCCTGATCTTGTGAATATATTCAGTCTTTTACCATCAAGTATGATGTTGGCTGTGGATTTTCTGTATATGAACTGTATCAAATTCAGGAAATTCCTTTCTATTCCTATTTGTTGCCTGGTTTTATCATAAAAGTGTGTTGGATTTTGTCAAATGTTTTTTTTCTGCATCAAATGAGGTGATCATATGGTTTTTGTCCTTTTTTATATTAATATAATGTAATATGTTGATTTTCATGTGATAAACCAATCTTGTGTTCATGAGTAATGTCTCACTTGATCTTGGTATATAATCCTTTTAATATATTGCCTGGATTTGATTTGCTAGTGTTTGGTTGAAGATTTTGTGTCTATACTCATAAAGGATATATATGGTCTGTTGTTTGGTTTTCTTATAAAGTCTTTTTCTGCTATTAGTCTTAGAGTAATAATACTTGTTTCATATATTAAGTTTAGAAATGTTCCCTTATTTTTTTTTTCTGAAAGATTGGGGGAAGAACTGGTTTTCTTAAAGTCTTTGGTAGAATTCACCACTGAAGCCACATGATCCTGGGCTTATCTTTGGATTCGAGACAAGATGGCGGGGAAGTAGGAAGAGGCGCCTTTTCAACCTGTACCCTAAAGTGAGCTGATTACCTACCAAAGAACTCCGATCACCCATGAAATCAGCTTGAGATCAGAATTATACACGTCTGGATCTCTACAGGGGGCAGAAGATGCCAGTGGGCAGGTAAAGTGGAGTGGGAACATCAGACTGATATCTGAAGATAAACAAAAGGGGGAAGGAGCCACCAGAGGCGACCGATTGAAAAATAATACCCCAATACGAGAGTGCCCTGAGTCTGGGGACCAGCATTAACTTGGAGCCTGGTTGAAAGCACTCAAAAGAGCATAGGATCGCAGGGGGAAACTGTGGGAATCGGGGCAGCTAGGGACAGGGGCTTAAGTCCCCAGACCCAGGACAGCCTCCCCTGGCGCTGAGCCAGAGAGTGCGGCGGAGAAACCAGGTCTTGGTCCCTGAGCCACCAGCGCGCCCGAGAACGAGTGGAGTCCGGCTCCCGTGAGGGGCTGGGAGCCACACCAGACGGCAGAACGCGCACCTTGCCTGAGATGCGTGCATGCCTCACCCTCCCCTGAGAGAGGTGCACGAACGCCCAGCCTGGTGTTCTGGGACCCGCGCCCTGCTAGAGCCAGAGACGCCAGCACCCCAAACCCTCCCCTGGGAGAGGTGCGTGCAAGCCCGGCACTCTTAGACCTGGAAAGACCAGGCAGTTCCAGCCCGAGCCAGCGAGAAAATCTCAGTGTGCGATCGCTGCTTGGAACCTCTCTGGCAGTCTGGAACTGCCCAGACAGCCGCCGCTGCCTTGGTTTTGCATACAAGCAGGAGATCCTGCGTCCCCAGGGACCGCAACTCAGAACCTGCTCTGCCAGCGGCCCAGCGGCTGCAGCACCTGCAGGGGAGCAGACTGAGGCTTCTCTCTGAGAGGGAGGTCGGGGTGCAGTTTGCTTTCCTCTAAACCTCCAAAAACCATCAAAAGCTGTCAAGGCGAGAGAAAAGAAGTGAACAAACATAAAAACCTCCAGAGAACAAAAGCCTGAAAAAAATGTTTTCCTCAGAGCCCACCCCCTTGAGGGGGGCTGGAGGACTTAACTCAGGGAACATCATTGACTGAAAACCCACGTAGCAGCCCCCTCCCCCAGAAAACAAATCAGGAAAGAAAAAAAAAAGACTACAAGAGAACAACCACCACTACTTCATAGATACAACTTTTATTTTTAACTCATTCCCACTATTCTGGTTCATTTTTTTTCTTTTTTTATATAGATAATTTTTTAACCTATTTACCATCACAGTGAGATGTCCAGTACATCAAATTCCATAATAACCTTCTAACCTGAATTTTTTTTAAATTTTTTAAAGATTTTATTTATTTATTTGACAGACAGAGATCACAAGTAGGCAGAGAGGCAGGAAGAGAGAGAGGAGGAAGCAGGCTCCCTGTTGAGCAGAGAGCCTGATGCGGGACTCGATCCTAGGACCCTGGGATCATGACCTGAGCCGAAAACAGAGGCTTTAATCCACTGAGCCACCCAGGTTCCCTAACCTGAATTTTTTGATACATACACATGTGTTTTTTCTGGCTTTTCTATTTTTTTTTAATTTATTTAAAAATTTTAGTTTAGTTTAGTCCAGTTTATTCCTTTTTTATTTTTATTTTCTAATATTCATATAGAGTTAAACTTCAAGGTAACCCCCTTTCTCCAATCAATGCTACCGCTATAGGTAAACCAATTTTTAATCCCCCTTTATCTTAGGAAAGTTGAGTCCTTTAACAAAGATATCAAGATACATCCAGGAAGAATCAAAATAACCTTCCTCGCCCACACTGAGAATCTATAACCATGCTCCTACCTTTTTCTTCTGCCAGTGTCTCTGTGTATTTATGTTTGTCCTGATAGTATATAAATATTATACTTGGGGTTCTTTTTGACGAGGTTCTTACTTTTTTTGCTTATATATATATTTTTTCTCTCGTCATATACTTTTATCAGTCTTTTTGTTTGTCTCTTTTTGTTTGTATACGTCATAAATCTTACCCTGGGGCCCATTTGGGCTGAACCTTCTCTTTTATCTTCCCTTTTTTTCCTGTCTCTCTCTCTCCTTTTTTCTTTTTCTTTTATTTTTTCTCTCGTTTGGGTGGGGAATCCTGAATGCTCAGAAGCATTCCAGGGTGCACCTTGACTGCACCACGGTCGATACATCCAGCTACATCTGTCCAGTCATCTCTCACCAAAATGACTAGGAGGAGGAATCCCCAACAGAAGAAAAATACAGAGGATGGGCCTTCTGCAACAGAGCTAACGGCTATCAACATAGACAATATGTCGGAAAAAGAATTCAGGCTAACAATTATCCAGGCAATAGCTAGACTGGAGAAAGCCATGGATGACCAAACGGAATTGATTAAGGCAGAATTGAAAGCCACCAGGGATGATGTTCATAATGTTAGGGCAGAGCTGAAGGCCACCAGGGATGAGGTTCACAATGCTCTCAATGAGTTCCAATCTAATCTAAATTCTCTAAAAGCTAGGGTAACTGAGACAGAAGATAGAATTAGTGATCTGGAGGACAAACAGATAGAGAGAAAGGATCAGGAGGAAGCCTGGAACAAACAGCTTAGAAGCCACGAAAACAGAATCAGGGAAATAAATGATGCCATGAAACGTTCCAACGTCAGAATTATTGGAATCCCTGAAGGGGAGGAGAAAGAAAGAAGTCTAGAAGATATAGTGGAACAAGTTCTTCATGAAAATTTTCCCAATCTCGCGAATGGAACAAGTGTTCATGTACTAGAGGCAGAACGGTCTCCCCCCAAGATTATAAATTCCAAAAAAACATCCAGGCACCTCATAGTAAAGTTGAGGAATCATAATTGTAGATACAATCTTTTGAAAGCCGCTAGGACAAAGAAGCTCCTTACATACAGAGGAAAGCCCATCAGAATAACGTCAGACCTGTCCACAGAGACCTGGCAAGCCAGAAAGGGCTGGCAAGATATATTCAGGGCACTAAATGAGAAGAACATGCAGCCAAGAATACTTTATCCAGCAAGACTGACATTCAAAATGGATGGAGAGATAAAGAGTTTCCAAGACCGGCAAGGCTTAAAAGACTCTGCAACCACCAAACCGACACTGCAGGAAATATTAAGGGGGGTTCTATAAAAGAGGAAAAATCCTAAGAATAGCACTGAGAAGAAATATAGAGACAATCGACAGAAAGAAAGACTTCAAAGATAACACAATGTCAATAAAAACGTATCTCTCAATAATCACTCTCAATGTGAATGGCCTCAATGCTCCCATAAAACGACACAGGGTTGCAGATTGGATAAAACGACAGGACCCATCCATATGTTGTCTATAAGAGACCCATTTTGAACCTAAAGATACACCCAGACTGAAAGTGAAGGGATGGAGAAGCATCTTTCATGCCAATGGGCCTCAAAAGAAGGCCAGGGTAGCGATTCTCATATCAGATAAATTAGATTTTCAACTAAAGACGGTAGTCAGAGATACAGAAGGACACTACATAATTCTTAAAGGGACTATCCACCAAGATGATTTAACAATTGTAAATATCTACGCCCCCAATATGGGAGCAGCCAATTACATAAGAAAACTATTAATCAAGATAAAGAGTCATATTGATATGAATACATGAATAGTAGGAGATCTTAACACGCCTCTCTCAGAAATAGATCATCGAAGCAGAAAATCCATAAAGAAATAAGAGCATTGAATGACACATTGGACCAGATGGACATCATAGATATATATAGAACATTCCACCCTAAAACAACAGAATACTCATTCTTCTCAAGTGCACATGGAACCTTCTCCAGAATAGACCACATACTGGGTCACAAATCAGGGCTCAACCGATACCAAAAGACTGAGATGATTCCCTGCATATTCTCAGATCACAATGCTTTGAAACTGGAGCTCAATCACAAGGAAAAGTTCAGAAGGAACTCAAACACCTGGAAGCTAAAGACCACCTTGCTTAAGAATGCTTGGATCAACTTGGGCTTATCTTTGTGGAAAAGTATTTTTTAATGCCTGTTCAATATCTACATGTTATAAGTGGATTATTTTTTTTCCATTTTTTTAAATTGGATCAGTTTTGCCTGTTTGTGACTTTCTAGGACTTCATACACTTTTTATAGTTCACCTTATTTGTTGACATACAATTGTTCATAGTGCTCCTTTATTTCTTTTTAATTCATTTTTATTTCTTTAAGGTCTGAAGTAATAACTTCTCTTAATTTCTGATTTTTAAATTGAATTTTCTTCCTTTTTTATTCATGGTCAGTTCTGCTGAAGATTTGTCAATTTTGCTGATCTTTTCAAAATCCAACTTTAGGTTCATTAAATTTTTCCAATTGTTTTTCAATCTCTAGGTCATTTATTTCTACTCTAATTTTTGTTTGTTTGTTTATTATTCTCTGCTACTTTTTCTGGGTTTAATTTGCTCTTACTTTCCTAGTTTATTAGGGAGAACAGTTAGGCCATTGTTTTTACATATTTCTTTTTTAAAAATTTGAGTATTTATATGTATAAATTTTTCTCTAAGCAGTACTTTCATTGCATCCTTTAAGTTTTTATGCTGTATTTTCATTTTCATTAATATAAAATAATTTTCTAATTTTCCTTGTGATATCTTTTGACCCATTGCTTATTTAAGAGTTTGTTGTTTAATTTCCATGTATTTCTGAATTTCCCAAAATTATTTGTTATTGATTTCTAATTTAATTCTATTGTGATTAGATGTCATATTTTGAATAACTTCAATTATTTTAAGTATATTGAGTTGTTTTACTGATTAATATATGACCTATCCTGGTATTCACAAGAGTGCATATCCTGCTGTTCTTGGGTAGCTTGTTTTAAAGAAGTGTCTTGGATCTTATTGATTTATAGTGTTGTTCAAGTTTACTCTTTCCTTATTGGTTTTCTGTCTAGTTATTCTATCAAGTATTCCAAGTGGAATATTAGAGTCTTGAAGTACAATTCTTCTTTTATCTATTTTCCCTTTGATTTTTTTTAGTTATTTGCCTCATATATTTTGAGGTCTGTTGTTAAATAGTTTTTTTTTTTTACTTTCAAAATTTTATTTAAATTCTACTTAGTTAACATACAGTGTAATATTCTTTTCAGGAGTAGAATTTAGTGATTCATAATTTACATATAACACCCAGTGTTCATCACAAGTGCCTTCCTTAATAAGCCTCACCCATTTAACCCATCCCCCTACCCATCTTTCCTCCAGTAACCCTCAGTTTGCTCTCTATAGCTAAGAGGTTGTTTTAGTTTGCTTCTCTCTCTCCTTTTTTTTAATATTGTATTTTTATTTTATTTTTTCAGTGTTACAAAATTCAATGTTTATGCACCACACCCAGATGCACATGCAATACATGCCCTCCTTAATACCCACCACCAGGCCTCTCTTTTTTTCCCCCTATGTCCCTCTGCTTTGTTTCTTATATTTCACCTATGAGTGAAATCATATGGTATTTGCTTTTCTCTGACTGACTTATTTCATTTAGTATAATACTCTCCATCCAAGTCATTGCAAATGGCAAGATTTCATTCTACTTTCTGGCTAAGTAATATTCCATTATATATACCTATATATCTATATGCTTATCTCTACCTCTATCTCTATCTATCTATATCTCACCTTTTCTTTATCCATTCATCAGTGGATGGCTATGTGGGTTCTTTCCACAATTTGGCTATTGTTGCCAAATTGGCTATTGTTGATAATGGTGTTATAAACATCAGGGAGCATTTGCCCCTTAAAGTCAGTATCCTTGTATCCTTTGTGGAAATACCTTAGTCCAGTTGCTGGACTGGATGGCAGTTCCATGTTTAACTTTTTGAGGACCCTCCGTACTGTTTTCCAAAGTGACTGCATCAGTTTGCATCCCCACCAACAGTGTAAGAGGGTTCCCCTTTCTCTGCAGCCTTGCCAAAATCTGTTATTTCCTGTGTTGTTAATTTCAGCCATTCTGACAGGTGTGAGGTGATATCTCATTGTACTATTGATTTGTATTCTCTTTTTTTAATTGAATTTTATTTTTTCAGTGTTCCAAGATTCATTGTTTATGCACCACACCCAGTGCTCCATGCAATACAGGATTTGTATTTTCTTTTTTTTTAAAATTTTTTATTTCTTTTCAGTGTAACAGTATTCATTGTTTTTGCACCACACCCAGTGCAAAAACAATGAAGATGAGTGATGTTGAGCATCTTTTCATGTATCTGTGAGCCATAGGATGTCTTCTTTCAAACAATGTCTGTTTATGTCTTCTGCTTAATTCTTAACAGGGTAATTTGTTTTTTGGACATTGAGTTTGATAAGTTCTTTGTAGATTTTGGATACTAAACCTTCATCATGTATGTTATTTGCAAATATCTTCTCCTATTCCTTTCAGTTTTCTTGATTATTTCCTTGCTGTGCAGAAGCTTTTCATCTTGATGAAGTGCTAATAGTTCATTTTTCCTTTCATTACTCTTGCCTCCTGAGATGCATCTAGTAAGAAGTTGCTGTGGCTGAGGTCAAAAAGGTTACTATCTATGTTCTTCTCTAGGATTTTGATTATTTCCTATCTCACATTTAGGTCTTTCATCCATTTTGAAATCATTTTTGTGTATGGTGTAAGAAACTATCCCCTCATGTTTCCAAGGTGTCCCTCAGATCCCTGCCTTCACCTTGTCTGTGTCCAGGCCATCTGCCTGTTTGGCAGTGCAGTGCACTTGTCTTCTATCCCTGGCAGGCCAGCTGAGATTTAAAACTCCAAATTTTGGGGACCTGGCATGGTGCAGATCCACATTGGGCCTCTGGAGGAGGGTATTGCTATGCTGGGACTGGAGCATATTTGTCCCCAGAAGGGCAGTCACATCAAAGCTCATGGGCATGGATTTTGGAGTAAAGTGCAGCAAAAAGCCAGTGTCCATGTTAGCCGACCTCGGCAGGTGTATCTATGCCTAGGCTGAGGTGTTGGGGAGGATAATGGTATCTGCCAGCTCTTTCGTCCCCAGAGGAGAAATACCACCTCTCCCATGTGTGTTCCAAGAAGGGGGATCTGTCTCTTCCAGTGCATCCCAGGGCATTCCTAGATCACGCCA
Organism: Martes martes; assembly: GCF_963455335.1. Taxonomy (NCBI): domain Eukaryota; kingdom Metazoa; phylum Chordata; class Mammalia; order Carnivora; family Mustelidae; genus Martes; species Martes martes. The sequence goes on from NC_137897.1 coordinate 45,173,255, forward strand.
TCTGCTCCAGGACTATCTGCCCTCCTTCCCCCCAGTAGCACTGCAGCACCCTCAGGACTCCACAGTGACTACACTGTAGACCTCTAAAACTCCAGTCGTGGGGACCCAGTGGTTGTAAAAACTCATGAAAATCAGCTTCTCTCATTTTCCCAGTCAATAGCTTTGAGGATCTGTTTTCTTTGTGAGAAACCCTGGGTTCTTCTCTCTCTCTGTCCATGACCAGGACTCCCTCCCCTCTGCAGCTCCCACAGTCCTTTCCTCCTCCAAATCACATCTTTTTACCTCCTAACTTCCACAACGTGGCTTCTTCTCTCCTTGTTGTGCAGCTTGTTTTGTCAGCCCACAGATCAATTTCGTGGGTATTCAGAATGATTGGCTATTTATCTAGCTGTGTTTGAGGCACAAGGCAAGTCTAGGGTCTTCCTACTACTCCACCATTTTAGCTCCTCTCAGCTATTATTTTTTCAAATATATTTTCTGCCTTCTACTCTCTTTCTTCCCCTTGTGGGATCCCTCTATTACAAATGTTATTATGCTTGATGATGTCATTGGTTTCTTTAACCTCTTCTCCATTATTATTATTATTATTAATTTTGCTGTTCAAATTCATTTGCTGTCCATTACCTTGTCTTCCATATCACTGATCCATTCTTCTCCATGCTCTCAACTATTGATTCCCTCTAGTGTATGTTTTCAGCTATAGAATTTTTCATCTCTCTTTTTTTTTTTTTAATTTCTATTTGTTGAAGGTGTTACTGAGACCCTCCGCTCTCTTATCAAGTCAGGTATCTTTATGGCCTTCATTTTTTTATATGTTTAAATTTTATTTATATTATTGACATAAAGGTATGTGTGTAATACATATATATAAAATGGGAGGAGCTCAATTATATATATGTGGACCATCATTTTGAATCCTATATCAGGCATATTGCTTATCTCTATTTTGTTTAACTCTTTTCTGTGTTTTTTTTTTTCCTGGTCTTTCACATGGGATATATTCATCTGTCTCCTCATTTTGCCTAACTCTCTTTGATTTTATGTATTAGAAAAGTCAGCTACATCTACTCATCTTTTAAGTAGCGCCTTTATAAAGCTGATGTCCTATGGTGCCCTGTAACACAATGCCCCTTCTTTACCAGAACCAGGCACTTCAAGAGTGCTTCCTGTGTGTTGTGACTGGGCTGCCTTTTCCTTCAGTTCAGTTGACTGCAATGGCTTACTTTGCCTGACACTGGTGTGCAGGGTTTTGTCCATGTGCAGTTACAGGACCTGTCTGGGTCCATCACAGCTTATAGTTGGGTGGTGTCAGCAATTAGACCAAATGTCTGCCTTCAATCTGTCTGCCTGGGCTGCAGTCACAGTGATCTGCAGGTGGTCTCCTTGTGATATTCCCTGTGAGGTTTTTGTTGGTGGGTGAGGCTGGCATTCAGAACAGATACCTGTACTCTGTCCTTCAACTGTTGCTATTGTTGCATTGATAAGCAGGGCGCTCTCTCTACTGCCAGCTATAAATATTTTCTCCTGGGGCTATGAATGTACTTGTGTGTATGGTTATCTCCCCCTCTCCCAAAAGCAGGAGTCATTTTGCAGAGGTGCTTATCCCTGCTGGATTTAATTCCAGGGTGTTTGGGGGCAGGAGCTGCTCCCTGCCATGTGGGGTGTGTTGGATGGGGTAGATCTCTAGGGGAATGCAAGTGTGGGGTGCACAGTGCCAGCAAAATAGGTAGAGAGTGTTCATGCTGGCTCCTGCTGGTGTCCAGATATCTAGGCTGGGGACAGGGTCAGGGGAAGGGGGGAGAAATGTCACTGATTATCACTTTTATTCTTGGAGAAGTCTGCTAAGATCCATGCCCCTCCAGGACACATTAGGTGATTAGTAAATAAATCTTCACGTAAAACCCAGGTGTTACTTTTCAAACTGTTGTTTCTCTGTTGTATCACAACAGATTTATTTGTTATGCTGATTTTTAAGAATGGAGATGAAGTTTCCCATCACCCTTTAGCTCTTCTAGAGCTATGCATAGCGACGGTTAAAGTACCCAGAGTTCAGCCACTGATTGTAAAAATTCATGGAATTAAGTCCCAGTGGTTTTCAAAGCCAAATGTGGGGACTCATCTCCCAAGGGCAGATCTTCCCTACCTGATCTGCTTGGTGTGGGGTGTGATCCTCTGGCTTTTCTGTGCTTCTGGTGTTCCTCCATTTTATGGATAGTCTTGTAGAGAGTTTGGTTTCTAACCACATCTCTGTCCCTCCTTCTGTTTGCAATGTAGCCCTCTCTCTGTGGTTAACTATGGAAAGTCTACTCTGCAAGTGTTTGGGTCCTTTTCGGTGTTAGTTTTACTGATGTAGCTGTTTTATCAGTATGCTTATAAGATGAGGTGAGCTCAGGATCCCCCTACTCTGTCATTTTCCCAGAAGTCTACTGCAGCATTTTTCCTATGGAAAATTTCACTCCTAATCCTAGCCCTTTGGGGAAAATCAGGTCAACATTTGGTCAGAAGAGTATGACTTGGGTCTTTCACTTTTTAAATTTAATACCTTGTTACTATCATAAGCTTCTTTCAGTTCCTGAAATTCACTTGATATTTAGAAGGTTAAAAAAATGTCAAGTATATAAACATAAATATATTCTTCCTTCAATTCTAAAAACTAAAGTGATGATTTATACTGTAGAATGGAATTTTAAAAAATTGGGCATCAACACTCTTGGACTCCCCTCCAAACCCTTTTTGTAGAGTAGATAGTTACACAGTAGTATAAGTTTTACTTTGAAGCAAGCATTTCTCTTTTTTTTTTTCATCTTCAAACATAAATTAATGGAAGGGGGTATGTCTATGGAATGAGGAAAGGAGCAGAAATAGTCCTATGATACTGGGTTGTAATTAGAAATATATAACATGAACTAATGATTTTTTTAAAATATGTATTTCCTACATCTGTCCACTGAAAGGACTAGAAGCAATGATATACCACTACCAAAAAGGCACTCATGTTGTATTGATCTTGACTTCTAAATACCATTCTTATCTAAAAGGAAACAGAGTTTCTTTGAAAAAATGGTAGATTTTAGAAATAGAATTGGAAAATTACAATGTGAGCTTTAAAAATCTTGTTATGACGGAAAGTAAGGAAGTACTCAAAAACTGAAGGGGCATATCAAAAGTACATTGGAGCTAATTCAAAGGTACTTCCATAGACAATCTGGAAAATTTGAGCATCAAAATGAATAACATAGGCAATGTATATTAGTTTTTTAAAACCCATGAGTTCATAGTGATGCTAAAAACAAAATGATTCAGAATGGAGATGGAAAGCTCTGACAAAGGGAATTCTGCTATTTATGACAGCATGAATGGACCTTGAGGGCATTGTGTTACATAAAGAAAGTCACATAGAGAAAGATAAATAGCATATGATATCACTTTTATGTGAAATCTAAAAAGCCAACGAGTATGGTGGTTACCAAAGGAATTGGGAATGTGTTCTTTAAGGGTGTAAACATAGAACTAGTAGGTAAATAAATCCCAGATATCTAATGCACAGCATAATGTTTATAGTCAACAATGTTTTATTATAAATTCCAAAGCTGCTATGAGACTAGATCTTAATAGTTTCCACCTCAAAAAGAAATGATAATTATGTGACATGATAAACATGTTAGTTAATACTACAGTGGTAATCAATTGCAATATATAAATGTGTCAAATGAAATATGTTGTATACCTTAAGCTTATACAATGTTGTATGTAAACTAAGAAAATTGATACCACCAATGATGTAACTCAGAGATTGAAAACAGGATACAATAGAGCACAGTTGAAAGTACTACATGAGGGAAAAATATTATCAACAATGTCATAGCTCATAAATAACCAGCTACATAAGTTAGAGTCATTTGTTGTGTGGCTGGGTACACAAAAATTTTGTCCACCAAATACTTCAGTCTCTCCTATATCCATAATCTCATAGAATTATACTTCATAGACATTATAAGTTAAAGATGACCACACAAACTGAATACCAATGAAACATAGGCAAAAATAATTTGTGTCATTTCTCGGGAGAAGCCTTTCGGGAGGGAATATTATGTATCACATTTCTTTTTTTCTCTGCAATAGTGCCCTCCCAAGTAACATCTAGGGAGGTTCTCTCAGCACTGGACTCTGAGTGAGAACAATGTGAAAAATAGCCCTCTTCCCATCAAAAGGCACATATAACATAAGCAAAAAACAAACAAATGAACAAACACCTGTTTATTGATTAAATACACTTTGTTGAAACATATTTTTGTTGTAATATCTGTAGTTATTTTAATATATTTTATCATGAAATTGTTACAAATATATCATTTCTGTACAATTATAAGAACATATTATGAGCAACTATACACTAGCAAATTTGACAATCTAGAAGAAATGGATGCATTCCTAGAGACAAATAAACTACCCAAAACTGAACTAGGAAGAAACAGAAAACTTGAACAGACCCATAACCCATAAGGAGATTGAAGCAGTCATCACAAATCTCCCAATAAACAAGACCCCAGGGCCAGTCGGCTTTCCAGGGGAATTCAACCAAACATTTAAAGAATTAATACCTATTCTCCTGAAACTGTTTCAAAAAATGCAAATGGAAGGAAAATTCCCAAACTCATTTTATGAGGCCAGCATCACCTTGATTCCAAAACCAGACAAAGATCCCATCAAAAAGAAGAATTACAGACCAATATCCTTGATGAACATGGATGCAAAATTTCTCACCAAAATACTAACCAATAGGATCCAACAGTGCATTAAAAGGATTATTCACCATGACCAAGTGGGATTTATTCCTGGGTTGCAAGCTTGGTTCAACATCTGCAAATCAATCAATGTGATACAATACATTAATAAAAGAAAGAACAAGAACCATATGATACCCTCAAGAGATACTGAAAAAGCACTTGACAAAGTACAGTATCTTTTCTTATTCAAAATTCTTCACAGTGTAGGGATCTAGGGTATATACATCAATATCATAGGAGCCATCTATGGAAAACCCACAGTGAATATCATTCTCAATGCGGAAAAACTGAGAGCTTTTCCCCTAAGGTCAGGAACAGGGCAGCGCTGTTCACTATCACCACTGCTATTCAACATAGTACTGGAGGTCCTAGCCTCAGCAATCAGACAACAAAAAGAAATAAAAAGCTTCCAAATCAGCAAAGAAGAAGTCAAACTCTCACTCTTTTCAGATGATATGATACTTTATGTGGAAAACTCAAAAGACTCCACTCCAAAACTACTAGAACTCATACAGGAATTCAGTAAAGTGTCAGGATATAAAATCAAGGTACAGAAATCAGTTGTATTTCTATACACCAACAGCAAGACAGAAGAAAGAGAAATTAAGGAGTTGATCCCATTTACGATTGTACCCAAAAAACATAAAATACCTAGGAATAAACCTAACCAAAGAGGCAAAGAATCTGTACTCAGAAAACTATAGAGTACTCATGAAAGAAATTGAGGAGGATACAAAGAAATGGAAAAATGTTCCCTACTCATGGATTGGAAGAACAACATTGTGAAAATGTCTGTGCTACCTGGAGCAATCTACACATTTAATACAATCCCTATCAAAATACAATTAAGTTATTCAAAAAACTGGAACAAATAATCCTAAATTTATATGGAACCAGAAAAGACCCCCAAATAGCCAGAGGAATGTTGAAAAAGAAAACCAAATCTGGTGACATCACAATTCCAGACTTCAAACTCTATTACAAAGCCGTAATCATCAAGACAGTACGGTACTGGCCCAAAAACAGACATAGATCAATGGAACAGAATAGAGAGCCCAGGAGGAGACAAGATGGTGGAGAAGGAGGAGGAGGTGCTGTTTCAACCTGTCCCCTAAAGTGAGCTGATTACCTACCAAAGAACTCTGATCACCCATGAAATCAGTCTGAGATTAGAATTATACACTTCTGGATCTCTGTGGGGGCAGAAGACACCAGTGGACAGGTAAAGCAGAGTGGGAACATCGGGCTGATATCGGAAGATAAACAAAAGGGGGAGGGAGCCACCAGAAGTGACCCATTGGAAAGTAATACCCCAATACAAGAGTGCCCTGTGATTGGGGACCAGCATTAACTTGGAGCCTGGTTGAAAGCACTCAAAAAGAGCAAAAGATCTTAAGGGGAAGTTGGTGGAATTGGGCAGTTAGGGACGGGGACTTAAGCCCATGGACCCAGGATGGCCACTGCCTGCAGGGAACCAGAGAAAGCAGCGAAGAAATGAAGAAGCCAGGTCTTGGTCCCTGAGCCATCCGTGCACCTGAGAGCATCTGGACGGCAATGCCCATGAGGGTGAGGGAGGCTGCTGTGGATGCCAGCCAGCAGAACCACAGCCTTTTGCAGACTGGGCTCTGAGTCGCGCCCCACACCCTCCCCTGAGAGAGGTCTGTGCAGGCCCCAGCCATCGATCTCTAGGACCCAGAGAGTCTGAGCACTCTCAGACTGGGCCAGCGTGAAAATCTCAGTGTGCTATATCTCCTTCTGACCTCTCTGGTGGTCTAGAGCTGCTGAGACCGCCTCGGCTAGTATTTCTCATGGTTCTGGGTACAAGCGAGAGTTCCTGTGACCCCAGAGACCATGACTGGGGATGTGCTCTGCCAGGGGCAGAGGGGAAATTTATGTGCTCTGGAGCACACAGAGAGGAACAGACTGAGGCTTCTCTCTGAGATGGAGGTCTGGGTGTAGTTTGCTTAACTCTAAACCTCCAAAGAACTGTCAAAAGCCTCCAAGGGGAGAAAAAACAAACAAACAAACAAACAAACAAAACCTCCAGAGAACAAAAGCCTGAAAAATCGGTTTCCTAAGAAACCAGCCCCTTGATAGGGGCAGGAGGACTCAACTCTAGCAAGACTCCCTGAAAAACCTTGCGGCAGGCCCCTCCCCCCGAAAGTCAGCCAAAACAAACAAACAAACAAACAAACAAAAAACCCAAAAAACAAAAACAAGAGGACAAATACCACTACTTCATATGTACAACTTTTTTTTTTAATTCGTCCCCACTATTCTGGTTATATATATATATATATATATATAACATTTTAACATATATGCCATATACCATAACAATGAGATGTTCAGTACAACAAATTCCATAATAACCTTTTAACCTGAACTTTTTTGATACATATACCTGTGTTTTTCTTTTGCTTTTCTACTTTTTAGTTTTTAAATTTTATTTTACTATTATTTTTTAAATATTCATATAAACATAAGCTTCAAAATAATCCCCTTGCCCCAAACAATCCTATGCCTATAGGTAAACCAGTTTTAATCCCCCTTAATCTCAGGAAAGTTGAGTCCTTTAACAAAGAAATCAAGATACAACCAAGAAGAATCAAAATAAACTTCCTCACCCACACTGAGAATTTATAACCTCCCTTCCATCTTTTTCTTCTGTCAGTGTTTCTGTGTATTTGTTTTTGTTCTGGTAGTATATAAATCTTGTACTTGGGGTTCATTTTGATAGGGTTCATTTCTTTACTTATTTATTTATTTCTCTTGTCATCTACTTTTGCCGGTCCTTTTGTTTGTCTGTTTTTGTTTATATACTTCGTAAATGTTACCTTTGGGACCCATGAGGGCTGGGCCGGCTCTATTATTTTATCTTTCTTTTTTATTTCCTGTCTCTCTCTCTTTTTTTTTCTTTTTTCTTCCTTTTTGGTGGGGACATTCGATTGCTCAGAAGCTTCCCAGGGTGCACCTTGCCTGCACCACATTTAAAACATTCAGCTACACATCCGTTCAGCCATCTCTCACCAAAATGACTAGGAGGAGGAATGCCCAACAGAAGCAAAATTCAGAGACTGGGCCCTCTCCTCAGAGCTGTTGGATATGGACATAGACAGTATGTCCGAAAGGGAATTCAGGCTAACAATTACCCAGGCAATAGCTAGGTTGGAGAAAGCCTTTGATGACAAAATGGAATCAATTAAGGCAGAAGTGAAAGCCACCAGGGATGATGTTAACAATGCTCTCAATGAGTTCCAATCTAATCTAAATTCTCTAAAAGCTAGGGTAACCAAGGCAGAAGATAGAATTAGTGATCTGGAGGACAAACTGATAGAGAAAAAGGATCAGGAGGAAGCCTGGAACAAATAGCTTAGAAGCCATGAAAAAAGAATTAAGGAAAGAAATGATGCCATGAAACGTTCCATCGTCAGAATTATTGGAATCCCTGAGGGGGAGAAGAAAGAAAGAAGACTAGAAGATATAGTTGAACAAATTCTCCATGAAAATTTTCCCAGTCTGGTGAATGGAACCAGCGTTCATGTACTAGAGGCAGAAAGGGTTGCCCCCAGGATCATAGAATCTAGAAAGACCTGGAGACACCTGATTGTGAAAATTAGACCAGAGCTCTTGAAAGCAGCCGGGGAAAGAAATCCCTTACTTACAAAGGAAAGCCCATCAGAATAACGTTAGACGTGTCCACAGAAACCTTGCAAGCCAGAAAGGGCTGGTAAGATGTATTCAGGGCACTAAATGGAAGAACATGCAGCCAAGAATACTTTACCCAGCAAGACTGACATTCAAAATGGATGGAGAGATAAAGAGCTTCCAAGACTGGCAAGGTTTAAAAGAGTATGTGATCACCAAGCTGACACTGCAAGAAATATTAATGTGGGTTCTATAAAAGACGAAAATAAAATCAAGGATATCATTGAACAGAAATATATGGAGACAATCTGTAGAAACAAAGACTTCACAGGTAACACAATGTCAATAAAAACGTTATCTCTCAACAATCACTCTCAACGTGAATGGCATAAATGCACCCATAAAACGACACAGGGTTGCAGACTGGATAAAATGACAGGACCCAACTATATGTTGTCTAAAAGAGACCCATTTTGAACCTAAGGATACATTCAGACTGAAAGTGAGGGGATGGAGAAGCATCTTTCATGCCAATGGGCCGCAAAAGAAGGCTGGGGTAGCGATTCTCATATCAGATCAATTAGATTTTAAACTGAAGATGGTAGTCAGAGATATAGAAGGACACTACATCATACATAAAGGGTCTATCCACCAAGAAGATCTAACAATTGTAAATATTTATGCCCCCAATATGGGAGCATCCAATTAGAGAAGAAAACTGTTAATCAAGATAAAGAGTCATATTGATATTAATAGTAGGGATCGTAACATGCCTCTCTCAGTAACAGACAGATGATCCAAGCAGAAAATCAATAAAGAAACAAGAGCATTGAATGACATATTGGACCAGATGGACCTCATAGATATATACAGAACATTCCACCCTAAAACAACAGAATACTCATTCTTCTCAAGTGCACATGGAACCTTCTCCAGAATAGAACACATACTGGGTCACAAATCAGGACTCAACCGATACCAAAGGACTGAGATTATTCCCTGCATATTCTCAGATCACAATGCTTTGAAACTGGAGCTCTACCACAAGGAAAAGTTTGGAAGGAACTCAAACGCCTGGAAGCTAAAGACCACCTTGCTTAAGAATGCTTGGATCAACCAGGAGATCAAAGAAGAACTTAAACAATTCATGGAAACCAAAGAGAATGAAGACACTTTGGTCCAAAACCTATGGAATACAGCAAAGGCAGTCCTAAGGGGAAAATATATAGCCCCCCAAACCACACGCAAAAAAAAAAGGAAAAATCCAGAATACACCAGCTGTCTCTACACCTTAAAGAACTGGAGAATCAACAACAAATTAAGCCAACTCCACACATGAGAAGGGAAATAATCAAGTTTAGAGCAGAGATCAATGAGACAGAAACCAGAGATACAGTAGAATGCATCAATGAAACTAGAAGCTGGTTTTTAGAAAGAATCAATAAGATTGATGAACCATTGGCCACACTAATCCAAAAGGAAAGAAAGAAGGCCCAAATTAATAAAATTATGAATGAAAAGGGAGAGATCACAACTAACACCAAGGAAGTAGAAACAATCATCAGAAGTTATTATCAACTTTTATATGCCAATAAGTTAAGCAACCTAGATGAAATGAATGCATTCCTGGAAAACTATAAACTTCCAAAATTGAACCAGGAAGAAATTGGCAACGTGAATAGACCGATATCGAGTAATGAGATTGAAGCAGTGATTAAAAACCTTCCAAAAAACAAGACCCCAGGACCTGACGGATTCCCTGGGGAATTCTATCAAACTTTCAAAGAAGAAAGAACACTTATTCTCCTGAAGCTGTTTCAAAAAATTGAGGCAGAAGGAAAACTTCCAGACTCTTTTAATGAAGCCAGCATTTCCCTGATCCCCAAACCAGGCAAAGACCCTACCAAAAAGGAGAATTTCAGACCAATATCCCTGATGAATATGGATGCTAAGATTCTCAACAAGATCCTAGCAAATAGGATCCAACAGCACATTTAAAAGATTATCCACCATGATCAGGTGGGATTCATCCCTGGGTTACAAGGATGGTTCAACATTTGCAAATCAATCAATGTGATAGAACAAATCAATAAGAGAAGAGAGAAGAACCACATGGTCCTCTCAAATGATGCAGAAAAAGCATTTGACAAAATCAAGCATTCGTTCCTGATTAAAACATTTCAAAGTATAGGGATAGAAGGAACATTCCTGAAATTCATAAAATCAACTATGAAAAACCCACAGTGAATATCATCTTCAGTGGGAAAAAGCTCACAACCTTCCCATTGAGATAAGGAACATGACAAGGATGCCCACTCTCACCACTCTTGTTCAACATAGTATTAGAAGTCCTAGCAACAGCAATCAGACAATAAAGAGAAATAAAAGGTATCCAAATTGGCAATGAAGAAGTCAAACTCTCTCTTTTTGCAGATGACATGATACTTTATATGGAAAACCCAAAAGACTCCACCCCCAAACTACTAGAACTCATACAGCAATTCAGTAATGTGGCAGGATACAAAATCAATGTACAGAAATCAGTGACTTTCTTATACACTAACAATGAAAACACAGAAAGCGAAATTAGAGAATCAATTCCATTTACTATAGCACCAAGAACCATAAGATACCTCGGAATAAACCTAACCAAAGAGGTAAAGGATCTGTACTCAAGGAACTACAGAACACTCATGAAAGAAATTGAAGAAGACACAAAAAGATGGAAGACAATTCCATGCTCTTGGATCAGAAGAATAAACATTGTTAAAATGTCTATACTGCCTAGAGCAATCTATACTTTTAATGGCATTCTGATCAAAATTCCACCGGTATTTTTCAAAGAGTTGGAGCAAATAATCCTAAAATTTGTATGGAATCAGAAGAGCCCCCGACTTGTTAAGGAAATGTTGTAAAAGAAAAACAAAACTGGCAGCATGACGTGGCCTGATTTCAAGCTTCACTACAAAGCTGTGATCAACAAGACAACATGGTACTGGCATAAAACCAGACACATAGACCAGTGGAATAGAGTAGAGAGCCCAGATATGGACCCTCAACTCTATGGTCAAATAATCTTTGACAAAACAGGAAAAAATATCCAATGGAAAAAAGACGGTCTCTTCAATAAATGGTGCCGGGAAAATTGGACAGCTATATGTAGAAGAATGAAACTCGACCATTCTCTTACACCATACACAAAGATAAAATTGAAATGGATAAAAGACCTCAATGTGAGACAGGAATCCATCAGAATCCTAGAAGAGAACATAGGCAGTAACCTCTTGGACATCGGCCACAGCAACTTCTTCAAGATATGTCTCCAAAGGCAAAGGAAACAAAAGCAAAAATGAACTTTTGGGACTTCTCAAGATCAAAAGCTTCTGCACAGCAAAGGAAACAGTCAACAAATCAAAGAGGCAACCCACGGAATGGGAGAAGATATTTGCAAATGGCAGTACAGACAAAAGGCTGATATCCAGGATCTATAAAGAACTTCTCAAACTCAACACACACAAAACAGACAATCATATTAAAAAATGGGCAGAAGATATGAACAGACACTTCCCCTATGAAGACATACAAATGGCTATCAGGCAGATGAAAAAATGTTCATGATCACTAGTCATCAGGGAGAGTCAAATCAAAACCACATTGAGATAACACCTTACCCTGCTTAGAATGGCCAAAATTGGCAAGACAGGAAACAACGTGTGTTGGAGAGGATGTGGAGAAAGGGGAACCCTCTTACACTGTTGGTGGGAATGCAAGTTGGTGCAGCCACTTTGGAGAACAGTGTGGAGATTCCTTAAAAAAATTAAAAATAGAGCTTTCCTATGACCCTGCAATTGCACTACTGGGTATTTACCCCAAAGATACAGGTGTAGTGAAAAGAAGGGCCATCTGTACCCCAATGTTCATAGCAGTAATGGCCACAGTCGCCAAACTGTGGAAAGAACCAAGATGCCCTTCAATGGACGAATGGATAAGGAAAATGTGGCCCATATATACTATGGAGTGTTACGCCTCCATCAGAAAGGATGAATACCCAACTTTTGTATCCACATGGACAGGACTGGAAGAGATTATGCTGAGTGAAATAAGTCAAGCAGAGAGAGTCAATTATCATATGGTTTCACTTATTTGTGGAGCATAAGAAATAACACGGAGGACATGGGGAGATTGAGAGGAGAAGGGAGTTGAGGGAAATTGGAAGGGGAGATGAACCATGAGAGACTATGGACTCTGAAAAACAACCTGTTTTGAAGGGATGGGGGGAGGGAGATTGGTTGAGCCTGGTGGTAGATATTATGGAGTGCACGTATTGCATGGACCACTGGGTGTGGTTCATAAACAATGAATTCTGGTACACTGAAAAGAAATTTTAAAAATAAAATATTATAAAAAAAAAAGAAGAGAGAGCCCAGAAATGGACCCTCAACTCTATGGTCAACTAATCTTCAATGAAGCAGGATATATTTTCCAATGGGAAAAAGACAGTGTCTTAAACCAAAGGTGTTGGGAAAATTGCACAGCCACATGCAGAATGAAACTGGAACTTACACCACTCACAAAAATAGACTCAAAATGGGTGAAAGACTGCAATGTAAGACAGGAATCCATCAAAAACCTTGAGGAGAACACAGGTAGAAACCTCTTCGATCTCAGCCACAGCAACTTCTTCCTAGAAACATCACCAAAGACAAGGGAAGCAAGGGCAAATATGAACTATTGGGATCTCATCAAGATATAAAGCTTTGCACAGCAAATGGAAGAGTCAACAAAACTAAAAGACAACTGACAGAATGGGAGAAGTTATTTAAAAATGACACATCAGATAAAAGGCTAGTATCCAAAATCTATAAAGAACTTATCAAGCTGAACACCCAAAGAACAAATAATCCAATCAAGAAATGGGCAGAAGACATGAACAGATATCTCTGCAAAGAAGACATCCAAATGACCAACAGACACAGGAAAAAGTGCTCCACACCACTTGGCCTCAGGGAAATGCAAATCAAAACCACAATGAGATACCACCTCATGCCAGTTAGAATGGCTGAAATTAACAAGTCGGAAAACGACTGATGTTGGCAAGGATGCAGTGAAAAGGGAACCCTCCTGCACTATTGGTGAGAATGCAAGCTGGTGAAGCCACTCTGGAAAACACTATGGAGGTTCCTCAAACAGTTGAAAATAGACCTACCTTTTGACCCAGATTTTACACTACTGGATATTTACCGTAAAAATACAAATGTAGTTATCCGACGGGGCATGTGCACCCAAATGTTTATAGCAGCAATATCCACAATAGCCAAACTATGGAAAGAACCTAGATGTCCATCACCAGATGCATGGATAAAGAGGTGATACACACACACACACACACACACACACACACACACATACAGATGTATATATACATATACATGTATATATACAATGGAATACTATGCACCCATCAAAAAACCTGAAATCTTGCCATTTGCATCGACATGGATGGAGCTAGAGGGTATTATACTAAGCGAAATACGTCAATCAGAGAAAGACAATTATAATATGATCTCTCTGATATGAGGAATTTGAAAGGCAGCATGGGGGATAGGGAGGGAAAAAATGAAACAAGATGGGATCAGAAGGGAGACAAGCTTAAGAAACTCTTAATCTCAGGAAACAAACTACAGGTTGCTGGAAGGGGAGTGGGGAGTCATCGGGTGGCTGGGTGATGGACATTGAGGAGGGTATGTGCTATGGTGAGTGCTGTGAATTGTGTAAGACTGATGATTCACAGATCTGTACCCCTGAAGCAAATAATACATTATATGTTAATAAAAAAGTTATATATATATATATATAATTCCACTTTTTTTATTATGTTCAATTAGCCAACATATGGTACATCATTAGTTTTTGATATAGTGTTCAATGATTCATTAGTTGCTTATAACACCCAGTGCTCATCACAAAACGTGCCTTCCTTAATATCCATCACCCTCTTATCCCATCCTCTCACCATCCTCCTTTCTGTAACCCTCAGTTTGTTTCCTGGAGCCCAGAGGTATTTGTTATAGCAGAAAACCCTAGCACACCCTGATAAATTTGAACTGCTATTAAAAAAAAAAAAGAAAAAAGAAAAAAAACACAAAACCTTTAACTAATACTTTCCTATTATTTGGCACACCTAATCCAAACAATTCTCTATTTAAGGACACATAAATGTTTATTAGTCAGATATGATTAACTCTTCTGTTTATAACCCCACAACTTTAAACTGTTCACCTTATTTTAATTAATTTTTTAAATTTTATTTTTTTCTTGATTAGAGAGAGAGAGAGCACAAGCATTGGGGGAGAGGCAGTGGGAGAAGCAGGTTCCCCACTGAGCAGTGAGCCCTACATGGTACTTGATCCCAGAACCCCAGGATTGTGACCTAAGCAGAAGGCAGATGTTTAATTGATTGATCCACTTAGGCACTCCTATTCACCCCATTTTTTTTTATTTTTTTAAAGATTTTGTTTATTTGACAGAGATCACAAGTAGGCAGAGAGAGAGGGGGGAAGCAGGCTCCCTGCTGAGCAGAGAGCCCAATGCAGGGCTCGATCCCAGGACCCTGAGATCATGACCTGAGCCAAGGACAGAGGCTTTAACCCACTGAGCCACCCAGGCACCTCCACCCCATTTTAAAAACACTTTCATTTCTCCCCACTCTACTTTGTGTAGTGCATATGCTGTTAAATTGTCTATCCAATGCTTTTCTTACATAGTTACTGAGGTAAGGGCACCATATTGGCCCAGAGAGTCATTTTTCTTTTTAAATTCTAATTCTGGAGTTAAGATGGCAGATTAGTAAGTGGACCCTGAGCTTGCCCCATCCCTCAGACACAGCCAGATCAACACCAAATCATTTTGAATAATTAGGAAATTGATCTGAGGATTAAGAAAACAATCTGCACAATTGGAGGCTGAGAACATAGTAGATGTGAGGTTTAAAGCTGTGAATTGAGGGAGGAAAAAAGCTGCAATGCCACAAAGAGAAGGGGACACTTTTCATGCAGCAAAGTCAGGGAGAGAGGGAGAGAAAGCAGCATGTAGGGTTTGCATAACACACCACAGAAAGGGGAGCCCCTGGGTCACACTGGGAGAGATCGCTCCCCTTCCTGGAATACATTGGAAAAGGACATTTTACCACTCCAAATACGACCCCCCCCCCCATTCACAGCAGGGCATAGAAGCACACTGGCAGATGACAGGTAATCTGGTCTCAGCTTTTCCTTATGCATCATAATAGACTCCAGACACCATGTGCACACCATGCAACTGCTTTTCTGGGAGAGAATGGTGCTCGGTGCAACATGAGGCTCTACTCTGGGAAAGGGGAGTGGGTTCACACCATGTCAGCCCTTTAAGATTTGTAGTTTTGAATCCCAGCCACTGGCCAGAGGTAAAACACAGGAGAATTGTGGTGCCAGGTATGCTGATGGCTGGGCACAGACAGGTTAAGGACCAGGATTTGGGGAAAGCCGGAGATACAAGAGGGGATTTTTTTGTCTTTCTTTGAGGGACCCCTGAACAGTGGTAGATATGAGTTCCTCTCCCAAAGTATGACAGGGTGGAGTGACACCACCTTCCACTCCCCTGCCCACCAGTGTAGTCAGATTTCAGAGAGAAACACAGAGACTAAAGTTGCTTACACAAAACCCTACCCCCTGAGCCTGACAGGGACATCTTTACAAGAGCATATCTGACAGTCAGCCAGCACAGGGGGCCTTTCCCTCAGAAGACCATCACAACCTCCCCATGTATACCAAGTTTATTAATTATAGAGTGCTACAAAGTGTCAGTTTCAGTTCTGGTGGAAATGGGACTAGGCTTTTGTTTTTTATTTGTTTATTTTATTTATTTTCTTTAATTCCTTATTTTTTGTTTATATATTTACTTTATTTCATTTATTTTGTTCTTTTTTTTTCTTTTTTCTTTGGTATCAAACTTAGAGTTTTATGTTCATTTGTTGGTTTGTTTATTTCCTTGTCTAGTTTTTTGGATCAGGCTTCTTTCCTTTTTCTTTTTTTCTTCATTCTTATTCTTTGAAATCAGCCTTATAGATTTTGTTTGTCTTTTTGTTTGCTTTTTTGTTCATTTTCCTTCTCTTTTTTCTTGGATCAGTCATTTTTTTCTAGGCTTATTGTAACAAATAAGTCAAAGCACACCTATTTAGAGGTCCAAACACTCCCCACTGCGAGCAAGGAACTCCATATAGGACTGGAATGACCTCTGGGAAAGAGCACCCGAAACACAACAGTGGAGTACACACAACATACACCAGAAACACTTCCTGAAGTGCCAGGCACTTCAGTTTATGACCTCTTCTTATGTAGTATTACTCCCAGGAGCAGGAAACATAACAAGTTTTTAAAATATGCAAGAGAGGGATGCCTGGGTGGCTCAGTCAATTAAGTGTCTGCCTTTGGCTCAGGTCATGATACCAAGTCCCACATTGGGCTCCTTGCTCAGTGGGGAGCCACCTACTTCCTCTGCCTGATGCTTCCCCTGCTTGTGCACTCTTTCTCTCTCTCCCTGTCCCTCTCTTCCTGATAAAAAATAAATAAAATATTTTTTACAATATGCAAAAGACAGAAACCTAGACATGATGACAAGATGGAAGATTTCTCCCCAAAAGAAAGATCAAGAAGAAATCACAGACAGAGATTTGCTCAAAACGTTTATAAGCAATATATCTGAACAAGTATTTAGAACAACAGTAATAAGAATACTAGTTGAGGAGCACCTGGGTGGCTCTGCAGGTTAACTGTCTGACTCTTGATTTCAGCTCAGGTCATGATCTCAGTGTCATGAGATCAAGCCTCATGTCAGGCTCAACATTCAGCATGGAGTCTGCTTGAGATTTTCTCTCTCCCTCCCCCTTTGCTCTTCCCACCTTTTTCACTCTCTCAATAAGTAAATAAAATCTTTAAAAAAAATAATAGCTGAGCACTGGGCGTTATACACAATGGATGAATCCTTGAACACTACATCAAAAATGGATGATGTACTATATACTGGCTAATTGAACATAATTATAAAAATATTTTATGTATTTTGACAAATAAAAATTATATGTGTTTAAGACAAAAAAAAATACTAGCTGAACTTGGAAGAAGCACTGAAGACACCAGAGAAACCCTACCTGCAGCGATGAAAGACCTAAAAAGTAGTCAGGTCAAAATTTAAAAAAAATGCTATAACTGAGATTTGAAACAGACTGAATGTAACCACAATAAAATTGGAAGAAACAGAGGATCAAATAGGTGATAGTGAAGATAAAATTACAGAAAATAATGAATCTTAAAAGAGAAAGAAAATTATTAGGTTATGAATACAGACTTAGGGAATTCACTGATTTCACAAAGTGCAAAAAATCCATGGCATAGAAGTCCCAGAAGAAGAAGAAGAGCAAGAAGAAAAGGGGCAGAAGGTTTATTTGAACAAATTATAGTTGAGAGCTTCCCTAATCTGGGGAAGGAAACAGATATTTGAGTCCAAGAGGCACAGAGAACTCCCCTCAAAATCAATAAAAACAGGTCAACCCCAAGACATATCATAGTGAAACTTGCAAAATACAAAGATAAAGAGAAAATTCTGAAAGGCCCTAAGGACAAAAGGTCCTTAACCTACCAGGGTCAATACATCAGGTTAGCAGCATAACTGTCCACGAAACTTGGGGGGCCAGAAAGGAATGGCATGATATATTCAACATGCTGAATGGGAAAAATATGGAGCCAAGAAAAGTTTATCAAACAATGTTGTCATTCAGAATAGAAGGAAAGATAGTTTCCAAAACAAGCAAAAAGTAAGTGAGTAGGTGAACACTAAATCAAGCCTGCAATAAATATGACACTTTGGCCCAGAAAGAGAGACCAAAAGCAACAAAGACTGGAAAGGAACAGAGACAGTCTACAGGAACAGTGACTTTAAAGGTAATACAATGGCACTAAATTCATACCTATCAATAATTACTCTGAATATAAATGGATTCAGTGTTCCAATCTAAAGATGTAGGGTACCAGAATGGATTAGAAAACAAGACCCACTGATATGTTGTTTATAAAAAAAAAACTAATTGTAGACACAAAAACACCTACAGATTGGAAGTGAGGGAGTGAAGAACAATCTATCATGCTAATGAACATCAAAGGAAAGCTGGAATAATCATACTTTTATCAGACAAACTAGATATTAAACCAGACTGTAATAAGGGATGAAGAAAGGCACTATATACTAATAAAGGGGTCAATCCAACATGAAGATCTAACAATTGTAAATATTGATACCAGCAACTTCAGAGCAGCCAAATACTTAAATCATTTAATAACAAACTTAAAGAAATCCACTGATAATAAAGCAATAATTGTAGGGAACTTTAACACCCCACTCATAACAACAGACAGATAACCAAAGTAGAAGATCAACAAAGAAACAACAGCTTTGAGTGACACACTGGACCGGATGAACTTAACAGATATATTCAGAACTGTTCATCCTACAGCAGCATAATTAATATGCATTCTTTCCAAGTGCACATGGAGCATTTTTCAGAATAGATTACACACTAAGTCACAGATCAGGGTTGAACAAGCACATAAAGATTGAGATCATACCATGCATATTTTCTGACCATAACACTATGAAACTTGAATTCAACTACAAGCAAAAATTTGAAAACACCACAAATATATGGAAGTTAAAGAATATATTTCTGAAGAATGAATGGGTCAATCAGGAAATTAAAGAAACAAAACACATGGGGAAAAAAGGGTAATGAAAGCAGTACAGTCCAGATCATTTGGGGTACATTAAGGCAGTCCAAAGAGGGAAGAATATTGCAATACAGGCCTACTTTAAGAAGCATGAAAAGTCTAATACATAACCTAACCTTACACCTAGAGTAGCTAGAAAAGAAACAGCAAATAAAATCTAAAGGCAGCAGAAGGGAAATAATAAATAATAGAGTAGAAATAAATGATAAAATAACAAAGCAAAACAAAAATATTAGAACAATTAATGAAACTAAGAGCTGGTTCTTTGA